>NC_081415.1:86411284-87051909 GCF_030272615.1 Cryptomeria japonica
GAAGAAATTATAGATAAAATCAAAGAAGAAATACATGACAAAGATCAAGTTTGGACATTGAGATTTGATGGTTCAAAGTCAAAGAAAGGATTAGGAGCCGGATTTGAATTAATAAGTCCCTCTGGGGAAACTTATTTGGCCTCCCATAGATTACAATTTCCATGTACAAACAATGTTGCTGAGTATGAATCCTTAGTTCATGGATTGTTGTTAGCCATTCAGAAGAAAGTGAAGATTTTACATGTATTTGGAGATTCAGAGATTGTAGTAAGACAAGTGCGGAAGCGGTATGTCTGCCACGACAAAAGATTGACAAAATACCGCAATAGGATATGGGATCTCATCAAAAGCTTTGATACTTTCAATATCAAGTCAATATATAGATCACAGAATCAAGTGGAAAATGCGCTTGCACAGGCTGCTAGTTCCTTGGCACCCATTGCCATGGAAGGATTGAAGAAGTTTATAGTGGAACTTGCATCAGTTCCATCTGTGCCAGATAATGTCACTAATTTCCAAGTTTTTGAAGATGATAAGCATATATTGGATTTTCTGACAAATACAAATATTTTCCTAAGTCAGGTTATTGATGAAGAGGAAGCCGAAGAAGTAGAATATGATTCAGATGGTATCCTAGATTTGAAGAAAAACTTTATTCCTAAGGGAATGATAGAGCTAGAAAGAATATTTGATAGAGATAAAATGAAGATTGAAAGATTGCATGACTCAAGTGGAAGTGCCTGTAAAATGGTGAATTTGGGAAATGACAACAAAGTTAAGAATGTATTCATAGGGAAAACATGCACACCCAGTGAAAGCGAAGGCATATTAAAGAATATGAGAGATTTTCCCGATGTAATTGCATGGGGATATGATGATTTGAAGACATATGATACATCAATCATTACACATACTATTCCGTTGAAGCTAGATAGTAAGCCATTTAGGCAGAGACAGAGGCCAGTGAACCCTTTACTGGAACCCCTTATATATCAAGAAGTGAAGAAATTGTTATCAACAAGGACTATCTTTCCTGTGCAACACTCGACGTGGGTTGCCAATTTGGTCCCAGTTAGAAAGAAGAGTGGAGAGATAAGGCTTTGTGTTGATTTTAGGAATTTGAATAGAGCATCAAAAAAAGATAACTACCCACTTCCATCATTGGATGAGGTTTTACAGATTGTGAATGGATGGCAGATGATGTCCTTTTTGGACGGATATTTAGGATATAATTAGGTGATGGTAGAATATGAAGATAGATTAAAGACAACCTTCACTACAAAGTGGGGTATGTTTGCATACAAAAGGATGCCATTTGGCTTAATCAATGCTGGAGCCACATTCCAGAGAGCTATGGACATTGCATTTCAAGATTTGATTGGAAAATGCATCATTATTTACATGGATGACATTACAATTTTCTCAAGGAAAAGAGAAGATCACATTGAAGATTTGAGAAAGGTATTTCAAAGATGCAGAAAATACAGGATATCCCTTAATCCCAAGAAATGCATATTCAGGGTTACAGAAGGTAAATTGTTAGGACATATTATCTTGGAGAAAGGAATCTCCATTGATCCAGAAAGAGTTGAGGCTATATCTAAGATAAACCTCCCGAGCAGTAAGAAAGAATTGAAGTCCTTTGGTAAGATCAATTTCATGAGGAAATTTATCTCTGGATTTGCTGAGATAATACGACCACTAAATGAAATGTTGAAGAAAGATGCTAAGATGGATTGGATGATAGAAGAAAAGAAAGAATTTGAAGAAATCAAGTCCACCATCATTGAAGCTCTTGTTTTGGTCAGTCCTGATTATGTGAGGCCTTTTTATGTGTATTCATTCTCCTCAGAACATACTTGTGCTATAGTCCTTACACAGAAGAATGAAGATAGAGATGAACATCCCATAGAATTTATGAGCGCACCATTGAAAGATGCGGAGTTGACATATCCGAACGTAGAAAAAAAAGCTTATGCTTTGGTGAAAGCAATAAAGAAATTTAGACATTACATTTTGAGGACAAAAGTTCATGCCATTGTCCCAGATGTAACAATTAAGATGCTCCTTATGCAGAATGAATTAGGAGAAAGAAGAGGAAAGTGGATCGCCACTATCCAGGAGTATGACATTGAGATACAACCAATGAGACTTGTTCGAGGTCAAGCCTTAGCGCAAACTCTAGCAGTTGACAGACCCATATTAGTCCAACAAGTCTATGCAATTGAAGATGTCACTCTAGATGAATGGTATAAAGATATTGTTTGTTATTTATTGAACCATAGATGCCTCGCGCATATGAGTCCCGCTTAGAAGAGAGCATAAAAATTGAGGTGTTAGCATTTTATGTTACAAGGCTCAGTTTTATACTGAAGAAATCATGAAGGAATATATTTAAGATGTGTTGGAAAGAATGAAGCTAAATAGATTGTGGAACATTTTCACAACAGATTTGGGACAGGTCATGGTGCAAGCTTGGCCACTGCGCACCAAATTCTGAGAGCAGGCTATTATTGGCCTACCTTGTTCTGAGATACTCATGAACATGTGAAGATGTGTCAGACATGCCAGGTTGCTACTATTTGAGAGAAGAATCCAACCATGCCACTGCAGCCCATGATTGAGTCTAGACCTTTCACTATGTGGGGTATTGACTTCATTGGTATGATCAATCCACCTTCCTCTGCACAGCACATGTACATTCTAACCATGAGTGATTACTGTACGTGATGGTCAGAAGCTCAAGCTTTAAAGTTATGTACAACTGGCATTGTGATTAAATTTTTAGAGGAGAACATCATTACCAGGTTTGGTTGTCCACATGCTATTGTTTGTGATAATGGTTCTTCCTTTGCATCATTAAAATTTTCAAATTGGGCCTTTGAATATGGTATAACCCTTAAGTTTTCATCGAATTATTATCCTCACGGTAATGGGTTAGCCGAATCTACGAACAAGAATTTACTAAGTGTGATTGAGAAATTGTTAGAGAAAACTCCAAAGGATTGGCACACACAATTGAGATTTTCCCTTTGGGAAGATAGAACAAGAGTTAAGAATTCATTGGGGACATCCCCATATTTTCTGGTATATGGCCAAGAGCCTGTCTTCCCTGTACAATTGAGAATTCCTACACTGAGATTCATACAAGATTATATGGAGGGTGAAGATAGAGTGCAAATGAGACTGGCACAGTTGATGAATTTAGAAGAAAAAAGAGATAAAGCATTAGAGAATTTCACCAAACATTAGGGCGTAGTTAAGAGATGGTTTGACAGACAAGCACGGGTAAAAGCCTTTAGGATTTCTGACCTAATGCTATATTGGGATAAAGCCCATGAAAGAAGGGGAGATCACGACAAATTTGACAAACCATGGAAAGGCCCCTATCAGATTGTGGAGATATTGGGAGAGAATGCATTCAAGCTGAGAACCTTAACTGGTGAGGATGTTCCATTGCCCGTCAATGGACAATTCCTCAAGCATTACTTCCAACCTTAGGTTTCCTTTGAAGCCTACCCGTTGTATCATAGTTAGAATAGGTCTGATTTGGTTTGCCTTAGTTTAGTTTGCTTCTGGTACCATTTAGGTTTTGGTTTGGCTTTGCTTTGGTGCTGGTTCTGAGGGATATCCGCTTGTGATGTGAGAGTTGTTGTCAAGACACACTCTGCGTTTCAACAGGATTTGTTTAGTCCATTTCTTGAGCAATACCTCATGAAGTTATTTGAATTAGAGATTATTTTTGTATAGTGTATCATGGGTTGAATCTGTATTTGACGGGATTGGAAAAATTTTATTATGTTTTGACGCTGACATCATTTGATTATTATATTTTACATATTAATTTTATCCGAGTTATTATAAATTCTTAGGTGAAGCTGCAACTAGTGAAAAATCTATATATCCTACTTCAGTGCCATTATATTTCTTGAACCCAAGTAAGTTTATCACTTACGAGCCAAAAGAATTGACAGAATTTGAAAGTACGCAAAAAGTGAAATATCAAAAGAAAAGAAAACAATGCAAAGAAATGCAAAGAAATGAAATATCTAAGTTGGTTAGTGGGAATATGTGAGTAACTCCACCGGGGCTATAGATGCCTAGCCGACAGTGGAGCAATATTCATGAGGTTATAATTGGCCGCTTGCGAAGTATGCACATCTTCCATAGCTAGTCTCACTGGATCCTTTGACTTTACAATATTCTCTTGAAGGTAATGAACACAATTGCACACACCTGGATAATCAACGACTAAGTAACTTGATACAATTCTTGGATTCCATCTTTTCAAATGAGTTTTCTAAACTTTTGCTATGTTATGCAAGGATTAATTGAAGATTCCAAGTGTCGGATTGAACTTTGTTCTTGAAATGTTCTAGAACATTTCCTCAGTGGAGTCACCAGATGTTGTGACCTTTTCACACATCATCCCATTGCTAACGGGGACCCCCTCTTTGCCAGCTTTTTGTGTTGTTAGGTTAGGGTTTTGGCTACTTAGTGGGCAATTTTGCATTTTTCGTGCTCGAGTCTCAGAGTTTTGATCATGCCTAGTGCCGTCTAGGGTTTTTGAAGTTATAAGATCAAGTTGCTAAAGTTGATATTTTAATGATCCTAAGTTTTGTCTAAGTGTAGACCTTTTGAACGTTAACGTGTTTTTAAACACACGCATCAAGTGATTTTAAAGTGCCAAGGTATTCACAGACCTTTGGAGTTGTTTTCTCACTCCTAAGGTATTATTTAAGTTGGTTTCATTCTTTATTCCAATATTTTCTTAGCATTTCACTCATATTTATGGAAAATTAATCTAAGTCCAGTCAAATTTAAAGTCTCTGAGTGATTTTGAGTGGTTAAAATGATAAAATCCTAAGGGAAATTCATATTCCAAGGGTTAAAGGGTCAAAATCCATGCTAGAGGTGTTTTTACCCTCACATTCCAGACTACCCAACCCATTCCCCTACTCAAAATCCATACTACACATGGGTTTCCCCTGGAATCCATACTGGCCACTAATTTCCCCCACTGTTTATCCAGACTGCCATCGAATTTCCCCTGGAAGTGCTAAAATTTGGCTAAGTGTTAGGATTTATCCAGATTGCCATCGATTTTCCATGAGGAGTGCAGACTGGAAGTGCAGACTGGAATGCAAGGATAATTCCATGCCTTGGTCGATTTTCCACCAAGATTTTGTGATGACTAAGTGAGGATTTTTGTCTAGATTTTTATCCAGACAGCAATCGATTTTCCCTTGAGCATTTTTGTAAGGATTTTTGTCCGGATTTTTATCCAGATGGGGATTGATTTTCCACTGGGAACATTATGAAGAGTTTTGAGTCCGGATTTTTATCCAGACTAAGGTCAAATTTTCACCAGAGAGGTATTTTCCAAGTTAAGCGAGTTCTGAGTGTGGATTTTTGTCTAGACACATCGAATTTCCCCAAGGAGTGGTTTTTGCAAAATGAGTGCATTTTTGTCTGGATTTTTGCCCAAACTCACATTGAATTTCCCCTGGGATGGTTTTTGTATGCATTTTAATGAAATTGAGCATGGATGGGTCAAATTTCCCTTATGGGGCAAATTTTGACACAAGTGATTTTTTAGGGATTTTTCAATCCCAACCTATAGCAATTTTCCCCTGGAGGCTTTATTTTGGATTTAAATTGTAATATTTTAATAAATAAGCCCCATTTTGATGGCTTTTAAATAATTATTAAATGATTATTTAAAATTTAAAAGCAAATTTAATAACTTGCAATAATCATAAAATGTTTGAACCTTCTAGAAGCAAGTTAGGGTTTCACCAAGCAAGTATTTATACAAGTGTTTTATCCCACATTGCTTGTGTGGTGAAAGTGAAAGATGAAAGCAAGTATATGAGAGGAACTTCAACATTATTTTATTATTATTTCTACCATGTGTCTCCATGAAAGCGATCTTTTTCTCCAAGTTGGGTGAATTTTTAGCAAGGCATTTTGTGAAGTGTGGGATTGAGGATTTATTTTCCTCCATTTTTTCCAGCTTGCTGAACTATCCTCCTTGGTTGCCATTAAAGACCAGTTTTAGATTTTTGATTTTGCTAAGTTTGGCAATTTTTTTCCAAATTTAGCATTTTTTGGTGAAAGTTGGGAAATTTCATGATTGGAGACTTGGGAGATTTTTCCTCCACCATTTTTGCTTGTTGTTCAGACCTTCATTGCTGCCATTTACAACAATTTTTAGATTTTAAGTTCAACGCTAGAATTTGGAAAATTTTGATTTTGTTTGGGAGGTGTTTTGGTGCCATATTTTGATGATTTTCATGCATGTTTGTTGGTTGCCATAATTTCCAGCCTACTCATTTGCTCCAAATTTGAGGTTTGCTTCAGATTTTGGCCTCCATTAATGGCTGCCATTAATTTTTTGACTAAGCTTTTATTGCCCAGCCAATTCCAACTTAAACATTTAGCATTCGGAGGTGTTTTATGGAGTTTTCTGTGCATTTTTTTAGACCATTTTATCATTGTTGCAGGTCTGAAACTCCATTGTTAGGCGGTTGTCCTAAAAAAATTTCATTTCCAACCACCTAACCAATTTTGGCGAATTTGCTTGGGGCTGTTTCCTTAGCAATTTTTGATCATTTTCAGGGATTTAAACCACTTTGCAAGGTGCTGGTAAGTCTGAAGTATCCGATTTTCAAACTTGTCCTCAGAAAACTAATTTTTACCAGCCATACTTACATTCAAGAAAATGATTGTTTTCATCAATAAAACTAATTTTTATTGATTTTATGCACATTTTGAAGATTATAACATGTTTTAAAAGTCTGATTTTTCAGATTGTCTTCAAATTTTTTGACCTCCATTGTTGACCGCGGAAGGTGTCTTTAGACATTAATTGTGTGTAAACACAACCTTTCAAACCTTTCCTTAGTCATCACTCATCCTATATACTCCTTTGCATTTTTTTGCTTGCATATTTTCTAAGTATAAGGAGGTATAAATGAATTTTATGGAAGACTTTCATGCCTTAGTGTTGTCACACTTTCAACATAATTGCTAAAATTTACCAAGTGTATGGATTATTTTACCGATTCCATGCTCTAAATTAGCTAAATAAATAGAAAGTAAGGAATTTTATTACGAATATTTTCCTAAATCTAACTTCGAGCTTCATACATGTGCGATGTCCAAGTCAGGATACAAGGAAAGGAAAGAACTGCTGAAGACTGGATTTTATCTAGACTTTAAGATTTCATCCAGATGGAAGGAGATCGCTGATACAAACATGCATTTCTTTGACTTTGACCAAATGCAGTGTCAGATGTTCAGAGTTAGAGATCAGGTTCCTTCTCCAACATATGCGAACATTATGAATAGTGGCATTTTCCATGCCGCTGGGTTTCCACAATCTATATAGTGCACTAAGTTGATCTTGGAATGTGCACGATGTTATGATCTGCTCATGAGAATGATCAAGAGTCCTAAGGGTGTAGTCATCACCTACCTTGCTGAGGATGCCATTGTAGAGATGTTCGGAATTCCACGCGGAACATACATGAAGGATGTGACCAAGGAGGATTATGCAGACAAATACACAAAGAAGATGGGTGTATGCAAGAGTTTAATTAACAAAGAGTGGATGATTGATCCTAGGTCTCATCATTCCAAGGCTCCCAAGATACTTATGTGCATAGATTTTAAGGAGTAATATAGTGATTTGATATTCCTACTCAATAGAGTGATGGGGATGCCACAAGGAGCAATATTTCATGGATGGATGTTCTACCTCATCCAAGATTGTCTTAGAGGAACACTAATGAATTGGTCCAAGATCATAAGTGACAATATGGATTTCCACCTGAGGAATGTAGAGAGGTCCAAGTCATTCACCATGACTTCTTACCTGGTATACCTGCTTGCATGATTTGTTTCATATAGAGGATTAATGTGCAAAGGTGAAGTCAGGAATGGGCAAGGACAATACAAGGGTTATGAATGCTACCCCCAGCTGAGCATGCACATAAATTAAGACTACAAGAGAGTGAATGATGAATTCTCCATGTACATCATGCGGATGCTACAGGGCGGAATCCACAAAAGATTGTCCAAGGAGGCAATAGAGTTAATAGAGAAATATGGATCATGCTATATACAATTCCCCACTTTCATGTACCTGAGGATTCATGGGTTTCAATCTAAACCCTACAGACTTCCTAGGTATCCTACTAATGGAATGATATTGTTGGAAGTGGTGAGACAACTTCTAGAGTTCGATGTTATCTAGAGAGAGAAGCACATGATAGGAATGATGTTCCTTATTTCAATCGGGAAGACGTCAGAGGTTTTCCAATCTGGCATAGCCGCTAGCACTGCAGGTGAGGAGCTTGCATTCTACAGATTTGCTACCTATAACAAGAGAAAAAGATTTGATCTAGACAAGAAGGTTGGGAGGATCAGGGGAGAGAATTTCACTCATAAGATTGACATAGAAGATTATTGGGCTAACTTGATGGATGAGAAAGCAGTGAAGAGAAGAATGTGGTCCTGAATATCAGTGGATTTCATGAGGAAGTGTGGACTTTTCCTCATTCCTGATAAGGTATTAGATGATAGAGATCATACACATCCGCAATATGAGAGTGAAATGAAGAAGGCAATGCTATTGCCTAATTGGTCAGAGTCAGAAGAGATTGACCTGAATGTATTGATGAGAGAGGTCTTGAATTTCTCCCACCTATGGGTGGATATACAGATGAATACGTTAATTGACATGTGTGTTCCCTTCACTTATGAAAGGATGAAGCTGGAAGTGTCTACTTCCAAGGATGATCAGAAGACTGTCAGTGATGTCATGATTCATGCAAATGAGGAGAGTCAAGCTCCCAAGAGAAGGAAGAACACGCTAGGAGAAGTCAAGGCCAGAGGGAAGAAGATTGAGGATGTGAAGAAGAAACAAAAGATTATTATTACTCCAATTATCCTTGCTTCACCCCCTCCTAGTGTCTCATCAATCGAAGTGATTGAAGTAACAAAACAGAATAAAGAGACTCAACAATGTTCCAACACAGTGATACTACTAGAGAATACTCAGGAATTTCATGCCATAACGACATCTACACCTCCTGATGAGAATGATGACCAGTAAGGATCCCCTACTGTCCTTTTGGAAATTAGTTTGGGAAATGATGTATATGATTGGACTAGGAATAATCCTGATGATAATGATGAAGTTATCTTGGCATTGAAAGGACTTGATTGAGAAATATGCCTTGATGATGGTATGAAGATGACTGCGATTCTTGAATGGTTGAAGAAGAGTATGGAGAAAAGTAAACAGATGATAGAGGTACGACCTATTAATGATATTGATGACTACCTAGCTAGGAGTGCTAAGGAGAAGGAGCCCAAGAGAGCAAAGATTTTGTCGCACATAGCTAGAGATGAGACAGGAATGTGGATTGCGCAGATTGTTGTTCCTATTGTAGGTGTGACAATGGACATTGACACTCCTATGGATTTCTAGATCACTTCAGTTGTCCTTGGTCATACATCCATAGGGAAGGAAATCCAGGAAATTGGTGACAACCTCTAGGCAATCAATGCAAGGTTAGGCAGAGCAGTTTAAGAGAATGAAAGGTACAAAGAAGAAAATATTAGACTCAGAGAGTATATTGTAGGGACAAGGTGTGAGAATCCCATCCTTATTTCCCCTATTGTAGTTGACCATGGAATACATTCACACTACGAGGTAGCGAGATGTACACACTTGAAGGTGGAAAAGTGGATTGAAAGCACAAGAAAGAAGGCAGATGATTTCCTTACTCAGTTTGTTCATGCATATGATAAGACAATATCACTTGTATTTAGAATCCGGTATTTGGAGGGAGTTTGGGAAGAATTCTAGCCTATCCAAGAGAAGACTATTCCATGCCTCCTGGCATTGAAGAAGGTTCCTAATTCCACCTTGGTTAGCAAGAACATTGTGCACAGTGGAGACATATACAATTTCCATGGCTGGTATTGTGCATTATCCTTGAAGAAATCAACTTATGAGAATGCCCAATCGAGTTGTATGGAGATGGAAGGACTAATTCAGGACATTCAGATGAATATCCTTGCTTCGATTGAGGAATTATTGGGTGTTGATGTTAGTGATGCTAGTGGTTTACACTTAGCCGAATTAAGAGACAAGATGAAATTTATGTATTTTTGCTAGTTGGACTCTTTGCAGAAGAGTCAGATAGTTGACTTGGTCTCTTTGTTGATTCATGTTCATAATTTATAGAAGCTTATGCCTGAATGGGATAACACTTTGAATGCTTGCTTGGATTCACTGGACATGATTGATTTACAATAGGATACCTTGCCTAGTATTTCCATGGAGGAGTTAGATTCAGTATTGATTATATTCTTGGAGTATGCTAGGAGAGAGAGAGATGCAGGAAGGAATCTTCTAGAAGATTCCCTATATGATGACTAGGTATCTTTTCATTGGGCCATATGTTGGTGGTGCCATTTTTGATGTAACCCTAATTAGGGCAATTCTAGGGTTTTGTTGGCATGATCTCGGCCATTGATCTGAGATCAATTTGGGCCATCCATTTTGTAAGAGACTCTATATATGCCCCTTTGTCTCTCATTTGTAAGAGAGAGTTTTTGTAGAATTGTTGGTATATGCTACAGCTATTTGAATCCTAATCATTGTTCAATTGTTGGTGATTTTTCTCTTCAAGTGTTGTATTTGCATTCATGGTTCTCAATTCCTCCAAGTAAGATTAGAATTTAGATTAGAATTTATTTTCATGTATGTTAGATTGAGTGGAAGATTTGTTGAATTCATTTGTGTGAAAACCTTAATCCATACCACTAGCCTCTTGCCGCTGGTAAGTGCGCCTTGTGTGGTCAACTAGAATTTGAGTAAGCATAAATTCAACTATCACGTGTCCATTGACAATAATCAACTTGGATGGTGTCTACGTTTGATGGTAATAGTCTGAAAATCTTGAAGTATACCTTAGATGATTGCACTAAGCCTATGCTAATACCTGATTGTGAGACCTTGCCTAGTTTGATTCCACTAAATCCATTCACCATTTCCTACATTCCTAGGATTAGAATAGATTTCCTGAACCCTATTCTTTTTCCCTCTCTTTTAGTAAGAAGTAAATCTAGAGCCTTATCGATAAATCTTAAGTTGTCAGCACACCTATTCCACATCATTCATGATAATCCAAACATTTGTGTAAGTGCCCAAGTGAAACACAACAATTCACATCAACCACTGAACTTACCCACTCATTAAGACCTGACATGTAGAAGCCTTGGAATCATTTTAGTTGATCTTATTCTTAGTATCTGAGGTGATTTTGTTCAAGAGAGGGTAAATTACCTTGGTACTTTATTCTGAAATGTTTTGTGCATAAAAAACACATCAACAATACCAAGAAGCTATTTTTCAATGTCCCAAACACAAAGAAAATATCTTGCGAGTAACTTAATTGAATTCACTTTATAAATAAAGTGAAATGCATTTAATTTAAAATTTATCACATAGTTTATTATAATTTGAAAGTGCATTATGCCTTAAAGAGACCACTAAACACTATGAAGTGAGATGATGATTGAAAGAAGATATTTTTGTATTCTAGATTAACTCCAACATAACACTAAAAACTAAAATCTTCTTTATTCTTTCATTTTTGTTGGTCGACCATGGATTCCTTGTCCTTTAGTTGAGTCTTATATTATGGATGACGCATATATCCAATATTTTTTGCCTATATTTCCACTTCCCTCCTATATTTCTAGCATGTGTTATAATGTTTCCAAGTATTTTATTTTTAGCACCATTATTTGAGGAATATTTCTCACTTATGGTCACTAGTCAAGTTTGAACTTGTGGGTGTGCATGGTGGCCAACCTATCTATTTGTGTAGGATATAAAAGAGTGATTATTTTCATTCAAGAAAACTTCTAATTGCTCAAGATTTAAATGCCTCATTCAAGACCTTATTGATCAAAGTGATATTAATATAGAATAAAACTTAAATAATTCACCTAAGGAGGAATTAGGCATGTGCCAAGATACTACTTCCAAGCATGATCAAAATCATATACCTATGTATAGCAATGACTCATCCGAAAATAATTAATTTATCTCTCCCACCACTCCCTCATCTTCTAAAGGTTTACAACATCAATCACAACCATGTCCATCAAATGATGAATCTAATTAGGACACCTTTCAAGTTTACCCTCATGGGATATCCACAATATAAATCCATGCTAATCCACTTCTTGATCCCACCCATGATTAAAAAATCATACTACCAATGCCTCCATATTCTACACCTCCAATAAAACCCACTAAAGAGAGTCCCATTCAAAATCCAATCCTATCATGCCAAAACATGGGATCTATCCCCCCATACATATCTAAACTCATACCCATGTCAAGAGAATAATATAAAGTATGAAGAAACAAGCCCTAGAATGAATTGAGATCAATATCCCAAAGATTTTCCATCCCATCAAATTTTTGACCAAGATCCCATCTCTCTATAATATCATGTTGATCCACTTTGACCTTTTATTATATTCATGATGATCCCACCGTATCTTTTTAGTCCATCCAAAATGATCCCCTTCTATCTGAAGAACAAAGTATCCTTCCAAGTACTACTCCTAATCCACCTCCTAAGTAAGAACATGATATCCCTTCCATCTATTCCAATGATCCTATTCAAAATCAATAGAAAAAAACCCTTTCCACTCCATCCAAAGATCCTCTTTCTTGTCAAGATCAAAGTATCCCTGAATCTCCTTGTCTTAATCCTTCATATATTCCTCAAGATCTTATCATCTCTCCCAATCCCCCTCATTATCCTAATCCTCCTCCAGATCCCATCATCCCTATCCAAGCTATTCATGAACCCCTTACATATAAACTTGGTTCATCCATTTTCGTATAATTTGGTTCATTTCATGAGCTTGTCCCTCCATACATACCATATCCACCTCAAAGTGGACTCACATCATGTTTAAAATGTAACAAGTATCTCATTGCTAAAAGATATTTGAAACCATACATTATCAAGAAAAAGGGTTAGGTGTGCATGAGAAAGGTATATTTGAACCACTTGATATAAAAGAAAATCAAAATTGTCATGGCCTTGGCTACACAACTCACTCTAAAGATATTGGTATCCATACCAAGTCTCACTTCCTCCATCTAAACCCAAAGATACCCATCACCCTTCATCTCTTCCATCCATCTTAGGGCCTTATACCCCAAAACCAAAGTCTTTATCCCTTCCATCTATCTTGGGTCCTTATATCCCTCCATCCACTATCCATATCACCCATAGCTCAAAACCCACTTACCCTAACATAAATCAAATTCAATAAAGGCACACATCTTTGAGAACTTTCCAACCATATACCTAAATGAACTCATCCAAAATACCTCCATATCATTCATATCCACAATCCCAATGCTTTTTTAAGGAATTTGGATTTCAAGGATAAAATCCATAAGTCCAAAAATCCACATATGTTCAAAGGTCAACATGCCTCATCTAAAATACATTAAAAAATAAAATAAAAATTGATACAAAATAGAAAAGAAAAGCCACAAAGACCCATAAAGCAAAAAGCAAAATAAAAAACCATGTGGATTGCTAATTTGTTCATAAAATCAATGCCTCCCAAATAAAAAAAAAGAAAAGGAACATAAAAAACCATGTGAATTCCCAAGTTGCTCATAAAAACCATGCATCCGAAGGAAAAATAAAAATTGACATCCAAGCTTGCTATTTCAAGGGCTTCATTCACTCCTCCATCTAATCATCTCACAAAACCAACTAACTTAAATCTTCCATCATCACCTCCATCTATTTTGGGTCCTTATGTCTCAAAATCCACATCCACTTCTCCATCAAAATATCAAAATCCCAAATTCATTTATCCTCCACCACTCCATCACCCCTCAGTGTGTGTGCCAATATGGATCTTTCTAACATTTCCATCCATCCCTACACAAATATTCCAATACCCCATCTATTATTCAACACCTATTTTCTATCCTTCCATTCCTCCCATCAAATCCTTTGCATAAATACTTAACCCTTCTATCTAATAATTCATTTAATCTCCCTTTACTATCACCCTACCAACATCTTTGAGCATACTTTCAATAGACATGATCCATTTTAACATATCATTTAGGGGTACTATTGAAAGAACAACAAGATACTTGATTCCTCCCTCCACCTCCCTTAATGCATCCTTTATCTTCCAAAAAATTAAAAAAAATAGTCAAAAATGAAAAATGAAAAAAAAAGGAAGAAAAAGAAAAAAAATGTAAAGAGAAATAATTTGTCTAATCATGAAAACCACTTCTTGTGGCACCTTGGGAAATTACTATGATGAAAACTTGACAAATAGGTATCTTATGTAATCCATTACCCTCTTGCATTATACACATGGAATAAAGTTTCATCCATACTATCCTATATACCTCATCCTTTATTATCCCTCTTCCATGATTACCTCTCATATCCTCAATTATCCCTCATTCACCTTATCTATCTCCAAATTCCCTTTTCCTCCTTTGATCTTGAAAAGGTTAGGGATCTCCACAAGCATCATGCATCGTATCCAGCCTTAGCCATGCCCTCCATATCCATTATCTTATCCATTTATTCCTTCCATCATCCTTTACCACCTATGATCCTGCTTATCCTATTTTTATCGTATCTCCATCATATCCACCCCTTTATCTTGATAAAAAATACGGACATAAAATGAAAAACATGTTTTTAGAAAACCTCTTGACATGTCCATTCCTATCAACCCCATGCAATCCAAAGCACCATGCCATCATCTTACATTGTAATATCAAGTCCCTTAGCTTGGATAAACATATTATCCCATCATGGGATATTCCTTGAAAACCAAACCAACCTTAACTCCATAATGATTTGCCTCCATCTTTTACATATCCATGTCCCTTGCATCAATCCATTCATTTGCTAATTTAATTCCTTATGCCTTTCTAGAAACTAGGGGCAAATAAATATGTGTTTCTCTAGAATAAATCCTAATATTTGTCTTATGACTCAAACAATGATGTTAAAAGCATTTTAAAATCCAAAAAAAAAATCCAAAACTTTTAAAATCTAAAAAAATAAAAAAACTTTTAAAATCCAAAAAAATCAAAATATTTTTCAAAAATCTAAAATTCATAATAAATTGTATTTTGATAAGGCACTGACATTTTGAACAAACACAATCAAAACATGGAGTTTAACAAGTCATGGATCAATGGACAAACTACCAAGCTAGTTTACAACCTTACCAATCAATTGCCTATCAATTTTAGCATCTTTATCAAACAAACTTTGCCTATATGGATACACCATTCCTAGAATAGGCACCCTATAAGATATCATGTCCTATGGATACATCGTTCCTACAATGGAAATCCTTTCATGTCCTATAGATACATTTTTCCTACAATGGAAATATTATCAAACATCATTTTAATAAGAACACTTAACTTGACAAGATGGTCTAAATGGTTGCTGACTTACTTGGTAGATAGCGAGTCTTATTTTTCTTTAATTTATTTGGTATCATGTTTGTATCATTTTCCTATGATACTAAAGGATATCCACAAGGTTAGAGTAGCCAAGGTGGATCATGATTTTTACCATTTGATTGTTATTTGTGGTTTTCTTTATCACTCCTTGCAAATGATATGTGAGTTATCTAGGTTTTATTATCTCTAGATACTTGCATTTGCTTGATAGAAGAAGCCAAATGATTATATATCACAAGAGTTCATCACTCTTATTCATCTCTATCTACCACTTCCACTCTCACCCATAATCACTTCTATGGCCATCGATTTACCATACCCCCTTCATCATCATCTATTTCATTCTCTTCTAGCCTTATCCCCTAACTTTCCTTTCAAGAGCACACACATGTTCTCCTAACCTACATGTCCTCTCTAGAGAGAATCATCCTAAAACGTCATCCTTCCCATGACTAGGGAATCATGCTTCTACTCCTTTTTCCTTTCCTACCCACTATATTTTAATCTTCTTTGAGATAATGTAATAAATTGCATTGTCTCTATGAGATTTTGCCAAGATCAAGGGCACAATGAAGAGCATAAAAGAGAGATAATAGTATGACAAGAACAAAATGTATTCTGATCAATATACAAATGATCAAATGGATTCACCAATACATTGAATTCAGCCTTGCATATAAAGGCAAGGCCAAATGGATATGTGAGCACACAATCATGACATGTGGCTCAATGAGAAACAAGTGTAGGTAAGTAAAAGTAGGGGTAGGTAGGAGAGATAATATAATATTCCACAAGAGGTGGATGACCCACTGAATGTGGAATGTAACATCAAGATAAGACCACAAAAGGGGAATTTCTCCTACAAGCTACATCCCTATGTGCACACTTCTCTAAGTGTCTCATATCCAAAATATGATGAGATACATTATCCTAAGTTAACTTAAGTAAAGTGTAATTATATCCTATAAGAATAAATAATTATACCAACACCCCCCCTTAAGTGCAACTTAGGGGAATGAAGACTCAAGTCAACAATGAAAGATGGGTCTCGGCTACTAGGTCATGATAGGTACCCATGTATAATATGAAACTACAAGAAAACCTATGCATTGAAATCTCTCACAAACAGAGATAGGGAGAAAACCGAGTGGGAAAAAGGTCCCCCCCAAAAGAGAGATGCATATACAAAAGACTCTCAAAGAAGAAGGACAAAAAATCAAAGAGGACAAAGTCCCCCCCATAAGAGAGGAAGGAGAAGTCAACCGACCCCCCCAATGAAACATCCCGCACCCCCAAGAGAGCTCACAATTACTGGAACTTACTCTTAGTGAAGGGTTTGGTGAATATATCTGCAACCTACTCTACTGTAGGACAATACTACAAATCAATGACCTACTCCAGAATCAGTTCTCGGATGTAGTGCATATGAATCTTGATATGTTTGGTCCATTGATGCTGGACCAGGTTCTTTGACATTGAAATAGCACTCTGATTGTCACAATGTAGAACTGTCAGTCGTGGAGTGGAGAACTTAAACTTTGTGAGAATATCCTGAAATGAAATAGTCTCAGTCACTGCGTTAACCCCTCGATACTCAACCTTAATTGAAGAGAGAGAAATAGCATGCTGCTTCTTGCTCTGCCAACAAATGGGGCCTGAACCAAGGTTGAAGTTATAACCAGAAGTAGACTTATGATTATCAAAATCTCCAACCCAATTAGAGTCTGTGTAACCAACCAAGTGAAGTCTTGTGCCTACTGCATAGTGAATCCCATAATGATGCGTACCTTGGATGTAGTGTAGGATGCATTTGGTGGCTTTCCAATGAAGCTCATATGGTTCTTGCATGAAGCAGGAAACCATGCCAACCATAAATGAAATGTTAGGGTGTGTATGAGTCAAGTAGATTAAACTACCCACAAGCTGATGATACAATATGGTATCAAATGGTGGAGAAGAGAACCTAGCCTTAAGCTTGACTCCTGAAAGAAAGGGAGTTGATGCAGGCTCACAATTAGCCATATGAAAGTGTGCAAGTAGATCAAGAGCATGCTTGGGCTGAAAAAGTGTAATCCCAGAAGGTGACTGTGAAATATCTATCTTGAGAAAGTAGTGCAAAATACCCAAGTCAGTCATAGAAAATCTATCATGCCAAGCAGATTTGACACTACTAATGATGGATGCGGTACTCCTTGTAATGATCAAATCATCTACAAAGAGAACAAGCATCAAGTGTGAATTAGCATGTCACAAAATGTAGACATTCAGATCAGAATGACACCTGATGAACCCTGCTGAGAGAAGAAAGGAATCCATCTTGGTGTACCATGCCCTGGGAGCCTGCTTAAGGCCATAGATAGATTTCCTCAGTCTGCAAACCATTGAAGAATCTTGGATGAAACCCTGTGGCTGCTCCATATATATCTCCTCATAAAGATCCCCATGAAGAAAAACACTCTTCACATCCATCTGATGCATAGCCCAACCATGAGTTGTGGTAATAGAAAGTGTCAAGCGAATGGAGTTCATCTTGGCTACAAGCAAAAA
Source organism: Cryptomeria japonica (assembly GCF_030272615.1). Classification (NCBI taxonomy): domain Eukaryota; kingdom Viridiplantae; phylum Streptophyta; class Pinopsida; order Cupressales; family Cupressaceae; genus Cryptomeria; species Cryptomeria japonica. Next base: position 86,429,409 of record NC_081415.1, read on the forward strand.
GGTCTCAATATAGTCAACACCTGGAACTTGTGAGAAACCTTTTGCAACAAGTCAAGCCTTATACTTATCCACATTACCATCCACTACAAACTTGGTTTGATAGATCCAGTTACATCGAACCATCTTTCTCCCCTTAGGGAGAGGGACTAACTCCCATGTGTTGTTCCTCATCAAGGAACTATACTCTTCCTCCATAGCTTGGTCCCACTCAGTAATCCTTGATGCTTCTTGAAATATCTGTGGATTGGAAGCGGTAGCAATGCATGCATGTGGAAGGTCCTGATGCTATGATCAATTTCTCTATGTATCAGAAGGATTCCCAATAAGAGAAGCCGCTGAATCAAGTATCTATCAAGCCCAACAAGGTCTAGGTGGAGGTGGAGAACAAGGCTCCTCAACTACAAGTGGACCCTGCAGAGGTGTAACCCTATGAGTTGAAGTTGAAGGAGTCTCACCATCTGAATCACTCTCATCACTATCCACAATAGAGGAAGTTAGAGGAGGAAGAGAGGCTAAGCTAGGAGAGATTTCCTCAAAATGAACACTCCTTTCAATAAACACCTCATGTGTCTCAAGATCCATCAATCGATATGCCTTAACACCCTTAGGATATCCAAGAAAAATACAAGGTCTACTTTGAGGTTCCAATGCCTTGTGTTTCTGGGGAGGAATGCAAGCCCATGATGGACACCCAAAGGCTTTTAAATGTCTCACATTCAGTTTCCTTCTAGCCCAAGCCTCAAAAGGAGTAATACCTATCAAAGCTTTGTGAGGAACCCAATTTTGGATGTGTGTGGCACAACTGATAGCCTTTGCCCAAAAAGTGGGATCAAGAGAATGTGCATGCATCATATAGCTATCCATTTCTTTGAGAGTTCTATTCTTGTGTTCTGCAACTTCATTTTTCTATGGAGTGTAAGAAACAAAATGCTGAAGATCAATCCCCTCAAATGTACAAAAATCCTCAAGTCTTTTGTTCACACACTTTCCTTGATTGCTTCTCCACATTAGCCTTGAAGTCTAAAAATCTGTCGAACACTTCACTCTTATGAACAAGAAAATAGACCCAAGTGAAGTGGGAGTATTCATCAATGAAGGTGAGGAAATAGTGGGGCCTACTAAATGAAGGTGATGGAAATGGACTTGCTACATCACTATGAACAAGTTGAAGAACTTCCAAAGCTCTCCAAGCTTTCCCCTTATCAAACTTCTCCTCGGGATGCTTGCCCATGGAACATCTTGAACATACACCCTCTCAAAAACTTATTCGATGTAGACTTGTGACCATGTATTTAGTGCTAAGCTACTAAAGATAGCAGTAGTTGAGGTGACCAAACCACTCATGCCATAGCTTACTTTCTGAATTTGAATGAGTAAGCAGGGCCCTAGAAGGAGAACTTGGCAAAAAGTGGGAGAATGAATAAAGACTTGAGTTGTCATTGACTTGTCCCACTTCTACCAAGGCATCATTATCAAGTTCCTTTACCATAACTAAATCAGGTATAAACTCAACCTTTTTCCCATTCCCATAGTCAGTGATTTGGTAGATAGAGAGAAGATTGGTAGACAATTTAGGAACATAAAGAACATTCTCAAATGTGCCATCATCCATGTCAACTGAACCTGTCCCTTCAAACTCAACTTGTGTATCATCACCTATGTAAATGTGAGGTACCTTTGATGGCTCGAATGATGAAAACTGCTCCTTTGTAGAACCCATGTGATAAGAGGCACCTGAGTCAAGTATCCACTATTGTGAAGATCCTATTTTAGCCACAAATGCTTGCCCTTTTCCCTTAAACTATGAGGTAGAAGGAGATTATTCCTTCTTGTTGTAGGTGGAAGGTAAATCGATGTTGTTCTTCTTAAGAAGATTTGTCAACTCATCATCTTTCTTGGTGTGGCATCGATTCTCATCATGACCATACTTATTGCAATAAGCACAAGTTGGTTTATCCTTCTTAGGTGGAGTCCCCTTCTTGGAAGAGGATGAAAGATCGCCTTGTGATGGAGAGGATGATTGTCCTTTTTCTTGCTGTGGCTTTCACTTAGATTGTTTCTTCTTGTTGTTGGAATCTTTTCCTTGACTTCCTTAACTCCCTTGATTAGCTACCAAAGCCTTGGACTTTGAATACTTGAGAATCCCCATGTTCAACAAGTTAGATTGTTCCAACATCAACATTTCTGTGAGAGCATCAAATGAAGGCATTGTGTAGGAACTCCCCACTGTCAAATGATGAGTTTTGAAGCTAGAAACAAATGCTGCATATTCAGGTGAAAGCTTGTCCAACAAGTTGAATATCAATTGAGCATCCTTTTTGTCAATTCCACAATCCTTAAGCTTTCCTTTTATCTCATTTGCTTTGGTGACATAATCTTGGATTGTATCAAAACTCTTGGGATCCAAGTTGGTGAGCTCATTGTCAATCTTGTAACCTCTGATTTCATCTGCTTGACCATACAATTTTTGAAAGATGTCCCAAGCCTCTTTGATTGTAGAACACTTCTCAATGTGAAAAATGAGGTCATTTGATACATACTTATGCAAAGTTCCAAGAGCCATGCAATTCTTAGCAAGCCATTCTAACTGAGCATTAGGATCTACCTTAGGATCTGGTGGTGTTGCTATTGTTCCATCTATGTAATGCATGAGTCATTTTTCCATTAGTTTGCTCCATGCTTTAATTTTCCAGGATACATAATTATGAGGATTTAAAGGTGGAAATTTATGAGGACTCATACAAATAGAAATGAAAGAGCACAAGGAAAGAGAGGCACAATCACACAAGATACCCCTCCAAATTAACTCAATCAAAGACTCCCCCCAAAATGATGATTTGACACTTTATACTTAGTGCGTGTACAATGGGCCACTTGCAAAAATGGCAAAGTGTACTTCTGATTTCAACTTTACAACTACCTCAAAGAGGCCAAAGGAGACTCAAACTTAAAATGCAAGAGATCTAAACTAAGATCCAAGCAAATTATAAGTACCAAGTAGGCCAAAATGGACCAATATCTAAAAGAAAAATATCTACTCAAAATCTCTGAAAAAATGATCATAGATTATGAAAGTTAAAAAAAAATATGCACTTTCAAAAAAATGGAACCTGAAAAGGAGGTCATATGAGCCCAAACGAAGCCTTTGAAGTTGCAAAATTGAGGATTGAACAGGTACAACTAAGAGAATCTGAAAATTTTGAAAAAAATGTGCTCCAAAATCAGAAAATAACCACACCACTGCAGAGAGCATGAAAAAGTTGCCCAAATAAAAACAAATTGCACCCAAAAAGGAGCAAAATTGAGCAAGTTATGAGCCTCCAAGCTTGACCCAAAAAACCAAACTGCTCAATGGAGATGGGTCTAAAATTTTCCAAAAAGTGCTGATGCAGGCTGATATCAGAAAATGACTATGTTAAATTTGATGGCCGTATGAACGTCAAAATGGTTGTCACACCCTCTGGGTGACCGTATAGAAATGTTGACGTGGCGCTGACTGAGTGGATGATGTGTCAGAGTGTTTTCCCACGGGCCAATGGCCTCCTACCATGTGGTGGACATGGGTTCACTGGGGAGGTGATGGATCCTGATGTGGCAATTGCTGCTAGTGCCAGAGCCGGTGACTGGCTGGCGGGTTGCGGGTTGTCGGGGCTAGCGGCCTTTGTCAGCGATGGCGGTGGCCGATGACTGTGTCGGGGCTGCTGTCGCCGGTGGTGGTGGTAGTTGCAGAGGCCAATGGTAGCTGTAGAGGACGGTGAGTGGCCAGTGTTGGAAGGCAGTGCCAGTGGCGGTCTGCAGAGTTAGAGGGGGGTTGGTGGCATGGCGTTTGAGGATGACTTATGGTGGGCGACATGCTTGCAGGTGGTACGGCCCTGCGTGCTGCATAGGGTACAACCCTTGCAAAAAAAACTCTTTTTCCCTTTTTTAAAAAAAATCTGTGAATATTTATATATATAGTTTTAAATAAATAAATAAATATTTTCCAAAAATCCATATAGTACTACCCAAATTGGGTTAAAAATTCCTCCAACACCCAAAATTTGACTTTCGCAAAAATAGGTCAAGTTTATACTCGATTTTTATGGAAACGACCTCCCGGGCACAATGGTGAGGTTGAAAATTCTCTAGGATGTCTCCAAAAGGCACAGTACCTCAGATCCAAAAATAGAAGCCTTCCAAGATGTCTCCCAAAACCAATCAATGAAGCCCCAATGTCTCTCATACCATGTGAGATTTTTCCAAGATCAAGGGCACAATGAAAAGCATAAAAGAGAGATAATAGTATGACAAGAAAAAACTGTATTCTCATCAATATACAAATGATCAAATGGATTCACCAATACAATGAATGCAGGCCTGCATATAAAGGCAAGGCCAAATGGATATGTGAGCACACAATCGTGACATGTGGCTCAATGAGAAACAAGGGTAGGTAAGAAAAAGTAGGGGTAGGTAGGAGAAATAATATAATATTCCACAAGAGGTGGATGACTGATCGAATGTGGAGTGTAACAGCAAGATAAGACCACAAAAGGGGAATTTCTCCTACAAGCTATATCCCTATGTGCACACTTCCCTAAGTGTCTCATATCCAAACTATGATGAGATGCATTATCCTAAGTTAACTTAAGTAAAGTGTAATTATATCCTATAAGAATAAATAATTACACCAACAGTCTCAAAGAGGGGCAAAATATAGACACCTAAAATTATCTCCCTTTTTCCTATTAATAAATAAATTTTTATTTGTTTAATTAATTCACACAAACCTCTTCTAAGCCTTTTTCTCTCCCAATTTAAATAATTTTTTTTTTTTAAATTCACTTTTCCAAAATTAAATAAACATTTTATTTATTTAATAGATGTGGAGCCTCTCTCTTTTAATTAAATAATTTATTTAATTAATTATTTTAAATTTTTCCCTCATTTATTCTTAACCACTCCCTTTATTTTATTATTTCCTCTACCTACCCTTCAATATTAGCTGACCATATTTATCCCACATCTTAATTCTATCCCTCTGTTTTTAGGATTTTCTCTATATAAGAGGCTTCCTTCTCTCATTTTTCATATTTAGCAACTTTAGGGCATACTTACATTATACCAAATTGATTGGTCTACATCGAGCCACATCATCACAACCACATTCGTTCATTATTGAGCTCTTGTGCATACATAAAATTTGAGAGAAGCAATATCAAGCAAGATCAATGGAGATATGAGGACAATGGAGATGAAACCCATGGAGCATGTGAATGGTATAATATTTCTTTAGGTTTGTGATTTACATATTTATGATTCTCCATTGGTTTTATGTTGAGATTCTTTGTAAGTCTAGGGTTTTAGTGGTTGAATCTCTAAGAGGATTTCAAATAATAGGAATATCCAAATATAGTATAAATAATCATTATTTATATTTAGGTAATTTTTTTCAAAACTCATTTTGACTACTTGTGTTCAAACGTGGGAATCTTAAGATGAAAACCATAGTGATTTCAAAAGATGATCTCATATATGAGTCATATTTGAGCTTCATTACAAACATATTCCAATTACATTACATTCAACTATTTTACCATTATTGTAGGTATGATTTCATATTATAGCTACTCATATTAAAAAATTATTTGAATATAATAGGAAAAAGATTAACATTTCAATCTATTAATAATTGGTCATTATAATAGGAAGATTAGTAGCTAACCCTATCATTTTATATTTGAAATGTAATAACATTGTTGATTCATAAATACTAGTTTTAAAACTTAATTATCTAGGATTTAATAGAATACTAAGTTTGATAGTGCTCTTAATTAAATAAGTTTATGTCAAAGGTTAAGGATAAAATCCAATAAATAAGCATGAGTCATCACCCATGGATGAAATCCAACTCAGACAATGATGCTATAACTGATGAAATAGCTCTAATTTTGGATAGACAACTAAGAGGGGGGGGGGGGATGAATAAGTTGTCTCACAAACTTACACAAATTAAACTTAAATTCAGATCTGATTAATAAGAATGAAAGCATAAATCAACAACACAACATGAACACACATAATGCCAGGATTTTGACATGGAAAACCCGATCAAGGGAAAAACCACACTGAGAACCTAGCCATAGTATGATGATACTTTGTTAGAAGTATATGAAATATTACAATGGGGAATGCACATGCATTCAGGCACACTGCCTAGAGTTCACTGCTCAAAAACAAGAAAGGGCTACAATGCAGGGAAGACTCATTGTCTTACAAACAAATTTGGATCGCATCCAGAAGATCATGAATTGAAGAAATAGCATCTCCTAATGCCTGGTTATAGTTTTGGTTTAGCACAAAATAACTTCTTCTCATACTTCTCTTCTTCCACAAGATGTATAAATTATTCACTTGTACACTTCTGATTCTCATCCAAACACTTCCTCAAATAAAAAGATATTACATTTATTTATACATGACATCAACCTTGGCAAGATCAACAAGGTCGACTCAACACACATCACCTAATTAAAAAAATATAATCACACACGCTACAAAATCATATGTGGACCAAGCAATATCAGCCAATACATAGCACGAACCCATATCACATGCCTCAAATGTGAAAAACCTCCAAGAATTATACATCGCACATTTGCAACACACTACAAGCATCTAGTCGACCCCAAATAATGAAGAACACTAACATACCTGAGAAAATCATCAATTATGCACACATCGATCAATGCGGACCACCAACACAAAGGCACATGATCTAGAAACATCCAAAAGCATCATGAATTTCCATTGCAATATCTGCAACAACTCAAATTACAAGAATCACATCATCATTATATCGAACTTCAAGAACACTAATTGCAATGACTGTCAACCTAGAAAAATCACTTGTAGAGCTCTAAACCATGAACCACTTGAATTGAAGACACACATCAACATCCCAAACATATCTGCAAATCCAAAAATCAAGATATAGCAATGCAAAGGAAAACTAGCCACAACAAAAATAACCATAACTCAAATCTTCCTGTGGACTTCTGAAAATTGTACTGAATCATCTATACACAATCCTCTACATACCCTTTAATCCACAAACTTTGATCATCAACATGATGAACAGACTCACCAACTGAACTCACTGCAACATTACCATAGACAAAGAAATATGTTGACATCAATGACAATGCATCTCTCAGATATCACTATAGCACATATTTCCAGCATACTACCAGCAATCTCTCCAAGCATCCAACAAGAACTATATATGAAATACTAAAAAATGCTAAAATTTTAGATTTAATATATATCAAAGCATCATGAGAGAAATATTCCCACCAACTTTCAAAAGAAAAATGACTCCTATCCCTCAACCTCACACCATTATTGGTACCTCGATCCACCACCTAGTTACCTTTTCTTCTAATATGGAAAAAATAATGTATTTGAACCATTTTAATCAACTAATAGGCCTCATCAATTATAATTACACTCTATAGTTGTAAATGGATCCTCCTTTTATATACCCTTAACCTATTTACAATCCCCTTCAACTCACAATTTCTTCTAGAGCTCCTTTATATAGCAATTATAAAGTCTCACAATATTGCCTCGACTTTAGATATATGTTGTTAGTATAATCACCAAAATCATAGGAGAAAGGGTGAAACATTGTTAGAAATATGAAATAGACACATAACCAAGAAATTTATATGACAGAGATAAGCTATGAAAATATAAATTTTAATAAAGCAATTATAGACTCGTAATTCTAACAGATGCAAAAATATCAAAATTATAGGATTGTATTAGAAGCTAAAAGAGATGTTTTTAAAGAATGATTGCATGATTAAAAGTACATAGATTCCAATCTATTAAAGAGAACCATAATGTAGGCAACAAAATGCAAAATAATGCCAAATGCAAGCTAGGTAGTGAGTTTATATAGAGCTAAGGATAGGATGGAGGTAGAAAATCCAACCAATAGGGTCTGACTACCATGTAGTCTAAAATTATCAAATGCTCCACCTTTTAAGCAATGTTCCACCCTTCAAGGATGGAGACATCACCTTTTATGGATGATTCTAACATGCTTTTTTGGTGTTTCCAAATCATGTCCTATTTGTTTTGATGGTCTGCATTGATCACTATGCGCGTTATTGAAGATCTTATGGGTTAGGTGATATTCTTCATGTTATGCGGCATTTTCGGTGGTGTAGCGTGTTGCGGTTGATCTTGGTGAGATTTCAAGTGGTGTTGCAAGTTCGAGGAGTTGATTTGGGTCCATGCTATGTTATCATAACATTGTATTGGTTTGGTGGTTGATTTATGTATCGTGTGGTGTAATTTTTTAATTACATGTTGAGGGTTGACCTGACCTCTTAGTCAAGGTTGATGATTTGTATAAATAGGTGTTATATTCATGTAATTTGGGTATGGGTTTTGTGTCTGCACTTTCAGAGAGTAGTATATGTACGAACAAGTGAATTTATATTTTGGTGTGAAGTGTAGATCAGAGTGTGTTGTAGGGAAGACATGTGTGCTTAACCAGAACTATCATCTAGCATTTGGAGATGTTATTCTTTTAGTTCATCTTAACCAGATTGTAGTCTGAATATTATTGTAAGGTAATGAACCTTCCCTGAGGGTTGTAGCCTTTTGAGTCATCATATTTTGAACATTGAGCTCTAGGAAGTGTGCCTGAATGCATCTGTATTACCCATTGTAATATTTATACATACTATTGTAGAGTATAATCTTATTGTGGGTAGGTTCCCATCATGCTTTTTCCCTTAACCGAGTTTTCGACATCTAAAATCTTGGTGTTATGTGTATTGTTGTTATTGTGTTTATCTTTATTTTTGCTGTATTTGATCAGATCTGAGATTGTACTTAATTTGTTTAATCCAGTGAAAACTGATTCACCACCCCTCTCATCTTTCTTGCATTGTTGTTGCCAATAATTAGTATTGGAGCTAGATCCTCCGAAAGAAGCTTGACCACTTGAGGAGATCCGAGATGGCAACCTATGTGTTCAAGAAAGAGAGTCCTAGATTTGATGGAAATAATTTAACTATATGGAAGGATCAAATGGAGTGTCATTCGAAGTGTAATACCTATACTATTCCTCATAATGGCCTGTTTATTGCTACTAAGATAAAGGATGCTAAACATAACATACAGGCTAAGGTAGCATTGTTGGGTGCCTTTACCAATTTAGAGATGACTAATGTGAAGGGACTTCAAACTGCACATGAGATTTGGGAGAAGTTCGAGACCTTGTATGAAGGAGATAAAAATGTCAAAGTTGCTAAGTTGTAGAGTTTGAAAGGAAAGTATGAGATGCTGAAGATGGGAGATAATGAGAACATATCAACCTCTATGGCTAAAGTAGATGAACTTGTTATGAACATTAGATGTGTCAATGGAACTCTTGAAGAAGAAAAAATTATTTCTAAAGTGTTGAGATCCTTGTCTCTTGCTTACAAATCTAAAGTTGTTGTTATTGATGAGATCCAGACTGCGACTATTGTGATAAGAGACATGCTGGTTGGTAAGCTTGTTGCTTTTGAGTTGAGTGAATTTGGAGAATCACATGGTAAATTTGAGATTTCATTTAAAACCTCTGTATCAGGGAAGCAGAAGTATGATCCAAGAGAGATTTCATCTAGGGTTTCAAGGTATGAAAGAGAAATGAGAGAGATGGAAGAATAGGAAAAAGAGTTGGATGATCTTGAAGCACTTATTGCTCATATATTGCCTAAGGGAGCCGGTAAGTATGATGGAAATTTACCTTTGAAATGTTTCTTTTGTAATAAAATAGGAAATTTTCCTTCTAGATTAACTAAAAGAATGTCCAGATATGATAAGCATGATATGATGGAATTGTAAAGAACTCAGAAGTGGGGGGGGGGGGTGAATCAGTGACACCAAAAATAGTACTACTTTAAACACTGACTGATAGATAAACTTAACAAGTTTGTTAAAGAATATGCATGCAATAAAAAATGATATAACAACATCCACAATAAGTAAAAAATCCACCATAACACATGTTTATACGTGGAAAACCCAAATAGGTAAAAACCATGGTGAGATGGGACTCACAAGTTAACTATCAGTAGTAATAGATAACTGACCGGTTAGGGTCTACAAAATGCTCTGCTAGGAGTGAATCCTATTAAAGATCCCAATGCTTAGTTAAAAGCTATACCCTGTAAAAGGTAGTACCCTATAAGGAGTAACCTCGGTGGAGAATTTCTGAATCCAATCTAATGGATCACTTGGTTAGAGGATTTGAACAATGAAGCTTGTTAGAGCTTACCCAGTTAGGGGATTTGACTACTACAATGATTAGAAAACAACAGGTCATGTGATCTAGTAGTAGCACAAATTGCTTGTATAGATCCTCTTGTGCACACTTAACACTTCTTTACCAATATACTCTGAAACTTAACATTTCTGCCTTCGCACATAACATATCACTTTCACTCATACAAAATAATTCATTGTGATGTCAATATATAGACATTTAGATTTCATGTCAGCCTCTAGAAATCATAACACTATTTCCTAGGTGCAACAAATGCACACTCCAATGAGAAATTGTAGGTGATTGAAGGTATTGTCATTGATGGCAACCTTGCAATCCTATGACACCAGTAGACACTGACACCGATAGACTCTACATCGACAGATAGTTCACTGACAATGACAAAGATGATTACCGACACCTTGGCCGATAGGGTTTTGTTTATCAATTATTGTATTTAATTATAATATCTTTTTGTAAGCTGACAAGGCATATTGTAATAAGACTCATATAAGTATGAGATCTTGAAGATCATTTTGTAAGAAGTAGAAGGGTAGGACATGGATATGATGAGTGAATATTGAAGTAAGGTTTATGATTATTGCAAGAGCTTAAACCGGTACTGAACTCAGCATACAAACTGCTTTTTGTAGTAGTACATCATATTGGATTTCTATAATCCATTTTTGTAAGTTTGTGAGACTTCCTTTTGTAATTGAGCAGTGAGCTCTAAGAAGTGAGCCTTCCTGCATGTGCAGGCACCACATATTGTAAGTAATATTCACCTATTGTCCAGTGGGATAATATTGTGGGTCACAAATCCCACCAAGGTTTTTCCCACATTGGGTTTCCTCGCGAAAAATATTGTGTTATGGTGTGCTTTCTATGTTGTGCTTATTGTTCATATTTAGTGCATTAATTCCAGTTTATCGGTACACTATTTTGGAATGCAATTTATTTAATAATTTAAGAAAATCCATTTACCAGTTAGATACTGATTCACCCCCCCTCTTAGTATCTTTGGGAGTCCTAACAATTGGTATCAGAGCTTGGTCCTCTATTTTCAAAAGCCTAACAGCTTGAGGGAGATTTTGACATTGGTACAGATGGAAAACTTGAGAAAGCAATTGGAAACAACTCTTTTAGATTATGATGCAGAAAAGTTGAAGAATATCAAACTTGAAGATGGTCTGAAGACTGCATTGAATATCATACAAGGACTTCAAGAAAATCTCACTATTGCTAGGAACAAAAGAAGAGAACTTTTCGAGAAGATGTAGAATGATGATAATAAAAAATAAACTCTTAATGCCCTTGTGAACAAGTTGAGACAAGAAAACATTACTATGAGGAATGAGATGCAAGATATGACTATGAGGTTTTGTAAAGACATTGAAGATAGAAAGAAGAATGAAGATGACCTAGTTAGAAGACTCAATGATGCTGGAAATGAAAACACAAGACTTAGTCATGAAAATGATATGTTGAAGATAGATTTGATGCATACACAAAATGATAGAACTAAACTCATGAGACAGAAAGGAATCTTGGAAAATGAGTTAGCTGCTACAAACAAACACAAAGAGAAATTCAAGAAAAGTTCAAAGGAACTTGATAACATGCTGAAAAATTAGAAACCTGATGGAGATACTAATGGCCTTGGCTTTGAAGTTGGAGAAAGCTCTGGTACTACAAACAATCATGATCACAGTAAACTGGTAAGACAACCTAATGCTTACAAATTTAATGGGAAATGTTTTAACTGTAACAAGTATGGTCATAGAGAAAATCAGTGCAGATCTAGAAACTATCAGAACACTAATGCTCCCACCGGTCAATGTTCTAAATGCAACAAAATTGGTCATAACTCAAAAAATTACAGAATGAATGTAAGATGATATGTTTGTGGAAGATTTGGACACTTATCTAATCAATGCAAAACACATATAGACATAGGATATGGAAAAGCTATTCAGAAAAAAACAATGTGACTTGTTATGCTTGTAACAAGATTAGACATATTGCAAAATTTTGTAGAAGTAAGGCATCATCAACAAATAACAAAGGACCCAGTTTGAAAGGTAAAGAGAAGGTTGAAGAGGTAAAGCAAGAATTTTCAAAACAATGGATTAGAAAGTCAGATTAGAATGTTAATGAAGCTATTCCTTCACTGGTAGAATAGAGTATCACTCCAATGGTAGGAGATTCTTCATCTAACTAAAAAGAAATCCTTTTGGGGGTATGGAAACTAATTGAAAAACATTCTAGTTTACCCTCGGTTGATGGTAAGAAGTTGAATCGCTTCTTTACCAGTAGATGTGTTAAGTTTCACTTAACCGACAGACATTTATTGTGGTAGTTGAAGGAAATAACATTATAAAGCAAGTGTTTTTCACTCTTTTTCATTCACTGAGCATTCAAATTCCTGAGAGCACAAAAAACCCAAGTGAAGGTATCCACAATGAGAAGTGAAGAAAATAATTCAAGCAATCAAACCTAAAGGCAGATTAAGGTATTTATACAATGGCTTCCTCCTCTACACCTGAACTCATTGCAAACCCTACAATAATTGAAGTGGTTAAATGCCCTAGGGCCTATATTTAAAATTATTCCTGAAGTTGTGAAGTAGGATGATACCCTAGGAGCATTTTCTAAAATACCCAAAGGAGTTGTATATGCTGAAGACCCTAGGATTTACATACATTGTCGTATTGAAGAACTTGGTGCTGAAGAGATAATGAACATGTATAGGACAATAATTTGTGCTGAAAATGGTCATGTGAAACTGGAACACAAGATAATTGAAACCCTAGGTTTGGTGGAGATTCTTAGTATTCCTAATTTTCCTAAGGAAGTTATAAGGATTGTGTTGAGCAGAGTTCATGGGGAGTTCTTTTGGTTAGATTCCATCCATAAAATAACAAAAGAAGTAGTTAGGGTAGTGACAAGCTTACCTTCCACCGATAGCAGGCTTGATAAGACTAAAAAGGTTCCAAACGACACTGTAATGACCCTAACCGATGCAACCTATGACAAGAAATCCTTGAAAGTAAATGATGTGAAGGATATTAATGTCAGATTCATTAGCATGATTCTTGGATACAAGACTACACATGCCAACATATTAAAATCTGTTTCTATTTTATGTATCAAGAGTGCTTATGGCATGGTGAATAGTAATGCAAATATTGACATATGTGAATGGCTAAAAGATAAACTAATTGACAATCTGAAGAAAATTAAGGGTGACAAGAAAGGCACATTCAGATTTGGTAACTTACTTGTATGTCTATTGCTATATATTACCAAGGAAGTTCCCAGTATAGGTAGAAAAGAATTTGGCTTCGACATATTGGTATGAAAACAACTTTTTGATATCTTTAGCAACATGGGAGATGACAGAGAGAAGAATATAATTGAACACTTTCAGGCATTAAAGGCTAGGATGAAGACTAGGATAAGACTATCTCAAGCCATAGTTGACAAATACCAAAAAGAGATATGTTTTGTAATCAAGAAAGATGAAATCTGGATGGAGGCAGTGGTCTAATAATATTTTGGGTAACTGAAATGGGTTATGAGGTAGATGAGAACATTATTGAAACATATGCTAAAGCCCTCCTCAAAGCTCCTAGAGAACCTATAGAAGAAGTATTTGGAAATGCTAAAACTATTGAAAGCAAAGTACAATCATTGAAACGAATAAAGAAAACAAAACAAATAATTAGAAAAGCAACATGACAGGCAAAAGAAATCAAGGAAGATATATTGAATAAAACTAGTATTAAGGAAAGTGACTTGGAAGGGTTACAATCAAAAGCACATCTTTCACTGATTGCTACCTCCTTTGATAGTGAAATACCGACAGAATTCAAAAGGGTTGAAAGAAAAAGAAAACCTTCACTAGTACCCTCTCTTGCACCCAAGAGAACAAGACAAAAATAGTAGGCAGTAAGGCCTCCGACAAAGAAAATGACCCCAAGGAAGAAGAAAGAAAAACAAGTTATCTCTCCACTTGACAATCTTCTAAATGAGATTATTGAAGATGGTAACTTGCCAAATGTTAGCAAGTTGTATAATACATTTTCAAATGAAGAAAAGGAAAGTATAGAGAATAGTGTTATTTTACACTTAGATATTTACAAGAAATTTTTGATAGAAATTGTAGATGATCTACCAAGTGACTTGTACAAAAGATTAGATGCAAAAAGGTTAGAAATTATGGAACTGGACAAGAAGATTAAGATAGAAAAATCACTTCCAGTTCACCCATTAAATCCAATAGAAGAAATTGATGAACTGATAAGTGAGGCAAACATGACTGTATTTTTCACCAGTCACTGGCATGTAGCATTAATGGCTAGAAGAGTGAATGAGATATCTAAAGAAATAATAGACAAATGGGATATCTTCTTTGTTGAGAAAGAAAAGCAAGAAGAAATTAAACGAACTAAGACTTTAGAGTCTATGAAAAGGATAAGGATAAAGGTAAAGGCAAGGTTGGTGGTCCTCTGAGCATAAAAGTAACAGATAACTTGCAACCACCTCCTTCTGATACTCCAACGGCTGAAACTGTTGATATGCCACCAGTAATAGATAATGTTGAGATTATGGAGACAACACATGAAGACACCAATCTTGATTCAGATGTGTTGTATACCATGAATATTGACACACAAGAAGTTAACATTGTGGTTGATAATGAAACAACTAAGAAGAGAGATGTGGCAACTAAGTCACCGATAGAGAACATTGCAGTTGAGACACATGTTAAGGATACAACTAGAAATGTTGAGATTGGGATTGAAACAAATACTAAACAATCAACTGATCCCCTTGGAATTGGGATGGTGACATATGACACTGATGTACACATTGAAAAACCTACTGAGCGACCGACTACTAATAATACAATAAAATTTGTTGAGATACTAGCAGTAGACAGTTCAGAGGTACATACAGAGAAACCGGTAGAAAACATTGAGACACAATCAGAGAAATTGGTAGTGGAAAGCTCAAAGAAACTGACAGAGGTACACACTAAGAAATTAGAAGAGAAGAAGGATAAGGTAAAGATTAATATAGAGACAGTGCCACCGACAATAACCGAGAAACCCAAGCCTTTGCTAGTTGAGATGAAAACTCAATCTGACCTACCAGAGGTCACCATAAGCAAAGAGGTTACTCACATCGATGGATTGCAGATTGTTAAGGCAATTGGACAGTCATCTGGTTCTTCCCTAACAAAATTCAGACCAACCAATGTAACAGAGGTATTACTGGATTCCATCAAGAAAAGAACATATTGCAATGCACTTGCATATAAGGCAATTGATGATACAATTCTAATTTTGAAATTGATTGCACCCAAGTGCAATGTGGAAAATAAAGATTCTTTGAGCCAATTAGACACATTGTCTAAATACATCACCAACAACCTACTAACAATTGATCAAATCAATGAGGATACATTCAGTGAAAAAATGAATAAAGAGAAACAAAAATTCTTTGAAGGAAAAGTAAATAAGTGCATAGAACACATAGATACACTATTACCAACACTTAACAATACAATAATGGACTTTAGGAAGTTGTACAGGGATTCATGCAAGACAAACATTTTGATAGTTGACATAGATAAAGAGATCAACAAAGAACAAAAGGAAATAAATGATATTGCTGATAATATCATTGGTTCATCAGAACCCATATCAGTAATAGAGCAAGAAATTGTAGGCTTTGAAGAGAAAATTGACAAATTTGAAAAAGATAAGGAGAGATTAAAATTCAAGGCTAAGGAACTGAAATGTAGACTTGGTCCAAAACTTGACATCCTCATCTCTTTGAGAAAGGAGAAATCAGAGGCACTTGTTCTAGGACTTAAGACACCGGAAGAGAAAATGCACATACTCACTGGTACAATTCAAAGGATAGAAGCGACACTAAAGGATAGTGAAAGGTTCACTAACAACTTGAATTTTGCTCTGACAGATCTGTATCAGAGTGTAACCAACCGGTTAGAGGGTTCCAGATAAGAACTACACTCAATTGACATTAATTGACAACCTTTGTCATTGATGCCAAAGGGGGAGTAGTAGGATAAGAAAAATGATTGAAAGAAGACATCATCTGCTCAGGGGGAGCACACAGTTTTGGTAAGATTTTTGGACAACATATTTTGGATACAATTTTGACCTTTTCTCATGGGTGTTTCCATCAATTCCAAAGGGGGAGATTGTTGGAAAATGCACACTCCAATGAGAAATTGTAGGTGATTGAAGGTATTGTCATTGATGGCAACCTTGCAATCGTATGACACTGGCAGGCACTGACACTGACAGACTCTACACTGGTAGATAGTTCACCGATAGCGACAAAGATGATTACTGGCACCCTGGCCGACAAGATTTTATTTATCAATTATTGCATTTAATTGTAATATATTTTTGTAAGTCAACAAGGCATATTATAATAAGACTCATATAAGTATGAGATCTTGAAGATCATTTTGTAAGAAGTAGCAAGATAGGACATGGATATGATGAGCGAATATTGAAGTAAGGTTTATGATTATTGCAAGAGCTTAAACCAGTACTGAACCTGGCATAGCAGATGCTTTTTGTAGTAGTACATCACATTGGATTTCTATAATCTATTTTTGTAAGTCAGTGAGACTTCCTTTTGTAATTGAGTAGTGAGCTCTAGGTAGTGAGCCTTCTTGAATGTGCAAGCACCACATAAAGTAAGTAATATTCACTTATTGTCCAATGAGCGAATATTATGGGTCATAAATCCCACCGAGGTTTTTCCCACATTGGTTTTCCTCACCAAAAATATTGTGTTATGATGTGCTTTCTATGTTGTGCTTATTGTTCATATTTACTGCATTAATTCTGGTTTACTGGCACACTATTTTGGAATGCAATTTGTTTAATAAGTTAAGAAAATCCATTTATTGGTTAGATACTGATTCACCCCCCCTCTCAGTATCTTTGGGAATCCTAACATAGTGTATCTAGTCAAGTGATAATAACTCATCACAAAAATACTGCCAAAACTTGTTGGTAAGGATTTAACTCATCACGACTTGTCATAACTCATCACACAATCAATGAATACTAGTTGGAACAACATTACCATTTGGGATTAAAAATATAAACCATTTATCCTTGATGCTCTTGTGATAATATCTGATGGATCTTCATGTTAATGCGGAGTTATGTATAACTAGTGGTTGTCTCCATGTATATACTGGTTGTCACCATGTACCAGTTAGATATAAATCTCTAGTATACCGGTTGTAGTATAAACAACTTTGAAGTCACACCGGTAGAAAATATGAACATATGTGTGTATGTGTTTCATCAATGACAACATATGATGAATTCATTACAATCATCATCAAGATAACAATCACCCCCTTTGGCATTGATGGAAACACTTAGAAAAGTTTACAGTAATGCCGCTAACTGTGCTTACAAAAAAAATTTATACACATATACACATACTCCCCCTTACTACATACATCATACACAATTTTCAAAAACAAACATACATATTTCTACTCCCCCTTTGACAACAATGCCAATTGAAAATAATATATATAGAAAAGTTTTTATCAAAAAGTTTTACATATACAAAAACTTGAAAAACTGAATCAAGAGTCGTGCATTTGTAAGTCTCATGAAAATAACATTAAAATTCCTCTTCAACTGAGATATGGCATGTTTCTATGTCTCCAACACATTCTCAATGTACTCAAGTGTAGACATAATCTGTGTATGGAACTCTTCCATGGAATCAAGTGTACAGGTTTCTGGAGTAGCTAAAATAGATTCTGCATTCTTGTAGGCTCTTTGTAGTATGTTCACTTGGGATGTGAGTAGACTCTTCAATTCCTTTAGTGACTGAAGTCTTTTTTATTTCTCAAGATCATAAATATCCAACCTATTGTGCAAATCATCCACAAATTTGCTAAAAGAAAACATAGAATCTTGAAGTGGTACATATGCATTGCATATCTTCTCTAGCTCTTGTTCCTTTTTAGTTCGCTTGTTATTGATATCAAAATAAAATAATAAAACATTAGAAGTAGGTGCAAGATATCTCCCTCCTGTTTCAATAGCATTTCTTAATAAATCTTTTTTAAGAGATAAAGAAAGTTTTCCTGTATCAATCTCTTTCATAAGCTTCTCTTCGTGCTTCTTCTTGTAACTCTTCTCATCATAAGTTTGTGCTACTTCTTCAAGTGACTTAATTTGATCAGATGCATCAGCAACCAATTGACCAAGTTTTCTAATAGGGGTTGCTTGATGTCCTGTAGAAGTTTCTGGTAGTAGACTTGATAGAATATCTACAACATTCTAAATGGTGTCACCTTCCATTATTTGTTCTTTAAGTCTCTTCTTGTGTGCTCTAGATTGTATGACAGTTGCAATCTTCATCATTTCAGATGCACTTATATTATCAACAATTATAGGCCCTAAGATGCCTAATGAGTCATTATCATCTTCATCAGTCTGCTGTATGACTAATGTTTTTACCAGTTCAGAAGATGTTTTCTTAACAATTTCTCTCCCTTGTCCTTTCTCTATTTCCTATTCAGAAATTTGTGCATCAAAATTTTCATTAGATTCCTTCTGAATGTCCTATGAAACTAGTGGGGATTGGGGTTTCTTAGGTTGTTCCTCTGCTGGTGGAATATCCACTCCTGGTTAAGTTGTTGGTTTCTCAATTGAAGTAACTTGTAAGTCAGTGATTTTAGGTGGCTGCATATTTGGTACAGTAATGCTTCCAGATAGACCAATTACATCCTGAATATCATCAACATGTATGACTTGTTGAACAATAGTGTCATCCTTTTCTTTGACAGGATAGACAACATCATCTTGCACAATTTCTTCTTCATTCATTTCAGGTCAATCATCAGCATCTTGGTCATCCTTAGAAGAACATATAAGCTCTTCCATCCGTTAGATGTTACAGGCAATTTGATGAGTCTCAGTCTCAACAGGTTGCACCTTTCCACTAATTAGCTTCAATCTTCTTGTTTTGTAAGCAAAATAAATTTTTTTCATATCAACCAATTCATTCAACTCATCCTTTGACAAATTAGGAAAATATTGCACAAATATATCATCTATAATTTCTTTTTCCTTCTTTATTGCTTCCTCCCATTTATTCAAAAGAATAGTATATAAAGAATTAAAAATATCCTTTTTAAGATCATGAGGTAATCTATTGTAATGGCACAAATAATTGATTACTTGTTGAACAATTTGTTCCTTTTCTTCTTCATTGAATGAATCAAAATGTTCTTTGATATTATCAAATCTATTTCTTCCTAACTTCTTCACAGTTCTTTCAAAGATAGTCTCAGGCTTGTACGTTGAGATATTAAAAGGCACAGTTGCCTTTGGCACTTCCTTCACTAGTTTGGCTATTTTACTAGTTACTTTCATCTTCTTTAGTTCTTCCTCAGTGTCAGTACCTTCCGATTCTTCTCGGAGAATTAGTTTCCAACCTCTTTTCTTTGATGCACTCTCCTCCTTTGCATAAACTTTAGGTTCATGTTCCTTTTTGGTTTGGACACTTTGTGTCACTCTTGTACTTTTCATCACCGGAGGTGCTTGCTCAGCCTTCTTATTCTTACCTTTAAAACTTGTGGTAGGAACAATACTAGTTTCAGCTTGTGCAGTATGAAATTCAACTATATCCAATTTTTCCTTCTTTTTATCCTTTGGAGATACCAATAGGTTATTGGCATAACCGATCAATAAGTCATAGTTGACCTCATAACTCATATCTTCCATTTCTTCTTCTCTAGGATCAATAGCCTCCATTAGACAAAAATCAGTGGTAACTATGAAAATAATGTCCTTAGAAAAGTGTTTTACCATAGCCTCAGGCAATCTTACTCTGATGCTCATTTTCTTCTGAAATTCATTAAAGTATTTTTTCATTACAATAGAAAAGGTGTTCTTCACAACCTTGATATTGTTCTTAATTTGGGAAGATACCAGTAGATCCTTAGACCATTCAAGATCACCTATTCCTGGTAGGAAATTTTGGAAATAAAAGAATAAACTGATCAATAACTATCCAAATTTAAACTTTAGACTGCTTTCCTTCTTGATAGACTAAAGATTTAACAATAATTGGCTCTTTATGGCCTCACATAGGTTATAATTATTATTTTCATCTATCATCTTATAAGCAATATGCACCGCTGTAGATGGAACACTATTCAAACTGCCAAAATAGAATACCCAGTAGCCTATAACCATAGCTACCAATTTTACCACTGGATCCCTTATTTCATGCACGCTTCCTTATTTAACTATTGAATGCTCAAGTGGACACCAATTCAGTCTTCACCAACCTTCAAATCAGCTTGATTACTCAAATCACAATGCAACTTCCACTAAAATCAGCTAACAATCCTTTCTTAGCTCTGCAAGCGCTCAAAAAATATTTCTCATATGCATTAGGATAAAAATAACAAAGTGAAAACTCACTTTTATCCTTTTTACCTACTGCATTAAATGCTTGTCCGTTAGGTTTACAAACCCTAATTACACCGCTTAATGATACATAGATGTAAAACCGGTTGATAACTAATTGACAAAAAGTTATCAAAATTTCATGCATTCAAATTCTCTTATCACTCATTCATTTCAAGGGGCCTGGAGGTGGATTTACTATACTCCCCTTAGCCATATTGTAAAGGCTTAAATCACTGGTGTAGGATTCTCCATACTTGTTGAAGGAACAATTTCTTCTCTAGGTGAGTCATCACTCTTCTTCCATATTGGATTCATTTCTTCTCTAGTTTCTTCACCATTAACTTTCTTCTTTCCTTTCTGATCTTTAGAAGGATTGACCGGTTTTCTCTTTTTGGATCTACAAATATTTGCCATGTGTCCCAGTTTGTGACAATGATAGCAGGTCATACCAGATGATCTCTAAGGTCCTGCATTACCTCTCCCAGTTCTTCTTTTGTAATTCATAGCCACATGACCAAATTTTTTATAGAATGGTGCAAATGACATTTGTTACCTTTTCCATCTCAAATGGACTAAACTGGTTTCCTAGGGTCTTTGCCAGTTCATGTTGACCTAGTTGTCATAATTTCTCATCCAATTGCCATTTGGTCTTGGATGCATTTGTGGTACAAGATTATTTGCTTCATATCTGCATTCAATTGATCGATGTCCATACATTTTACATGTGAAGCAATGACCTTCAAATTTCTTGGACACATACCTAGCATCAGTATTGTATCTTTTATTTCTATTAGGTTTGTCTCTACAAACATTTGTAGTGTGACTCAGTTTATGACAAACAAAACAAATAGGTTTAAAGATATTCTTACTGATAGGCTTTTTGACCTTAGGAGAAGATTTGTTCTTATGAGTGTTGCTCTTGGTACTGGAGGATTCACCTTTTTTTAGATGTGTGAAAACCAAGTCAAAAGGTATCACCATTCATCCTTTGTGATTGAATTTTCTCTTCTAGCAAGGTAGAACTTCTATTGAACTTTTCCAATTTCCCATTCACTTTAGTGAGCTGTCAGGTGAGATCTTCATTAAGTTTTGATAGGTTCTCTCTCAGAGATGATGCTAATTCAAGATCTAGCTGTAGGTTCTCTTTTTCTTCTCTTTCTACATTCAAATGTTCATGAAAGGTAGCATTCTCTCACTTAATCTTGGCAATGTCATGATCTATTTCCTTGGAGAGATCTTCAGTAGCTCTCCTGGCTTCCAGTTCCTAACTCATGTGAATAGTAAGACCTTCTAGCTCTCTCCTCAGATTTAGATTTTCACTATTTAGTTTTTCAACTTCCTCAACTAAAGCATCAATATTGGCCACATTTGAAGAATTGTCATCAGATATTTATAACAGTTGTTTAGTTAGCTCTCTCCTTTTGACTTGAGAAGCTTTCAGTTTGACACTTAGGGTTTCAAGCTCATTCCTACTAGCCTCAATCTCTCTAGCCATCTCAAAGTAGCTCATATCCCCCATGGTAGCTTTAGGGTTTCCTTCCAAGTGATTAGGATTTAAGGAAGTCAGACTTTGATACCAATTGATGGACTTGTAAAGCACTAAGAGGGGGGGGGGTGAATTAGTGACACTAAAAATAGTACTACTTTAAACACTGACTGGTAGATAAACTTAACAAGTTTGTTAAACAATATGTATGTAATAAAAAATGATATAACAACATCCACAATAAGTAAAACATCCACCATAATAGAAACCCAAATAGGTAAAAACCACAGTGAGATGGGACTCACAAGTTAACTATCTACAGTAATATATAATTGACTGGTTAGGGTCTACAAAATGCTCTGCTAGGAGCGAATCCTGTTAAAGATCGCAAAGCTTAGTTAAAAGCTATACCCTATAAGGAGTAACCTCAGTGGAGAATTTCTAAATCCAAACTAATAGATCACTTGGTTAGAGGATTTGAATAACAAAGCTTGTTAGAGCTTACCCGGTTAGCGGATTTGACTGTTGCAGTGATTAGAAAACAATAGGTCATGTGATATAGTAGTAGCACAAATTGCTTGTATAGACCATCTTTTGCACACTTAACACTTATTTACCAACATACTCTGTGACTTTACACTTCTACCTTCACACATAACATATCACTTTCACTCATACAAAATAATTCATTGTGATTTCAATATATAGACATTTAGATTTTATGTCGGCCTCTAGAAATCATAACATAATTTCCTAGGTATAGTGTATTTGGTCAAGTGATCATAACTCATCACAAAAATACTGCCAAAACTTGTCGGTAAGGATAACTCATCACGAATTGTCATAACTCATCACACAATCAATGAATACCGGTTGAAACAACAATACTAGTTGGAGTTAAACATATAAACCATTTATCCTTGATGCTTCTGTGATAATGTCTGTTGGATCTTCATGTTGATGCCGAGTTATGTATAACCACTGGTTGTCTCCATGTATATACCAGTTGTCACCATGTACCGGTTAGATATAAACCTCTAGTATACCAGTTGTAGTATAAACAACTTTTAAGTCACATCGGTAGACAATATGAACATATGTGTGTGTATGTGTTTCATCAATGACAACATATGATGAATTCATTACAATCATCATCAAGCCAACATGATAAATTTGATAAGAATGATAGATATGAGAGACATGATAAGTATGAAAATCCCTATAAGCCTAGCTGGAAGTACAAATATCAAAATAAGTGTTATTAGGCTATTGATGAAGGTGTGAGAGATGAAGAATCAGTGAATTCAAATGATGAATTTGTATTTATTGCTATCAAGGAAGATGATTCGGTACTAGTGAATTCTGAAAGCTGTATTGTTGATGAGAAAGGTTTGGCTACTAAGATTGAAGAGAAAGATGAATGGGTAATTGACAGTGGTTGTTCACATCATATGATAGGTGAAAAGAAAATTTGTGAATATGCAGAAGTATGACGGTGGTATAGTAAGATTTGGTGATAATAAAGTTTGTGTTATTCATGGTAGAGGTTCTATTTCTTTTGATGGTAATCATAATATTGATGATATCTTATATGTTGAAGGTTTGAAGCATAATATTTTGTGTGTTGGACAAATGGTTGACAAGGGATATGATTTGTAATTCAAGAATGGTAAATGCAAGATTTTGAATACCTTCGGTATAGAGATTGCATCAGGGACTAAGAATAAAGGTAATATCTTTCACTTAAATTCTGGTGAGAAAAGTTGTTTGATTGCTCAGATAGATGAAATCTAGTTGTGGCATAGAAGGATGTGTCATGTTAATTTTGACTGCATGATCAAGATAATTTCCACTCAAGCTAATAGAGATTTGCCTAAAATTGTGAAACCTTCTAATCCGGTATGTAAAGAATGTTAGTTGGGAACGAAAACAAGAATTTCATTTGAGTAAGTAGTATACATCTAATGGATTATTAGATCTTGTGCATATTGATTTGTGTGGTCTTACAAGAGTAAGAAGTGTGCAGGGTGACATATATTTCATGTTATTGATTGACGACTACTCTAGAATGATGTGGGTTACCATTGTAAGGGAAAAATCAAAAGCATTGGAGAAATTCAAGATATTCAAAGCCAAGGTGGAGACAAAGATAGGTTTGAAGCTGAAGTGTTGGAGATCTAACAAAGAAGGAGCATTCACATCTGGTGAGTTTGATTCAATTTATGAAAGGAATGGAATTAGATCAAGAGAGTTATCTACTCCTAGAACCCCTTAGCAGAATGGAGTTGTTGAAAGAAAGAATAGAACTATTTTGGATGTTGCTAGGAATATGTTGATTGAAGGAGATGTTGCAAAGACCTTTTGGAGAGAAGTTGTTAGCACTTCTATTTACACATTCAACTAGGTGCATATAAAAGGTGATTCCGGTAAGACTCCTTATGAGTAATGGTTTGGTCATGTTCCTACTATTGGAATCCAAGAACATTGAGAGAAGAGGAGGGGGGTGAATCAATGTTTTACTAGAATGATCAATTTTAACCTTATTAAAACATGCATTCACCAACCGATAAACCGGTACATATAAGATTGAAAGAAGTAAAGCACTCAATAATCTAATCACACAAATGAATACCATAACACTGATATTTATATGTGGAAAACCTCAAAGAAGAAAAAACATGGTGGGATTTGTGACCCACAATATGAATCCACTAGCCATAATAAAAGATATTACAAAATATGGGGGCCTACACTTGTAGAAAGGCTTACAGCCTAGAGAACACTACTCATCACAAAAGAGTCTCATTGACTACATACAAATCCAGACTACAATCTAGAAGAATGAGTGAACTATAATGATAACATCTCCTATGCCTGAATACAGTTCTGGTTAAGCTCTGTTTGTTCTAGCCTGAAACCCTAAACCCTTATCAAAATAGCCTCTTACATAATCAACATTCCTTGCATTACAAATATCACTCTCATAGATATCATATATCTTATAACCTCACACATCTCTCATATCACAAAATGATCTAATCAACTAACCTATATACCCTTATAATCCTTTAAGCCTTATGTCGGATTACATAGATAATTACAAAATGAATATACATATATACATAAATATCAAAATCTATTGTCAATTCCCAGATCTCCCAAATGATGTTAGCCTCCTATATCGTTAACTTGATGAAGTCATGGTTGCCTGCAATGTTGGTACCCAAATAATTCCTCCTACCGGTGAAGATACCTGTTGGTGTCGGTGTCGGTGAAGTGTCTGCCGATAAAAAACAAAACCAAAATATGAAGCTGGAACATGTTGCCATCGATGACAACATATTGAAACCAATCAAATGAGTGTCAATTGCCAATAATCTCCCCCTTTTACATTGATGGCAACACTCATGTGAAAAATGATAATGGTTTCCATCTGTTGGTTCCATCTTGAGACTGCTCCCCCTGAGCTGAATATCCATTTGTGATCATGATTTATATAAAATACTCCATACTTCCATATCTCTTGATGTCAAGAATATATTTTTCACCTATACCTCCCCTTTTGACATCAATGCCCAAAAAATTTACCAAAAACTGGGACGAAGAATGAAAAGAATGGGTACAAAGAATGTCGCAAAATACCTTACTGAAGCTGAATATATTTGAAAATTTATAGATAGGATTTCTCTAAAAGCTCTAGATAGGTATCCCAAATTGATTTGAGTGTTTCGTAAATAGATACAAGTCCATTAAGCATATAGGAATATGACTCTTTATCATCAAGCTTTGTCAGTTTGGGCTTACCAACCATATCAATACACTCCTTCTTATGTACACTTAATGAGTCCAATTGGGGACTTACCAATCCTCTAAGACCTCTCACTCTCCCTATAATTTTATCTTTATCCATCTCAAGATTTGAAACTTGAGCTTCCAATACCAAAATATGACCATCAATAGATGTAGTCAAAGAATTTGAGCCATCAAAAGAATTGAGTATTCCTACAATCTTCTCCTAAGTATCCTTAATCCTTTTATCTATCTCTGCTATAAGTAAACCTGTGTTACAACATACTCTGTAAATATTAGTACATTGCCTCAAAGAATTATCAATCAATTTCAACATATCGGTAATCTCCTTCTTCTCTGACTCAATCCTCTTATCAAATGTTTCTCTCTTAGCCTATGTAAACCTCTCCAATGCCTGTCGGTTTGATATCTACTATAAAGATTAAAATTTCTTAGAAATGTGCTCTGTGATTATTTTAAGCTTGCCAGACGAGCTTGCTTCTTTGTCAAATTTGTACTACGAGACAAATCTATTCAAAATATGCATAGACTGATCAATAACTCCTTTGTCCATAGATCCTTCCTTCATCATCTTCTGTGCAACCATCATCATGAGCTCAGTAGAACTCATCTTAGTTATTCTTTTCTATTCTACCTATGAGGTGTCAATTGACAACAATGATGTGCTCACTACTGGTTCCTTGTTGGATTCCTCTTTCTTCTCCTCTGATGGTTTATTAACTTTTATAGCTTCCTCTCTTGCACTGGTGGCTTTTCCACTTGGTGCAGTATCAGTTACTGCTGGTTCCTCCTTATGAACTATGACCTCAACTTGTACATTCTGATTTGGAGGATTAATGTCCTCAACATTAGTAACCTGTACACTTGCAACCTTTACACTCTCTAAATCAACTGGTATCTCAACATTTGCTGGTATCACCTCCATGTCCTATACATTATATTCTATCGGGGGCTCTATATCCAATATCTTAATATCCTTCAAAATTGTAGATGAGGTACCCACTATACCTTTACCTTTCCCTTCAATCTGTATATCTGTAGTATCAGTTTTAGCTTTCGGTGAAGTATAAAAACTAGGGTTTGCAGCAAATAATTGAACCCATACCTTGTGGGTCTTAGTGATTATCTTATTAACCCTTTCTAACATAAGACTAACTATCCTGTGTTTGCTATGAAATATTTTCCTATCTGCAACTTCAAGAGTCCCTTCTAACTCCTTTGGAGTAATGAATGCATAAGTAGTTAACAACTCTCAAACCTATATATACTTGTGATCCTCCATAGATGATAGTCTTCTAACATCTAAATTGCCATATAACTATGCCAGTATTTGATTTTCAATTTCTAACAAGGCTTTCTTATATATATATATATCTAAATATAATAAAATTGCTTCCTCAACTTCTCTCTGTTCATCATTATCTAAATGCTCATAATAAAATTGCACATTTTTCAACATACCATATTTAGTTATTTCATCAACCAATTCTGCACAAGTCTTAGGTGATATAATAGTTACATTACTGGTGACAAGTGCCAGATCAGTGTCATCCATCTTCTTTCTTCTTCTAGTACCGGATGGAGTAGAAGATGTTTCCTTTGGAGCTCTCTTTTGTGCTGGTACCTTGATTGTAACCTTTCTAACCAGTTGCTTCCTAGTTTCCTCCTTAGTCTCTTCACCTTTCTTCCTCAATATCCTCTTGAATGCTAAGGGTGTGTTATCCTTAGATCCAAAGTTTGATGGAATAGGCTCAATAAATATTTCAGGCTCTTTTCTCTTCCTTCCTTTTTCTGGAACAACATCAATTGATGCCTTGATATCCTGGGATACTTGTTCAACAAATTTACTTGCCTTTCTCTGATGTTTCTCCCTCTTCTTGTGGTTAAAATTAGTTTCAACCTCTTGCTTCTTCTATTTTGGAGTCCCAAAGGATTTCTCAGTTTCATCAATAGGTGCATCAATTAACAACTTTGCATAAGCATCCAAAATCTCTGCATGAACTTCCTAACCCATCTCTTCAATCCACATCTTCTGGGGCTTGACAACTTCCATCAAAGTTTCATCCTTTTTAACCATGAAGCATATCTCAGTTGAGTATTTCTCAACAATTTTCTTTGGAACCCTTTCTCTAGAATTCATAGCCTTCTGGAATGACTTGAAGTAACCCCATACCTTATCATCTTGCTGACTACCCAATGTAGCAATAGATTGTTTTAGTTGTCTTCCTACCAGGATATCAAATGCCCACTGTCTCTTCCCAAAACCAAGAGTTTCATTAATCAAAAATAGATTAAATAGACAATAAGATTTCCATAGTGGAATGTTCACTTCTTCTCTCCTTTGATCTTCCCTAGGTTAATTAACAATTCATCCAATATCTATCCATAAAGATCTAACTTCTCATTTTCCCTCATCATCTTATGTGATGCATAAATGCAGGAGATAGATGCATAATTCAAATGGTTTGAACAAGTTACCTTGTATCTAGTAACCATGCTACCGAATTTGATATCTCTGTTGGTGATAGTGCTAACCCTCATCGATTGTCAGTTTGATGTTGCGTCGGTGAGATTGTTAACCTAATCATTAGAAATATTCTTCTCTAGACACTGTCCAATCTGTGATAAAATGATGATGGCCCTGATGGCCTCCTTTGAGATCTTATAAGGTCTGCCCATCCAGATGAATTCTCCATGCACTCTTCTCAAAACATATTTGGCAATCTCATCCTCAAATTCAAAAATATCCAAAATGTTGGTAAACCCTAGATCCTCAATGTATTTGTACTTGGGATTAATATTTCTAGAATCTTCCATTAACTCGCTCATATACATGCTCTTAATATCATTGGTTCCCAAATCCTTAATGTGGCAATGAATGTAAGCTCTGACATCTTCAACATATACAACTCATTCCAGGACACGGGAAAAAGTGCCAACCAAATCATCCAAGGTGGCAATATGCGGACATTCTTTGAAAATAGACCTAGGATGATCCTTGACCTCAACATCAGTAGGGTTTTCAATAAAATTAGGTACAGAGGATGATCCCACTTCCATGATGAAAGATAAATACCTGGGAAATAGTTGTTGGTTAAAAACTTACAGAACTCTTCCGATCGCAGGTGAAATCACTTAAGAAGATATTGATCACACTGAATTGCCTTAGACTCCCTCTAAATGCAAAGTGATCAGAAATGAAGTGGATTCAACCTTGTAACCTCCAAGAAACCCTAATCCATCATTGATATGAATGAGTTTTGATGAAAGATACTCGATCACGGTCAAACATCTCCATGCCGAATAAGCATCTCCAATGTCTGGAACATCTTCCAGAACCTCTTCCTGGGGCATAAAAAATATTATCATGAATTTTGCCTACCCCTAAGGTATCTGACTCAGTTACCAGATGAGCTTCCTACCAGTGCAGGAGCAACCTCTTCTGCTGGTTGAATAACCAGTGCATTTCCATCTGCTGAATGATAATCTGACTTCCTAACCCATTTCTTGATACGATCTTGCCGGATTTCATTGACCTTCTCTTTTCCTTTATCATTTGATCCATGATTGTTAATTATTGGATTTCTGCTTCTACAAAACTTAGCTATGTGTCCAACCTTGTTGCATGCATAACATGTAACATTGTTCTTTTGAATTGCATTGCTAAAATTGGTATAATTGATTGACCTACACTGATTAGCCATATAACCAAATTTTTGACTTGCATAACATTTAACATTCATTCTGCAATCTTTTTTCTTATGACCATAATTATTGCATTTAGAACATTGACTGGGAGCAAAATTATAGTTCCGATTTGCTCTATCTCTACATTGCCTAGCCATGTGACCACATTTATTACAAACAAAACATCTACCATTAAATTTGTAAGCATTAAGATGCCTTACCGGTGCCTTCTAGTTTTGATCTTCATTAGCAGTACTGGAGCACTAACCTTGTTCAAATCAAAGTCCTCTGGAATCTCCATTTTGTCTTTGGATTTTCAATAATTCATCAAGTTGTGCTGAAATAACCTTGAATTTGTCCTTGTACTCACTTGCAATAGTCATATCATCTCTCAGAATTATCATTTGTCTTTCAAGTTCTTGTTCATTACTCTTGGATTGCACTAAATCAGTTCTCAACATATCATTTTCATGAATGAACCTACCATATTCTTCAAATTTGTCATTCAGAGATATAGCAAGATTTTCTTCCTTCTTCTTTCGGTCTTCAATCTTTTTTCACATCCTTATAGTTAGTGATTGCATTTAACTCCTCATGACCATGCTCGCCTAACTCAGTTTCTGACATCTTTCATTAAGGACATCTTTCTCTTCATTATCCTAATTTTGTAGAAGTTCCTTTCTCCTAGCTTCAACAAATGACAACCTCTTCTGTAGGATAAGAATTAATTCTTGAGAAGAATTCAATTCATCTTGTAACTTCAATTTCTTCATCCTTTTAGCATCATAATCTTCAAGCTCTACCTCAAGTTGCTTCTCTAAACTCATATCCATGGATTCAAGATGTAGGATCTTTCTCAAGCCGTTAAACTTCCTTCGAGGCACAAAACTCTAATACCAATTGTTGGAATCCAAGTACATTGAGAGGGGGTGGTGAATTAGTGTTCTACCAAAATGATTAATTTTAACCTTATTAAAACATGGATTCACCAACTGGTAAACCAATACATATAAGATTGAAAAAAGTAAAGCACTCAATAAGACAATCACACAAATGAATACCATAACACAGAGAATTATACGTGGAAAACCTCAAAGAGGAAAAAATATAGTGGGATTCGTGACCCACAATATCAATCCACTGGCCATATAAAAAAATATTACAAAATATGGGGGCCTGCACTTGCAGGAAGGCTTACAGCCTAGAGCACACTACTCATCACAAAAGAGTCTTACTGACTACATACAAATCTATACTACAATCTGGAAGAATGAGTGAACTGCAATGACAGTATCTCCTATGCCTAAATACGGTTCCGGTTAAGCTCTGTTTGTTATGGGCTGAAACCCTAAATTCTTACCGAAATAACCTCTTACATAATCAATATTCGTCGCATTACAAATATCACTCTCATATATCTCATAACCTCACACATATCTCATATCACAAAATGATTTAATCAACTGACCTATATACCCTTACAATCCTTTATGCCTTATATTGACTTACATAGATAATTACAAAATGAATATACATGTTGGCTTAATTACACATATATATATATAAATATGAAAATCAATTGTCAATTGTCGGATCTCCCAAATGATGTTGACGTCCTATACTATTAACCTGATGAAGTCATGTTAGCTTACAATGTGGGTACCCAAAGAATTCCTCCTACCAGTGTCGGTGTCGGTGCCGATGAAGTGTCTGTCGATAAACAACCAAACCAAAACATGAAGCTGGAACATGTTGCCATCAATGACAACATATTGAAACTAATTAAATGAGTGTCTATTTCCAACACCTGCAATTAAACATTTCAAAGTTTTTGGAAGCAAATGTTATATCAAAAGAGATGAGGATATAGGAAAGTTTGATGCAAGATGTGATGAAGGAATCTTCTTGCCCGCTATTCTACTAAGAGAAAGGCCTACCAAAGTTACAATAAGAGGTTAAAGAAGATAGTGGAAAGTGCAAATGTGAAGGTAGATGAATGTCATAGAAAGCAGATCAAAGCATGCATATATGAGTTTGATGACTAGGATATCATTTCAAAGCAACTATAGATTGAGAACCTTAAGTAGAATGCTCCGGTAGAGACAATTAATCCGGATATTATTGTTGTCGGTGAAGAAGTTCAAGAACTTGAGAATAAGAATAATCAGAAGAATTCATGGTATGTAAAATTAAATCATTCAAAAAATCAGATTATTGGTGATAAAAATAAAGGTTTGATGACTAGGTGAAGGATTTTTGCTGAAGAAATATGCCCGATTTCTAAGATTGAACCTAAAGATGTTGCCGAAGCTTGTAAGGATGAGAATTGGGTAAAAGCTATGGAATAAGAGTTGAATCAGATTGAGAAGAATAAAACATGAGAACTTGTTCCGAGACTTAAAGACAAGAATGTGATTGGTACAAAATGGGTGTTTCAAAATAAATTGAATGAAGCTAGTGAAGTAAGAAACAAAACAAGATTAGTATGTAAAGGGTGCTCTAAGATGGAAGGGATTGATTATGAGGAGACTTTTGCTCTGGTAGCTAGAATTGAAGTTGTTAGATTACCTCTTGCATATGCTACTTATAATAATTTCAAGGTATATCAGATGGATGTCAAGTCGGTGTTTTTGAATGGTGATTTGGAAGAGGAAGTATACATTGAGAAACCGGATGGATTTTCATTATTAGATGAAGGAGACATGGTATGCAAATTGAAGAAAGTAATGGATGGACTTAAACAAGCCCCTAGTTCCTAGTATGCTAGATTGGACAAGAATTTGATGAAGCTGGGATTTTGTAAAGGTACTGATGATAGTAATTTATGCTTTAAGGTTGATAATGATAACATCTTGATTGTTGAAGTGTTTGTTGATGATATTATGTTTGGAGGAGATGATGATTTGAGTATGAAGTTTTTTGATGATATGTAGAAAGAGTTTGATATGTCTATGATAGGTGAGATGAAATTCTTCTTAGGATTGAAAATTACATAGACTATTAAAGACATTTTAATTTCTCAATGGCATTTTAATTTCTCAATCTAAGTATGTGAAGGAACTATTGAAGAAGTTTGGGTTAGATGACTTCAAACCTATTGGAACTCCTATGGTGATTGGATGGAATTTTTCTAGGCAAGATGAATATCCAAAAGTTAATTAGACCTTGTATAGATCTATGGTTGTTAGATTGTTGTACCTGACTCATACTAGACCAGATATTATGCATGTTGTTTGTCTTTGTGCCAGATTTCAAGCAGATCCTAAAGAGAGTTATGTTACTGCAGTGTAGAGGATTTTTAGATACATGAAGGGGACTGTTGATCATGGTTTGTGGTATCCAAAGAAAGATGATTTTATGTTATGTGCTTATATTGATTCTGATTGGGCAAGTGATGTTGATGAATGGAACAACACTACCGGTGGAGATTTCTTTTTGGGGAAGAAGTTGGTTTCATGGGCAAGTAAGAAATAAGATGCTATATCTCTATCTAATACTAAAGCTAAATATGTTGTTATTGCTAGAAATTATAATCGGGTAGTTTGGATGAAGCAGATGTTAAAGAAAATTAGAGTTGTGTATGATGAGCATACTAAACTATATATTGTGATGATTCAATTTCTATTAATATTTTCAAGAATACAGTACTACATTCTAAAACAAAGCATATATCAATTAACTATCCCTTCATGAGGAAGAAAGTCAGCAAGGAAGAAGTCAAATTGGAGTATGTATCTACAAAGGATCAGATTGCAGATATTTTTACAAAACCTTTTCCTACAAATACATTTATCTATTTGAGAGACAAGTTAGGGGTCTTTGCCCCTCCTAATGAGAACTAGATGCATTGAGATGCATCAATCCGATGGACTTCATAATCTTATCTTCTTATCTAGGTTGATGAGTTGGTGCTGCTGCTCCCCTCGAGTAGTTAGTGTATGGTTCAATGTTTGAGTTTATCCTAAGGGGGAGAGATTGTCCTTCTTAGAGGGAGAGATGCAATATTTGTATCTATCTTTGAAGTTTCTATCAAAGGGGAAGAGAAGCATGTGAAAAACTACCTTATCTTGGAAGATTTGTGTGTATGGTCTTAAGGGGAGATTGTTGGTGTTGATTTATTCTTTGCATTGATTATTTTTCACATTCATATGTTTCCATCAATGCCAAAGGGGGAGACTATTGGATATTGCTGCTGCTAGGATATGTTGTTGTCATTGATGTCAACATATTCCCGTGTTTTGGTGTTGCAAAGAGTTGTTTTGGTGTTTGCAGTGAGTTGATCTGGTTGGTTTATCTATTTGATATGCTAAATCAACTAGAGATACTTCATTACATATTTATTTCATGATGCTATGTGGTGGTTTGATCGAGTTGTGGATTTGGTATGAAGATTAGTTTTTTAGTGTTCAGTGTTGCAGTGTTTTGGTGTTTGATCCGTTGTGCTCTGGAATGGTTATATCTTGTGTTGCATATTTGGGAGTGTTTGAGATTGTGTGTATCTTCATTTCAGATGGTTCATGATTTGGTGCTCCGCAAGTTATCTTTCTCGTCCAAGTTGTTGTTTTTGAGTGTTCTTGAGCATTAGTGTGTTGATAAATGAAGATTTGATTAGGTGGTGTTGGTACAACTATTGCAGATGATTCTAACATGCTTGTTGGTGTTTCCTAATCATGTACTATTCTTTTTGGTGATCTGCATGGATCATTGTGTGCATTATTGAAGATCTTATGGGTCTGAAGATATTCTTAATGTTATGTGACATTTTCGGTGGTGTAGCATGTTGTAGTTGATCTTGGTGATATTTCTGGTGGTGTTGTAAGTTCGAGGAGTTGATTTGGGTCCATTATATGTTATCATGACATTGTATTGGTCTGGTGGGTGATTTATGTATTGCATGGTGTGATTTTATAGTTAGGTGTTGAGGGTTGAGCTGACCTTGTAGTCAAGGTTGATGATTTGTATAAATAGGTGTTATATTCATGTTATTTGGGTATGGGTTTTTTGTTTGCATTATCAGAGAGTGGTATATGTACGAACAAGCAAATTTATCTTTTTATGTGAATTTTAGAGAAGAGTGAGTTGCAAGGTAGACAAGTGTGCTTAATTGGAACTGTCATGAGGCATTTGGAGATGCTATTCTTTCAGTTCATCTTAACCGGATTGTAGTCCGAATATTATTGTACGGTAGTGAACCTTCCTTGAGGGTTGAACCTTCTGGGTCATCATATTTGATCAGTGATCTCTAGGAAATGTGTCTAAATGCATGTGCATTCCCCATTGTAATATTTACACATACTACTACAAAGTATCATCTTATTGTGGGTAGGTTACCATTGTGGTTTTTCCCTTAATCGGGTTTTCTGCATAAAATATCTTGGTGTTATGTGTGTTGTTATTGTGTTTATCTATTTTTTGTTGCAGTTGATCAAATATGAGATTGTACTTAATTTGTTTAATCTGGTGAAAAATGATTCACCTCCCTCTCAGTTTTCCTTCATTGTTGTTTCCAACAAACCCAAATCCTTTGAACTAGATTTTGTTTAACTTAAAATATTCCCTTATTCCTTTTCAACCATATATTTCAAACAATGGGCATCTAACCTCCTCCCTCTTATAGGGATGCATATAATGTGCATAGGTGATTATATGGTAAACAATCTATAATTTTCATTTTAGTAACATTAAGGAGTGCAATGAAGGTGAATGGATGCTTAGAAAATGAGTGTTCAATGAAGGCATGTTCTCAAACCCTAGTGATGATGATGATGATTTTGTCTAGTGTTGTTTACTCAACTAAAGTAGATGTGGATGTGAAAAATAGTGATTATAATGATTCATTCCTTTTGGATTCCTCTTGGGTGAATGAATTGGTGGGGGAGGATAAAGATCTCAATTTTCTTTCTCATTTTCCTTTTACTCGTGGTAACTCACCCTTTGATAGGAATGAAGCTAAGGCTATTTTTCTTATGATAAAAGGTTTGAAGAGGAGGATGATATTCTCTTTTATTATCTTTTGAAGGTGAAATGATGTGCTAGGGTGTTTATGGTGGAGACCCCTAATGGAGATCCATTTTTTGGTCTCTATAAAGGGTCTCTCTTTGCTTCAATGGGTGTTTATTTTTCTCAGAGGGAGATGGTGTTTAATAAATGAACTTGTGATGTTAAGTTTATTCATCTATATTTTTTTAGGAGGTTCTTGTTTATTCTTCTTTTTTTTTTTACTTTTGTTATGACCCATAAGGTTTTGAAGGAACTCTATGATATGAGGCATGTGGTGTTTCAATCTTGCAAATAGATTATGATGGTGACGATTTTGCTAGGATTTTTTGGTGCTCCCAATATTCTTGTCTTCTCTCCTATTAATTTATTGCTTTGAACACTAGGGTTTAAGATAAATATTATATTTAAGGGAGTTATGGTAATAGTGATACTACTAAGCTTATGAAGGAAGGTATTGTTTAATGTGAAAATAGAATTGGGTAGTATAAGAACGTAATCCCATTTTTATTAAACATTGGAATATGAAAGCACCTAAAGGAGTGATCCACTTTGACTAACTCTTATGAAATAGGGTCAAGGGATACTTTTAGGGTTTCTATTCCTTCCTTGCTATGAAAGGGAATATTCAAAACTTCGAAGAATATATGTTCATTATGATGAAAACATGAACAAAAATGGATAAAGAACAAGAACAGTAAGCTGATTGATAACATGATTGAGACAACAAGCATAGATTTAAGAATAGAAATATTTTGTGCACCTATGATTAGAAATTGAGGTTGAATTGACAAGGCTAGGGCATTGTACACCCTATTCTAAGGAATTGTAATTACCTGCAAACTAGGAATTTGAACTCTAATATTATCAAAGTAGTGCCATTGAAATCTAGAGTAGAACATAGAGGAGTAGAACAGGGGTTGCCCTAGTAAGTAGATGAATAGGGCATGGGGCAGCCTTGTTCCTAAAATATGGGACCAATTTCTATCAATGGGTCTGCACCTACTTGCAAAGACTTCTCAAAAATTGCTTTCGTTGACAGAAACTTGTAACTACTCCTGCAGTTTGGAAAATGGTGTGGTCATAGCTATATATAGGGGCTTCACTGGATAGGCAATATTATACCACGTGCATTCATATTGGGTGTTTAATATCCAAAAATGAAGGTACAATATATTTCCTATCGGTGAAAATAGGGGGCTTTTTAATTCGGGTTATGAAAAAATACAATATCTAGTGAAAATAGAGGGCTTTTAATTCAGGATGTGTAGTAAGAGGGGGTAACAAAAAAGGAGTTCAGGCCAATATTTTTTGAAAATAGGTGGATTCTTTAGTATTCCCTGAATGCACGTTCTATAACCCAAGTTCAATAAGTGAAGCCCTCATGTACCTATATAGGGGTTTTCCTTAGTCAACCCCCTTATTTTGGTGATTTCCACCTCGACAAATAGTTGTTATTGTAACTAAAAATGTGTCTATTTATTCTTGCCTCTATGCTTGGGGGCCAAGACTATTCCTTTTCCTCTTTCTAAGGTGTCACAATTTTCTTTATGGAGTACACTATTCATAAACTTGATACATCCTTTCTTGCATGGAGTTCTCCTTCATGCGAGCGCAAGTTTACTCCGTTAGTAAGATGTTTTCCTTGCTTGAAATGATACGTCTATTATGAACAATCTATCCTTAGAGAACTTTTGTGAACCTTCTTCTTCTTTATCTCTCTTTGAAAATTACCTCTTCTATTGTGTTATTCATAAGTTGACGTCCTTTCTTGAATGGAGTTATCCTTCATGCGAGCGCATGTTTGTTCCTTGGTTAGGATGTATACCTTGCTTGAAATGGTATGTCTCTTATTAGTAATCTATCTCTAGAAGTTGTGTAATTATTCTCATTGTCCTACAATTGAGGGGAAATAATATCTCTCCCTCTCTCTTTCTCTAAGGATCCACTCTTTCCTATTTTGTGGATGTGTTGGGACTCATTAAATTTGAGTGAATTTGAGAGGCCCATTTCAAAATTTTGCTCTGCATTTCCAAATGATCATAAAATGAGTCAGTTTGAATGGCCTAGTTAGAGAGAGGGTAAAATGGAGCTAGTTGATTTTCAAAGGGTAAGGCTTGGGAAGTGTGTCCTACACCTTTCATTTGGCCTATGAAGTGTTCTGCAACTTTTAGTTTTCAGTTTGGATCAATTTATCAAGTATCCATTTCAAGGGGTGAGTTGAAAGTGCATTTTAGGTACAAATGCAGATTTTATTAAGTGACCCACTTTGAGTGCCTATAACTTGTACCCTATTGATAGTCATGATGATATTCAAAGTGGATTGAATTCTATGGATAAATTTGAGCCTCCATGCAAAATTTCAAGTCTTTATGAATCCATTTGCTCAGTTTTCCAAGCTCAATCTATTTGTAGTTTGTATGGTTTGATAAGTCCCTGTTTCAACTGCTAATAGGAGCCCTGTTTTGCATAAGTGTAAAAGTTGCCTTGATGAATGTCATGTCAGAATATTTATTCTGGGCTATTTTTGGTATAAACAACCAGCTATGTTTCCAGTTTCAAGCTTCTACCAATCCATTTGATCGGTTTTCAAAAGGGTTTCTTAGGCCATCTGTTTTAGTGATCCGTACTTTCATTGCCGTATCAGTTAAAGTTGCTATTTTCATGAGCTTGCCATTTGCACCCAGTCAGCCTTTTGGTCAAACTGAGTATTCTAATTTTTGATATGTACTTCAAGGTACCTATGCCTTAGATTTGAGGGTCTATAGAGATCGTTTGATATTTTTAAGAAAGGCATCATAAGTTGCATGTGCATTGACTTCATCAGGTCCGCAGTGTCGATAAAGCCAGTTGGTCATCTTTGACCATTAATATTTCTTCACTTAGGATTCATCTTGAAAAACCTCTTGGTAGAGTTCATGCTTGTATATCAGAGTACACTCCTGTCAGATGGCGAGGTCCAGAATGTGAAAAAGTGGCGCATGCCCCTGAAAGTTGCAAAACTCAATGTAATGATTCGAAAATGGTGCCAATTGATTCCAGAGGTATGTTTAAGGTTTGTGAGGCATTTCAAAGGTTAGTTGCATGAAAATGAAAATATTTTTAGCTGGACCCACTTTGGGGCCCGACCTAGTTTGCCACTTCATGCATCTTTTCAGGCAAGGTTTAAATTATTTTTTTAAATCATATGTTATACGATTTAAGTATTCAGGAGTTCATGAGGAATGTAGAAGATTACATGTTCCAGGATGCCTATTATCCCATAGATAAAATGCTGAAATAGATGGATGCCTTCCCAATTCAAGTGAATGCACTGAATATATTTTTCAAGAGAACAAGGGCTACGATGGCATTTGGATTGAATGTTTTGAATGGAAGGAAAGGATTTTAAAGAGCCCTCCAAATAAATTGTAGATTGGCAGGTGTAATACTAGCAAACAAACCTCCCAATTTGACATAGAAAAGGCTTTAAAAGCTTTTCAGCAAATGCCACTGGCAGATGTATTGCCAAAGCCAGAATCTCCCACGTACAACAACACCATAGTAACTTCAAACAAATGGGTAAAGTAGTGTTGACGTGTATTTTGTACACTATCAAACACAGAATAAAATACCTAAAGGTACCTTATCCTCTCTTGAGTAAAGTTTTTGAATGCTGAAGATATCGCAAAAAAGGATCAATCGGAGAAACTTCAAGGTTCTTGTATGTAGGGTCTCTACGTGTGGATAAGCTCTCTGTGGTATGATGTGATTTGCTAGAATCACAAGAGGACTTACATTTGATGATTGAACTTTTGATTTGCTTTGCTGGAACACAGGATTTTCACTAGCTTAGATTTGAAAAAATGGAAAAAAGATGAGGGTGAGGAAAGGATCTAATCCTAATACTAAGGAATGTAGGAGCAATGATTTATCTTTGATGAAATTCTAACTAGGTCTTGTTTTGACATCGCAGGACCATCTCCACAAGGCTAGTGCGATCTTCGAAGGAAAGCTTTATGATGTTCAAATCATCACTGCAGGCATAGACACCATCAAGCTGATGCATATCAATGAAGAAGTGACAATTGAAGTTAAGCTTAAGCTGAATGATTCCAGTTGACTACACAAGGCAAGTCTGCAATCAACAAACTGCTAGTAGTATGGATATGTGAATTTCACCATCAATCAAGAACATTTCTTCCACTCATCTAATAACATGAAATCAAATATGAGAAGTATAAAGACCATGCAAATTGTAGAATCAACCCATAAATTTCACCATTTCTTCAATGAAGTTACAAGTCTTTTACAACAACATCTTGGCAACAATCTTTGCCTTCTCTCTCTACTCTACTCTAATTGCTATTCTAATTATTTTCAACTCTCTAACCATTCTATTCACTAACTACTTCCAACTATTTCTAACTATTTTCTAACTGCCTTTACAAAATGAAATGCCGGGGCTTATATAGTGCCCACAATACAATTCGATGGCTAAGATCAATTTGAGATCAATGGCCAAGATTCAATAATGAAAACCCTAATTAGGGTTTGTTACACCCATTACATAATATTTAACGCTTGACCAATGATAAAATTGTATTGCTTGGACACATGTCCTCTCTAGAAAATTCCACCAATGAATAGCCAGGGTAGGTACATCGAAGTTTGTGCCACCTTCCATGAGTTAGGTACATTGAATCTGGACATGCTGAGGTGGACCACACTGACTGGAGAGGTGATGACTAGGATGCCACCTCATTTGACACTTGGTTGATACTCAATTTGGTAACATTGAGAAGTTAGCCTTAATTAATTCTTCTGGAACTATTTGCTTCTTCAATGAACCCTTGTTCTGACTTCTTGTGTCCTTGATTTGCAGGATGATGATGTACCTCACCTTGGAATGCTGGATTGGAAGAGGTCGTCCTTGATGATGATAGGCTGGATCGAAGAAGGTCGTCCTTGTCCTTGCTTGATCATCCTTGATCTGGCTTGATTTTCCAACTCCGGGATCTCCATTTGATGCCTACAACATTTCAAAATTAGTAATATATCTTGAAGTCTAAAAATTAAACTTTAAAAGGAAGATTCAAGATTTTAATTAGGAAACTTTATGATAAATCTTGAGTTATCATTTCCTAATTAACCATGCAATACTTAGACTTTTCTAAAAAAATGTCTAAAAAAATCAAACCTTGAATAAGGGTGTCAAGATGATTTTGCCATACCTCCTCTTGAGAATTAACTCTAAGAAATGATGTAAAAATAGATGAATTTTTCTAGGCAAAGTGTAGATCAAAGCTCTCCCTTGGATAAAATGCACCTCCTTTAGCTTGGAAAAGAACTCCACCTTCCTCTTCAAAAATCTGGAAATTCACCTTCAAATACCCTCAAAACATCTGGAATTTATCCTCCAATCTAGCAAGAAATACGCCTCTCCAATAGCCTTCAAGATGAATTTCGCCCCACTCCTCTGGATTTCGCTCCTCAAATTGCTTCTCCAAATCGCACTTGAAACAATGAATGAATGATTTGAATAATGAAAAACACACCCCAAATATATAGAGCACTCACCATTTCACCTCCCCATAGGCCGACTTGGAAAATAGGCCAAAAATAAACAAAAGATTAAATAAAAGGAGAGGCCGACTTGATAGAAAAAAATGTTAAATAATACCCCAAGTGCTCCAATTTTATTTTATTTTTTAAAATAATAATAATTAATTTTAAATGCCTTTATAATTAAAAAATTTGATTTTTTTAGGCTCAAAATTAATTATTAAATACCATGCGCTTTTATTAAATGCCAAAAATATTTCAAGGTTTTATCGAATCTGGCATTTAATGTAATTTGAAGGATATTCGGCGCCCAATCATGAAAAATAATGGCTATTAACAAGATTGCTCTTGTCCCTTGGTGAGGGACAGGAGCGATCTCATTCTAGACCTCACACTTCTTGTTTTTTCACGTTCAAAATCTCTTCCTGGACGTCCAAAATGGGATTCTCATTCATAACTTTGAGTTCGATCTATCCAATTTTTGGAATGAATTCTCCTTAGAACCATTTTTGCCCTGGTCCCTTGGAGAGGGACAGGAGCGATTTTATCTTTTTGTCCTTGGTCCTTGTCTTTTTAATTGCCAAATCAAGTTTGGAGGTAAGCAATAATCTTCGTTGTTTGCTCTATGCATGTTAACTCGCCTTCTCAAGACAAAAATATCCCTCCCAAAGATTATTGCCCTGGTCCTCCAGTGAAGGACAGGAGTGATTTTTATATTCAAGCCTAAAATTGTTTGAGTCTTGGGGTCAATTCCTTGTTTATAATCTTCGAAAGGCATTTCTTACTTTGTACAACCCTTGCCTAGACATGGTTTCGAAAGGAAATGATTATTTTTATAGAAATCGCCCTGGTCCTTGAGTGAAGGATAGGAGCTTCCTTCGCCAATTGTCATCAAAATTCGTGGTCCTTGTAACTCCATTCCACCTCGAGGCATTTTAAACATCATTTCAAATTTGCGCCTTGGCTTAGATTTGTCCAAACTTGGCGAGAAGGACTGGATATTAAGTTTTTCGCCCTGGTCCCTTGGAGAGGGACAGGAGCTATTTTGCAAATCCAAGCTTATCCTTCCTTTGTTAGCCTTCCAAATTATATTCAATGGATAAATCATGTTTTCCTTGGTCTCTTCAAATCATAAAATTGTCTTGATCCTGCAAGAACAATTGAAATTTGAAATTCAAGCTCTGGTCCTTCAGTGAGGGACGGGAGCACTTTTGCAATTACAAGCCAATTCGTCCTTTGCTAGCTTCAAAAATTATCTTCAACGGATCGATTGTGTCTTCCTCCACCCACCTCAAACACGAAACTTGCTTTCCTTTTGCCAAAAACTTGCCTTGAGGGAAAATCGCTCTGGTCCCTTGGAGAGGGATAGGAGCGCCCTTTGAAAATAGCCCTGGTCCCTTGGTGAGGGAGAGGAGCGAACTTGTCATTTAGGTTGATTTTCTCCTTTGTGGCCCACTTAAATTATATTCAACGGACAGAGCACACTCCCCTTGGCCTCTTCCAATCATAAAATCACTTAAGTCTTGTGAGGATAATGCAAATTTGGGATTCAAGCTCTGGTCCTTCAGTGAGGGACAGGAGCGAATTTTGTCCTCAAGGCCAAATCACTACAATTTTCATCTCAAAATTTCTTTGCTAGGGAAGATTTCACCTTACTTCAGGCTATGAATAAAAGTTGATGCCCAAAAAAGGTCTAAAAATGTGTATCTAAAGAAAATCGCTCTGGTCCTTCAGTGAGGGACAGAAGCGAATTTGACCTTCTAGGCAAAAAACTTCATCATTTCATTGTCTTTGATCAAGTCTGGATGTTCTATCATGTTCATTTTGTCCTCCATCATGCCTTTGATGCTTCGATTTGTCCAAACAAGGTCAGGAATGACTCCACTAAGCCTTTTCACTCTGGACCCTTGGAGAGGGACAGGAGCGATTCGCCTTGGACCCTTGGAGAGGGACAGGAGCGCTTTTCACTCTGGATCCTCAGTGAAGGACAGGAGCGAAATTTGACTTTTTGAACTCTCTATCAGGATAATTTTTATGGAATATAACATTTAAGTATAAGTAGAAGGAAATGTCACTTATACTTTAAGTTATATTCCATATATACTTTCAGGATGTTTGAGAGTGGTTTCAGACCTTCAGGAGTTATATTGCAAAATCTAGTTTTTTGAGGTTTTTTAGTTTCTAGACTTAGTCAAATTTCAGGATCAGGACATTCCAGACTTAGCCAAATTTCAGGACATTCCAGACTTAGCCAAATTTTAGGACATTCCAAACTCAGCCAAATTTCAGGATCAGGACTTAGCCAAATTTCAGGATCAAGACATCACTCAAGCCAGACTTGCTATCCATGTGATCCCCTGACAGCACTCAAAATGCAAAGGCCAACTAACAAAACCCTAAAAAAACCTAGAAAACAAACCCTAAAAAGCAAAAAAGCAAGGGTCCCCATTTGCAATGGGGTGATGTGTGAAATGGTCACAACAAGTAGCTAGAACCCCCAATTTGGTATTGAAAAGGCCAAATAGAATTCTTAGCAAATGCAGATTTGACAAGTGCATTTCTTTCCCCTCTACGTGGCTGGTATGAGACCTATTGAAACTCTAAAGCAAATACAAATTGAGTTTGTAGATGCTTTCAACTAAAAGCAAACAACAATATTGGCCCCTACATGGAGAGTGAGGAGGGCATGAATAAAATTAAAAAATTATGCATTAAATTCCAGAAATCCTTCCCCAACGTGACTGTTCAACAACTTCAAGAAACTCTTTGGTAAATGTAATGCCCAGTCATCCCCTGCGTGAGGTAAAAGAAATTGTTGAATTTTCAAGTAAATGCAGATTGAAAAGGCATGACAACTCCAATGGCAATTGCAAGTAGCAGGTGTAGCTACTCCCTCTATGCAAGTTGTAGCTTTGGAAGGGGGTTTTAAAGAAAACACTTCAAACAACAAATGCAAA
The DNA here is from genome assembly GCF_030272615.1 of Cryptomeria japonica. Lineage (NCBI taxonomy): Eukaryota > Viridiplantae > Streptophyta > Pinopsida > Cupressales > Cupressaceae > Cryptomeria > Cryptomeria japonica. The sequence goes on from NC_081415.1 coordinate 86,473,704, forward strand.
CATCAGTCCAACATTCCCCTCACATGCTCTCCTCCTGCGTGTCCTTGCACAGAACATGGTGGTGAAGGTATTTGTCAAGAAATCTTCAAGCAAAGGTAACGACAGCCATGAAAAGTCTCAGGTAAAACCTTCAAAATTGCAGTCCCAGGCAAAACACATTATCCCACATTGGCTGGGTGGGGGTTATTTTTGATATTTATAAGCAAAGCTCCACACTAATATAATGTCAAAGACTAAGAGGATTTTGGCACAAGGTGCTGGCTGGGCGACTAGGAGGACCCCATGCACATGGGCATGCTTCTCAAGGTGACCAAGGAGGCCGAGTGTTGACCAGGTAGACCCCACGCATGCACGGATCCTGAGGTAAGTTTTGCAGAGAACAAATAGGTTAAAGATCAAGAAAGTTCATGAAGATTGATGGTCGGCATTGATTCACAAGCCAAAGATGCACATCAGTTAAACCCTGCAAAATGGTGAAAAGATCAGGTGGAAACACCAAGGGTATGAAACAATGAAAGATGATGAGGCATCCAGGTGGAGTTCCAGCTCGCGAGTCCCCCTGACATGGCAATGATGTGGCGCTGAGGTGACAATGAGGTGGCATACAAGCAAGCAGCCCAGTGTTAGTGATGAGGTAGACAAGTGGCGGATTGATGAGGTGTCATCCTAGGTGGTGCCCAGTGGATCCCATCAATGAATCATAGGCTACCATGTGGCAGGGCGTCAGGCCAAAAAATTGGTAAAAAAATCAAATTTAAATGCGAAGTTGAAACTATAGAAAAAATTCAAAAAATTTAAATGATGGCCCTGTTCAAGATTAATTTGCTCAGGGTTTAATTTTTGGCCAAATGCAGAAGTATTATATATCACCAGAAAGCCCTCGGAATGAGGAATGCAGTTATGAAGTTTGTTTTAACAAATATGGGATATTTTGAGAGAAGTTTCCATGGGAAGAAGAGGAGATATTCTTGCAGTTATGGAAAAAGAACACTTGGCAGTGTTTTAGGCAAATCTAATGTTTTTCCCCCTCTTCTTATTCCCATTTCTCCTCAATTGTAAGGGTTCCCAGTTTTTGGAATTTTTCTCCAAGAGAGAAATCTGAAATTGTATGTTCCAGTTTTATGCATTTTGATTTTCTTGGTTGTAATGGTTGATGTTCCTATTCTGTTGTCATGGAGTAGATATATTTTGTAGGTTGTATCTTAGTTTCAGGTCACATATATGTAGGGTATATATGCAGTGTAGTAGATTGTCTTCAGACATTTCTTCAAATTCAATATATTCAGTCTTCAAGGAAGTTTGGGTTTATCTTCTCAAAGTGAGAGTGTAATTCCTATTCTTAGGCATCCTTTACATAAGGGATTTAAATTCTATAAGTAGAAATTGGGGATTTGGGTTAATGTTTGGCTTATGTATGATCCTTTGATGAATTTAGAATGTGTTAATGTCAGGCATTAATACAAGGAAATCTTTTCAATAAATTTGATATGCAACTTGGATTCCATCTGTAGTTATTTGTATTGACTCTATGCCCAGGATGAGGCACTGATCTATTACAGTTAGAGGTCATTTGCATCATTTTAAAAATCAGATCAGAATTTAATATCTTTTCTTTCTATTTTGTGGTAATGTCCCACCTATCTCAAGCTCCAGTGTAGTTGAGAGTCAATGTGAATGTAGCTAGTTTGCAGTACTTTCCTTATTGTTGAGCTATATTTGAGATTTCTGCTTTAATGGTGATTTTATGTGTCAGTTTAGACTGTATTTGAAGTGCATCATAGGTAAACCTGCCTAGGCCTTGTAGAGCCTGAAGAGAAGAAGGATTAAATATCCTTGTTAAGTTGGTCCAGTTAGTCCTTTGAAATCATAGTTGAGGTTGGCTACCTTTCAAAATTTGGTTGTAGATTATACTAGTTGTTGATTTTGTTGTTCAACATAAAAAAGAGCCAATGAGATGGTGTGAGTTTTATTACTTGATGTCATTCCTTGTGTGAAGTTGTTGTTATTTTCTCAAGGGTTCTCTCTTATACAAGAGGTGTAAGTCCTTGACTATAATCTCTTTCACACTTGGTAATGTACATCTATAATAAATTCACCCATCACCATTGGGATAAAAGTGAGTCATCCTTAATCAAGAATCCCTTTCAATTAGCAATAGGAGGAAGGATTAAATTCTTGCTCTCTTCTTTGCTTTATTCTAGAAGATCTTATATTTTTCTAAGACAACTCCTCTTGGGGGTAGATGTCTTTTAAACAAAGATCTCTTTTCCCCCAAGGATTTCCTTTACACTTATAACAAGATATCTCTTTTCAACTATCTTATCCTTGCTTGAAGAGTATTCCTTCTCTTGCTTGGATCTATGACATTGTTGCATAATGGATATCTTCTTTGTGTTGAAGGTAGGTATCCTCATTATACTTTCCTTGAGATATCAACTTTAAACCATAATGACATCTTAAGTGGGGGGCACAAACACTGCTCCTTTTGCATTATATTTCTCTTTCACATTGTATCTCTTATATAGTGGGCCATTCTCAGAACTAGAGGGCAAACCCTTAGAGTGAGATGTCACCACTTTTCTCTTATACAGTGGGTCATTCTTGAAACCAAAGGATAGCCTCTTAGAGAGAGATGTTGCCACTTTTCTCTTATATGGTGGGTCATTCTCGAAACTAGAGGGTAGCCTCTTAGAGTGAGATGTCGCCAATTTCTCTTATACAGGGTGATTATTCTCGGAACCATAACATAGTCTCTTAGAGAAAGATATCACACCTTTCTTGACATTTGTATTATAAATTTTATAAAGGTTATAGAATACTCAAGCTTAGACTCTTATGAGGTGCTTCAAAGATCACTTGCACACACACAGATGAGGATGAGTGGAACTAATGGTGTTGTCACTCTCCTCCCTTACATGGATCACCTAGACAATTTATAGGGGCGAGATGTCCATGGTTCCTCTTGTTTGCCTTTCTTCTCATGGATCACCAAAGTGTGTGTTGATATTCTCTCTCTTCTTCCTCTTATGAACTCATAGTTTTACTATTGATGGTTCATGGATGATGTCAACTTTTCTCTTTTATGTGATTGTATGTGTTCATGAAATGACATTTTATGTTTCAAGAATGATATTAGTTTATTGAGACATTTTTCATATCGAGGTCTCTTCAGCTAATTGACTTGAGATCTTAAGATTTTATCTTTTGTTGCATGCCTTTTTATGTGCACTTGCATATGTTTGAGTGAGTTAACATTGGGGGCTTGGTTCCTTGAGATTAGTGATGTCTTATACTCATTGTGATCTTTCTCTACATCTCTCATCTTCATCTCTCTTTCTTCTACTTTACCAATAGTATTGGTGTAAGCCATGCTCTCACTAAAGTGAGGGCTAAATGTAGCATCACAAAATTGCACCCCTTGCAATTTTAACTACATTTTAGGCCCCTTACCTTGGTGAAATCATCTCCCATGCTTGATCGGGATCCATCTATGTCTCCACCAGGAATTGGACCTCATTTTCACACTTTACAACTTGTTTAGACCCTATTTCAAGCCCTGAAAATGGGCAGGACCATGGTGTGGTGCCCCAGTTGCCTTAGGATAGGGTGACATGGTGCCCTTGGCCTCCATCTTTGTGTGGTCCCAAAATGGATCCATCCGACCCTTGGACCTAAATTATCTTTCGGGAATTAAATCCCCCCCTATGTCAGCCTTTGGTGAAGGGATAATTAACCCTCTAAGGTAAGTATAAAAGGGGATCTAATCCTCTTATTTGCATAAGAAAAAAATGAGTAAACAAGTGAAAGGTCTCCCTTATCATCATCAAGCGTTCAAGTGTTCAAGTCTTCAAGCATCCATCAAGTCTTCTTCTTCATGTGTCTTCTTCATTCACCCATTGGAGCAACATTATAAAATTCACTTGCAAACATGTGTGTGTGTTAGGGTTTTGTCATGTTACATGCCATTTCATGCAACACTTGTGATTACATTCAAGAAGCAAAGCAACCATCATCAACAAATTGCATATCTACAATGTATACATTTCCATTATTTACATTAAAGAATTTGCAGTTACTTTCTTTCAAGGTTGATTCCTCAACCAGAGTTTGACTAATGCAAGCCCCTATCCACAACCCCTTTTCCCTTCTTTTCTATGTGCAAGTTGTAGATGCGCGACTGTAATTACAGATTTAGGATTCATTTGCAAAGACGAAAAATCCCTTTTCGACTCATGGATTTTTCGGAGGACCGTGCATAACTTACGCACGGTCCCAATGACTTTTCTCCAAATTTTGAGAGAAGGTTCATATCAGTCTAATTACCTCAGTTCCAAAGTTACAATATGATCTCAAATTGGTAGCTTCTTATTTCACCTATTTTGTCTTCATTTTCTGCATAATCAACAAGTCAAATCTTCTACTTACAAAAAGGGTAAATCACATTGCATGCTTCTAATTCACTTAGTATTCAGATACTTATTCAATCTAGGTTTTGGATCTAATGGATTCAAACCCTCCTTTGAATGTAAAGTATCTCCCAAGTGAAAACCATCCTAATGATTTCCTTTCTCTCTCCTAGGTGGGGAATCACTAGGGTTCAATTTTCTAGTTTACTATCCCCATTCACCTTATACTTGTCATGATAAGGATAAATAAATAACTAGGGTTACTATTGATCAATTGGAAAAGATTGATAATAAGTTTGAAAATATTCAACAATGGATGGGTTAACAATACTTAGACAGCGAGGTAATCCCATTGATTGAGAGATTGAAAAGGATGGTTTGAAGTGATAAGACCAGTGTGGATTTGTTGTGCGGTCTTTCTCATATTGTTGATAATAATTGTAATGTCCCCTTCTTTATTAACATGATTAATCTATTGGTTGAGAGACTAAACATAGGGCCAGTCATTTATTAGCTATTAACAAGTATTTATGTATTTTCCTCATTAGACAATTAATTTTGTTAGACCTCTTATTGATTGTTTCCTAAGAGTTCTTTATAATTTTTATTGATCTAATATTATTATTTTTCTGATCTTCACATCTTTTTTTATATATACATATATATATATTTATATATAATTATACTACCAATTATTAAATATTTGACTTATTACCTTTTGTATAAATCATTAATACTACCACTGCATAAAAGACATTAATTATTAATATATTAGTAGCTAATAAAGGCAGACAGATCTGACACATGTTAGATCTAGTCTGCGACTTATGAAATTATGTATAACTACAATACATATTGCAGTCTATGTTAATATTAAATTTTGCATAAAAAAATTATCGATCTTCTTATATTAAGTATTCATGTTAAGCATATCCCCATACATACCACCCAGGACAAGGATGTTACCGCCCATAACTTAATAACAGTTCTAATATGATTTGATCGATGACTCCTGCATAATATATATTTCTCCTCTTTTTTATATCCTCCTCCTTTGTTATATTATAGCGATAATGCTATAAAACTGTGTCTGATTTGATAATGTAACTATTCCAATAAAGATGGTCAATCACTAATTATAATGAGAGATGATTGCAGTTTCTGAGTCTTACTTGAAATTCATAAAATAATGGTGGTGCCTTCTTTGATCTGAAAAGTGTTCTATATGCAACCAGTTTAAAGACTCAAGGTTAATTCTCTCAGACTGAACAATCCAAATAGGATATGTCATGTCTTTGAAGTGTGATACCTGCAGCTGCAACACAAACACTCAATATATCATTACAAGCATGTTTAGCAAATAAGAAGCAAATTAAAGATGAACCATGACAAAGCGACCTATCACCTCCTAAGAGATGCAAGTTTGGATTTTCTCTTAGATCTAGATAAGCAATCCGAGTGACTTAACTACACCTAGATGGAGGATTTGAAATGATAATGATATGAAAGCTAGATGAGATTGATTATGCTAGATTGATCCAAGAGTCTAATTAAGCTAATGATATGCATTATTAAGCTATGATGATGATGCAATTAAGCTAGAAAAGAGATTGATTAAGCTACATGATTCAACAATTATGCTAGAAAATGATCAAATTAAGCTAAATCTAAGATGCAATTGCCTATAATAACAATGCTCAAATGATATGCTTGAATGGATATGCCTATAGTAACAATGCCTAAATTGATAATGAGATGGGATCCTTTGTGCTCCAAAATAGGGTATATTTATAGGATTTCCAAGGCCAGGGGTGAGGTGGCAAGAATCAACGGTCAAGATTGAGTCTGAAGATATCAAGGGTGAAATTGGAGGAGGTTGGAGGGAGGGACACTTGTCATCTCTATGGTGACAAGTGTCAAGGAGCCTTGCACATAAGAGAGAAAGTGTCCAAGAGAGGACACATGTGGCCAAAGTGCCATGTGTCTGTTGGCATTATAATAGACAAGGGAGATTGTTGGCATTCCAAATACAATAAGAGATTGTTGGTATTTCAATAAGGATATTGAGAAGGTTGTTGATAACTATGGATATAACTAATAAAGGATGTTCACTATCTTAACATTATTATTTTGTCATTGATGTCAAGAAATTGATTTTCTGATTTAGTATGATGTTTCCATATCTTAAGCAATATGATTTGATGAGTATAAAGATGTCCGTAAAAGACACAGAAAGAATGTAATGAATAAGGGGAGGAATAAGTTATTCAATGGGCAACTATTACCGAGTTAGACAATGATGAGATCATGATGTTTAGATTATTTTGATATCCTACATATGCTATTTTTTTTAAGGTTAATACTATACTATGTTACCAAGCAAAGAACCTAGTCGGTAAACCCTAAGGAACCTAGTTGGTAAACCCTAAGGTTATCGCTATCGGTTAACAAAGGCAGAATGTCTACCGAGTAAAGTTTAGTATTCACCGAGTTGCAACCGAGTAATAACAGAATGCATTAAATGTATAGAAACATTATTTAATGAAGGAAGTTGATGAGCTGGAGTTTATTAAATGATTGGTAAACCATGCATGAAGTTTGTTAAAGAATCTATGGCAGTGGAAGATCGGCAGGAAGATCTACAACTCAGATTGAACTGCACTACCTTAGTACAAGTTCCAAGAAATGTATGCAAGTTCCAAGGCGAGGTAAAACATTTTTAGATCGAAGGATACATTGAACCTAGTTGAAGTTTGAAGATCTAATGGCTATGATTGATCATGGGAAATGTGATCAAGGAGATTAAGCGGTTGGAAAATTGTTTATAAAGAAAGAACTGTTGATAAACAATGCATGTAGGCAAGTGTAAGCACATGAATGCTACATAGTGATTACCGAGCATAGAAGCTTGAAGATCTATTTTGATAACAGAGTATAGAGCCCAGCAGAGGGACAAGATAAGTCCTATGAATAGATTGTATTGAGCAAATAAGAATCTGCTTTAGCATTTTTAGATTTGAAGTTGCAGATAGATTTTTATTACTGTTATTCTATAAAGTGACAGAAAATCTCTTAACCAAGTGGACTTAACAGTCTTATTTGTAAAACCCTCTAGCAAGGTGACATTCAGATTGAGTGTTTGAAATCCTTTAACAAGGTCCCGTCTAACAAGGTGAAGATCCTAATAGATCTAAGGGAAATCCCTTAACCGGGTCACATCTAGCAATGTGTTTGTAATCTTTAACAGGATTTTCTTTTAACCAAGCATACTCTAGAAGAGTATATTTCTTAGTGGGTCCAAAATCCCATAGTGGTTTTTCCCTATTTGGGTTTCCATGTTAAATTTGGTGTTATATGTTGTGTGATCTTATCTGTTTATGAGTATGCATGCTTTACAATTTTTCTGATATGTTTACCGAGATTGAATCTGTTGTTATTATTAAAGATTAAGTTTGTATGATTCACCCCCCCCTCTCATCTTGTTAGCTTGGCATCTGTACTAATCATATTAGTATTAGAACTATCAGTGTCTCAAGGGGAGAATATCCACACCATAGGAGGTTAGGATAAGGAGGTTAGAATATGCAAGATAGGATAGGCTTAGTTAAACCCAAGGTTAGGTGGAATGGGTTAGGTTAGAGGGATGGATAGCTTAGGTGGTTAGAAGTTAGGAGGCATGTGGGTAATTTGAATTTAAAAATTCAAATAATATGAAAAGTAATTAATTTTCAACAACTCATAAATTGATTTGTTTTAATTAATTAGGGGATTAGAAGAAGTGAATGAAATGGGGGGGATTAATCAATTTAATTAATTAATCAAAGGGGACTATTGAAATGAACCTATTAAATAAATCCTTAGATTTATTAATAAGTAGATGAAAGGGAGAATTTAATCAAATTGCCTAATGAATTCAATTAAATTAGGAAGGGAGATTAATTAAATAATTTCTTATTTAATTAATTATCTTCTGATCATTTTTAGGTGTATACATTTTGCCCCTCTTTGAAGTGAGGTATGATGATGTGTTGATTCAAAGAATAATCTCATTTTGGTGATGATATTGGTTCGATAGGATCGCCTAGACATTGATTGATAAATTGCAGTACGATGATGCCCCCTTAGGAGATCAATTGAGATAATTGACCTTTGGAGTGTATGAAGTTTGTGCAAAATTGATATCCGGATTAGAAATGATTCAATTTCTGCAAATGTGGTTGATGAAAGTGCGAGTTCTTTGATCATGATGATGTGATTCTCGATGATTGATATAGCTTGATTGATGAGATTGATAAGATCGAGATTTAGTCTAGTTTCAAGAATGATACCTCTTGTATAAGACAAAGATGATCAAAGCGTCTGGTTTTAGGAATGATATATCCTATATAAGACTTGATCAGGATGTCTGGTTCTAGTAAAGATACATCCTATATAAGACATGATAGGATAGATTAGATGCGATCAATTGGTAGAATTGATAAGCTTGATTGGATAAAGAACTGATAGTTTTGTTGATATTAGGTTGCAAGAAGATTCATATATGATGATGTTGGTTTTGTTGAGGGGGTAACATAAAATTTGCGCTGGGTCAACAATATCTATAGAGAGATGACTCATCAATCTGATTGTGTATACACTTATGATGATGCCTTGATGATTCCTGTGATAGATTTAATCTTGGATAAGATGAGCTTGTGGGATTCCATGCAAGAATGAAATGCAAGCTAAATGCAAAGCTATGATCGGACCAGGTTATTGCATTTTGTCATCATTGTGATTTTTAAAATGTGGGAAATGAGTGCAAACATTGATGGTATAATTAGAACATGATGATCAAAGCACTACTTTCTTGGATTTTGATATTGCAAGTTAGTACAAGAACTAAGGTATAATTGAACCAAGATGACCAGAGTGTTGCTTGCATAAAACATGCAATATTAACCATTTCTATACGCAAATCAGATATGTCTTCGATGATACTCTGATGATCATGTCCTGAGACAAATTTGCACATATTAATGATTAATTTACAGACAATAGACAAGAAAAATATCATGTTCCTTCCTTGTTCCTCTAGTCATAGACATCCTGGAGTCACTCATAAATCATGATAGAAAAAATCAAGATAGAAAAGTTGAACAAGCATGTTAAAATCATTATCCAAAAGATATCATCCATTAAAAAGTGTTTGATGTGCTTAGACTGACATTTGATAGTTTGATGGTGGACAAATTGATCTCGTGTTCAACGTTGGATGTGTCTCAGTTTTTGCTTGATAATAGTTGCCTGACTATTGTTCTTCCTGTTTGATTAAGCTCAAAATGATCGAGAGTTTTGTCTCTAGCTAGGTTCAGGATTTTGCCCCAAGCCTAGAAACAAATTCATTCTGATATACCCAATTATCCAAACCATGGCGAGAAGCCACCTGAGATGCCTACATATGTACAAAGGCTTTATTATAGATATGAACAATGTTGATGGAAAAGAAATGCAAGCAGAAGGATGCATGAACTAATAGATGGAAGAGCTAGTGGACAGATAGCGCCTATTTGCTAGGTTTTCACTAGCTATTTTTATTGCACTTTTTCTCATATTTGATTTTTTCTTGGGGAGATTTTCTGATTTTTCAATATTTTTGGATTTTCCTGCTTTCTCACTGTTTTTGGATTTTTCTACTTTTTCACTATTGTTTGGATTCTTTTGCTTTTTCAGACATAAAACTTCTTTATATGCATGTTATTGATGGGTTCCTTGAGCTGATCCCCATCCTATGTTGATAGCTGATATGCTCCTGACCCAAATACTGCTATGACCACAAACTGACCTAACTAGTTTGGTTCAAACTTCAATTTCTCTTCTCGATCTTCCTAGTTGCGTGGATTATCTTTTAGTACTAGTTACCCAACTTGAAATGTTCTCGGTTTGACCTTGTGATTATAACTACGACACATTTTTTGATGATATACCTTTAAATGATAAAACACACGTTGTCTTTGTTCATGGATCAATTCTAACTCTTGCAATGTAGATACTCATTGCTCCTCATTTGGGATAAGACCTTTTAATGATACTCGTAGAGAAGGTATCTCTACTTATATTGGTAGCATTGCTTTTGATCCATAGACAAGAGAGAAAGGTGTGGCACCTATTGGTGTGAAGATACTTGTACAGTAGGCCCATAGAGAATGGTTCAATTGAATATTCTAATCTCTTCTAGCATCATTCACTGTCTTTTTGAGGATTTTTAGAATGGTTTTGTTTGATGCATCTGCTTGCCCATTCCCTTGTGGATAGTAGGGTGTTGAAAATCTATGTTGTATCTTGAATTTCTCACATAGCTCTTGTACATCTTGGTTCTTGAACGGTCGCCCATTATCAGTGATAATGGTCATGGGTATTCCATAGTGATAGATGATGTAGTTCAAGATAAATGTAGCAATTTGTTTTCCTGTGATATTGATGAGAGGTATTGCCTCAATCCATTTTGTGAAATATTCTGTATCTACAAGGATGAATTTGTGACCATTGGATGAAGAAGGATTTATCTTTCCTACTAGATCAAGACCCCATTAGCAAAAAGGCCAAGATGTTTCCAAAGCATGAAGTTCTTGTACTAGTGCATGAATCAAATTTCCATGGATATGATATTGTTTGCATGTTTTAGCTATCTGAAAAGAATCTCGTTCCATATTTGGCTAATAACAGCCCAAGCGTATGGGTTTTTTTGAAAGGGAAAGACCACTTGAATCAGTGCCATAAATGTCATTATGGACTTCATCTAAGGCCTTCTCAGATTCTTCTTGTATGAGAAATCTTAAAAGAGTACCATCTAGACCTCGTTTAAATAGGGTATCTGCGACGAGAGTATAATGGGCAGATTAGCAAATAAATTTTTTCTTTTGGTTTTTTGATAAGTTAGGAGGGAGGATATTATCTTTCAGGTATGTGTAAGACTGGCCATAATAGGAGGACTCATGCCCAACAAGGTGATAGATAGTTTGGGAATCAGGACAATTATGTGCAGGGTAAAACAACTCTTCCACCAGAAATTCATAACGCTCTTGATTTTCCTATGTCTGAAAGAGAGAAGCAAGTGTTGCTATGGCATCTACTACTTTGTTGTCATTTCTTGGAATCTGCTAAAAAATTATTTCTATAAAGTATTTCTTGATATCATCAACCATCTTTTTATAATGCATTAACTTTTCATCCTTTGTTTGATAATCATCATTGATTTGATTGATGATGAGATGAGAGTCTCCAAAGACTTGAAGTTGTGTAATGTTCTATTATATAGCTATTTGATACTTGTAACCAAAGCTTCATATTTTGTTGTATTGTTGGTGCATGGAAAAATTAATTTTTATGATTTTGAAATTGTATGACCTTGTGGTATGATGAATAAAATACTTTCTCCTAATCCATTCCATGTATATGAACCATCAAAGTATAATTGCCATGTTTTTATAGTGACCGTTAGGATATCAGCATTGGGAAAATCAATCTGTAAAGGACAATCATCTTAAAGTGGTGCCTCTGCTAGTTGGTCTACAATGACTTGCCCCTTGATAGATTTTTTGTCTACATACTCAATATCAAACTGGCTTAGAATCATGATCCATTTTGCTAGTCATCCTGTTAATGTTGCCTTACTAAGAAAATACTTCAATGGATCAATGTTAGCTATCAACTTGATGGAGTGTGATACTAGATAGTGTCTTAATATTTGAGAAGCAAAAGATACTACCAAGCATGCTTTTTCTATTAGAGAATAATTGATTTCATATCCTACTAATGTTTCCTGCTAATGTAGTAGATGGCTCATTCTTTTCCTTCATTATTTTTTTGTGTAAGCAGAACTCCTAATGACACCTCAGTGGTTGATACATAGAGTAATAATGGATTTCCTGGAATTGGTGACATTAGGACAGGTGGTTGCATGAGGACTTGATATTGTTGAGCGCGTCCTCACATTGATGGTCCCACTTGAAATGGAAATTTTTATGCAATAGATGAGTAAATGGTTGGAATTTATCTGCTAGCTAAGCAACAAAACTTCTGATTGACTGTAGTCTTCCTTGAAGTGATCCTAGCTGACTGATATCCTAGGGAGATGCCATTTCTATGATTACTTTGGCCTTAGCTAGATTTACTTTGATACCTCTAGCTGAAACAATGTATCCCAATAGCCGGCCTAAAGTGACACCAAAGGCACATTTCTTGGGATTGAGTCATAGCTTGTACTGTTCTAACCTATCAAAAATATTTTCTAGTATTCCTATATGGTCTTCTCTATTGTATGATTTGGCCAATATGTCATCTACATAATCTTCCATGAATGTATGCATCATGTCATGGAATATCATTGTCATAGCTCACTGATATATAGCACCTGCATTCTTTAGTCCAAAAGGAATGACGTTCTAGTAGAAAGTACCCCATGGGCATGCATGTGAAAGTTGTATTTTCTTGATCTTTAGGTGCTATTTTAATCTGATTGTATCCAGAGAAACCATCCATTATAGAAAACATGGAGTGTCCAACAGTTAAATATACAATGATGTCAATGCTAGGCAAAGGAAAGTCATCCTTTGGACATACATTATTAAGATCTCTGAAGTCTGTGCATATTCCAATACTTTTATCTAGTTTGGAAACAAGAACGATGTTGGATACCCATTAAGGATATGCTACAGATCAGATGAATCCAACATCCAATAATTTCATTAGTTCTTCTTTGAATAGAAGAGCAATATGAGGATGCATTTTCCTTAATTTTTGTTTAACTAGTTTGGTTCCTGGATTGACATTTAAGTGATGCATAATAAGCTCTAGATCCAATCCTAGCATGTTTGCATATGACCAGGCAAAATTGGTTTGTCATCATTTGAAGAATTGGTTGATATAGAAGTTGTTGGATGGAGAATTTTCAGTTGTTTTGTTGTCCCAATGTTAACTGCCTCTTTTGGTTCAATCAAAATGGATGACCTTTCTTGATAGTGCGTAGGTAAAGTGTCAAATCTCCCATCTTCTGGCACCTCGAGGAGATTTTCACCGTTAGATGCATCCTTTCTTTTTACTTTTTCTTGATCTAATGTTTCCAAATAATGGTTTCCAACATTAGACCTGATATTGTTTTCTTTATTTTCACTTTAGTGACTAGGAGATTTGGAACGCACTTGACTGAAAGATGCATTGTTGAAATTCCTGGTGAAATTTGTTGTGGGTTCAATTGCATTAAGATATATAGATATGGCATGGTCATTAGGAAAGGTATCAATGGTAGTATGTCTTTCATTTTCCCAACCAATAAGTTCAACATGGATTAGAGGTAAGGGGTCATCAGGCTGATATGTTTCAAGGGTATCAAGGTTCATGATAGATGTGCCAAAGTTTTTAATATGTATGTCAATGTCTAGAATGATACTCTCATCAGAATGACCTCATACAAGAAGCTCCTGATCGTCCTTGATTAAGTCCAAGTCAGCCGAATGTGCTTCTAATTCAAGTGAGCTCGTTTCTAATATTTTCCCTACATACGTGTGAACTATATCAACTCCTACATCTTCTTCAAAGAATTTTTCTTTAGCTAATTCTTCAAAATGATAGGAATCCCATTCCCATTCATTAGAATCCATCTCACTTGCAGATTGCAATCTACAGATTTGTTCATATAGTGTTTGATTTGTTTCTTATTGCTTTTCTTGCTATATCTTTTCTTCTTTCATATTCAACCTCTTCTGGACCGAGATTGAGTTTTGTCAATCATTATATGAGTTATCCTTGAGTAGTACTAGGTTCATGCTTGTTTTGATTGAGAGTTGATTCTACTTGGGAGATGCTTTTAGTTTGTTTTTCTTGTTGATTTGAAGCTTTCTTCTTTTGCCATTTCATGTTTGCTTGTGCTTGTTGCTTGGTTGATGCTTCTTCCCTTTCAATCACAAGTTGTTCTTGTCTATTTTCATATTCCTCTTATTGTTGGTTAGACGATGTGTCTTCTGGTAGAGTAACTTGTCCATACCCTAATCTTGCTTTGTCTGTAGCTTGCTGAGTATGAGGTTGGATAGGTTTTGAGACACCTTCTTTTCTTTTTCCTATAGGACCTGTTCCAGTGTATCCCATTTTTCTATGAATGTTAAATCCTTTTCCATACTTTTCTATAGGTATACAAATATTGTTGATCTTTTGTTGGACTTCTTCGTCCTTGTATAGCCACTGTAGTACATCTTTGTCTTATGTTTCCTCTGATAAGGTCCCAGTGCTAACAAATGCTCCATCAAATATTGGAATATGTTTCATAATTGGTTGTTGTTTAGAGTTTGATGGTTTTCCATAGGACTTAGGAGAGAGTAGTAGTTGTGATATTGAATATTCTCCATTCCCTCGATCTCTTAGCTACATTTGTTTTTCCATACTTGACAAAATTGAGGCAAATGATTTTTCTTTAGATTGTGTGTTCAAAGATGATGCCTCCCTATTATGAGGAACAATGACTTCTTAAACTTTTTTGAGATTACTACAGTACTAAAATGGATTTGAATCTGCTAAGATCACGATTTCTTGCCCATTGTAGGGAAATTCTAGGCATTGATGATATATTGATGGTACAACTTGTATGTCATGTATCCAGGGTCTTCCCAATAGTATGTTGTGTGATAAGCCCAAGTCTAGAACTTGGCATGTTGTGTCTTTATGTAAAGGTCCCACTCTGATAGGTAACATCATAATTCCTTTAGAGGAACACTCTTCTTCATCATATTCTTTGATGGTGATCTTTTTCCAGAGATCCACCGCATCTTTTGAATAAACTAGAGCACGAACAAGGCTCAAAGAGAAAATATTTAAGCCAACTCCTCCATCTATTAGGACACGTTTAACTCATGTCTTATGAATGATGCATTCGATATGCAAGGAACATTATGGGGATATTGCAAGGAAATGTCATCTTCTTCGATGAATGATAAGAAGCGAGGGGTTGTGAAGTGTCCCACCATGGTTCAGAATTGATCTATATCAAGATGTTGTATCTACTAATGCTCTTTCTATAATTTCTTTGTGTGCAGGTGAAAGCTTTAAAAGTTCCAAGATGGATATTTATGCAGGCATTTTTTGTAATTGCTCCACTAGATTATATTGTTTTAGAGTGGATGACATGTTAGTGGTAGGACCTGACAAAACAACTTTAGCTTTTCTTCTTGTGATAGCATGAGTAGGTTCTTGATTATGATAATCTTTAACTACAATCACATTTACCACATTATCATATGTATGAGCGTAGTTTACCTTTGCTTTACCCTTACCATTATGTCTCACTGATGATTCACCCTTCTCATAATTTGGAAGCAGAATTTTAAAAGTTGTATGAGATTTTTTTGTAGTATGTCCATCCACAGTTATTACTCCATTATCAATCAAATCTTGGATGACGTGTTTCAATTGCTGACAATTATCTATGTGATGTCGCTTGTTTCGATAGAAATCACAATAATGGTTATCATTCCACCAAGAGGGTTTTACTTGAGGTTCATAGTTCCTTCCTTCTGGAAAAGTAATCAATTTGTTTGCGTGAAGTGTCTTCAGTGCTCACCCAAGTGGTTCACCAATGTTTGTAAATTTCCTTTGAAAGAAGTTGTTGAAAGTTGATTTTTTCTTGATTGTCATTTTGTTGAGCTGCTGCTGAGTGAGTGGATAAATTGAAAAATGGTTGTTTTGGTTTTACATTGTTGTTATCCACTATTCCATCATTGATGATATTTTGATTTCTATTCAAAAATTGAGGCTTATCATTGTTATTGTTGCTATAATTGTTGTTAGGAGGATTAACACCTTCTTTGTATATCTTCAACTCACCCTTCTTTACCATAACTTCTTCCATTCATATACCATTATCAATCATCTTTTCAAAATTTTGATGGCATTGCATTTTTAGATGATAACTCATTTGTCCATTTAGGTTTTCAATGAATATGTCTATCTTCTCATATTTCGGTATCGTTCGAGGATATCATGAAGCTAATCGTATCTATCTCTGTAGAAATGTCATGAAAGGTTCTCCACTCTTTTGTTTAGTGTTACATAAATCGAGCATTGTTACCTCATGTTGAATTTTGTAAGAGTATTGTGAAACAAACTTATCCACCAATTCTGTGAATGATCTAATTCCAGGTGGAAGTTTGGAGAACCATTCCATAGCTAGTCTACTTAAGTTTTTTGGAAATAATCTCATCAGGTATGTATCCTCATGTGAAAACTCCATACTTAACATGAAAAATTCTTGTATATGATCCCGGGGATTAGTGCTTCCATTATATTTATCGTATCAAGGAGTTTCACAACCTGTAGGAAATGGTATCATGTTTAGGTTTCTATCGAAGGGGTAAGGACATATTTATTGAAGTGAGTATCGTCTAACAGTTCCTCTCTACATATTTTGAATTTGTGTTTGCAACACTTGTATTTGTTGTGTAAGAGCTATGATAGGATTATCAACATGATTTGTCCTTGTATGAATGTGTGTTCTATTATGATCTTGATCTCTTCTTGTGTCATCTCGAACCCTTATTGTATCTTCATTAGATTTAACATAGTTGAGAATTTCTACGTCATCCTTTTTGGGGATGGAAGTTTCCTCATTAGTTCTTGTGTTATCAAGAATTGACGTGTCATTAATTTTGAGACCAAAAATATCCTCATGTCATTCATTATTAGGGGAAGAGTCACTTCTCTTTTGTGCTAACTTGCTCACATCAAAATCTTGGGGGAGTGTAGCACCAGATTTAGCTAACATTAGGAAGTATTTTTCTTTTTCTTCCTCCAATATTTTCTCCATAAATTTATCAAATTTAGGATCTTGTTTGATTTCTTGGAGATGTTGTTCTATTATTTCCCCTTCTTCTTGTATTTCATTTTTGGGTTCCATGTTCCTATAATCTTCAGTTATTTCCAATGTTTCGATTTCTATTTCTACGATCTTCTGTCTCTGTGCTTTAGTTAAAACGAGCATACATGTGTGTTAGATATTGTGCTAGGATTCAATTGTCCAAAAGTTGTTTTGATAAGTGATCAACTGTCAATGTAAATGTGATAGAGTGATATGACATGAAAATATGATTCAAGTATTTAAAAGTTTTCAAGTTTTTTGATCTTCGTTTTTGAAGTGCAAAGATGATGATTTTGATAATACCAAGTCCAATAGGAATGATATATCCTATGATATGGGATAAGGTTATCCTACCAAAAAATTGTAGTTTTTTAATAAAGGATGATAGATCCTGATAAGAAACTATGTTTTGAGTGATCAGTTTATCAAAGAGGGTGATAATGCACTTTGAGATGTTTAGATCTTGAACTTGTTGAAGGCGAATACTTGAAAATCTTGAGGTGTCTATTTCTAGAATCTGATTTGATAGATGATATCTCGACCAATCGAACCAAAAAGACAATCTAAGCACAAAATGATAGATAATAGGTGTTTATGCTCACTATAAATTGACCAAGAAAATATGACAGATCTGAAAAAGACATGCAAGAAGACAACTCTGGATAGACAGAGACATAAATTCGTACGACACCTTATACAATCTCGAGCGACAATTTAGATAGGCTCATATGACAAACTAGAAATCTCACATGACAAAAGGCATAAACTCGTACGAGATTTCTCATAGAACCAGATGACAAAAGATGACACAAAACTCTCTGCTAAACTGTCTCGTATGATAATTCACACTGGACCAGATGATAAAAGATGACATAAAATTCTCTGCTAAGTTGACTCATATGACAATTCTCACTAGACCAGATGATAAATAGATGCTTTGTATGACAAACTAACAAACTCGTACGAATGAGGATAGAACAAAGACAAAATTTTTGTTTGGACAAATTTTTGATCAATGAAGTTTGATGTTTTGCTTCTATTTTCCAGTTTTTAGATGTCTGATTTTTTGTTTTAGGGATGAAGACACATCAAACATGTGATATGATAAGTGACCTCAAGCACAACATGCTAAATCCAAATGAAGTTGGCTGAGAGAGAAAACCTTTTCTTGCAAACTTAGGTACACACCCAATAGCTAATCAGAATATGACCGCTGAGTCTCATGCAATGGATTCTCAACACCATATTATCCAACTCCAAACACTAATGGGGGCACAATATGGAAAGTGTCTTGGGAGTGTTACTATCTCTCTTGCACAAATATTATCCCCCTTTTGGAGGTGAATCAGGTAGCTTCTATCTTAGGGTTAGTAGTAAGGGTTTCCATTTAAAATTACCCCTTGTAGTCATGCAAGTGTGATTAAGGCCTATAGCCCTACAAAGTACTGAAACAAGTAGTCATGCAAGCGTGATTGAGACTGCGAGGCCCTACTAAATGTATGATATGAGAGATCTCAAAAGAGAAAACTCAAATAATCCCATCCTCCGAGACTTTAATCTTGAGAGGCCTATTTTTTAGAGTGAGTTGGAAAGCTTAGGTCTAGTTGTACTCACTTGGGTCATTCTCATAGGGTGATTACTTTTTCCCACTATGATAGGCCGGCTAAAGGTAATCAAATCTCAAACATAGAAGCACTTCAAGGGTCAGGATTTCTGATTGTCCAAATGAACAAGAGTATACTCTCTTACGTTTTAGACAACTTCTCAAGCATAAAAAGGAAGATGTTCATTTACCATTAGCAAAATAAGTGTGCTTAGAAAACTTAAAGAAGACACAAAGTTTGGTTGAGTCCTCCTAGGCAACCTGCAAAATAGATACATTAGTAGTCATGATTTGTTTTGATGAAATGAAGCTTTGAAAAGTGTAATCTTTGATAATTGTCCTACAAAAACTAGTTAGGCACTAATATATTTGGCCTAAAATTCTGACGGAGGTTTCCGACAGAGAAGGTATATTGTGATCAAATTTGATTTTTTTTTGAAAAATGCCCGATTTCGTCGGAATTTCGATGATAATGCAACATTTGATTTCAACGGAGAAGGAATTGGCAATGACATTTGGGTTTTTTTAAAAAAAGTGTCCGTGTTCGTCGAAATTCTGATGACCACATGCATTACTTCAAAAAAGAAAAGAAAAGACCAAGTCATTTCATAAATCCCGCGTCTTCATCCTGTTGACCTCTACCATTATAAAATCCCACCTTTGTAGGGAACCAACCGTGGAATGAAGTGGTGCTGTAGGAGCACCTATACTAGGATACCAAGTGACAAGAAACTTTCCAGCTTCATGGTAGGAATTTTGTTATGTTTTTGTGTTTGCCATCTATTTAGGGGTATTTTCAAGTCTGGGCATTATTTAATGTAATAAGGGCATGTTTTGGGCCCATTTGTAAGCCGTTTGGCATTTTGTTAGGGGTGTATGGGTTTAGAATTTAAACAAGAAGGCTTTCTATAGTTCCCGACCCGTAGTGGGATCAGACACTTCTTATTCCCACCCCGACTCACCCAATCCATTACTATCCTGCCTGCCCGACCCAGATCATAGCATTTCAGGATGGGATTGATCATAGCCCCATCCCCTCCCTTGTGTTTTCTACTCATTTCTGGCAACCCTTCCCACCTCCCTTGCTTTTCCCCCCATCTCTAATCGGTGGGCATGGAGGGGAGTTGATGTCACTGATTAAGCCATTGTTCCGGCACTAGTATATCCCATCTGAAACCACCTAACAAGTAGCAAATTCATCTCCATACCCGGCCAAGAGACTAAGTCCTTGTTTATAAGTATATAATGTTTAAACCAACATTATAAAACTATTTCCCAGTTTGGTGTTTGCAGAATAGTTAAGTAACTATTTGTTTTTTGCTTCTTATTCCCTCCAAATCAATTGGGGACATGGGTTGAAGGAATTGAATAGTTGAGTAAATATGCCTCTTGCTCATGTGTCTACCATGTGAGGTGGCCTAAATGTGGTGGAGTGTGGGCAAGAAGAATGTACATTATCATTCTCATGGTCATTTGTAGGAACGGGCGTAGGTAGAAGAAGCACACACGTGGTAGGGCAACATCTCTATGTGCTTTCCATGAGAGTGCGTATGAATGAGAGTTGTGTGTGAATGAGTTTGGGATTGGAGATTGAAGTTTGATAGATTGCAGAGTTCTTGTGTCAGTTGGAATTTTCTGCTCAACAACACCATGTCATTCCAGTAGGTTCCCTTGTTCATTTTCCCTCACATCTCATTGTGTGTTTCAGTCCTCTTGAAGCCTCCCCATCAAGTGGTTCCTCCCATGCTGATTCCAGTGAAAGAATCTAGATTGATTACGCACTCAAGAAGTCATGGGTGGGGGTCTAGTAAGTCGAGAAGTTATTGTTGGGCTATCCCCCGATGAACACAAAGGAGGGAGGCGGATATAGGTTCCCTATGGGTTTAATTGCTGTAAGATGTAGGAATGGTTTAATCACTACAGGAAAAAGGTAGGGTATAATTAGTAAATTCATTGTTATACATGTTCAAATATTTAGATTCAAAGTTTATTATAGATTTATTAGATTAATTGCCAATAGCAGAGATGGTGAGAGGTTTCTGTAATATGATATGATCGATTTAAAAGAAGAATTTCTTACAAGACCTAAACCGTTGAACAATCCTACAATCATGTATTAATTAAACACTGCATTGTAAATAATGAACAATATAGTTAGCCTGAAACATATTAACACTACTTTCCATATTTAAAATATATCCTAATTAAGGAGAGGGTTGACCTAAACCTGCGTGATCAAGTGCCATTATGTAAAATATATCCTAATTATGGATGTTGGTATATATGGTTGTGACAGAAAATCCCCGTCGCAGAACCATGAGAGCACTGTGTAGTGATCGAGTGCTAATTTTTTTTGGTGTTTTGGAAGGGAGCATAAGTGTACTGTTAGGAAGGTGGTATAAAATGGAAGCTGAGAGGTATAAGGTTATGAGGTGTGGGTTAGGATAAGATAGGGAGGTAAGTGATGAAGGATGTAATGGTGAAAGAGTAAGTAAGGATATGTTAGGGGTTTGGAAGGTAGGAAAGTGAATGGGGGGAGATAAAAGGATGTGAAGGATGGAATGAGGTTAGGTAGGTGAAGTAAAAGTAAGTGTGTATGAGGTTAAGGTTTAGGATAGGATGTAGGACAGTGGAGGAGGTTAAGACAGGGGATATGAAAGGTAGATGGAAGGTAATAATGATAGGAAGTGAGGTAAAGGTTATGAGGTGTGGGTTAGAAAATAGGGTGTAGGAAATATAAGGAATAGTCATATCACTTTGAGAGTTTTCACCAAGATGAGTATCCCAAGTATGGATCTCAAATCTTACAAGCCATGAGGATCCACTTGTAGTAGAGGAGCATATACTTTCATCTTGGGAGCTTATTAGGAGTTCACCTTGAATTTGGGAAATACACATAGAGGAGATAGAATATTGATCAATACACATTACCTAGCCTCATCACACATAAATACAAGAGGTATAGACTATAGCAAGTACATATCATGAGCCAAAGGATCATATTCGAGAGCTGCTTCATCTCCAATCCTCTATATTTTTAAGATCCACAAATGGGGTTGACGATAAGTCTTGGTTACTTAGCTTGGACTTATGCTTTGGGTTGCATCTATATGTGAGAAACTCAAAGGCATAATTTTCAATGCAATTTTTGAGAGGAATTGATTCCACCTTGTGGTACTAGGAGGATAAAATGCACCAACTCACATTAGAAACCCTCTCTAGATACCATTTTGGAGTGCTTCAAAGTGTGTTCTATTTCAAAATATTTTTGACAGAGATGCATAGATGAGTTTCACAATTTACATAATAAGGTTTTATAGTGGCTCAACATGAGAGTTAGTTTTTGGAGCTCTTGTAGTTTATAGATTACATTCAAGACAAGTTACTTGTCAATTATTTCATTAGGGGTGGAAAGCCCAAAATTTTAGTTTTCCTACACATGGCCAATCCAAATGGCTTTAGGGTTGCTATGACAAAGTCTCTTGTGGAAAAGGAGGTACATGGGAGGACACAAGAGGCATGAGACAATTTTGTAACCAACTATGGCAAAGTCTCTCATTTTAGGTATGAGAGACTATAGGGCTATCAAGCTAGGCCTTCTATAACTCAACAACCTTTTAGGGGAGAATCTAGTGTTTTTAGTAATTAGGATCTTCTAATTATAGTCGGGCCTAGCCAACATAGGGTTATATGAGAGGTACATGTTATGTATATGTTAGTATTAGACAGAGAGTGCCCACAAGGTTTTAGAGTAGGTGGACACCATCCTAGGATGTCAAAGTAGATAGTTGATATGTGGGTCTTTACCCTCCCAACCACTCAATATATACTACCATGGGTCTTTACCCTCCCAAACACACAAAGGTCAAAGGAAGATTCACTACTGCAACACTCACCTTTTGTGACAATCTCAAGCAATTAGGACAGTCACTCCTTTCGTGGCCATTCTTCTTCACACAACACTCTCTAACATTAATCATGATGATAGTGTACCTCCTTAAACCTTCCACCAACACCTAACTCAATACTAAAATCTTTCCCAATCTCACTAATGGACTAATTAACTCAACTCACTGTGAAATTGTGATGGTAAATGCAAGGTTTAGGACAATAGTAATTAGGATCTTCTAATTATTATGGGGCCTAACCAACATAGGGTTATATGAGACAAGGGTAAGTTCAATAGTGATTTCTCCTTCAATTCTTGATGAATGCTTCATTGCCTGTTCACTTGGAATTGAATTGATTTTATAATTAAGAGATCACTTGAATTGTAGGCAAACCCCTTCAAATGACAGGGTAGGCTTCTTTTTATACCTAATATATGTCTTGAAAGCATTTTATCCCAATGGCTTTAAATTAAAGTACTTTCTCTTCTATCTAGTATTGGTGGAGTAGAGGTTGCATTGCATCAACCTGACCTGCCACCTATCGAGGGAGCAAAGGTATTGTGTTGCATTACATTGCAGAGGTTGTTTGACATGTTTGGAAAATGTGGAAGTATAGACAAAGGGCATGAACTGTTTGGTCAGATGCCTCAAAGAAATGTAGTCTAATGAAATGCTATGATTGCAGGATATACACAAACAATGTTTGTTGAAATGGATTTACAAAATTCCAATGAAATCTGATCGATGGGTATAAAGTCAAACCCTACAACGGCTAGCAGCCTTTACCCTCTACAACCTTTGCCAGCATTCTTCCAGTCTGTGCAAAAATGAGAGCTTGACAACATTCTTTCACGTTTAGCTAGCTAAATTTTTCAAGAATTTTATCTCTAGATCTAATATTTCTTTTCTTGCATGTATCTATTAATTTTGAGATAACAGATATTGCCTTCATGAATTGATCCTAGTTTATCCCTTTAAACCTGATTAATTTATTTAGAGTGTTTAGTTCCATTTTAATCCTTTCTTTTACAATTAAATGTTATTAAAAAATTGTATTATTGTTCCAAATTTTGTGGATATTTAGGACTACAAAATTTTTACTAGAGCACGCATCTTGGTACTTCTTACTTTTAGAAGCTCACTCCTCTAATGTTTGATAAGATAGATATGAATGATTGACCTTAAACTACATGTTTTTAAAGATGAAGGTGCATTCAAGGTTTAGATGATCTTCCATGACCAAGTCAAAGGAAAGTGATATAAACCTATTTTAAAAATTATATTATCATTATACTCAAGCCATTTGGAAAATATAAAAAAATATATCCAATCTCTTAACTATTTTTCTCAAACCTAGCATTTTGTTTGCCCATGTGAGTGCTCCATTCCTACAACTAATAAATAAAGAGTGTATTCATGTAGATAAATGAATTAAAATCAATTTGTGGTAGTACACATTCACATAGTATGTATAATTAATTTATTTATGATGGACTTTTAAATGTAATAAATTATCTCCTATAGTTATCTCCTAAAGGTGGGGCAATTAGGTCCATATATAATGAAAATCAAAATAAATAGTTTGAAGATAATATTAGTTACCTAAAGGATATTCCACTTGATTATTTGGTATATCATAACTATTTTGACAAATTTTTGAAACCATTAGAGGTACCGTTTGCTTCTGTAGATGAGGCATTCATTCATGTTGAAGTTGTGATAGCTTGTTTGCCTCTTTATAGACAACAAATTATCCATACGAATTATCATATATACTTGTAACCTCCATCCCAAACCACCTATTTCACTCTTCTTCCTTTGTGTACCTCTTTTATTCTTCCATTACCTCTTTGGTTACCTAAATTCAATCCAAAACATAGTGTATATAGCATAAAAAAAATTCCATATTTGATTAATATTATCCACAACATATCGAAAAGACAAATACCACACTTACTGTGTCATCAACCAAAAATAATTTACTTACATATTCAAAGAGTTCAATAATGGAGAAACATCCATGCAGTGCTATACACATGTCCTCTAAGGTTCAAGAAATACTTATCCTCTATTGGTCCAAACTTTAAATCACTTTCCATGCATGAAAATAATTGCAGCCATACACAATTTCCCACCCAATAGATTCTCTCAAACTAGTTTACTATCTTAACATAGGGTCAAGGAAAAGTAGGCCAAAATAGGAATCCAAGTGTCTTAAAAGCCTTCAAGACCATAGTGGTGAGGATTTAAAATTTCTTTCTTTAGTGGTATCTTTCTCTAGATTAAATAGTTGTGGATTGTATTAGGACCTTTTCCTAATTAAAAAAAACATATAAAGATTACATCCCTAAATATTGCATTCATAATAGAATAAATTTCTGCAATATTGAGACTAAGTTCATAATAGATTTATAGTGATGAATAAAGAAATATTTAAGATTATCAAAAATTTGATGTTTTCTCTCTCCCAACCATCATTGGATATTGGGTGATCTTTGAGACATTATGTCAAACAGTTCATGTGCCTTATCTAAGCTTACACATTTTGCATGCATGTGTACCTAGGGAGTTGCACTACAACATCTATACTCACTAATCACATTTGGTTGGAAGTTTCTAAATCCATTTCAAACACATTTTGTGCATATCTTGCAATCATAGCATTCCATTAGATTGCATTTCTTTGATGCATCTGACCAAACAGTTCATGCACTTTCATGTCTATACTTCCACATTTTCCAAACATGTCAAACAGAGCATTTCCAACTGTAAGCATCTGATATTAATTGCCCTTACCTTCTGCTTTGATGGAAGCCCATACTTTGTTCCAAAGCTCCCATTTTGGCATAGGTAGAGAGTACATTGGCAAATAAAACTGATCAAAATGGAAATCTATTTGTTGCATTGACTGCATTATGAGGACGCTTATGTCTTTCATCAACATCATAAAGCAGGAAAGGCCATGAGAATATCTCCTTAGGGAGGTATTCTATGATAGTTGCGAGGTAGATGAGAGTTTCTTATGCCATTTGCTTTGTTATATTCAGTCAAACACGGGAACACTGTTTGAATTCAAATGCTAATGGCGATTGTCTTTTTAACAAAAATAGATAGGAAGGGACATCAAGGGAAGGAATGGGACCACAACACACCTAAGTATTCAAAGCTTAGTGTGTGTTGTTTAAGGCTGGCCCCTTAGACATCATAATAGATTGGCTTTTCACTCCTAAAACCTTCAAAAGTCTTTAATGGATTCATTGAGTCCTTTCATCTTCCAAATGCACTTGCACCAACTTGAATTCTCCTTCAATGCTTGATTGCCTGTTCAATTGGAATTGAATTGATTTTATAATTAAGAGATCACTTGAATTGTAGGTAGACCCCTTGAAATGACAAGGTAGGATTCCTTTTATACCTAATATATGTCTTGAAAGCATTTTATCCTGATGGCTTTAAATTAAAGTACTTTCTCTTCTATCTAGTATTGGTGGAGCAGAGATTGCATTGCATCATCCTAGGATACATATTTACACATATAAAACACAAGTTAAATGTATCCCAGGTTGATGCAAAGCAACCTCTGCTCCAGAGATCACCAGAAAATAGAGAAAGAACTTTAATTTAATGCCATTAGGATAAAAGTCTTTAATCAAGATAGATAAATAGTATGCAACTATATCTATTTGGAATGCGTTACCCAAACACAACAATCTATCAAGTCACATTTGAAAAGAAAGTGGTATGATGAAATATTTAGGCATAAAATAAATAAAATGTACTCCATACTACTGCTACACAATATTTTGGTCAATGAAATTTTTAAAATAGTAAAGGAAGGTGTATGGAACAACAAAATAATATTCATTATAAATAATGAATATTTTAAGATCCTTTTATGATGTGTAAGTTGAGAATATTTTATGAAAGGTCCCTAAATGAATCCACTTTAAACTGATTTTAGCAATGACTATCGGATGTAGACAAAATGAATGCTTTTTGGATTAGGATGGTACACATAATCTACTATCAAAATGTTGCTTTGGAAAGTATATGATTCAAAACTAAGGAAATGCAATTATTTACAAGTTTTAACCTTCTTAGATGCAAAATCCCTTATTTAGCCTTTCACAAACCCTTAAAAGTAGGGTTTCTCATATACCCTTATTCCAAACACTATACCATCCAAATGATGATGGATTCACCTTTCATTTGAAATGACGGGTTTGTAATGGTAATTTAATGTTCTTTCATATTTTTGTATATATTCTTTATAATAGCCTATTATATTGATTTGTTCTATTATGGATAATGGTGTGGGTCTGATGACTTTTCCATCAGTGCATGAAAGCATTGAACGAGTTCTACTTTAAAAAATTACATTAAGAATTTTTAATTTATTTGATTCAGTGTTATTTGCAAAAAATTATTATCAATGATGTTTCCTTTCTCCAAGAATTGTCTAGGATCTTTCCATCAGATAATATGTAACATTGAATGACTAAATCTTTTCATTACAAATGCTTATTTTATTTAATTATTATCTGAGAGTGAATTAAAATTTATATCTGTATGGAAGCAGAACATACAAACTGAAGAGTCATGTGCAAGCAAATTTCGTAAAAGAAAGCAAGCATGCATTATCTTGAATGACATGGAAACAAGCTCATCAACTACCTAGAAGACAACAATTGGAGAAAAGCAGAGGAAAGTGTTTAAGGGTGATAAATAGATAGAGAGTATACAATACAAACAAACAATGTCTGGAGTGTGTGATGTGATGTCTCTAATTTATGTCCATAGGGACTAACTCATTTTGGAGTTCCTGCGAAACCTATTGGGCCACGCTTGGAGGAAATCAATGTGTTCATGAAAGGAGTAGCTTTTTTCTATTATGAGAATGATGCTTTTGTATCAAAGGATATTTGAAAGTCAAAATCCAAAAATTTCTATAGTGTGGAACCAGAGTTGGCAGACTTGAAGTAATTTTCAGTTTTTAGAAGACCAAGAGGTTATGTAAACAATCTCCCAATGGAAGGGTGATTTCAAGCATTACCTCTCCCCCCAATGACTATTCAGGAAGCACTTCCTTAGACAAAGGAATATTGGCCTCCATGGGATCAAAGAAAAAAATTGAAGCATAGACTCTAGACGATGTGGTGGTGTCCTTCGTGAAGAACTCTGCACTATAACTAAAAATTCATGAGGGAAACTGCAAGATAGTGAAGAGAAATACAATCTTGAAAAGTAGGAAGAATGGATCTTGGTTTGGGTGGGGCCAAGTCAGGTGGCTCCTCTAGAGGTTGACAAGATAGAAATCATATTAGGATTTAAAAAAGATCATGCTCGTGGAACTTCATGTGTGAGTGATTGATTGTGTTGTTTGGGTAATGCATTTCAAATAG
Source organism: Cryptomeria japonica (assembly GCF_030272615.1). Classification (NCBI taxonomy): domain Eukaryota; kingdom Viridiplantae; phylum Streptophyta; class Pinopsida; order Cupressales; family Cupressaceae; genus Cryptomeria; species Cryptomeria japonica. The sequence continues at coordinate 86,501,885 of NC_081415.1, forward strand.
ATACAGTTGCATGCCATCAAGATAAAAGTCTTTAATCAAGACATTACCCATTTGGAATGCAACTGTATCTATTTGGAATGCATTACCCAAACACCGCAATCGATCACTCGCACATGAAGTTCCATGAGTGTGATCTTTTTCAAATCCTAATATAATTTCTATCTCATCAACCTCTAGAGGAGCTGCCACCTAACTTGGCCCCACCCAAAACAAGATCCATTCCTCCCACTTTTCAAGATTGTATTTCTCTTCACTATCTCGAAGTTTCCCTCATGAATTTTCAATTATAGTGTAGAGTTCTTCACAAAGGATACCACCACGTCATCTAGAGTCTATGCTTCAATTTTTTTCTTTGATCAGATGGAGGCCAATAGTCTTTTGTTTGAGGTGTTGGAATTTCAATAGAAGGAGATTGTTGATATTCATTAAGGATATTGAGAAGGTTGTTGAAGATTATTGATATAACTAAAGAAGGATGATAACTATCTTTATAACATTATTTTGTCATTGATGTCATGAAATTGATATTTTGATTCAGTATGATGTTTCCATATCTTGAGAAGATTGATTTGAAGAGAATTAAGATGTCGGTAAAAGACACAGAAAGAATGTGATGAATAAGGGGAGAAATAAGTTATTCAATGGAAAACTATTACCGAGTTAGACAATGATGAGATCATGATGTTTAGATTGTTTTGATATCCTACATATGTTGTTGATTGTAAGGTTAATACTATACTATGTCACCAAGCAAAGAACCTAGTCGGTAAACCCTAAGGAACCTAGTCAGTAAACCCTAAGGTTATTGATATTGGTTAATGAAGGCAGAATGTCTACCGAGTGAAGTTTAGTATTTACTGAGTTGCAACTGAGTTATGACAGACAACATTGAAGGAATGAAAGTGTTATTTAATGAAGGAAGCTGATTAGTTGGAGTTGATTAAATGATTGATATGACGTGCAAGAAATTTGTTAAGGATCTACGGCTTTGAAAATTCAGGAGCTAGATCTATAGCACAGATTGAACCGCTTAACCTGGCACAAGTTCCAAGAATGGAATGCAAGTTACTAGGCAAATTAAAACATTTTTCAGATCAAAGGATACATTGAACCTAGTCAATATTGAAGATCTAATGGCTATGATTGATCATGGGAAATGTGATAAAGGAGATTCAACGGTTAGCAAAATTGTTTATAAATAAGAAATTATTGATGAACAATGAATGCGGGCAAGTGTAAGCACATGGATGCTACATAGTGATTACCAAGCATAGAAGCTTGAAGACCTATTTGAATAACATAGTAGGTAGCTCAGCAGAGGGACAAGATAAGTCCTATGACTAGACAGTGTTGAGCAAATAAGAATTTGCTTTAGCATTTTAGATGTGAAGTTGCACATATATTTTTATTACTGTTATTTTGTAAAGTGACAGAAAATCTCTTAACCGAGTGGACCGAATAGTCTTATTTGTAAATCCTCTAGAAAGGTGACATTATAATTGAGTGTTTGCAATCCTTTGACAAGGTCACTTGTAACAAAGTGAAGATCCTAACAGATCAAAGGGAAATCCTTTAACCGGGTCACATCTAGCAATGTGTTTGTAATCTTTAACAGGATTTTCTTTTATCCGAGCATACTCTAGAAGAGTATATTTCTTAGTGGGTCCGAAATCCCATAGTGGTTTTTCCCTATTTGGGTTTCCACATTAAATCTGGTGTTATATGTGTTATGATGATTATGTGTTTATGATTTAGCATGTTTAGCAGTTTTTGGTTATATTGCTCTAGTATAAGTTACTGAGTTTGAATTTGTTGATTTTATGGAAGATTAAGTTTGTATGATTCACCCTCCCCCTCTCATCTTGTTAGCTATTGGCATTGGAACTTTACAATTGGTATTAGAGCTTTGGAATCTGGAAGAAAAGTTTGAAGGTACTTGAGTTAAGATCTGAAGATGTATAAGAGGGATTCCCCAAAGCTGAACAAGTCAAGTTTTTCCACATGGCAGAAAAGGATGAAGCTGCACCTATCAAGAATTGGAGAATATGCTACATACTATCTGGAGAATGATTATGTTGCACCGATCACCTACCCGATGACTATGGAAGAGATAAGAGCGAAGCAATAACATAGTCAAGCAATGATTGAAATATCATCAGCATTGATCGACTCAGAGTTTAATGATCTAGAAGGATGTATTGATACAAAGGCAATGTGGTCTAAGCTTATATCTATTTATGGCGGTGATGAACATGTACAAAGAGAAAAAGTGGACACTTTAAGAGGACCAACTTGAATCTATGAGGATGAATGAAGGAGAGAACATAACCCAGTATAGTACAAGACTAAAGGAAATTGTCAATTAAATCAAAGGAGCAGGAGGAACTATTGAAGAGAAGGATGTCACAAGTAAGTTATTGAGAACCCTTCTACCTGCTTATGCAATCCGAGTCTCTGCAATCAATGAATTGAGGTCTGTACCTAACATGCCAGTTTCTTTAGATGCTACTATTGGTAAGCTACATGCATTTGAGTTAAGTAATTTTGATAACAGTGGGTCTTCAGTAAATAAAGTTGAATATGCATTCAGTACTTTTCATCTTGGTGAATCTAATGATTACAATGATAGAATGAGTAAGTATTTTGAAGGAAATCATAGTGGAGCAAGTGAAAGATTTCGTAAGAACATGGAAGAAGTGCAAAAATTGTATGAGGAAATCAGAAAGCAAGAAGAGTTTGAAGCATTGTTGGCCAGAAGGTTACCGAGAGGCAAAGGTAAGTATAAAGGAAAGCTACCTTTGAAATGTTTCAATTGTGATAAAATAGGACATATGGCCTCTAACTGCCCTGACAAAGAATCTAGTGAAAAGAGAGAATACCGAGAAGATAGACAGAAAGACAATCACTACAGAGGATACCGAGATTTCTAAAGAACAGATAGAAAGACATGCCTAATTGCCGATGAGGAATCCAATGATGATAAATATAATGAAATGGACACAGAGGAAGTTGTTTATGTGGCCATTAAGGATGGATCTGATGAAGAAAGGTATGAAGAAAAAGCCTTAATATCTCACATAAATAATAATGATTCTTGGATCATAGATAGTGGATGCTCACATCACATGACAAGTGATAAACACAAATTTGTTAAATTAGAAGATTATGATGGAGGCTATGTAAGATTTGGTAATGATGCACCATGTCCGGTAAAAGGTAAAGGCTCTATCACACTTCTTGACAATGCAAAATGTGATGATGTTTATTGGGTTGAAGGTTTGAAATACAATTTGTTGAGTGTAGCATAGCTAAACAACACAGGTTACCGAATAGAATTTCAGAAAGGAATTGTCAAAGTTCATGACAAGCATGGAAAGTTAGCAGCTACTGGGACTCAAACAAAAGGTAACACATTTCACCTTGACTCAACTCAGAACAAGTGTCTTTATGCAAAGATAGATGATACCTGGTTATGGCATAAAAGGTTTTGTCATGTAAATTTTGATAATCTGATCAAAATAAGTAAGAAGCACCGAGTAAGAGGTCTACCGAGTTTGGAGAAACCTAAGAATGCTATACGCTGAGGATTCCAAATGGGTAAGATGACAAGATCAAGCTTTACAAGTAAGTCCTACACTTCTAAGGGAATCTTAGATCTTGTGCATACTGATCTTTGTGGTCCTATGAAAGCTCAAAGTTATTATGGTGATAAATATTTCATATTATTTATGGATGATTATTCAAGGATGATGTCAGTTATGTTTTTAAAAGAAAAATTAGAAGCTTTTCAAGTGTTTAAATGGTACAAGGAAGGAGTTGAAAATGAAACAGGAAGACAACTGAAATGTCTTAGATCTGATAGAGGAGGAGATTTTACCTCTGATGAATTTAACTTATTCTGCAATGATCATGGTATAAAAAGACAAGTCTCTGCACTGAGAACTCCATAGAAAAATGGGATAGCTGAGAGAAGAAATAGATCTATTGTGGATTGTACCAGAACCCTGATGATTGAAAAGAGAGTGCCACAAAAATTTTGGAGAGAAATAATAAGCACTGTTGTTTACACCCTGAATCTAGTACAACTGAAGAAAGGAACTTTGAAGACACCATATGAAATCTGGTATGACAAGAAACCTAATGTAAGTTACTTTAAAATCTTTGGAAGTAGATACTATGTACACAAAGATGACAAAAATGGAAAGTTTGATCAAAAAAGTGAAGAAGGAACATTTCTAGGTTATTCTTCTAGAAGCAAAGCATTTAAATGTCTGATCAAATCATCTTACAAAATAGTAGAAAGTGTAGAAAGAATTGATGAAGGAAGTTCCAAGGAACCAAAAGATTATGAAGAATTTGTCTATGTTCAACCAACAAGTCATACCAAGAGAGTTACTAAAGAAAATGAAGAGAATATCCAGTTACCGAGTGATGAAGAAGATCATACTGAGCCTACCAAGCCTATATTATCCAAATATGTCAAAAGGAATCATGCATCAAGTCAAATTATAGGAGATAAGAATGATCCAGTGATGAAAAGGAACAAACTGAGATAGAACACATGTCTGATATCTGAATTTGAACCGAGAATAGTAAAAGAGGCATTTAACAATGAAGATTGGGTAAATTCTATGACAGAAGAGATTGATCAAATCAAGAAGAATGACACATGGATACTGGTCCCAAGACCGAAGGACAAAAATGTAATCGGTACAAAGTGGATTTTCAGAAACAAGCTAAATGAAAAAGGTGAGGTCATTCGAAATAAAGCAAGACTAGTTTGCAAAGGATATGCTCAAGAAGAAGGAATAGATTATGGCAAGACCTTTGCATCTGTGGCTAGACTTAAAGGAGTAAGAACATTGTTGGCATATGCTACTTTCAAAAATTTCAAGGTATATCAAATGGATCTCAAATTTACATTTTTGAATGGTATACTAGAAGAAGAAGTTTATATTGAACAACTTGAAGGATTTGTTGAAGACAAGAATAAAGATCAGGTATGTAAATTGAACAAAGTTTTATATGGTCTGAAACAAGCACCTAGAACATGGTATGAGAGATTGCACTCTTACTTAATCAAGATTGGTTTTATAAGAACAAGTGAAAACAACAATATGTACATGAAGAATGACGAAGACAATGGAATACTGATCTCAGCCATATTTGTTGATGACATTATATTTTGTGGAAATGATTCTCTATGCAAAAACTTTGGTAGTGAAATGTGCAAAGAATTTGGTATGTCACTAATCGGTGAGATAAAGTATTTTATAGGTTTATAGATACTGCAAATGAAAGATGAGATTTTCATTACTCAATCCAAGTACATAAAGGAAATCTTGAAGAAATTTGGAATTGAGGATTCAAAACCAGTAAGTACTCCTATGACTACCAACTGTAAACTATCAAAGAATGATGAATCTGCATCTATTGATGAGACACTTTACCGATCCATGATTGGAAATTTACAATATGTTGTGCATAGTAGACCAGATATAGCACATGCAGTAGGTATTGTTGCAAGATTCTCTGCAGATCCCAAAGAAACCCATATGACAACAATCAAGAGAATTTTTAGATACCTAAGAGGCACTGGAGATTATGGCTTAGTATATGAAAAGAGAAATGATTTTGATTTAAAATTTTATATTGATGCTGATTGGGTAGACAACATTGATGACAGGAAAAGCACAAGTGGAGGAGATTTCTTTTTAGGAGAAAGACTAGTGAGTTGCCTTAGCAAGAAACAAGGATGTATTTCATAGTCAACAGTAGAAGCTGAATATGTTGCCGCAACATTGAATTGCACTAATATAGCATGGATAAAACAACTATTGGAAGGTATAAATGAAAAGGTTATTGAGCCAGTATCTATATTCTATGATAATATGAGTGCCATTAACATTTCAAAGAATCCGATAATAAACTCTAAGACAAAACATATTTCTATCAAGTATCATTATCTCAGAGAAGAAGTTCAAGAAAAGAAAGTTGTGCTGGAATATATTAGCACAAAGGAGCAAATTGCAGACATCTTCACATAGCCACTACCAAGAGACACTTTTGAGTATCTCTGAAGCAATTTAGGGGTCCTACCCTTATCTTCTACTCACTGATAGAGTTCGATGAAAGCATCAATTCGATAAATCTATAGAATATTATGTGTGGATTGATGCTGATTTACACACTTTAGGAAGTTTTCTAAAGGTGTGTAGGAACATGACCAGGGAATAGGATATACGAAATAGTATTGAAGGAAAGATTGCTCTGATCAAGTTTTAGATGTTACATTTGCATGTGTAACTCAGCAAAAGCAAGTACTTCACAGCACAAGAGTTCATGATTTAGTTCTTTTACTTTTTCGCATTGTTGTCAAAGGGGGAGAAGAAGAAATGGTAAACTAAATGGTAAATCCCTAAATGAAGATGACAGAAGACTAATGATAGGGGGAGAAGACTAAATGCAAGATAATAGCTCAGAAGACTAATGAAAGAGGGAGAAAGCCTAGAAGACTTCAGAAGAAGAAAACAGCTCAAGGATAATAGGAGAAGTCTCCACAGTAATCTGAATTCGAATCAATTTGAATATCTTGTTGGTATTACCATTTAAAAGTTGGTATTGCCATCAATGCCAAAGGGGGAGATTGTTTGCATTTCAATAGAAGAAGATTGTTGATATTCATTAATGATATTGAGAAGGTTGTTGAAGATTATTGATATAATTGAAAAAGGATGATAACTATCTTTATAACATTATTTTGTCATTGATGTCATGAAATCAATATTTTGATTTAGTATGATGTTGCCATATCTTGAGAAGATTGATTTGAAGAGAATTAAGATGTTGGTAAAAGACACAGAAAGAATGTGATGAATAAGGGTAGAAATAAGTTATTCAATGGGAAACTATTACCGAGTTAGACAATGATGAGATCATGATGTTTAGAATGTTTTGATATCCTACATTTGTTGTTGATTGTAAGGTGTTAGGCCCAATATGGAAAGCTGATGTACTAAGATGGGAGGGGTGAATCAGTACTCCAAAAATTTTCTTTGATAATAACCTTACTGTTATGCATAAACAAAATAGTGTAGTAACATAAAATAAAACTAAAATCAACAGATAACAATCATACATGATTCACTCCATAACACATATATTTTGGTCACGCAGAAACTCTTGGTTAGAGAGAAAAATTGCGGTGGGGATGGCACCCACAAGTTCACTACTACAATAATAAAGAATGCTTGGTTAGAGCTACATTTAGCTATTTCTGATAGATTACCCTGTGAGGAGTATCAAGATTAGTTAGATCTACCTTACTAAAGGATTTTACAACACTATACGAGTGTAGCACCTGGTGAAAGGATTTACAATTTATAGACTTGGGTAGAGTCTTTTACCCTGTTAAAGGTTTCTCTTACAACTTCAAAATATTACAATAAAATCATTACAAATATCTGCATCTTTACATCTGAAATGCTAAAGAAGATTCTATGTGCTCTGAGTAAGATTACCTAGCTTGTAGCATACCTCGGTAACCCATAATGAAACTCAGTAAACCCTTCTATTTAGTCTATTCTTCGACTGTTCACTGATAACCTTCTCGGTGACCTCTCTGTGTCTATGTAATAGTCTTCCTTCATGCATACACACACACCTTATCACATCTCTTGTATCTAACCCTAAAATCATGCTGTATAAATAGATCTCTTACAGCGGTGATTTAATTCATTGCTTCAATCTTACAAAAGGATTCTTCAAATGAATAACTAAACAAAATATCTCATTGGTTAGATTGACCTTGTAATCATACACAATCTCCTAATGCAATTTCCAATGCAAAAATGGTTAGATGTGCCTTGATCTTGTAACACATTTTCATGTGCATGTCCAAGTTCAATGTATCTGGTAAAACGTTTCACTCAGTGAATATCAGCTCGGTGAGTTAATTTTACCACTCAGTAGCCATGAAACTTTACTTGGTAAACAACTCAATGAATAATGTGTTCTATGACTACTTTCTTCTGTAACCGACTAGATTGTTCATACCGACTTCTCTATGTGTACCGACTGCATGATTCGGTAATACTAACTGACTAGAATATATATTATGACTTTGGATATGAAACTAAAGGAAATTTAATAAATAGTAACATAAGGTTAATACTATACTATGTCACCGAGCAAAGAACCTAGTCGGTAAACCTTAAGGTTATTGATTTTGGTTAATGAAGGTGGAATGTCTACTGAGTGAAGTTTAGTATTTACCGAGTTGCAACCGAGTTATGATAGACAACATTGAAGGAAGCTGATTAGCTGGAGTTGATTAAATGATTGATATGACGTGCAAGAAATTTGTTAAGGATCTATGTCTTTGAAAATTTAGGAACTAGATCTAAAAGACAGATTGAACCGCTTAACCTAGTACAAGTTCCAAGAATGGAATTCAAGTTCCTAGGTGAAGTAAAATGTTTTTCAGATCGAAGGATACATTGAACCTAGTCAAGATTCAAGATCTGATGGCTATGATTGATCATGGGAAATGTGATCAAGGAGATTTAGCGGTTAGCAAAATTGTTTATAAATAAGAAATTATTGATGAACAATGAATGCAGGCAAGTGTAAGCACATGGATGCTACATAGTGATTACCGAGCACAGAAGCTTGAAGACCTATTTGAATAATAGAGTAGGGAGCCCAATAGAGGAACAAGATAAGTCCTATGACTAGATAGTGTTGAGCAAATAAGAATCTGCTTTAGCATTTTAGATGTGAAGTTGCAGATATATTTTTATTACTGTTATTTTGTAAAGTGATAGAAAATTTCTTAACTGAGTGGACCTAACAGTCTTATTTGTAAATCCTCAAGCAAGGTAACATTCTAATTGAGTGTTTGAAATCCTTTGAAAAGGTCACTTGTAACAAAGTGAAGATCCTAACAGATCTGAGGGAAATTATTTAACCAGGTCACATCTAGCAATGTGTTTGTAATCTTTAACAGGATTTGCTTTTAACCGAGCATACTCTAGAACAGTATATTTCTTAGTGTGTCCGAAATCCCACAGTGGTTTTTCCCTATTTGGGTTTCCACGTTAAATTTGGTGTTATATGTGTTATGATGATTATGTGTTTATGAGTTAGCATGTTTAGCCGTTTTTGGTTATATTTCTGAAGTACAGGTTACCGAGGTTGAATTTGTTGATTTTATGGAAGATTAAGTTTGTATGATTCACCCCCCCTCTCTCATCTTGTTAGCTATTGGCATTAGAGCTTTACATGAGGAAGTGCTTCCTGAATAGTCATGGGGGGGAGAGGTAATTCTTGAAATTGCCCTTCTTTTGGGAGATTGTGTACATAACCTCTTGGTCTTTTGAAAGTTGAAAATTACTTCGAGTCCGCCAACTCTGGTTCCACACTATAGAAATTTTTGGATATTGACTTCCAAATATCCTTTGGTGCAAAAGCATCATTCCCATAATAGAAAAAAAGTGCTCCTTGCATGAACACATTGATTTCCTCCAAAGCGTGGCCCAATAGGTTTCACAGGAACTCCAAAACTAGTTAGTCCCTCCGAACATAAATTAGAGACATCACATCAAACACTCCAGACATTGTTTGTTTGTATTGCATACTCTTTATCTATTTATCAGCCTTCAACACTTTCCTCTTCTTTTCTCCAATTGCTCTCTTCTAGGTAGCTGATGAGCTTGTTTCCATGTCATTCAAGATAATGCATGCTTGCTTTCTTTTACGAAATTTGCTTGCACATGACTCTTCAGCTTGTATGTTCTGCTTCCATACAGATATAAATTTTAATTCATGCTCAGATAATAATTAAATAAAATAAGCATTTTTAAAGAAAAGATTTAGTCATTCGATGTTAAATATTATTTGACGGAAAAATCCTAGACAATTCTTGGAGAAAGGAAACATCATTGATAATCATTTTTTACAAATAACACAGAATCAAATAAATAATAAATGTTTAATGCAATTTTTAAAAATAGAACTCATTCAGTACTTTCATTCACCGACAGGAAAGCTGTTTGACCCACATCATCTCTCACCGTCGGAATTCCGATGACAACTAATGAAGCATCTGACAAGGATGCTGTATATCCAATGTCACTTCCATGTCAGATGGTCATCAAGGAGAAATCATAACATCCATTGGAAATTGGATGGAAATCCACCAATATTTATGGTGAGGGGTACAAATATAGCTGTCGTCGGAGGAGTTCATAACATTGTCGGACTACCAACGCAAATGGCATCATCGGGAAGCTCGACAATGAGTTTTCGATGGTAAAGTTGGTCAGAAGTCCGACCTTTGGTCGTCACAAATCTGACAATTAGCCGTTGAAAATTAGGCCCAAATGTACTAGTGAGGCTATAAAAAAACTCACAAACAGACCGGGGTTAGCATTAGTAATAATAAAATTGAAGCACAAAAATCTTAAAATGAAATCTATTTTGAAAACATGGAAGCATAAATTCATATGACGATTCTCACCTGCTCAAACGATAATTCTCACCTGCTCCTATGAGGGCACAAAGGAGCTCATATGAGACAGAAAGGGAACTCATACAAGATTCTGAATCAGATCATGCCAGAAACCTACTAGATTGAAATTTTGATGATGTTATGAGGCCAAAAATGAGATTTTCGGCCCCACAATGAGCGACAAAATTTCATGCCTATGAAGTGTGATACCTGCAGCTGCAACACAAATAGTAAATAGATCATTACAAGCATGGTTAGAAAATAAGAAGCAAATGAAAGATGAGCCATGACAAAGCGACCTATTGCCTCCTTAGAGATGCGAGTATGGATTTGCTCTCAGACCTAGATAAGCAATCCTAATGACTTGACTACACCTAGATAGAGGATTTAAAATGATAATGATATGCAAGCTAGATGAGATTGATTATGCTATATTGATCCAGGAGTATAATTAAGCTAATGATATGGATGATTAAGCTATGATGATGATGCAATTAAGATATAAAATAGATTGATTAAGCTACATGGTTCAACAATTATTCTATAAAATGATCAAATTAAGCTAAATCTAAGATTCAATTACCTATAATAACAATGGTCAAATGATATGCTAGAATAGATATGCCTATAGTAACAATGCCTAAAAGGATAATGAGATTGGATCCTTTGTGCTCCGAAATGGGAGATATTTATAGGATTTCCAAGGCTACGGGTGAGGTGGCAGGAATCAATGGTCAAGATTGAGTCTGAAGATATCAAGGGTGAAATTGGAGGAGGTTGGAGAAGTGGTTGGAGGGAGGGACACTTGTCATCTCTATGGTGACAAGTGTCAAGGAGCCTTGCTCATAAGAGAGCAAGTGTCCAAGAGAGGAGACATGTGGCCAAAGTGCCACGTGTCCCAAGGGGAGAATAACCACACCATAGGAGGTTAGGATAAGGAGGTCAGAATAGGGTTAGTTAAACCCAAGGTTAGGTAGAATGCGTTAGGTTAGAGGGATGGTTAGGCTAGGTGGTTAGAAGTTAGGAGGCATGTGGGTAATTTGAATTTAAAAATTTAAATAATAGAAAAAGACTAATTAATTTTCAACAACTCATAAATTGATTTGATTTAATTAATTAGGGGATTAGAAGAAATGAATGAAATGGGGGGGATTAAGCAATTTAATTAATTAATCAAAGGGGACTATTGAAATGAACCTATTAAATAAATCCTTAGATTTATTAATAAGTAGATGAAAGGGAGAATTTAATCAAATTGCCTAATGAATTAAATTAAATTAGGAAGGGGGATTAATTAAATAATTGCTTATTTAATTAATTATCTTCAGACCATTTTTAGGTGCTTATAGGACATATACTAGATACTTTCCACTCCTTTGCATTGGAAGTTATTTAAATACTTTTAATATGTCCATTGAATAAGATCACATCTTCTCATGACAATGGTTATGACTTTTTATAATTTCTTTTCCTTACATAAGAGTTTTAGTCTCTTAGTATGATTGAATATACTTAACTAATAGTCATTTTTATTAGCACCGTTTGAAGTCACTTTTCATGGTCCGTGGTATTTGACTATTCCACATCTCTTAAGGAAAAATACTCATGCCTATCAAATATCATTTCATCTACTGGATATAGATCGCTAACTATCGACCCTCCATCCATTACGATAACCTTTGTTTTAGCCAATATGTAATAATTAAGAATATATCTTAATTGTTCTTGCTTTCCCTATATCCATCTTTCTTTGATTGTCATCGACTATAATCAATTACACAATATAGTTAAGAATGATGAGTTGTAATTATTGATGATGATATGGCTAGTGGTGTTTCGAAGAGGTTGTTGACTTTGACCACCAATTGTAATGTTTAATGATATGGAGCTAGATGTATGTTCATAATAATCGACTGATCATATCCAAAGTCTAAACACCACCCATGCCCCTCTATCCTTTACTCACTATTATTTAATCAAGTGAGTAATATATATAAATTATATATTTATTATTTTAGCTCGCTGTTATTTAATCAAGTATATAATATATAAAGTATATATTTATTATTTTAAATATATAGATTATGTTTACAATTAAGAATAAGTAAATTGTGTTTATATAATTAATTTATTTTGATAAGAATATTATTAATAATAATATTAATTAAATAATAATGTTTAATAAATTCCAAATAGTCATGCATTGGTAATTAATAATAATAATTGTTTCATTTATGCTATATATATAATGATCAATGAGGGGACATGACACTAATATTATGCCAATTGTTGGTTCTCAAATCAACAAAACCTAAATCCTAGAGAAATAACCACTAACTCATGAACAAACTTTAGGATTGGATTTGGCCAACGAACAAGATTTAGTATAGAGTTGAAATCTTCCACACTTCAGGCTATGTAGGACCTAGGTGGGCATCCCTATGCAATGTCCTATAACTTTTAGCTTCAAAATACTCTTGAAATTACATGTAAAAGTAGATCATCTCAATGAAAGATACTAAGAAAGATGGATAAACCTCTGGTCATGGATTTAGCCTTAGTTTGTAAGCATCTAAGAACTCATTGAGGAGGTGGTTTTCTACACTAATCCTACTCCTAATGCATAAAGAAAAGTAGAAACAAAAAGAAATGATTCTGAAAATGAGAATAACACATCAACCTGTGCCTTCACTCATTGGGCAATAGAGTCTATTCTCAGAAGATAGCTTTATATCCAAATAGTTTGTCTTGTAACCAAAGAGATCTAGGCATCAATGCATTACACTAACACCCATTAGATTAGTTTTCCTACAATCATGATTAAACACCCTGCATGTAAAAGACATTACTTGTCATCTTATCAAGGCTATTTAATTTCTTCATTGAAGAAAAGCAAGAATAAGAAAGACACTAGGTTTGCTAGGAAAAAATGTACAATCCTTAATTATCTATTTCAGAAGAAACACCCTTATATGTAAGAGACAATAGCAAGAGAAACCTCTATTCATTGCTTACATGTATGATCACATCTATTCAAAATGCAAAGCATACATCAACTGAAAACAAAATCTAACTATCATTTAGCCCTACACTGTAGATAGAAGCCCATCTTCTTGGATGATAGAATTTCATTTAAGAATCCCCTAAAACTTAGCCGAAGAGAAAGATAAATCAAAAAGTGTAAAACTTAACAGAAACCCTAAAATAATCTTTGAGAAGAATCATCCTCAATCTTAAAATTTGTACATAATTCCATTGGTCAATCTTTGCTGCATGTTTTACCAATCTCTAAACCTAGATTACCACATGTAGTAACCTATCTACTCGTTGTCCCTTCACTTCTTGGTTGGTGACCCTTTGGTGTGCCCAAGACAGTGAAAACCTGTTGACTGAAGACCCTCTGATCTCATGGAGCCCCAAATTCCCTTTTCTGTCCAATCCTATTCAATGCGAGCTCCTCCATACATCATCGCTATCACACTGTAGAATAGGCCCTTTCATTTTTTCTCTTTATCATTTTTATATCCTTCCTCATTTTCCTTATCCTGAAGGGGACGCACGGGATAAGGAAAACCCTCTATTATCAGTCCTACAACCCTCCACCATTACTTTTTGCATGATGAAATGGTGCCAAACATATTTGAAATTCATTTAAATATGCATCATAGATCTTGTTGAACACAAAATACCACTGAGAGGGGGGTGAATCAGTGGTTCCTTAGTTTTTCCTCTTCTGATCTAACTTGAGAATATCAGTTATTTACTTAACCACTAAACAGTCAAATTGGTAATACAAGAAAGAAATCCAAAGAGAGCATTCACACACAAGCAACTCACAACATCAGATTTATGAGGAAAACCAAATATGGTAAAAACCTCGGTGAGAAAAGCTGCTGGAGACTATTGCTCCAATCTAGCCTAAGAGGTAAAACACAGACTTACAAAGATTTTGGGCACCAACCCAAGGAGCACCAACCCCTGCACCAAGGTTCAACTTGGTGATGTATATTAAAATACTATTTGAATACAATTAAGCCTTCTTGTTGTAAATGAATTCTGTAACTCTTGAATCAAATAACTCTCTACCGGTTGACAGTCTTTTCTCCTCCACTGAAACCCACACTTCCTATTGTCAGATAGTTGTCTCCATTTCTCTACCTCTGTTATTTTTCTCTCCCTCTCTCACATAGTCTCTCAATGCACTGTGTCACACTAGGATGTTTCCTGCTCCACCACACCTTACTGGTTAGGCTCAGCTGCAAGAGTATGGTATTACCAGTAAAATCTCTCACTGGTTTTCTTGCTCACTCACACTGCAACTTTCTCAAAACTCCTTCTGAAGTTTTCTCCTTACTCACTCTCACTTCTCTTCTTTGCTTAATTTTCATAGCATCCACAACTTTTTCTGTCTGGAGCTCTCATGTCTTATATGGCGATTTCCCACCAGAATGCAATTCAAAAACCTTGAGCGATAAGGGTTTCCTCTTTTCAAAATAATCTTCATAAGATCCAATCCCACTTATCTTGGATCAATCACCTGTCCTTGATGACCGTACCTGCACACAGTTTCCATTATCCAATGCACATTTTTCTTGAAGTGGCAATCATAAATCAGATCTTTAGTCATGCAGTCAGAAGACATATAAAGTGTTCCAGAAGTTTCCTTTTTGAGAACGTCCTGAATCAGATTTTCTTTGCACTGATTTAGGTGCCAACTAATCTTTGATTTTCCTCTATCATTCCTTCTTCCTCAAGCCACAATCATTCATATGAAATCCCATGATTTGTGGCTCCTTCATTTATGGCAATTATCTATTTCATCAAACTTGTCGATGAGGCTTCACCAACCACAACACACTTTCCACCTCTGCTCCATATGGCATCACAACAATCAAGACATGGCCCACCAACATACAGTTGGTCCGACAAGAACATACTGGTATATCCCTTTGACAATAGAGTTTTCTTCTTCTATTAATTGGTAGAGCATCATGTACCAGTTGCACATCTTCACCTTTGGTGGTGTGAGACAACTTTAAATTCTGCCTCTTCATCATAAACAAGCAACCATCCTTCATACCGGTTTGTACTTTGCTAGTAGTCCTTCATTCTTTATCCTTCAGACCAGTTTTTACTTTATCGGTAGACCTTCATTCTTTATGCTCACCCTTATGTGGATCTCCATCATGCTGGTTGACATCAATGATAACTTAGTGCCAAAATGCCAACAATCTCCCCCTTTGGCATTGATGTCAACTTCTCATAATTCACTTCATACCTCTACATTTCTCCCCCTTTGACACAATGACAAAGGGTACTTGTGCACCCCCCATTTGATCCATACCAAGCTCCCCCTTTTATCCTTTGACCACTATCAGCTCCCCCTGAGCCACATAAAGCCTTCCTAGGTAGGTGACACAACTCCCAACTTGTGTTGAAGGTACTCAAAAGTGCTTACCAGTAACAGTTTGGTGAAAATGTCTGCTACTTGTTCACTAGTGGGGACATAATCCATCCTTACCTCCTGTCCTTCCACCTTCTCTCTGAGAAAGTGATATTTGATAGCAATGTGTTTTGTTCTAGAATACATGACTGGATTCTTTGCTATGTTGATTGCACTCGAATTGTCACAATGGATGAGAATATGATCAGTGATGTCTATATGTATATCTTTGAGAGTCTACTTCATGTAAAGAACATGAGAGTAGCATTTAGCAGCAACAATGTACTCATCTTCAATAGTAGATAAGGAGACTTAGTCCTTTTTCTTGCTATGCCAAGAGACAAACTGGTCACCTAGAAAGAATAAACCATCGCTTGTGCTCTTTCTATCATCAATGCATCCTGCCCAATTGACATTAGTGTATGATTCCATGACAAAATCTCCCTATTTAGGTACCACAAACCATAGCTAAGAATTCCTTGTAGGTACCTAAAAATTTTTGCTAACAACATTCATGTGTGACTGCTTTGGTGCAGGTTAGAATCCGGCTACCATGCATACTGCCTGAACTATATCCAGTCTTGAAGTAGTTAGATACAGTAGACTGCCTTGTTGGTATTTTGGATATGTTGCACTAGTTTTGTCATTAATGTCAACACTTGTTAGCACTTGGATAGCTTTGGTTATGTTCACCGACATGCTCAGTAACTTATGCACAGTCACCAGTAGGTTATATTGTTCACCGACACTAAGGATGACTTGGAGATTACTTGCTTATGTCAAAGACATTGTTTGGACACTTTGTTTTGGTTATTTGGTTATTGTTCTAATCGAGTTTGTATATTTGTTGTTACCGGAAAATAGGTCTAGCTTATGGATCGGCAAGCGTTATCTATTCCAAATCAGCATGACACGTTATGGAGATTATTTGTTATTATTGTAAATACATTGAGTCGATATGATGCATCACATATTGATTCATTTGTATATGATTTTATTGTAATATCTTAGCGAGCCGACCTACACATTTGGTCTTAGGTTTTAGTATATATGTAAGATCTCATTTGTGAGATTGACATGGATATTGGAATGTAATAAGTGGTAAAGCATAAAGTATATGCGAATATAGGAAGAGCTAGACACACAGAAATCATTCAAGATTCAAGGAGGTTTTGAAGAAGGAAAACCAGAGCTTAACTAGTACTGAATCCAACATATGAAGATGCTATTTTGAGTAGTACATTATCATTGGATTTAACCATTCAATTGTAGTCAGTGTGACTCCCATTTTGTGATTGAGCTATGAGCTCTAGGTAGTTGGCCTTTCTATATGTGCTGACTCCATATTGTACACACATACTATCTACAACAAGATCATTTGATTGTGGGTAAGGTTTCCCACAATGGTTTTTCCCCGTATAGGGTTTCCACGTACAAATATCTATGTTATGTGTTGTGGATATTATTTGTGTTTCAGTTTCATGCATTAAACTTTACCGGTATTGCAATTAACTGTTAAATTGTTAATCGGCATAAAGTTTGGTTTACTGGTATTAAGTATTGAGTTTTATTAAGTTAGTTTTGGGTTTGAATTTAATAGGCAACTGATTCACCCCCCTCTTAGTTTCCTCTAGGACCTAACAATTGGTATCAAAGCCTAGTCCTCTTTTTGTATAAGTTTAATAGCTTGAGGAGATTCTATGGGAACAAACTATTTCAGGAAGGACAGTTTGAAACTTGATGTAACTAACTATGTATATGAAAGATCAAAATTGAGACACAACTGAATTGCATTGGAAAATATATATGGGATGTTAGAAAGAATGACAATGTTGGTCCTACTCAAGGTCAACCTAATCCACCAACCTTGGCTAAAGATGAGGAGAATGATTGCAAAGCAAGAGAAGTACTTTTGAGCGCATTGTCAGATCAACAAATCATGAGATTATCAAACTGATCTACTGCTAAAGCTATTTGGGACAAATTGGAGACATTGAATGAAGGTGTCAAAATTGCAAATGTGGAATGCTTCCGGGTCAGGTATGAAAATCTGAAAATGGAAGAAGATGAAAGGATTTTTGCTTTTATGGAAGGTGTAAATGAAATTATTTTGGATATACAATGTTGTGGAGGATCCTTAAGTGAAGATAAAATTGTTTCTAAAATTTTAAGAGCATTGCCACTAGCATATAAAATTAAAGTAACTACTATAAATGAATTGAGAACAATGCCTAATACATCAGTATCTAGAGATACTCTGGTTGGAAAACTTTCAGCCTTTGAAATTGAGGAATGTGGTGTTGTTGCTACAATTAAGACATATTTAGCTTTCAAGGCATCATCATCATCTACATCATCATTATCATCATCATCATTTGAAAAATCTGATTGGAAAGAATTTTATGCAAGAGAACTTGAAGAAATTAGAAAAGAGAATGAAGAACTAGAAGAACTTGAAGCACTATTTGCAAGGAAAATGTGTAAAGGTCTAGTTGGAACTAAGTATGAAGGTAAAGCACTATTTAAATATTTTAACTACAATAAAATTGGTTATATGGCATCTAGGTGTCCTTATAGACATGGAAGATTGAAAGAAGAAGCTAAAAGAACATACAAGCCTAACCCTAAATATCAGAGATATAGATTTAAGAAGAATAGAGACAAATCTTGTTACTATGCTGATGAAGGAGTTACTGATGATTCTGATGAGGAACAAGCAGACAATGGATGAGTTTTTTTTTCTATAATGGAAGATCAACCGACACCTGCTGTTCAACTAGTAGAACAAGCCCTGACAGCTAAAATTGAAGATAAGGATGAAAGGATCATTGATTCTGGATGTTCACATAATATTACTGGTGATAAAAGTAAATTCTTAACTTTTCAGGAATACAATGGAGGTCTAGTAAGATTTGGGGATGATAAAGCTTGCTTGATCAAAGGAAAAGGCACTATATCTTTTGATGGTAAGCATAATACTGATAATGTTTACTATGTTGAAGGTTTGAAGCATAATCTTTTGAGTGTTGGTCAATTAGTTGAAAAAGGATTTCAGTTACAATTCAGGAATGGTAAATGCAAAATCATGAATAGAACTGGCTTGGAAATTGCAATCGGTAATCAGACTAGAGGTAATATCTTTCATTTGAATAACAATGAGAAAGCATGCTTGATTGCACATATTGATGAAAGTTGGTTATGGCATAAGAGACTTTGTCATGTTAATTTTGATTGCATTGTGAAGATCAGTATAACTAAGGTAGTAAGGGATTACCTAAGATTGTTAAACCTCACAATCCGGTATGTAAGGAATGTCAATTTGGAAAGCAAGTTAGAGCAACTTTTAAGAGTATTCCAGAAAAATCCAATAATGTTCTTGACTGATTTATGTGGTCCAGCAAGAACTAAAAGTTTACAAGGAGATAGATATTTTATGCTAATCATTGATGACTATTCTAGAATGTGTTGGGTTACTTTTCTCAGGGAGAAATCAAAAGCTTTTGGTAAAGTCAAACTATTCAAGGTGATGGTAGAGAATGAAACCGGTAAGAAAATCAAATGTTTGAGATCAGATCAAGGAGGTGAATTCGCATATAAGGAATTTAATACATTTTGTGAAGTGAATGGAATTAGAAGACAATTATCAGCACCTCAGACACCCTAGCAGAATGGAGTTGTGGAAAGAAAGAACAAAACTATTCTAGATGCAGCTATAAGCATGATATCAAAAGCAAATTTACCTCATGTATATTGGAGAGAAGCAATGAATACAATAGTTACACATTCAACAAAGTTTACATCAAAGGTGAAATTGGTAAGAACCCTCATGAACTATGGTTTTGTAATACTCCCGCTCTTAAATTTTTCAGAATATTTGGAAGTAAATGTTATATTAGGAGAGATGAGTATATTGGCAAATTTGATCCTAGAAGTGATGAAAGAATATTTCTTGGTTATTCATCTAAGAGCAAGGCATATAGAGGTTTTAACAATTTAGAGGTAATTCAAGGTACATAGACTCTAAACCAACAATAGAGATAATATCAAATGAACCTACAATGAGTACACTGGTACAAAATGTTGATCCAGTCACACCGACATCATTTGAGAATTCCATAGTGATTGAAGAACATCAACACGTAAAAACATACCGGTATGTAAGATTGAACCACTCTAAAATTCAGATAATTGGGAACAAGTATCAAGATGTTATGACTAGAGGAAGACTAGAAAATGAAGAGGTATGTTTAATTTCTCAAATTGAACCAGCATCAGTTAATGAGGCATGTGAAGATAAACATTGGATGAAAGCTATGGAAGATGAATTGGAACAAATTGAAAAAAATAACACATGGACATTGGTTCCCTAGCCTAAAAACAAAAATGTAATTGGAACTAAATGGGTATTCAGAAATAAACTCAATGAAGATGGTAAGGTAATAAAAAAAAAAGCAAGATTAGTGTGTAAGGGACATTCATAGAAAGAAGAAATTGATTATAATGAAACCTTTGCAATAGTAGCTAGAATTGAGGTAGTCAAATTATTCTTAGCTTTTGCGGCACACAAGAACTATAAAGTATATCAAATGGATGTTAAAAGTGCATTTCTGAATGGTGATCTTGAAGAGGAAGTTTACATTGAATAACATGATGTATTTTCATTGACAAATGACAAAGATATGGTTTGCAGGTTAAGGAAAGTTTTATATGGATTAAAGAAAGCTCTAGAGCTTGGTATGCTAGATTGGACAAATATTTTTTGAAGATTGGTTACACTAAAGGTAATGCTGACAACAATCTATATTTCAAAGTGACTAATGATGACATTTTGGTTATAGAAGCTTTTGTTGATGATATGTTTTTTGGAGGAGAAGATGGATTGTGTAAAGACTTTTCTAATAAGATGCAGGAAGAATTTAAAATGTCTATGATTGGGGAGAAAAAATTCTTTTGAGGATTGTAGATTTCACAGACTGATAAAAGTATATTCATATCTCAATCAAAGTACTTGAAGGAATTACTAAAGAAATTTGGCATGGAAAACTCTAAACCGGTAAGTACACCTATGACTACAACTAATAAACTATCATTGAAGGATGAATCAACACATGTTAATCCGACAAGATACAAGTCTATGATAGGAGGTTTACTGTATTTGACACAAACAAGAGCTGATATTATGAATGCAATATGTATTGTTTTAAGATTTTAGAGTAATCCTAAAGAAAATCATGGATCAGTAGTGAAAAGGGTTTTCCAATATCTACAAGGCACAACAAATCTTGGTTTATGGTATCCTAAAGATGGAAATTTTGATTTATATGCATACATAGATGCAAATTGGTCAGGAGATGTAGATGAAAGAAAGAGCACCACCGACAGAGCATTCTTTCTTGGTAGCAGATTGATTTCCTGGTTGAGCAAGAAATAGAGTTGTACATCTTTATCAACAGCAGAATCAGACTATGTTGTAGCAACAACTAATTGTATACAGGTATTGTGGACTAAACAAATGTTGAAGGATATAAAGGTAAAATGCAAAGAACCTATAACAATTTACTGTGATAATATGGCAGCAATTGATATATCTAAGAATCCGGTATTTCACTCCAAACTAAACATGTTTCTATCAAATTCAATTTTCTAAAAGAGAATGTTGAAGCAAAACAAGTGAAATTGGTTTATGTGAATACTAAAGAGAAGATTGTAGATATTTTTACTAACCCTTCACCTAAGGAAACTTTTGAATATCTCAGAGAGCAGCTTGGGGTTATACCCTCACCAGTAGAGACTTAAATAGTTGATGCTTGTCATCAAATCGACAAAATTAACAGATAAATCTTTTTTTCTGGCCTTGATGAGGAGATCTACTTCTCAGGGGGAGTAGTTGGATAAATTGAAAAATTGGTATTTTGTAATAAGTTCTATGAAACTGGTTTATGTATTGCTTTAGCATTTGATGTCAAAGGGGGAGAGATATCTATGGAAAAACACATTATCTTTTGGGGAGAGATTATTCATTGGGGGTGAGATTGTCAACTCTTTGGGAGATTGTTGCTTTTTGGTTTTTGGCATTTCTATTTTGGCACTTAGATGGTTTTTCCATCATGTGTTGCCATCAGTGCCAAAGGGGGAGATTGTGGTACTTTGGATGTGTTGCACTGGTTTTGTCATTGATGTCAACACTTGTCAGCACTTGGAGATCTTTGGTTATGTTCACCAACATGTTCAGTAACTTATGCACAGTCATCGGTATCTGGTTCATTGACACTAAGGATGACTTGGAGATTACTTGGTTATTTCAAAGACATTGTTTGGACACTTTGTTTTGGTGATTTGGTTATTGGTCTAATCGAGTTTCCATATTTGTTGTTACTGGCAAATAGGTCTAGGTTATGGACCGACAAGTGTTATCTATTCTAGATCAGCACAACACATTATGGAGATGATTTGTTATTATTGTAAATGCATTGAGCTGATATGATGCATCTCATTTTGATTCATTTGTAATTAATTTTAATGTAATATCTTAGTGAGTCAACCTACACATGTGGTCTTAGGCTTTGGTATACATGTAAGATCTCATTTGTGAGATTGACATGGATATGGGAATGTAATAAGTGGTAAAGCATAAGGTATATGCGAATATAAGCAGAGATATACATGTAGACATCATTCAAGGTTCAAGGAGGTTTTGGAGAAGGCAAATCAGAGCTTAACCGGTACTAAATTCAGCATATGAAGATGCTATTTTGAATAGTACATTATCATTGGATTTAACCATCCAATTGTAGTCAGTGTGACTCCCATTTTATGATTGAGCAGTGAGCTCTAGGCAGTTGGCCTTTCTACATGTGCAGACTCCATATTGTACACACATACTATCTATAGTAGTATCATCTGATTGTGGGTAAGGTTTTCGACTATGGTTTTTCCCCTTACAGGGTTTCCACATACAAATATCTATGTTATGTGTTGTGGATGTTATTTGTCTTTCTGTTTCATGCATTAAACTTTATTGGTATTGCAATTAACTATTAAACTGTTAACTGACATAAAGTTTGGTTTACTGGTATTAAGAATTAAGTTTGATTAAGTTAATTTTGGGTTTGAAATTAATAGGCAACTGATTCACCCCCTCCCTCTTAGTTGCCTTCGGGACCTAACATGCCTATCATGGATCTGTACAGAGTCTGATCCACCATCGGTGATTCATCATTCTTTCTTAATTTGTTGCTGGTCACCATGGGGGTACTTAGCGTTTTGCAATCTTTTAGTTGGAATTTCTTCAACATCTCTTTTGCATACTTGACTTGTGAGAGAAAGATTCCTTTATCTTTTTGTAATATCTATAAGCCAAGGAATTAAGTCATTTCACCAAGCATTGCCATCTCAACTTCTGACTGCATCTGATTAGCAAACTCTTTGCAGAGAGTATCCTTGTTTCCTCAAAAGATGATGTCATCTACATACACAACCACAATAATCATGTGATTCCCATCTTTCCTTATGTAAAAATTGTTGTCAACACTTCCCTTTTTGAATCCCCTCTCCTTTAGATAGTGATCTAATCTCAAGTACCATGCTCTGGGAGCTTGCTTTAAACCATACAAAGCCTTCTTTAATCGGTACACAAATGTCTCATCATCATGTAGTAGAAATCCTTCTGATTGCTCCATGTATACCTCTTCTTCTCAATTTCCATTTAGAAAAGCATATTTTACATCCATTTAGTATACTTTATAGCCCTTGTAGGCAGAGTAAGATAAAAAAAATCCTAATTGCTTCTAATCTAGCCCCCGGTGCAAATGTTTCTTCAAAGTCAATCCCCTCTACTTGAGAGTATCCTTTGCACACTAGTCTAGCTTTATACCTTACAATCTTACCTTCTTCATTCATCTTGTTTCGATAGACCCACTTTGTGCCAATGATGTTCTTGTCTTCCAGTCTAGGGACTAATTCCTGGGTCTTGTTCTTCTTAATCTGATGCAGTTCTTCTTCCATGACATCCATCCATTCTTGTCTCTTGCTAGCCTCATTGAAAGTTTTGGGTTCAAATTCAGTCATGAGGCATAGGTTGACTTGTTCATCATTTCGGGCAAGTCTTCTTCTAGTCTGCACACCATCACTCTTATTTCCTATAATTTGATCTTCCAGGTGATTCAGTTGTACATTCTGGTTGGGATCCTTCTAGGATGCTACCTTTGGTTCAGTGCCAGACTGAGCTTCATCATGTTAATCACCAGAGTCATCATACCAGTTAATGTGTGGTTGACATCCTTTGTGAATATCCTCATCAACTCTTACATGCACACTTTCAACGAATCTTCTTAGTCTTTGATTGTAGCATTTGTAGGCTTTCCTGTTAGATGAGTGACCAAGGAAGATTCCTTCATAACTCCAATAGTCAAAACTTCCTAAACCATCCATATCTTTCTTGATGAAGCACTTGCTTCCAAATACTTTGAAGTATTTAACTAATGGCTTATGGTCATACCATAACTCATAAGGTGTCATCTTGTTGTTTGTTCTTAATTGAACCTGATTCAAAGTGTATGTAGTAGTATGGACAACTTCTTTCCAATAAGTGTCTGACAGACTGGTCTCATTTAACATGGTTCTGGCCATCTCCTTAACTATCCTGTTCTTCCTTTCTACCACACCATTTTTCTGTGGTGTTCTAGGAGAAGAGTATTGCTTTCTAATTCCATGTTTTTCACAATGATATTCAAATTCATTTGATGTGAACTCTTCACCCCTATATGATCTTAGGCATTTTAATTTGTACCCAGTTTCCTTTTCCACCATCTTTCGAAAGATCTTGAATCTTTCAAATGCTTGTGATTTATCTTGCAGAAAGGTGACCCATGTCATCCTTGAGTAGTCATCAATGAAGAGCATAAAGTATCTTTCACCAGCAAGTGCTCTTCTTTGAGCTGGACCACATAGATTTGTATGCACAATTTTAAGTGGCTTTGAGGTGTTTTGTTCCTTTGTCCTGAACTCACTTTTGTTTGCTTACCTTTTACACATTCATCACAAAATGCGTTTACTAGTTTGATGATGGGTGGAATATTCCTCACACACCCCTTTTTTCTTATAGCAACTAAGTTACCAAAATTTATATGGCCTAATCTTTTGTGCCACAACCAACTTTCATCTACTTTCCCTAGCATACATTGGGACTCATAGAATTCCTTCAGATTATAAACATTTCCATCAGTTCTCTTTCCTTCTGCCACAACTTTTTTGGTACTGTCTTTCTTTATCTTGCAACCGGTTGAGTGAAAGGTGAATTTGTAACTGGGTCGACTTGAATTTCATCCTCAGAATGATACGTGCAACAAGCTAGTTTCAAAAAATACCAATGTAAATGCTATAGGAAATCCAAACCCAACCAATGAAACTACATGAAATACATATAAAATAAAAACACTAATATTACGTTCATGGTTTATGTCTCATTGTGTCCTAACTCCACTATTCCTGGTTGCAGATGGTGTGCTCTCAGAAAATGCACTGATAGCTTCCAAGATGGCATATGAAGAATGGAATGATAACTGATAGTTAACTAATACTATGATATGCAATACTACATGATTATGCTATATGATCATTTCTATTACTATTTGCTTCAAAATTAAAAATCACAGATGCATATGATTAGCTTGCAAAATGCACTTGAAGTCTCTTGAAGTCTAACTCCCTCTTAACTGACACTCTTGATTTTATAGACCTTGAGAGGATGAGATGATGTGGCTTAGATCAATGGTCATGATCAGATCTGCAGATTTGGATGGTTGTGAGAAAAGGTGAAGGTTGAGAGAAAGGGGGAAGGAGAAGACAAGTGTCACTCATCTCACCTCAACTGGGTTACTGATTGAGGGAATCTAGGGATGGCTAGAGAAAATTCAGGCATGATACGACAAGTGGACTCAAGTCCTTAAGATGTAGCGATGTTAAAAAGAATATAGAAGATGGTTATGAAATATGTGTACGTACACAATATTCATTAATTTTGGTAGTTGAAGATAAATGATGAATTAATATTTAAGAAATATTAATTTCCTTAGCTACGTGTTTGATGAGTTGGCAAAGGGAAGATGAAGTGGAGATGGAGGGTGAGTTGGATAAGATAGATTAAATAATTTTAAAATTATTTAATATTTGAGACTATATGATAGGATAATAACTATTAAATATTAGATATTTAATTAACTTCTTTAAAAGGATAATTAAATATTAGATATTTAACTAATTAGAGGAATATGATAGATAAAATAATCAATTAAATATTTCAATTAAATTAATTAATAGAAAGACATGAAAAATGAATTAAATAAATTAATCTTTTCAAATTAACTATTTACTAGCAGAATAATCATTAAATAAATATAAAATATTTATTTAATTGCTCATAGCCATTTTTATGTGTATACATTTTCCCCCACTTTGAAATGATGTCGAGACAACATTGTTTCAAAGATTAAATCAAGTCTCGATAGTGCGCCTAATGGAGATTGAAATTCCTGATTGTGTGCTCCCTCAGGAGATTAATCATGAATTTGTTGAAAACTTTGGTTTGAATGATTGATCTCATGATAATTGATAAAAATTCAGTCAATGAAATTCATTTGTAAAAAACAAATTAAATTTCCCCATTGAATAGCATTAATTACTCTTCAAATAGTATATATAAAATCAACCAAGGCTAATTTTAATTTCCTTGTCATCCTTGTTAGCTTGTGTTGAAAATATTCTTGGTGAGGTGGCGAAATGGTGATTCTTGTGGAGAACCATCGATTTGAGCGTGTTCGACGTTATCAGTGACCTCCCGAGTATGGGTATCCAGTATGTATCTTATGTCGAGCTTTGTTTTCAATTTGTCATGCAATTTTTTATGTTTTTAGGCGTGTTTTTGAATTTTAAAATTTTTTTGTGATTTTCGGTTTTAAATTAGTGCTTTTGCATTTTGTTTTAGTGCATATGGAATTAGGTTTAGCGCATTTGCACAAATTAGTGCATATGCTCATTAAAATAGCACATATGTTAAGAATGTTAGCGTATATACATAAGATAGTGCTTGTGAATTGTTTGTTAGCGCTTTTGCTTTGTTTTATGCATATGTTCTTAGGGTTAGCGCATTTGCACAAAAAGTTAGTGCATATGCTTAATTTTAGCGCATTTGCATTTAAATTTAGTGCATATGTTGTAGTTTAGCGCTTTTGCTCAATAGGATAGTGTAAATGCTCAAATTTGATGTTTTGGATAAGTGCAAAAGCTAAAAATCACTTTGATGAGTAGATTTAACGTGTTTAATATGCATTGATGATGAAATAGGGACTTGATTGATTGATTGCGTGATGTTTTTTGATAGATAAATGGATTATTGTGTGATTGATATATTGATAGATTATTGATTGATCGCTTGATTGATAGGTTGTTGATTGATCGCTTGATTGATAGGTTGTTGATTGATCACTTGATTGATAGGTTTTTGATTGATTTGATAGCTTAAGTTGCTTCAATTTGTTGTGATAGATTTGATATCATAGATTTCTTTAGTTTGATTTGATAGAGTTGATATCATAGATTACTTGAGTTTCATTTGATAGAGTAGATAGTTGATTGATTGATCACTTGATTGATAGGTTGTTGATTGATCACTTGATAGCTTAAGTTGCTTCAATTTGATGTGATAGATTTGATAACATAGATTGCTTAAGTTTGATTTGATATATTTGATAGCATAGATTGCTACAGTTTGATTTGATAGAGTTGATAGCATAGATTGCTTCAGTTTGATTTGATAGAGTTGATAGTTGATTGATTGATTGATTGAATTCTCTTGATAAATAGGAGAAACTTGATGTTCTCCAGTTTCGGGAGAAATTAATGGCAGTACATCATTTAGTACCAGAGCTGACATAGGAAGAGGTTACACATATAGATGCCTGTGGTCTACGCCATTTGTTGTATATGCCTGAGATTATGCATAATAGAGGATTGTTGATGGCATTAGCCAAGAGGTGGCACAGTGAGCATAACACTTTCTACTTGCCCATTGGTGAGATTAGTGTGATGCTCGAGGATATCTATAGGATTCTGCACATCCTAGTGACTGGCAAGCTAGTGCAGTATGATTTTTCAGGATTGTGTTGGGATAGAGGCTTGCAGAGTCATTTTTGCAGATGAGAGAAACTCTAGAGGAGAGTTCTGCTAGGAGGATATGGTGATGTTGTTAGGTCCCGAAGACAACTAAGAGGCGGGGGGGGTTGAATTAGTTGTCAAATAAATTCAAACCAAAAACAACTTAACCAACTTATATACTCAATACTGGTAAACCAGTTTCTTATGCCGGTAGACAATTTTATCAGTTAATTGCAATACTGGTAAAGATTAATACATGAAACAAAAAGGCAATAACATCCACAACACATAACACCAATATTTGTATGTGGAAACCCTGTAAGGGGAAAACCCATGGTGGGAAACCTTACCCACAATCAGATGATACTACTGCAGATAGTAAGTGTATACAAATGGGGTCTGCACACGTAGAAAGGCCAAGCACCTAGAACTCACTACTCAAACAAAAAATAGGAGTCACACTGAGTACAATTGGATGGTTAAATCCAATAACAATGTACTTCTTAAATTAGCATCTTCTATGCTGGATTCAGTACCGATGTAGTTCTGATTGTCTTCACAAAAGCCTTCCTTCAACCTTCAAATGATGTCTGCATGTATAGCTCTGCTTATTCTCACATATACCTTCACATAATTTCTTCTTTGCATTTCACATCCAATCTTACAAATAAGATCTTACATTTATATCATAACCTATTTTAGTAGGTCAACTCTAAAGGATATTACAATAAAATCAATTTACAAATAAATTAATGCCTGATGCAATAACTAATTCAACATGCCGGCTTAATGCATTTACAACAATAAGAAATCTGTTCGGCCCAATATGGAAAGCTAATGTACTGAGAGGGGAGGGGTGAATCAGTACTTCAAATCCTTTCTTCAACAATAACTTTACTGTTATGCATAAACCAAAAACTATAGTAACCTAACATAAAGATAAAACAAATAAATAACAATCATACATGATTCACTCCATAACACATAAATTATGGTTACACATAAACTCTTGGTTAGAGAGAAAAACTGCGGTGGGGATGGCACCCACAACTTCACTACTGTAATAATAAAGAGTGCTTGGTTAGAGCTACATGTTTAGCTATTTCTGATAGCTTACCCTGTTAGGAGTATTGAGATCGTTAGATCTACCTTGATAAAGGATTTTACAACACTTATTCTAAATACTGCACTTGGTTAAAGGCTTTACAATTTATAGACTTTGTTAGAGTCTTTTACCCTGTTAAAGGTTTCTCTTACAACTCAAAAATATTACAATAAAATCTTTACAAATATCTGCAACTTCACATCTGAAATGTTATAGTAGATTCTATGTGCTCAAAATGAGATTACCTTGCTTATAGCATACCTCGGTAACCCATAGAGTAACTCGGTAAACCCTTCTATTTACTTTGTTCCTTGACTATTTTCTGAAATCCTTCTCAGTGACCTTTGTGTCTTTGATAGTCACAATACTCAGTGCTTCCTTATCTATTACACATGTCTTGCTTCATACACCTCTATATTTCTATGTTTTTATCCTTAATCCATGCCGTATAAATAGATCTCTTATGTTGGTGATTTGTTCATTGCTTCGATCTTACAAACATGATTTATCAAATGAATAACCATGCAAAATGTTTCATTGGATAGATGACCTCGAAATCATACAAAATCTTTAAGTGCAATTTCCAACGTGATAATGGTTCTTTGTTCCTCGATCTTGTAACATGTTTTCCCATGTGTGTCTAGGTTCAATGAATCTGGTAACACGTTTCACTCAGTGTGTGTTAACTCGGTATATCATTTTTGCTACTTGGTAGACATAGAGTGTTACTCAGTAGAGAGCTCGGTGTATACTAGGCTCTGTGACTACTTTCTTCTATAACTGATTGCTTTGTGCTTACCTACTGAATATTTTGTTAGTAGTAACCGACTAGAGTATATAGAATGACTTTGGATAAAAAACTAATGGCAACTTAATAAGTAGTAACAATCTCCCCTTTTGACATTAGTTGAGATGTTTGACAAAACTACTTTCAAAGTCATAACTAAAAAATCTATATACTTACAAAATTTGACTAAATAGATAGCATATACATTTGTCAATAAAATGGTATATTCAGATATACTCCCCTTATCAATATATTGTACAAAACTTTGATTTTGCATGTTCAGTGATCAATGTTCTGTATTTACTGCTTGGTTTACTACTCAGTGATCATTGGTCAGTGTTGTCAAAATTAACTGTGCATTTGGATACTCTGTTCTTCTCAGTATACTCCCCCTGTATACTTCACTCCCCCTTTGGTACATTGATACTAAACTCCCCCTTTTTGACAAACATCAAAATTTAGTTACCATTTGGTGGTGGCAATTGGTCAAAAATAGATTTATACTTTGTCTTTACATTGGTGAGAGCCGCAGAGAGGGCATCCTTGACACTGTCCATGAGTGAATTCTGAGCTATAATGTTAGCTAACAGTGAAATTAGTCCATCTAAGGTGCTTCCCTCTTGCTGAGTGGATAGGGAGGTAGCTTTGGTGATCTATTCTTGGATGGATGAAAGATGAGGAATGAATAATGTCTAAAGAGTCATTATGTCCATCCTTATCTTGTGCTCTTCATTCCTGAGTTCTAATTGTTGAGCCATGAGCTTTTGTAACTTTGTATAAAAATGCTAAATAAAATTTGGCTCAGTGGTCAACTTATTTGAGAGATCAGTGATCTCTTTCTCAATCACTTCTATTTTATTTTTAATATCTTTAATGAATAAAGAGAATGTATAGAGTTTCTGAAATAAATAAAGAATGTGCTTGAGTTGAGGGGTCAACTCAGCAATAAATTTGACAAGTTTTACTTTGCCAATAGCAATAGATTTCTGTACCTCTTTAATCATTTTAGCAGTGAGCTCTTTGTCCTTTAACTAACTCAAATATTTGGATGCGTCTACTCCAGATGTCTCTATTTTAGTTAGGAGTTCATCCAGTTGAATATGGATGGCTGCATCTTTTGACATTGTTGCTTTAGGTAGCATATCTGTTAACAGTTCTTTCACCTTCTGAAGTACTTTGTTTTTCTTTTGAATAGCCATTTGTTTTTCTTGTTTTGCTTTGGCTTTTCATAGTTCACCAAATTCAATGAGTGCTTGGCCTTTTAATTTGGATATATCAACATTTGGCAACACTATTGGTTTTGACAAATCTAATTTGAAACTATGCTTTTTCATTTTCTTTTCTTTACCTTTCACTAGTTGAACTAATACAAGGGCTTGAGAGGTTTGTTGACTTTTGGTAGGTTGCTTGGTAGAGGCAACACTTTGGTCAGTTTCTTTAGCCTCTGTAGTGTCCTTTGGTGTTTCTATGCTTGGTGTCTCAGTTGTAACATTTTCAGTGCTAGTTGGAGCTTAAGAGGTCTGTTCCTCGGTGGCTTGAGAAGTAGCTTCTCCTATTGTAGACTTGTGGCCTTCTATTCCTTGTTCAGTATCCTGAGGGGCTTTGGTTGAAACAGGCTGTTTGACCGGAGGATAGGGCTGAACTTGTTCCAAAACTGACTCACTGGATACTAGTTTGGCATAAGCATTCCCTTCTATCATTTCCTATTCTGGTGCCTTGGTGTCCATGATATCCTCATCAACTTGTATAGTGTCAGCAGGGTCTTGCTCGGTGATATTAGGATCTTGCTTGGTGACATCAACTATTTCAACTTCAGCTTGTTCACTCACATTCTTGATTCAAAAGATTTCCTACCATTTTTCTTTGGTTTCATTCTCTACATCCAAGTAAAGTCCATTCATCAATTGTAAGGCTCTTTGCTTGACTAGGAAGTTTTTGTGGTAGTTTTTTAGATGTTTTTTGATCTCATCTACCGACATGTCTAGAAAGAGATGTACCAGACTTCTTTCTCTCATCTGCTTTTTTCCGAGTCCATGGCATATGTCCACCTATTATTAATATGCAAATACGATTCTTTTGGAAGAGAATTAGTTACTTCCAATGGGACCAATCGAAATTTCAAAAGAGCGTAGATTATGGCTTCTTCAATTTGTCTCTTTTTTGCATCGTTTCTAGATTCATATTTTACATATCTGAATGATCCAAATCCACCATATTGCTTCAGATTAGCAAAAGAAATTTCAACACTATGTACATTTTCCTTTTTACTCTTGACAATTTGAAATTTACTTTTGTCTTTAGATTCAGTTTCACTAGACTCTTTAGCCAAAATGATTCTCTGAGTAGATTTCTTGTAAGTTTTTGTTACCTTGGGTGTGACAATATTCTTTGGTTTCTTACTCCATGATGCTGCAGATGCTCTTGTGTTAGGTCTCTTTGCTGGAGGAGTCGGTGATACTTTTTATGTATCTTGTTTCTTCCTTTTCAAAACTTTCCCTTTAGGCAATTCGGTGCTCAATGTAATAGCTACCTCCTGGGCTTTAGATTCCTCCTCGGTGATGGCTACAGTGCCCTTGATAGGTGTGGAGGAAGAACCTTCTCCAAATTTATCCGTTAATGCCTTGATCATTTTTGTTGCCTTCCTTGTAGCCTTGGGCACTACAATGCTCATCTTAACTTTTTCTTTCACTTCTTCATATGTACCATAGCTTAGCTCAGTAGCATGCCTTGGTGAAGTGAGAAAAGCATCTATCTACTATTGTGTGATGTCAAAATCAATCTCATAACCCATAGGTGGCAAAGATTGGGTTCTCGATTCCACAGCATTAACATAGCAGTAGTCGGTGTCTACTTCAAAGCATATGTCATCTTTGTATTTCTCCACAAACTTGGGTGGAACTCTATACCCGTTATACATCTTTTCTTGAAAATTGCTAAAGTAATCATCCATGATATCATTAAAGTTATCACCTAGCTTCTTGATGAAGTCATTGATTTGATGGGTGATTGGTTGGCGTAGCTCCCAAACTACATTACTGACTGATGGAAAGAATTACTCAAAATAGAAAAACATGCATACCAAAAGTGATCCAAACTTCAGTGTATTAGCTGAGTTGTTCTTCTTTGGCTTCCTTATGGTATTGAGATTCTCAAATAGGTTTTTCAACAATACTTCGCATAAATCAATTTTCATGCCTTTCTTCACAATTTTATATGCTAAATCAACTGCTGCACAAGGTACACTATTTTCCCTTGCCGATTGGAAGAAACAATAACCTATTATTCTAATGGCAAAATTCAGCTCTACATCTATGACATTGTTCAGTTTCAGTCCTCTACAATCAGATTCTACTCTGGTTAAATTGATCAATTCCTTCTGTGATATCATTTTCTGAGCTCGGGCATGATCAAAAATAGGGTAACCAGTGATCAAATGAATGATTTCCTTGGTGATTTTGAATGGTTGCTCTGCTAACCACATGAAATCATCATGAACTCTGCTTAGAACAAACTTAACCCATTGGGGTTTGAAGACATGGGGATAGGTTAGGGCTTCGGTCAATCCCTTGATTTTGATGTGATCATACTTGCTATCCAATTTCCCATCAGTACACAATTCATCATATGTGTCTTTGATTTCACTATGACCTAGTTCCTCAACATGACACTTAGTGAAGAATCTCACATCCTCAACTAATAAAACCCTATCTGGAATGAGTGAAAATGCAGTTTTATCATCCGGTTCAGATGCAACTTTGGGAGTTAAAGAGTATTTTAGTGAGGGCTTTTGAATGTTCTCAACAACAATAGGCTTCTAGATCTTAGGTGCCATTGTAAATTTCAGATAATCTCTTACCAAAAGATTCTTAGGGTTTGAAGACTTTCAAACATCAAACAGATATAAAGTAGATAATCACAACTAATATTTCCTGGTAGCTAGCTCTAAGAAATGCTTGAGATTGATGTGTAAATACCTTGAAATTCACTCAAGAGGTGGTTTGATCACCTTTTTATCGCTTTGCTCTGCTTTCTTGAAAACTTGGTAAGTGTAAAATGACCGTGCAAAGTGCTTTAAGTACACAATATACCTTATTGGGCTCCATGCAGTTAGGTCAAAAACCATTAAATGCACTCACTGCCACTTCCTTTTTATGCTTTTACCGAGTAACCAGACTTCCTGTATTTACTGACTAGACAGGCTTCCAATAGACTTGATAAAATTTCAAATTTCCTAATGCATCTTTAATTATGCAGATTTTGAATTAAGTACATGACAAAATAGGAACTGTTAAGATTTAACCTTTGAGAGAATGCAGTCCCTTCATACCTTTACCGATCAATTTGGAATAGGTACACCTAACTCAGTAGGTAAGGTGTTTTCTTCATTTGACACAATTTCCTTCTTTTTCCAAATCATCTATAATTTGCCTTTTATTTCCTCTGTGTCTCCTCTAGGTTGATCTCTGCAATCTCTAGCCAAGTTTCCAACTTTGTGACAATGAAAACATGCCATACCAGGATTTCTCCATGATCTTCGGTTGTTCATTCTAAACCTTATAAAGCAGTTGGCACTTATATGTCCATATCTTCCACAACATTCACACCATATCCTTGTATTATAATCCCATGGTACTATAGAATACTGTCGGTTAGGATCTGTGTGAGTTCGGTAGCCTCTAGTATTTACTCAGTGTGCAAACCATATATAGTTCTTTTGCTTAAACCAACACTTCTCGGTACTATGTCCATATCTATTGTAGTTTTTACAAAACCCTTTGAATTTTTCCTTCTGATAATTGCTAACAGACTTTGTCCTACATTGGTTAGATGTGTGACCATACTTATTGCAATTGTTACAATAACCTTTAGACTTAGTGACATTCGGTTGCTTACCTTTTTTGATTTGACACATATTAGCAGTATGTCCTTGTTTTCTATAGTAGTTGCAAATAGGCTTCTTTCCTTTGATGTTCTTCTTGTTTCTAGCTTGCTTTGATGATTCTCCTCTCTTGGTAGTATGGATTCCCTTCTCGGTAGAGTCTTTTCCTTTGTAACTGAGTCCTGCATCTTTGTTGGGTCTTCTTGTATTCAGTTTCTCATCCAACATCTTTGATGCTTCATAACTCTTCTTCAGTGTTTCTTTTGATTTCTTCTCTATTTCAAGTTCATCGGTCAACCTTGATACTTCAAGTTTCAATGCTTGATTCTCATCATCTTTCATATTTGCTTCATGATGTGCATAACCCAATTGATCTGATAGATTTTGTTGAATCCTAGTCAACCTTGTGATTTCATCATTCTTTTCAGATACTAATGTTTTAAGTTGTTGTTTTTCTCTTTCTAGATCTCTTACTTTATCCTCAGCTGTCCTCAATGCATCAAGATTTTTAGTCATCTTTGTGCTGAAATTTTCATGTCCTCTTTTCATTTCTTTTAGCTGATCAGTCAGTGCTTTGTTCTTCTCCTCCAGTTCTTCAATCATTTCTTTAGTCTCTTCAAATATACTATTCTCAGATGATGTTTCAATTTGTTCCACTAACTCTTGAGAGTCCTGTAAATCATCAGATAATCTTCTTCTAACTTTCAATGATTTTTGCATTTGTCTTTGCATATCTACAATCACTTGATTAGCATGATCCAACTCTTCTTCCAAATACACAATTCTCTAAGATTATTTATAGCCTTCCATTGATAAGATCTTTCTCTTTAGGCTATTGAACCCTTTTCCAAGATTGAAGCTCTGATACCAATTGTTAGGCCCAATATGGAAAGCTAATGTACTGAGAGGGGAGGGGTGAATCAGTACTTCAAATCCTTTCTTCAACAATAACTTTACTGTTATGCATAAACCAAAAAATGCAGTAACATAACATAAAGCTAAAACAAATAAATAACAATCATACATGATTCACTCTATAACATATATTTTGGTTATGCAGAAAGTCTTGGTTAGAGAGAAAAACTGCGGTGGGGATGGCACCCACAACTTCACTACTGCAATAATAAAGAGTGCTCGGTTAGAGCTACATGTTCAACTATTTTTGATAGCTTACCCTGTTAGGAGTATTGAGATCATTAGATCTACCTTGCTAAAGGATTTTACAACACTTATTCTAAATGCTGCACCTGGTTAAAGGCTTTATGATTAAAAGACTTTGTTAGAGTCTTTTACCCTGTTAAAGGTTTCTCTTACAACTCAAAAATATTACAATAAAATCTTTACAAATATCTGCAACTTCACATCTGAAATGTTATAGTAGATTCTATGTGCTCAAAATGAGATTACCTTGCTTATAGCATACCTTGGTAACCCATAGAGTAACTTGGTAAACCCTTCTGTTTACTCTGTTCCTTGACTGTTCTCTGAAATCCTTCTTGGTGACCTTTGTGTCTCTGACAGTCACAATACTCAGTGCTTCCTTATCTATTACACATGTCTTGCTTCATACACCTTTGTATTTCCATATTTTTATTGTTAATCCATGCTGTATAAATAGATCTCTTATGTCGGTGATTTGTTCATTGCTTCGATCTTACAAACATGATTTATCAAATAAATAACCATGAAAAATGTTTCATTGGATAGATGACCTCGAAATCATACAAAATCTTTAAGTGCAATTTCCAATGTGATAATGGTTCTTTGTTCCTCGATCTTGTAACATGTTTTCTCATGTGTGTCTAGGTTCAATGAATCTAGTAACACATTTCACTTTGTGTGTGTTAACTCAGTATATCATTTTTGCTACTTGGTAGACATAGAGTGTTACTCGGTAGACAACTCGGTGTATACCAGGCTCTATGACTACTTTCTTCTATAACTGACTGCTCTGTGCTTACCGACTGAATATTTGAATAGTAGTAACTGACTAGAGTATATAGAATGACTTTGGATAAAAAACTAATGGCAACTTAATAAGTAGTAACAAAATTATCTCCATAGCGTGCCATGCTGATCTGGAAAAGATAAGCCTGCTGATGTATAACCTAGACCTATTTGCCAGTAACAACAAATATGCAAATACGAATATGCTAATGAACAAATCTTTAGGACAAAGTGTTTAAATGATGTCTTTGACATAACCAGGTATTTTCCATGCCATTCCAAGTTTCAGTGATCATTATATTCTACCGGTGTACTAGATACTGGTGATAGTGCATGAGTCATTTGCTTGCTAGTGAATGTTGTTGATTCTCCAAAGTGCCAGAGTTGGTAAGTATTAGTAGGTGTTGACATCAATGAAAAACCATACCAAAATACCAACAATCTTCCCCTTTGGCATTGATGACAACACAAGATGGAAAAACCATCAAAGTGCTAAAACAAAAATGCCAAATACCAAAAAAGATCATAACCAAAAATCAAAATACAGAGATAACAATATCCCCTAAAATAACAATTTCTCCCCTTGAGAGTAACATGTGTTTTCCTTGTGTTTTTCCATTACCAATCTCTCCCCCTTTGACATCAAATGCCAAAGTAATATAAAAAGCATTTTTAGATACAAAATACCAACCAATTCAGTATACCAACTACTCCCCCTAAGAAGTAGCTTCCTCATCAAAGCCGGAGTAAAAGATTTCTCTGTTAATTTTGTCGATTGATGACAAACATCAACTTTCTAAGTCTCTACCGGTGGGGGTATGACCCCAAGCTGGTCTTTGAGATATTCAAAGGTTTCCTTAGGCAAAGGTTTAGTGAAAATATCTGCAATCCATTCTTTAGTATTCACATAAACCAATTTTATTTCCTTTGCTTCAACATTTTCCCTTAGAAAATTCAGTTTTATACAAACATGTTTGGTTTTAGAATGTAATATCGGGTTCTTAGATATATCAATTACTGCAGTGTTATCACAATAGATAGTTATAGGTTCCTTGCATTTTACCTTTATATCTTTCAACATTTGCTTAAGCCATAGTACCTGTGTACAGTTAGTTGTTGTTGCAACATATTCTGATTCTGCTGTTGATAAAGATGTACAACTTTGTTTCTTACTCAACTAAGAAACTAGTCTGCTTCCAAGAAAGATTGCTCCACCGGTTGTGCTTTTTCTATCATCCACATCTCCTACCCAATTTGCATGTGTATGCACATAATTCAAAGTTTTGATATCTAGGATACCATAATCCAAGATTTGTAGTGCCTTGTAAGTACCGAAAAATCCTTTTTACTACTGATTCATGATTTTCTCTAGGATTACTCTGAAATCTTGAAACAATACATATTGCATTCATGATATCAGGTCTAGTTTGTGTCAAATACCGTAAACCTCCTATCATAGATTTGTACCTAGTCGAATTAATAGGTGTAGATTCATCTCTTAGTGATAATTTGTCACTTGTAGTCATAGGTGTGCTTACCGGTTTAGAGTTCTCCATCCCAAATTTCTTTAGTAACTCCTTCAAGTACTTGGATTGACTCAAGAATATACCTTTATTAGTTTGTGAAATCTGCAATCCTAAAAAGAATTTTATTTCTCCAATCATAGACATTTCAAATGCTTGCTGCATTTCAATAGAAAAGTCTTCACATAATCCATCTTCTCCTCCAAAGATTATATCATCAACAAAAACCTCTATAACCAAGATGTCATCATTAGTCACTTTATAATATAATTTTCTATCAACATTACCTTTAGAAAAACCAATCTTCAAAAGATAGTTATGTAATCTTGCATACCAAGCTCTTGGAGCTTGCTTCAACCCATACAAAGCTTTCCTTAACTTGGAAACCATATCTTTGTTATCTGTCAAGGAAAATCCATCAGGTTGCTCAATGTAAATTTTTTCTTCAAGATCTCCATTCAAAAATGCACATTTAATATCCATTTGATATACTTTGTAGTTCTTGTGTGCTGCAAAAGCTAAGAATAATCTAATTGCCTCAATTATAGCTATGGATGCAAATGTTTCATTATAATCAACTCCTTATTTTTGAGAATATCCCTTACACACTAGTCTTGCTTTATTTCTGATAACCTTACCATCTTCATTAAGTTTGTTTCTAAATACCCATTTTGTTCCAATCACATTTTTATCTTTAGGCCGGGGAACTAATATCCAAGTGTTATTCTTGTCAATTTGTTCTAATTCTTCTCCCATAGCTTTAATCCAATGTTTATCTTCACATGCCTCATTAACTAATGATGGTTCAATTTGAGAAATAAGACATACCTCTTCATTTTCCAGTCTTCCTCTTGTCATAACTCCTTTATACTTGTTTCTAATTATCTGATCTTCAGAGTGATCAGTCTTACATACTGAGGTGTCTTTGTTTTCTACTGTTCCTCTGTTATAGTGAAATTTTCAGATGATACCGGTGTAACTGGATCTTCATTCTGTAACAATGGGTTCAGTATAGGTTCATTTGTCAGTATTTCTGTTGCCGATTCAGAGTCTGTATACCTTGAAGTTTCTTTGAATTGTTCATCAATCTTTACATTTGTACTTTCAACAATTTATTGTAATCTTTTGTTAAAACATCTATATGCATTACTCTTAGATGAATAACCAAGAAATATTCCTTCATCACTTCTAGGATCAAATTTTCCAATATACTCACCTCTTCTAATATAGCATTTACTTCCAAATATTCTAAAATATTTAAGAGTAAGAGTAATACCAAACCATAGTTCATGAGGGGTCTTACCGGTTTGACCTTTGATGTGAACTTTTTTGAATGTATAGACTGTTGTACTTACTGCTTCTCTCCAATATACATGTGTTATATTTTCTTTTGATAACATACTTCTAGCTGCATCTAAGATAGTTCTATTTTTCCTCTCTACAACTCCATTCTGCTGTGGTGTCCAAGGTGCCGATAGCTGTCTTCTGATTCCATTACTTCATATAATGCATTAAATTCCTTAGATGTAAATTATTCTCCTTGATCTGATCTTAGACATTTCATTTTCTTACCGATTTCATTTTCTACCATTGCTTTGAACAGTTTGAACTTCCCAAGTGCTTCTAATTTTTCTTTGATAAAAGTAACCCAACACATTCTAGAATAGTCATCAATGATTAGCATGAAATATCTATCACCTTGTTAACTTTTGGTTCTAGCTGGACCACATAAATCAGTATGAATTAAGTCAAGAGAATTATTAGATTTTTATGGAATACTTTTAAAAGTAGCTCTAACTTGTTTTCCAAATTGGCATTGCTTACATACCGGATTGTGAGGCTTAAAAATCTTAGGTAAATCTCCAACTGCCTTAGTGGTACTGATTTTTACCATGCAATAAAAATTTACATGATAGAGTCTCTTATGCCATAGCCAACTTTCATCAATATGAGCAATCAAGCATGTCTTTTCATTGTTATTCAAATGAAAGATATTACCTCTAGTTTGACTACCAGTTGCAATTTCCAAACCAGTTCTGTTCATAATTTTGCATTTTCTATTCTTGAATTGTAATTGAAATCCTTTCTCAACTAATTGACCAACACTAAAGAGATTATGCTTTAAACCTTCAACATAGTAAACATTGTTAGTATTATGTTTACCATCAAGAGATATTGTACCTTTACCTTTGATCAAACAAGCTTTATCATCACCAAATCTCACTAGACCTCCATTATACTCCTGAAAAGTTAGGAATTTACTTTTATCACCAGTCATATGATGTGAGAATCTTGAATCAATGATACATTCATCCTTAACTTCAATTTTATCTTCCAAGGCCTTCTCTACCAGTTGAATAGTAGGTGTCAGTTGATCTTCTGTTGTTGCAACAAAAACCCATCCATTGTCTGTCGGATCCTCATTAGAATCATCAGTCACTCCTTCATCAACAAGATAACAAGATTTGTCTTTATTCTTCTTAAATATGTATCTCTGATATTCAAGGTTAGTCTTGTATGTTCTTCTAGCTTCATCTCTTATTCTAGCATGTCTATTAGGGCATCTTGAAGCCATATGACCAATCTTATTACAGTTAAAACATTTAAAGGGTGCTTTACCTTCATACTTACTTCCAAATAGACCTTTAGGCATTTTTCTTGCAAATAGTGCTTCAAGTTCTTCATTTTCTCTCCTACTTTCTTCAAGTTCTCTTGCATAAAAGGATTTCCAATGAGACTTGTCAAATGATGGTGTAGATGATATTGATGCTTTGAAGGCTAAATCTATCTTTATAGTAGCAAAAGGACCAAATTCCTCAATTTCAAAGGCTGAAAGTTTTCCAATCAATGTGTCTCTAGTTACTGATGTATTAGGCATTGTTCTTAACTCATTTATAGCAGTGAATTTCATTTTATATGTCGGTGGCAATCCTCTTAAAACTTTTTAAACAATTTCATCTTCACTTAAGGTTCCTCCACAACATTTAATACCCAAAAAAATTTCATTAACTATTTCCATAAAAGCATAAATCCTTTTATCTTCTTCCATTTTCAGATTTTCATACCTGACCCAGAAGCTTTCAAGTTTTGCAATTTTGACTATGAAATCTCCTTCATTTAGTATTTCCAAATGATCCCAAATAGCTTTAGCAGTAGACCTATCTGATAATCCCATGATTTGTTGATCTGATAATGCGCTCAGAAGTGATTCTCTTGCTTTGCAATCATTTTCCTCATCTTTAGCCAAGGTAGGTGGATTAGACTAGCCTTGAGAAGGATCAGTATAGCCATTCTTTGTGATTTCCCAGATGTCCTTACCAATGGAATTTAGATGTGTCTTCATTCTGATATTCCATATTCCATAGTTGGTTCCATCAAGTTTAGGACTGTCCTTCCTGAAATAGTTAGTAGATATTGGATCTCCTCAAGCTGTTAAACTTCTGCAAAAGAGGACTAAGCTATGATACCAATTGGTAGGTCCCAGAGACAACTGAGAGAGGGGGGGGGGGGTGAATCAGTTGTCAAATAAATTCAAACCAAAAACAACTTAACCAACTTATATACTCAATACCAGTAAACCAGTTTCTTATGCTGGTAGACAGTTTTATCAATTAATTGCAATACCAGTAAAGATTAATGCATGAAACAAAAAGACAATAACATCCACAACACATAGCAGCAATATTTGTATGTGGAAACCCTGTAAGGGGAAAAACCATGGTGGGAAACCTTACCCACAATCAGATGATACTACTGCAGATAGTAAGTGTATACAAATGGGGTCTGCACATGCAGAAAGGCCAAGCACCTAGAGCTCACTGCTCAAACACAAAATAGGAGTAACAATAAAATCAAAAGGATATTACAATAAAATCAATTTACAAATAAATTAATGCCCGATGCAATAACCGATTCAACATGTCGGCTTAATGCATTTACAATAATAATAAATCATCTCCATAGTGTACTATGCTGATCTAGAAAAGATAAGCCTGCCGGTGTATAACCTGGACCTATTTTCCGGTAACAACAAATAGGCAAATATGAATATGCTTATGAACAAACCTTCCAACAAAGTGGTTAAATGATGTCTTCGACATAACCAGGTATTTTCCATGCCATTCCAAGTGTCGATGATCATTATATTCTATCAGTGTACTAGATACTAGTGACTGTGCGTGAGTCATTTGCTTGCTGGTGAATGTTGCTAATTCTCCAAAGTGCTAGAGTTGGTAAGTGTTAGTAGGTGTTGACATCAATGAAAAAACCATACCAAAATACCAACAGATGTATTACGAGACTCTTCTTGTGATTCTTGTTGGTTTGATTGGAGGATTTATTTTTCCTGATAGGTGATCACAAGGTTTTTCTATTGGATGGGGTGAGATTCTCCTGAGTATGATGCAACATCGTACTTGATATGCTTAGGGTGTTCGTATATTGGCTCATTTATATCCTGATCTTCATCAAGTAGTGTATGATGAGAGTGTGAGTTTGTCTATAGGATGCACTTTATTACAGATTTGGTGCTGGGAGCACATTACTATGACTCGGCCTATCCATCACAAAGTTCATGGAGAGAGACAACCATATGCATATTTTTATGCAGGTATCCTTACTCAGGATAAGCTGGGTAAGATGGACTATTGGCATTGGGTGCTTGATTCATTGGATAGCATTACTTGGAGACCATATGTTGATTTTGAGCCATGGATGGATGATGCACGGACCTTACCATTTATCATGTAGAGTAGATATCTCATTTGTCAGACTCCCTACATTGTTGAGCGATAGTTGATTAGTCGCATTCTTAGACAGTTTGGTATGATCCAGCCTATGCCTACTAGTGTGATGATATATGCTCAATGATATAGAGATAGGCGAGATTGGGGACCTTCTTTGTCATTTGAGATTGCTCATGCAGAGTTTCTTGCTACTTAGAGAGTGGCTTATGATATGAGATTGCACATTCTTGATCCCGAGGTTACTGCAGAGTATGCTCAGTATATACTAGCTCATCCATTTCCTCACATTATTGATCTAGCAGATTCTCCTCCCAGTTCAGGAGATGATGATGATGATTCAGATGATCCAGGTGTGAGGAGATGTAGATGAAGATGAGAGCTTAGAGCTACTTAGGAGGCTGGGGGAGATGGAGATGATGGTGGGGATGGAGGTGGTAGTGGTAGGAGACCTGGACAGAGGAGTTCAACTGAGAGTCCGTGGAGGACCATTTGGATCGATTGGAAGGATTAGGAGACCACGTCCTATGGGTGGGAGGGATGTTGGATGGATTGGGAGGGTGCATGGTAGGGCAAGCATGAGATCATCGAGAGGGTTTCCATTGACAAGAGGAGGCAGGGTGACTGGAATGGATGGGGGTTGTGGGAGAGGCATTGATTTTGGAAAGATTCAACCTGACCCTAGGGTTATTGAAACTCATGGTGGAGATGATGAGGATCTTGAGGATCATGTTCCCCTGATTAGATGATGGGTTCCAAGAGTTACTTAGACTAAGATTCCTGCAGTTGGATATGGTGGTGGTGAGGAGGGGATTGGGGTTCATGCACCACAACAGGATTTGCTAGAGTAGGATGCACTAGTGCATGATATGCTAGAGCAGAATGTACCAGAGCATGATGTGCCAAAGTAGGAGACCATTGACAATATTAGAGCATAGATTGATCAACTTCAAGCATAGGTACATACTCTTATGACTGAGAGGGATAGAGCTATTAGGAGACAATAGGATACTCAGGGCCTTCTTGATCATATCTAGCAGGTTGGATCAGGTACTCTCTTAGCTGACACTATTAGAGAACTAGTTTGGGCTAGGAAGGATACTTCCCACTGGTGATGATGATATGAGGAGGTAGTTGTAGAGAGCCAGAGAGCAAGTATTTATCATACTACCATGTTGATGGACACTAGCAGTGGTGGGGTCATGGGAGATAGGCATCTAGAGGATCTTCTCACCCATAGCCATAGATATAGACAGAGTCAGGTGGTAGTGGTACAAGACAGCCATGACTTGATTTGAGACACTTGTATTGTTTATCTAATATCATTGTATACTTGGAATTTTTATTGTTTTATATGCAGACATGGACTCTATATGATGATGATCTTTCTTATATGCATGTTATTCTGTTTTATAATTATCTATATGCATGGATTATATGGATG
This sequence comes from Cryptomeria japonica, assembly GCF_030272615.1. Lineage (NCBI taxonomy): Eukaryota > Viridiplantae > Streptophyta > Pinopsida > Cupressales > Cupressaceae > Cryptomeria > Cryptomeria japonica. The sequence goes on from NC_081415.1 coordinate 86,546,415, forward strand.
CAGTGATTAGATGGATAATGATCTATATGCATGTTACTCTATTTGATGATCTATATGCAAATTGATTGTATGGATGCTATGATTAGATTGATGATGATCTTTATGCATGTTACTCTATTTGATGATGATGCTTTATATGATGATGCAATGATAAATGCTTTTGTTGATTTTCAATTTTAATGATCTTGGATGCAAATAAAAATGATTACTAACTTTAAATGATATGTAAATGATGCAAATGTAATTATCTATATATGAAAATGAAAATGAATGATTTATTTGTTTTTGTTTTATGATGCAATTGAAAATGATGGGAAAAGGCAAATGCAATGATTGAGTTTTATATGTAATGCTTATAATGATTATGAATCTAGGTGCAAAGATGCAACTAAATGATCTTTATGAAATGATAATGCAAACAATAATGATGATACACTATATGATAAATAAAAATGCACTTAATTGAATGCAAATTAATGCAATGATTTATATACAACTAAATGAAAATGGATGATGATTTAAAATGATTCTAAAATGAATGCACCCATAATGATTAAATGCAAATTTTTTTTGTTTGTCCAAGTATACTCAATCTTTATTTATGACTGTTGATCTGTTAATGAAATGATATGCTTATAATGCAAGAGACAATGAATTCTTATAATGCAGATGAATAATGAACTAAGCTAAAATCATCTAACTAAAAATTATACTGCCATTCTTTATATGTTATCTTATAAAAGTGCTTTGATTTCATCATTGAGCCTTAAAATATTGTAAGAAAATACAAGCAACTTGACATAATGATTCAAGATGACCTGAGTATTTCTTACATGGATTTTGATATAGCAAGTTAAAACAAGCAACTTGATATAATGGATCAAGTTGACCTGAGTATTGCTTGCAGAATAGACAAGGATTATCTCCTTTCATGCATGACTTGGAACATCCTCCTTGATCTTTTTCCGATCATATCATTAGACAAGTACATACTGTAGTAAGAGATAAACCACAGACAAAAATCAAAGAAAATAATCATGCCCCATCATAGCTTCTCTAGTCATGGACACCCTTGAGTTGCATAGAGTACATGATTAACAATAAAATCAAGATATAAACATTGAATCTTGCATGTCATTCACATGTTCTAATGGTCATTAACTGATATAATCATCTTGATGAATGATCTTTAATAATCCTGTATTACTTGTTGATCGATTCTTGAGTTTTTGAGTTTCATGATTCAGTTGTTGATGAAATGCCTTGATGTTTGTTGCTTTGTTGCTCATTATCTGCTTCAAAATCCTAGGTGTTTTTTGGTTTTTCTAAGTTTTTTCTGAATGTTTTGGATTTTTAAAGATTCAAAAGATCACCTTAGCAAAAGGAATTAGGATTTTGCCCTCAGTGGAAACAAAAATTATTATGGATGTATGAATTGATCAAGATCCAAACCATGGTAGGATACAAATGCAGACTGATTGATTTTTAAGATAGTGACTACAAGAAGTATGTCAAAGATTGATAATTATTGGTAAGTTGCATATTTCCTACGAAATGGTTCAGAGCAATGGATGCAAAAGATGGAATGGAGAAGCCAGGATATGATGGAAGCGATAGATGCGGTAGAATGGAGTGGATAGGTGTGTAAACCAATCTCACAGATGGAGGAACCTACTTCTTAGATAATTCCTATTTGCCAGGTTTTCACCATCTAAATTTATTGCATTTTCCATATTTTGATTTTTAGGATTTTTTTTGCTTTTTGGATGTTTATTGATTTTTTCAAGACTTTATATCTCAAGCATAGAATTTCTTGAGATGGATAGAATTGATAGATTAATTAAACCAATCACCTTTAGGGGTAGATAACTTATATGCTCCTGATCCATATGCTGCTACTATGACAAAAGTTCCTAGCCAATTTGGTTCAAATTTTGCTTTCTTTTCTCGGTCTTGCTAATTTCTTGGATTCTCCCTTAGAACTATATCTCCAATCTGAAAAATGTGTGGCTTGACTCTGTGGTTATAACTTATTGCCATTCTTTGTTGATATACTTTCAAATGATCTATTGCATTTTGGCGACGTTCCTAAATCAATTCTAGTTCTTGGAGTTGAGAGACTCGTTGTTCTTCTGATGGTATAAGACCTTGCAAGGATACTTGTAGAGAAGGTATCTCTACTTCTATAGGTAATATGGATTCTGATCCATAAACCAAATAATATGGAGTTTCCCTTGTTGGAGTACAGATGCTAGATCGGTATGCCTAAAGAGAAGGATTTAGCTGAATGTGCCAATCTTTTCTAGCTTCATTGACTATTTTCTTCAAGATTTTCAAGATAGTTTTGTTTGATGCCTCAGCTTGACCATTTCCTTGGGGATAATATGGAGTAGAAAACCTATGTTGGATATGAAATTGTTCACATAGCTCCTTTACATCTTGATTCTTGAAAGGTCTTCCATTATCAGTAATAATGGTCATAGGAACTCCATAGCGACAGATTATATAACTCAAAATAAATGATGATATTTGCTTTCATGTCATTGTTGTTAAAGGCACTACTTTAATCCATTTAGTAAAATATTTAGTAGCAATCAGAATAAACTTATGTCCATTAGAAGACGAGGGATTGGTCTTTCCTACCAAATCAAGGCCCCATTGTGAAAATGGCCATGATCTTGTCATAGGATAACTCTTGTGCTGGTGCATGAATGAGATTCCCATGGATCTAACATTGTTTGCATTTTCTAGCATATGTGAATGAATCTCTCCTTATAGTAGGCCAATAGTAACCCATACAAATAAGTTTATTAGCCAATGTTAAACCACTTGAGTGTGTGCCACAAATACCCACATGAATGTCGTTAAGAACTTTCTTAGATTCTTCTTGTTCAAGACATCTCAACAATGTACCATCTAGACCATGCCTATATAGGATATCAGAAATAATAGTATAGCAAGAGGATTGACGAATAAAATTCCTTCTTTGATTGAGAGATAAGTCAAGACGAAGGATATTGTCTTTTAAATACTGATAAGTTTGACCATATAAGGATTGATTGGTTCCTAATATATGGCAAATTTGATAGGTATGTTGGGATTGAATAGTAGGGGTTAAGATATCTTCCATGAGAAATTCATAACATTATTGATTCTCCTTATTTTGGAAGAGAGATGCTATTGTAGCCATTGCATCTCCTGCTTTATTCTCATTTCTTGGAATCTGGGTGAATGATATTTCTTTAAAGTGTTCTTTAAACTTCTCTACCGCCTATTTGTATGGCATAAGATTATCATACTTTGTTTGATATTCATCATTTATTTGGTAGATGATAAGTTGTGAATCACCATAGACATGTAATTCTTTGATGTTCCATTCAATGGTCATTTTAAGCCCAATAGCCAATGCTTCATACTCTGCAGTATTATTGGTGAATGGAAACCACAGTCTATATGATTTGGGAATTGTGTGGCCCTGAGGTGTGATGAAAAATATTACTGCATCTGATCCATATTGTGTATAAGAACCATCAAAGTACAATTCCCAAAAGTTTGTACTTACTATCAAGATATCTGCATTAGGAAATTTGATGTGCAAAGGCATGTCATTTTGTAAAGGTGCATCAACCAATTGATATGCAATGACTTGTCCCTTGATAGCTTTCTGGTCAACATAATCTATATCAAATTCACTCAGTATCATAACCCATTTGGCTAGTCTCCCTATCATTGTTGACTTGCTCAACAAATATTTAAGAGGATCTATCTTTGCGATTAGTTTCATAGAATGAATCAACATATAATATCATAGCTTCTGAGTTGTGAATACAACTACTAGACATGTCTTTTCTATTGAAGAATAATTTAATTCATAGCCAACAAGTGTTTGACTTATATAATAAACTGTTCTTTCTTTTCCTTCCTCATCATGTTGAGCTAGGAGAGCAGCTAATGATACATTTGTTGCTGAGATATAGAGCAACAATGGTTTCCCTCTGGTTCATGATATCAGTACTGGAGGACTCATAAGATATTCTTTTATTTGCAAAAAAGCTTCCTCACATTTTAGATCCCATTTGAATGGAACATTTTTATGTAGAAGATGGGTGAATGGAAGACATCTATTTGCTAATTGAGAAACAAATCTCTTGATTGATTTCAACCTTCTTTGTAAAGATCACAATTGACTTATGTTCCTAGGTGAATCCATCTCCATGATAGCTTTGACTTTTTCAGGATCCACTTCAATGCCACGAGCTGATATAATGTACCCAAGGAGCTTTCCAGGGGTTACCTTAAATGCACATTTCTTTGGATTTAATCTTAATTGATGTCTTTCCAACCTGTCAAAAATCTTTCTTAAAATGTTCAAATGTTCTTGTCTTGTATGATATTTTGCAAGTATGTCATCGACATAATATTCCTTAAATGTATGCATCATATCATGGAAAATTGTCATCATAGCCCTTTGATAAGTCACTCTTGCATTCTTAAGCCCAAATGGCATAACATTCCAGCAATATGTTCCCCATGCACAGGTGAAAGTTGTCTTCTCTTGATCTTCAGGTGTGATTCTTATTTGATTATATCCCAAGAAGCCATCCATTAATGAAAACATCTTGTGCCCTACTTACAAGTCCACTATGATATCAATGTTTGGTAGTGGGAAATCATCTTTTGGACATGCTTTATTCAGATCTCTAAAATATGTACAAACCCTTATGCTTTTATCTGGTTTTGATACTGGTACAATAATTGAAACCCATTCTGGATAAGCAATAGGTCTTATAAAACCCACTTCTAATAGTTTCTTGAGCTTAGTTTTTACAAGAAGAGCAATGTGTGGATGCATCTTTCTTAGTTTCTACTTAACTAGTTTTGCTTTTACATCCACATTAAGATGATGCATGATAACATCTCGATTAAGTCCTAGCATATCTACATATGACCAAGAAAAATTTACTTGTCTTTGCTTAAAGAAGTCCATGTATCCTTTCCTCTCTTTTTCTGATAATGAGGCAATATAATGAAGAATTTTAGGATCCTTTAATGTACCAATGTTTACTGCTTCTGTTCGTTCTATCAGGATTGGAGATCTCTCCTGAAAACATGCAAGAATAATGTCAAATTTTCCATCTTCTGGTGCCTCAAAGAGGTTTTCACCATTATATACATCCTTTGTTTTCCCTTTTGATTGATCTAGTGTTTCCATAAAATGGTTTTCAACAATAGGTCTCTTTCCTTGTTTTATTTCACTTTTGCGACTAGAAAGTTTGGCATTCTCTTGACTATGAGAAACATCACTTGATTCTGCAATGGAAGATATCTTAGGTGGGATGGGTTCAACAACGTTAAGGTACACGAATAAGTCAAGGTCATTGGAAAAGACATTCAGTTCAGGGTTGTCTAAATTATCCTAATCAATTAGTTCAGGATGAAGAAGGGGTAAATCATAATCACTGTCATCATTAGGTGTTTCAACGTTCATGACATATTGATCATAACTTGGCATAGAATAGGTAATATCATAGATTAAATGTTTTTGACAATTGCCTTTCCCAAGCATCACCGAATTCATTTCAACAAAACCAATATTAGCATTATGTAGTTCACACTCAAGTGGTTCTTCAATTGACGTTTGTCCTTTAAATGAATGGATTATATCAACACACACATCTTTATTACTATAAATTCTTTCTTGATTGACCTCATTTGCATTTTGGAATTGACATACTTGTGCACATAATAAAGAGGATTCTTTTTCTAGATTTTGTCTCCTTTCAAACTCAACTTCTTTTGGACTAATAGTCAATCCAACTTCAAAATCTCTTAGTTCTTCTATGGTTCTGCCACATATAGATATATCTTGTTCCTCTTTTAATGAAAATATTATATTTTTAGATGCTTGATCTATCTTTGTTTGTACTTCTTGTGGCATTACTTCTTTGTTTTTGTCCTTTCCTTTCCTTTTTGCATACGCCTCTTTTCTCTGAATTCTGAGTTTTTCTTGCCTTCTTTCTAACTCTATCTTTTGCTTTGTAATAGAGAAGTCTTCTTTCATGATAGCTTCTTGGTCTTCATTGTGTTCCTTACTTGATGTAGTAGATAATACATCTAGTTCCCATTCATACTCATTTGAATCTGTCTCTGAATCCTGATCTAGGATTACTCCACTATACCATACTGGAATGTTGCATGGTGCAAAAAGTTCTCTGATTTCCACCATCTCTATTTTTACTGTTGCTGGAATATCTTGTTCAGATTGTGCCTTTGTTTGTATTTTCAGAACTTGTTGACAATATTTTTCTTTACCTTTAATGACAATCTCCTCTTCTTTCTTTTCATGTTCCTCTTTCTTCTTTTGTTTATTGGTTACTATTTCGGCCGCTTGATGTAGCTTTTCTTGCCAATTTTCTTCTTTAGAAATTGATTTCTTTTTCCACTTTTGTTGTTGATGATTATGTTGCTTTTGATTGGATTTTAGATATCCAAGCCCAGATTTATCTTCTTTGGATTGCGAGTATGGACAAATAGGTTCTTAGATACCTTGATGTTGCTTACCAATTGGTCCTTTTCCTTCATATCCCATTTTTTGCATGATTTCATAACCTTTGCCATATTGTTTCATGGGAATATTGACTTATGCTGCTATTGCTATAGTTTTATCTTCATCCTTGTACAACCAACCAAGAATTTCTTTGTCTTCATTTTCTTCTTCAAGAGTTCCAACACTAACAAATGTTCCTTGAAACATATGTTTTGATTTTTCTGATGTCTTTGATTGAATATCTATAGGCTTTCCATATGACTTAGGGGAAAGTGGAAGATTATGCAAAGAATATTTTCCCATTCCTTCATCATTTAACTTGAGCTTTTCTTCAAAAGTTTCCCATAACTTTGCTTGAATTTCTTTGTAGGATATACCAATTCTTTGTGATGTGGAACTCTTGTATCTTGTGTTGGCTTCAAATTATTGTGATATTGACTAGAATCTGCAATTACAATGATCTCTTTTCCTTCATGAGGAAATTTTACACATTGATGATATGTAGAATGAACTGCTTGCATCTTGTGAATCCATGGTCTTCCTACAAGAAGGTTGTAAGAGAGGTTCAAATCTAAAACCTAACACAATATATCCCTTTTCACAGGTCCTATTCTTATTGGTAGCACAATAGTTCCTTTAGAAGAATGTTCCGCTTCATCATAAGCCTTGATGGTTATTTTCTTTTTTGGGTCGACTGCATTCTCTGAATATCCCAAAGCTTTTATCAAACTTAATGCACAAATGTTTAAGCCAGCTCCTCCATCTATGAGTACACATTTTTCAACATGTAAGGGAGCATTGTGAGGATGTTGTAAGGATGCGTCATCATTTTCAAAAAATGATAAGCAATGAGGACCTATAAGGTGTCCTACCATGTTTTGGAACTGATCTACATCCAAATCATTTGAAATTGTTGTTTCCACTAAAGCTTTCTTCAAAATTTCCTTATGCATAGGTGAAACTTTGAGAAGTTCTAGAAATGATATTTGAGTAGGCATTCTTTGTAATTGGTCTACTAAATTGTATTGTTGTGAAGTGGATATTGGGTCTTTTGTTATACCTGGAAAGGTAACCTTTTCTTTGCTTCTCGTGATAACATTGATTGGTTATGAAGATTAATTATCTTTATCAATGATCACATTTACCACATCATCATATGTATAAGTGTAATTCACTTTGGCTTTTCCTTTGTCATCTTTTAATTGGGATGATTCACCTTTGTCATAATTTAGAAGTGGAGCTTTGAAAGCCAAGTGCGATTCGTTTGTCTTATGGCTATCCACTATGATGGTTCCATTATCGATTAGATCTTGGATAAGGTGTTTCAATCTCTGACAATCATTTTTTAGGTGTCCTTTGTTCCAATGATAATTGCAAAAATGAATGTCATTCCACCAATTGGGCTTGACCGGTGGTTCATAACTTCTTTCTTCTGGTAAAACAATCAATTTGTTGGCAAGCAGAGTTTTTTGAGATGATTCTAAAGGTTCTCCAATGTTTGTGAATTTCCTCCAAGGATTGGAGAAAAAGGACTTGGCTTTATTGTTTTGTGGATTGTTATTGCTTGGGATTTGACTTGATAGATTAAAAATTGGTTGTTGTTGTTTTGTAGTACTATTATCATTGTTTCCTTCATTGTTGATATTCCTATTCTTTGATCAAAACTTGGGTTTGTCATTGTTATTATTATTGTATGAATTATTGTAAAGTTTTAGCTATCCTTTCTTTACCATTGCATTCTCTATTTTCAAACCATTCTCAATCATTTTGGCAAAAGAGGGAGGATATTGCATTCTTAGTCGATAACTCATTTCACTAATAAGATTATCAATGAATATCTACATTTTTTCTTGATCAGGTACATCTCAGGGATACCTATTCAATATGCATTTCCATCATTGTAAGAAGATCATAAAACATTCACCATTCTTTTGTTTAACATTGCAAAGATCCAAAATTGTTATTTCATTCCTTATATTATAGGAATATTGTGAAATGAATCTATTCACAAGTTCTTTAAAAGACTTGATTCTAGATGGTAACCTTGAAAACCACTCCATTGATTGTCCATTTAAACTCCCAAGAAAAAGATGCATAAGGTAAGTTTCATCGTGAGCAAATTCCATGCTCATAGTACAAAACTCTCTAATGTGATCTTGAGGATTAGATTTTCCATCATATTTGCCATATTCAGGAATCTCACAATGTTACGAAAATGGTATCATATTCAAATTCTTATCAAATGGATATGGGTATATATCTTCTAATGAATACTTCCTGGAGCTTGTTCCATTTTGCATGTCTTGTATCTATTGTTGCAAAATTTGCATTTGTTGAGTAAGGTTTGACAATGAATTATCCACATAGTTTTTCCTTGTTTCTCCATGAGTTCTTTTATCACTACGCTCTTTTCTTGTGTCATTCTTTTCTTTCCTTGTTTCTTCATGACTTTCTTTGTTTAAATCTTCATTATTTGGATCATCTATATTTGGGTGTTACTTGCCTCCACATCTTGTTTCAAGCTTTCTATGTTAAAGTCTTGTGGTAGCTTGGCTCCAAATTTTGCCAACATTAAGAGATATTTCTCTTTTTGCTTTGCCAACAATTTCTCCATTAGCCTATCAAATTTGAGATCTTGCTCAAGGTCTTTAATGGTGCTGTCGACTGCTTCTTCATCAACAATGGTAAATCCAAAATTTTGGAATACAGGATTATCTTCTTCCTCCATTTTTTGTTGTTTTCTAAGTTGCTCATATTGGGCTCTAGTCCAAACTAGCATGTGATTATTTCAAGGTTATTGAAATTTCCAATGGACAAAGTCAATAGGTGATTATTGGTTTAGGAAGACATGCTCTATTGATTTTACCACTATTGTTTGTTCATTGGGATAAAGGGTCTCTTTGTTGAAAATCATGTCTTTGCAAAATTTCAACGTCAAACTATGTACCGTAGCCACGTAAGGAGTGACAAAAAAGGTGTAGGAATGTCTTGTGTTTCAATAAGATCTTACGATTGATATACAAGAATCTTATCCTTTTTGAGTAGCTTTATAACTGGGTTTTATTTTCTTAAGGTGGTACCTAAAATTCATGTAAGCATTTGACAATTTACAAGTTTGTTTGATTCCAATGTTGATGCAATTCTGATTTTGATATAACCTAGGTTCAAAATAGGAAAGATATATCCAAGATTATGAACCTAGTATAGATTGATCAAGCTTCATGATAGAGGATTTGATTATCCCGATGAGAGACTTGACAATGATGTTGATTTCTACACTTAAGATGTTTGAATCAATAGCTTGTTGAATGTTGATGTTTATAGGACTTTTTGGGAATAACCTGTGGGATTAGCGACCTAGTTGTTTAAGCTATTTTGACAATATGTGATGGTTCGAAGACAAACCTACTTCAAGAATTTATTTTGATACTGATGTTTTGACACTCTGATTTTGATCTGGTGTTTCAAATGTTGGAATGATTTTGTATTACCCTTTCGACCAAACCTTTTTAGCAACTTGTTGGATTTTTGTTCACTTGTCGATGATAATTTTCTTCAATTTTTGACTATTTGGAACATGTTACAAACATAGAAGATACAATGTTTAATAAACAAAATGCACAAGGAAGTACAAATCTTATGATAGGCTGAGACAATAGTTGTTGAATCTCACGTGGGGTTTCCCCTGAGGCTACGCTATTCAAAGTGGATATTTAGATGCTTGACCCCACTAGCTCCACCCTCGGCACTCACTTCTCTGGGCAGCCAAGCACCAGTTTCCATGAAAAATACCCATGAAAAAATTTATATCTCTATTAGGAACCATATGTATGTGAGCTGCTTCAGAGGTCCGATCTCCTATGCCAACAACTAGAAGGATTTTGGCAACTAGTACAAGTGGTGTTTAGTAAAGGCTTCCAGTCATGTGGCCATACATGCAGCACTTTCAGCTCAGTAAATACAAAAGGTTCCTAGCCTATAGAGGTTACACTCTATAGGGTTTATGGGGAAACATAGTGTCGGTATGAACTTATTAGCACATGTCATTTGGGACTTTCGTCACAAACATGATTTATTTATAGTGGATTGGAAGGACTCGATATTAGCCCATTTCCACTTTAGGTCATTCCCCTCTCACTGGCCCCCTCAAGGTAGCTTGGGAAGGTAGGCCCTCTAAAGGATTTAATTGCTTGAAAGTAAAGAACGCATAAAAGAGTGGGTTTGGCTTTTTGGTCACCCAATTAAGGGGGAGCATATGCCTACCACTTTCGAGACACATAATATAATTGTTCTTTTTAATCTTTTCAAAGCAATTATTGGCTAAGTCCTATTTGGAGATGTTGCTCCAACAAGCATGGTGTTTATTTTAGCCTTTTTAAAAGTCTATGTGCAATTATTTGAGAGAAAATACTAAAAATGCAAGTTGCATGTTGTCAATTTTCCCTCTTATTTAGACTAAATGAACAAGATATGATATATTACTCCTCAAAATAAGGCTTTTAATTAGCTAGATGAGGAAATGCATAAAATTTGCCTTAATCACCATCCTACACATGCATGTTAGTAGTTTGAAAAATCTAAATTCTTGGACATTCAGACCTGCAAGGAATTTTTGTTAGTTTTGAAACAAAAGCGCTAATCTAACACATGCACTATCTTTTCCTTCAAAAGTGCTAACCTGCAGATCAAAAGTGCTAAACTAGACTACAAAAGCGCTACTCTATGGATACAAAAGTGTGATTCCTTTAACAAATGCGCTAACCTAGGGAGAAAAAGTGTTAACCTAAAATACAAATGCATTGATTCTCAGAGAAAAGCGCTAACCTGAATGTCTTATGTGCTAACCTATGGTGCAAACACACTAATATAGAATGAAAATGTGCTAACCTAGAATGCCAATGCGCTAACCTAGAATGCAAAAGTGCTGTCAAAATTCACAAATGCATGAATCTGCATTATAAATGCATTAATTTTACTTTTTGCGAGATTATTAAAGGTATATATGAGGTCCATGAGCCCCACGATGCATGCCAAAATGTGTCAACTTTAATTTAATCCTCATAATGCTACCTGAAACAAGTTAGTTTCACAAAATACCAATGGAAATGCTACAGGCAATCCAAACCCAACCAATGAAACTACATGAAATACATATAAAATAAAAACACTAATATTACCTTCATGGTTTATGTCTCATTGTGTCCTAACTCCACTATTCTTGGTTGCAATTGGTGTTCTCTTAGACAATGCACTGATAGCTTCCAAGATGGCATATGAAGAATGGACTAATAACTGATAGTTAACTGATACTATGATATGGAATACTACATGATTATGCTATATGATAATTGCTATTACTATTTGCTTTAAAATTAAAACTCACGGATGCATATGATTAGCTTGCAAAATGCACTTGAAGTCTCTTGAAGTTTAACTCTCTCTCAACTAAAGCTCTTGATTTTATAGATCTTGAGAGGATGAGATGATGTAGCTCAGATCAATGGTCATGATCAGATCTGTAGATTTGGATGGTTGTGAGCAAAGGTGAAGGTTGAGAGAAAAGGGGAAGGAGAAGACAAGTGTTATTCATCTCACCTTCACTGGGTTGCTGACTGAGGGAATCTAGGGATGGTTGGAAAAAATGTAGGCATGATAGGACAAGTGGACTCAAGTCCTTCCTAAGATGTAGGGATGTTGGAGAGAATATAGAAGATAGTTATGAAATATGTGTATGTACAAAATATTCATTAATTTTGGTATTTGAAGATAAATGATGAATTAATATTTAAGAAATATTAATTTCCTTAGCCACATGTTGATGAGTTGGATAAGAGGGATTAAATAATTTAAGAATTATTTAATATTTGAGACTATAGGATAGGATAATAACTATTAAATATTAGATATTTAATTAATTAGAGGAATAGGATAGATGAATTAATATATTAAATATTTCAATTAAATTAATTAATAGAAAGACACGAAAATGAATTAATCTTTTCAAATAAACTATTTAATAGAAGAATATTCATTAAATAAATATAAAATATTTATTTAATTTCTCATAGCCATTTTTATGTGTATACAATAACCTTTGTCACTCAACAGATTATGTTTGAGGCCTTCCACATAATATACATCATGTGCCTTCAGTTTTCCATCAATGCTCAAAGTTCCTTTTCCCTTTATTTTGATGGAGGAATTGTCTTCAAATCTTACCAATCCACCATTCCAATATTCAATTTTAATGAATTTCTTTTTGTCACCAGTCATATGGTTTGAACAATCGCTATCTACCACCCATAGATTCTTCCTTTCAGCATGCAGGGTAGTTTGCACTATGAGACTTGATTCTACCTTTTCCTTTTCTTTCTCAACCCAAACTGGTTTGATTTCCTTCTTCTTGCCAGCTACTATATTCAGCTCAAGTTCAATTACTGCCTCTTGGTCTCAATTTGACTTTATTTGCTTGATCTTCTTGTTCTTGCATAATTTTGCTATGTGTCCAAATTCTTGACAGTTATAACATTTTACATTTTTAGTAAAGGGGACATCCTTAAAATTATTGTAGGGTACCGGTTTGTTCTTCCTACAATCAAAACTCTTATGACCATATCCATTGCACTGATAGAAGACAACATTCATATCCCATAGTGCATTAAATTAATTTCTACTTTCATAATTCATAGATAGCTTATTGTTTAATCTATAGTCAACTATTTGATGAGTAATGATGAACAACAGATACCCCAACCGGTACTGAGAGGGGGGTGAATTAGTATAGATAAAAACTTTCTCAACAACTTATCTAGTTAGAACAATACCAACTAGTTATCACCATTACTGAACTTAACCATGACAATATCGGTTAAACATAGTAAGACATCAGACACCATAAACTGATAAGTCTGAACACTTCAAATATGATCAATACTTCAACATCAACTTCACCCATAAACATATGCACGTGGTATACAAGTAATACCATAACCTATTAATTATGCATGCATAATCTTTCAACCAAATAATTTATAAACATCACATGAAAAATGCATAACACGTAACACACATATTTTTCATGTGGAAACCCAAATGGGAAAAACCACGGTGGGGATGAATACCCACAAGCTTGTTTTGAACTCTTTTGAAGCTCGCCCTGTTAGGAGCCTAGTCCGGTTAAAGACTTTGCAATAGGCTCTACTAGGAATTGATCTTGTTAGAGATCACCTGGTTAAGGGATGGCTATATACCTTGTTAAAGGTTGAAACACTGTTAAAAGATACCTTGCTAGAGGATTTGAAGAACTCAATGATCTTGAGTCACCTGGTTACAGGTTTTACAATAAGCCTATTAAAGCTACCCGATAAAGGGATTTTCCAACTATTGAAATGATTAGAAGACAATAGGTAAAACTCCTATCTGATAACAACACTACATGCCAAGGCAGATCCTTTTCATATCCTCTACTCTGCAATCACACTCTATAGTTTTTCTCTTACTAGTCTGGCAAGTATCTCATCACTCAAATGCACACACACAACATTTTCCAACAACACTTTACAATAACAAACATCATTGACCTTATAGGCAATAGTTAGGTCAGTAGCATAAATCCTAAACCCTAAGCATCTTAGGTTTTCCACACAAGCAATCGAACCCTCACTGTCCAAACACATTGCATAGAGTATTACAATTTCAAATACATCACAAGACAATCTACATCATTCATTCATCACTACACATGGGAATCAGCAACCCATCACACTCTCTTCTCACACCACTAAGAAGAATGATCATTCTTGAGGTAGACTTCAAACGCTGTCAATCTTCTCATGCAAGATCCTCAAGAAAATCCTTCACATGCACAAAGATGATGTGGCACCTTGATCTCATTTACATCTCTTAGATAACTCATCATAGAGTATCATTGGTTGTATCACACAAGCTGGATCACCAAATCGATAACCCTAGAGCTCAGACTACCAACCAGTAGTCACACCTAGTGAAGCCCTAACACTGGTTCACTACATCTCCTCATACCTCTTCATACCGGTTCACTTGAACTTATTGACATCAATGACAACATACATTATCATCATATCAACATTTCGGTTCATCATATGCCAATGATATCCAACACTATTTTTGTGCCCAAATTTAGTACACTGGTAACAATAACCATGAAAGTATGAAACATACCGATTGGGCTATCTTGGTCCTGAATGGAATTGCCTCATTGGGGGTCTTCCCTTCATGTTGTTGAATCTGGTGAATCCTTCTCGGTCAATTTTGGAATTCCTCCATTGGTCTGCATATTGGTCCAAGAAATAAGGCCTCCGGTTCATTTCTTCATACTGTTTTGAATGACGATTTCCAACAACATTTGCATATGTCTTTTTGCTGCTATCCTTGCAAATAGTGAATTTTTTCTTTCCTTCACCTTCAATTGAAGAAGTGAACATTATTTCTTTGTTGGATTTACCTTTGTAGGTTGAAATTTGACCATCTTCAAAACCTAATCCACCGGTGTCTTTGGATTGCTTTTGTTTTCTCAACATCTTATCTAAAGACTTAGTGTTGCCTTCATACTTGCTCCTTATTTTTATTTCTTCCTTGCTTTCTTCAAGCTCCTTTCTGAGCTTTATTATTTCAGCTTCTAGCTCTTGATGCTCCTTTTCTTTCTTTGTTAGATCAAAGGGTGTAGCTTCATAGATCCTCTTAGTTTCTTCCAGCTGCAACTTCAAGTCAGATATGACTTGATCAGACTCTTCCAAAGACTGCTTCAAAATATCTTGTTCATCTACTACAACAAGCTTAACCCTCTTGATTTCTCTTCTTGTTTTACTCAATTCTTCAAGTGCACTGATAAGTTCACTCTCCAAATCCACTTTTGCTTCAATATCCTCTTCTTCCTCATCTTCATCAGCAGGTCTGTCAAGTGCCATGAAAAGATTTACTTCTCTATTGTTCTCATGGTCATCATCTTCTAATGCATTTTCATCATCTGTTGTGTCATCCTCAATGGTATATAGGAATTTTTGGTTCTAGTAGCCTCTTCTTCCCTACTGGTAGTCAGTCCTATCTCTGTCTTTGCCGACAAATCTTCTAAACTCTCTTGACTCATCTCCACTAGTTTCTTTGTGAGAACAATTTGCAGCGAAGTGTCCTACCTTCCCACAGTTGAAGCCTTTAAGTGGTATCTTTCCTGTGTACCACCCGGATCCTCTTTTGAGCTTTCTGACAAAGTTTGGTACTTCTGCATCAGAGTCTTAATTGGATTCTTTATAAGTAAAAACTTCTTTGCCCTTTTTGGTCATGTTGAATGCTGCTTCTTTCCTTGAGGAAGTATCACCAGTTGTTCTCATCTCATAGACTATCAAAGAGCCAAATAGCTCATCCATTGTAAAAGTCTTCAAATGCTTGGCTTCTTCTATGGCTGACACCTTAGTATCATATTTGGGAGTGAGAGATCTAAGTATCTTTTGACAAGAATCTCATCTACAATCTCTTCTCCAAATCCTCTAATAGTATTCATAGTTTCATCAAATCTATGAAGATAGTCTACAATCTTTTCATCATCTTTCATTTTGATTCTTTCAAGTTGTCTCCTTAGTGTTTGCATCTTGGCTTCCTTGACCTTTTCATCTCCCTCAAACAACCTCTGCAATTTTCCCCATGTCTCCTTTGCTAAAACATAGTGCATGACTTTGACAAATTCATTATTGGACAATCCACTCAAGATAGCATGTTTGGCCTTTGCATTATTCTCGTACTCTTTTTTTGCATCTGGATCAAAGGGAGGAGTATTAGAGACAACATACCCATTCTTGACTAAGATCCACACATCAAAGCCAAGAGATGAAATATAGGTCTCTATTCTTCTGCTCCATAAGGCATAGTTGGATTCATCAAACATGGGGGATTTTGAGGAAGCAAACTCACTTCTTGCCATTGTGCTCAAAGTCCAAAATCTACCCAAGGTTTAGAGATAATCAAGAACCTACACTCTGATGCCAATTGTTGAACATAGAATACCACTAAGAGGGGGGTGAATGAGTGGTTCCTTAGTTTTTCCTCTTCTGATCTAACTTGATAATACTAGTTATTTACTTAACCACTAAATAGTCAAATTGGTAATACAAGAAAGAAATCCAAAGAGACCATTCACACACAAGTAACTCACAACACCATATTTATGAGGGAAACCCAATATGGGAAAAACCTCGGTGAGAAAAGTTGCTGGAGACTACTGCTCCAATCCAGCCTCATAGGTAAAACACGGACTTACAAAGATTTTGGGCACCAACCCAAGGAACACCAACCTAAGGAGCACCAAACCCTATAGCAAGGTTCAACTTGGTGATGTATATTGAAATACTATTTGAATACAATTGAGGTTTCTTGTTGCAAATGAATTCTACAACTCTTGAATCAAATAACTCTCTACCAGTTGATAGTATTTTCTCCTCCACTAAAACTCATACTGCCAATTGTGAGATAGTTGTCTCTGTTTCTGTACCTCTATTATTTTTCTCTCCCTCTCACACACTGTGTCACACTAGGATGTTTTTTGTTGTACTACACCTTACCAGTTAGGCTCAACTGCAATACTATGGTTTTACTGGTAGAATTCTCTCACCGGTTTGCTTGCTCACTCACATTGCAGCTTTCTCAGAACTCCTTCTGAAGTTTTCTCCTTGCTCTCTCTCATGTCTCTTCATTGCTCAATCTTCACAACATCAACAAATTTTTCTGTCTAGAGCTCTCATTTCTTATACAGTGATTTCCTACTAGAATACAATTTAAAAAACTTGAGCGGTAAGGGTTTCCTCTTTCTGACACAATCTTCTTGAGATCCAATCCCGCCTATCTTGGATCAATCACCTGTCCTTGAAGACTACACCTACACATGGTTTCCATTATCCAATGCATGTTTTTCTCATAGTGGCAATCACTAATCAGATCTTCTATCATGAAGTCAGATGACACATAAAATATTCTAGAAGTTTCCTTTTTGAGAACATCCTGAATTGAATTTTCTTTGCCTTGATTTAGGTGCCAACTGCTCTTTGATTTTCCTCTGTCATTCCTTCTTCTTCAAGCCACAATCAGTCAGATGCAATCCCATCATTTGTGGCTCCTTCATTAATGGCGATTATTTATTTCATCGACCCTATCAATGAGGCTTCACCAACCACAACACACTTGCCACCTCTGCTCCACATGGCATCATAATGATCAAGACATGGCCCACCAACACATAGTCGGTCTAGAAAGAACATATCGGTATATCCCTTTGCTAGTAGAGTTTTCTTATTCTGGTAATCAGTATAGCATCCTATACTAGTTGCACATCTTCATCTCCAATGGTGTGAGACAACTTTAACATTTTGCATCTTCATCATAAACAAGCAACCATCCTTCATACCAGTTTGTACTTTACGGGTAGGCCTTCATCCTTTATCCTTTAGACTAGTTTGTACTTTACCGGTAGACCTTAATTCTTTATGCTCACCCTTGTGTGGATCTCCATCATGCCAGTTGACATCAATGACAACTTAGTGCCAAAATGCCAACAGATGTTTGTCCCCATTGGCGCATCAGATGATCAAAACTGGTCAATCTGACATTGATCATCAAACATGGTAAGTAGAACCATCAAAGGTATGACATGACACCTCTAACTCATGACCACCTCACTACTCACCCATCACCATAAATGGCCCCAATATTTGGCTACCCTGACCTACCTTGGACATGTGGCATCATCTTGTGATGTCGCGGTACATATCTTCCTCACATCTTTGACCATGGGTAGCAAGGGTCATTGGATTTGTTCACTATTTACCTTGTTGCCCATAGTAACTGCTAGCCTTTAGCGCTTAACAATTGAGCACATTTTGCAAAGATCATAACATCATCATTAGTTTGATGCATGTGCAGTTAGAAAAGGTGTTTAGTAGCTTCAACCTTACCCGCCACGAACCGATACTCACAAAATTTTTCAAGGATCAAACTATGGGCTTGACTAGGCCCACTTGGGACACATGGCACAATATTGCAGTGTCATGACCCTTATCCCCCATACAACTTTGATTGTGGGGTTGTGAGAACTGTTAGATCTATTTTCCATTTATCTCTCAGCCAAAAAATTAAGGCTATAGACCTAGGAGAAATTTAATAGGTGCTATAAAAAATATTAAATGGGATTTGCCTAGGAAATAAAGACATAACCTTAGGGAAAAAATGGACCCACCCAAGGGGATAAATAAAATATTTCACGTGAGACATACGAAAATACAAGGGGCCTATAATGTAATTAATGGCTTAGGAAAAATTACATGGCCCCCTTGACAATGAACATGACCCTCAGCCTTTAAGTAAAAAAGGTAATGCCAAATTAGAACAGACCTAGGGTTTTAAACAGACCTTATCAAAATGCATAAAAACCTAAACCCTAAACCATGAGGGTGAGGACAGAGAGAGATAAATCCAAAATGACCCAAATTTTGACTAAGGCATGAAGTCTTTTGCACAATCATTTTGAAGACTATCACCAATCTAAAGTTGTGCCAAAGTTCTTGGTTATTCTCAACATACCAACCAAGTTAACTATTCCATTCCTATACCTACATTTACATCTTCTATCATGACTCTTCCACACAAAATATTAATCTTGCACATGATAGGGTTACCCCTATTTAAAAATTTTAAACCATTACACTTTTTAGTCGCTAGTTTTGTCAATTCCCAAAGCCATGTCACACATTGCATCCCTCTAAGTTTTTCACAGAGTTAGAAAGTTGCAAAAATTCCCGAGCACCCGATATCCCATTGTCTTGTGTTTGGTTTCTCTATCACGGGTTGTGAATATTTTGGAAACCCCAACCATAGGTTCTTAAGTTTGTGCTTTCCCCGATCGAGCAAATTTTCAAGTCTATCATAGGTTTAGGGGCATCACCTTTGTGTCAAGTTTTATATAGACTAACATTTTTTGCCTTATCAGCAGGAATAGGCCAAAATAAGGGACTATTTAAAAAAGGCAAAATAAATGCAACATTTAAGGCATGTCACATCATTTAAGTACACAAATGGGGTGGTGGATTATTTTTGAACTAGCTCTCATTCTCCCTAGTTTTCTCTAAGTTTATCATCTTTCTTGCACCCATGCAAAGTATAATACATAATCAGTGGGTAGGTGTGCGAGACACAGAAATAAAGTAGTTGAATTTTGAAACCTTCTTGTAGGAATTAGAAGGAGGCGAGAGAACCCCATTACGAGAGAAGATTGTTTAGTGTGGTTTGGCTGCCACAGTTGCTTCCCACCTACCATTCCTTACACAAATTTTATTGTTACCTAATTTGAGATATACAACCCTGAGACTCAAGAAATTCAGGTGGAAAGTGGTAGAGTTGTTGCATGAATTAACCCTGAAAGTGCCTCCCGCACTTTGTGCCTAGCAGAAAGGGAAGCTTATGAGAACATGTTTGTTTTAGCTGGTGAAGAGTATTTCCGCACACATGGAGACTGGTGTATAAGCTGTATTTCTAGAACTTTGTTGAAATTAGAAAAAGGGAGGTAAGTCTTAGCTATCCGCTAAGTTAAAAAGAATGCATTTAAAAGATGAAGTTGTAGAGATTATAGTTCTCTTGCACTGTGTTGTGGGAAGTGCTTGCACTGAATTCTTCGAATTCAGGATTTGTCATTTTATTCTAACAATTTGTACTTTGGAAAGTTTAATTGACTAGGACTCTATCATTAGTTTTCATTTGAATGAACAATTATGGAATTTTTGTCAGTCCCTTGTTTTTCATGTGTTCATATCTAGTTTTCATCCTAGAAAGTCAAGAGTCTGCTTGGTCAAGTTTAGAGCTGCATCACCCTCCACTTTCTTTCACACCTGTTTATAAGAAATTTCCTCAGCCAACCATGTGTAAGGGTATGTGGGATTTCTCTCATATTAACGATGTATTGTCAATGGTCTCAATCAAAAAATTATAAGGAATCCCTAGCCTATGGTTTTCCCATGACTCTACTGCCCTTGTGATGAAAGTTTGAATTTTTTAATACCCAATTCGACCGATTCTCATACCTTAGAGTTGGGGGTTTTGAAAATGAGCCACTGAAATTACCCCATTTCCCCTCTAACTACATTGTGATTTTAGAAGTCTATCACCAAATGTTTATAGTAAATGTGAAGTACCAGAACACAGGGAAGAAGAGATATTCCTTTCCTTTATCTACCAATTTCTTCTACTGCAAATCTAATGGTGCCGCTAAAGTGGTGGGAACACTTCTGGAGAAGTTCCATTATTCATCCCTGCCAACCAGAAGAAGTTTTGATAGTACAAATGGTATGTGAAACATCATCTGTATGGAGCTAAGGGTCACATGCATCACCTTGATATTGAAGATTTATGGGAGGATTGTCTGGATGAGGCTGAAATGTTTAAGAGGAGTTATATCAGACTTTCCTTGCAACAAATTTACACCCTTGGTGTTTCCTTAAATGTTCCCGATGATGTGACCAAAGATGAGATTATCATTGATCTAGAGTATCATACTATTGCTAATACATTCCCCTTGGAAATTGATTGGTCTAGAGAAGAGGTTTCAAACCTGATGGTTCATATTGCTCCAGTATTGGGGAGAGCATCTGACTAGGAAAATGGCAAGTGGAAGCAACACGTTGGCTCCTCTCAGAGTCAGAAGTCTTCATTTCACAAAGAGAAAGGAGTAGTTTCCTCTTCCCTCATCAAAGCACCAATAGTTAGGTCTACAGACAGGTCGCTAAACAAAATCTCTTAGTCAAGAGATGATGGAGAGAAACTTGAAGAAACAACTGCTAGACTAAAGTCTATTTATGAGCAAGGTGACTGCATTGCACCATCGAAAGAAAAATTGCCCTTCTCAGATTTTAAAGGTATTTATCAACAGATAATTGATGATTATTCTTTTTTTTATTTTCTTTAAATCCCCTTTTCTTCTATACAAAGTACCCTCGACATTGTCAATAGAGGATCAAGACGTAAAATAACCTCTATAGCTTGGCTGAAAAATAGAGGTTGAAAAGAAAAGAAAAGTTTCTACCCTTGTCTCCACTAAAATAGACATAGTTGCACTTTTCCTACAAAGTTATCACAAGCCTAAAAAGCCTAAATGAATATCTTAGATTATCTTTGATTTTGTGTCTGGCCATCAAATCTTTGAAATTTTTGATCATGTTGGGAGTATAGATGCAAGTAACATAATCGAGAAGGATTATAATATCAACCATGTGTATATGGGATCCTCTAATTTGGAAGGGGATGTCTATCATGTTGATTTCTTAGTCCATGCATTGATCAAGAGAGCACGAGAACATAAGAAGAAGAATATAGAGCTCCAATGCCAAATGAAATCATTGAAGGATTTCATTTCATCCTTTATAAATCCTACTACTAGGGAGTCCTTGAGTTCACAGGTTTAGGGAAGTGATCCAAATACTATAAGAAAAGTCAAAGGTAACTTGGGGCATGCCAAAGCTATCACCGATTGGATTGATGAAATGTATAGGGTTGGTGTTAGTTATATTACTAAGTTCACTGTGTTCTATATAAATATTTGGAATAAAAGAAAGGAGATGTTAATGGAGTTGCGACAGATTTAGAGAGAACACTAAAGCATTTTTGTGCTTTCAAATGAAGTCATAGAGCTCATGTCATTGAGCCACGCCACATTAACCATTGAGAAAATAGTAGAGCATCCTAGAGTTGTTGATCCTATTTGGCGTGACGCATTAGATTGGAAGGAAAATATTTATTGTGACTATATTGATGGCATTGAAAATTCTTTGAAGCATTACTTGAGTGATCTGCTAAAAATAAAGGAGAGCCTCTGTGCTCTAGATGTCGACCTTATGGACAACTTTGAAGAGAATGTGCAGGAACTTAGTAAAATGATGGGCCAATTTAGAGATAATTATCAGAATAATCTTAGGGACCCTCAAAGAATTGGGTCAACTACAAATACATACCTTTACCTTTGAATCTAAGATGGACGAGATGCACAAGAACATAGTCACTACTCATGGGTTGATCTCAAAGTGAAAAACAAGGTTGCGGATCACCACGGTACCAGAGGACCCGAATATGGAGCCGGTTATGAACAAGTACCATGAATACAGAAAAAGGATCAAAGCTTAGGAGGTGACATGTGTTGATTAGGAGGTGGAGATTGTTGATGATGGTGAACCGAGAGCTGAATAGGTGGTGGGGGTTTCATGTTTTAATGTTTTTAGTTACTTTTCTTGATCATTGGTCAGGAGGCCTAAAGACTTATTTTAAATAATTGTTTTCTTCAAGTAGTCATTATCTTTCATGTTTAAAATAACTAGACTAGATTTCTTGTTAGGATCTTTCAAGCTAACTTTGTTTTTCTCATAAGAGTAAAAACTTATATGCATGTTGTTGTGTATTGTTTTAATATAGAAGAACTATTGGTGGGTTTCATATATTCGTAATCTTTGAATTATGGTATATGAATGCTTTTCTATTCTTTGAAATGGGTGTCAGTTGGTAAATTTATATTGACATGGTGGATGGATTTGAATTTCAGTTGCTATGAAATATTATCTGCGAATGGTGTTTTGTAGTGACTCTTTATTTGAAAATCTGAAATTAAAAAAAAAAGTAGTTAGTGTTGTGGGTGCCTTTATAAAGATTTCTATTTAAAATCTCTTTCCTTATTTTCTTTCTGGTTAAAAGCATTTGATTTATTTATTCATTGAAAAGCATGTGAAGGTAGTTGTCACCTTGTAAAATAAGGAGAGAATCAATTAGTAAATAGTTGTTATAGATAGTAAATAGTTGTTAGACTGGTTCAACTATGGTTACATTTGTCATCTAAGTGGATGTGAGAATATATAGTTAGGTGACAAATTTGTTAACCAACAAATAGTCAAGGGGAAAACCCTATTAATCAATATTCTTACACACTTCCTTCCCTGAGTCCTCCATTTTTTTTACAACCATTTCCCATAACAAAATATCACAATGTTCACCCTCATTATTATCAACCTCCACTTAAAATAATTTTACTTCTCCATCACAATCCAATGTGTCCAATTGCAATCCATCCATTTAAGAAACTATCAATAACCAAGCCCAAACGATTACATCCTTACAACAACCATTGGCTTATTTAAATAAATTCAAATTTAATATTCCCACATTTGATGTAGCGAGTCCATTATTTGATAAATTTTTCCATGTGTTTCATCCTAAGAATATGGAAATTCTTTGATTGGAGTTATACAATGGAAAAGGTGACCCCTTGACTCCTGTAAAGGAATTTGAAACCTTGTGTAGTGAGTCATACAATGGTATTGTTCTTTGTCTCCTTATTCTATCAGTTCTTTCTAACAATTGGCTAATGCTTTCAATCAATAATTTCAAAAGAACATCGGTCCTAAGATTACTTTGACTAATTTGATTCATTTCAAGAAATGAGTTAAAAAAAAAATTACTAATTTTCTTGGCAGATACAAACATTTGAATTCACAAATTGCTTATCATGTGCCTAATCATGACTTTCAAATAATTTTTATTGCTAAATTATAAAAGGATATCAAATATAAGCTTCTATTTTTTGAGTTTACTTCCATTATACAATTGTGCATAGTGCTTTATAATTATTTGCTTCAAGTGAGTCTATTTGAATCATCCTCTTCAATGGCTCTATTTGATAAGAATGAGAGTGCTTAATAATTGTTTATGAAGTTCAAACACAACAAAGGTTTCATCAAGATAAATGACATCAACACTCAAGTGGCAACCACAACATCAGGTGTGGCCCCTTTATCTAAATACTATAGAAAAGAATTAACTCCTTCCAAGTCTTTATACAACATAATGTTGAGGTTAATGAATGCTAATGTATTGTAAAATCCACCCATCAAACCAATTGACCATTCTAAACCATTGCTAGCTTCCCATGATCCTAAAGATTTATGTCTATATCATCATCAACCAGGTCATGATACCAAGAAATATTACCAATTGATAAATAATATTGAAGGGTAAAAGCACAATATTGTGTTAGACTTTTATAAAGGAACCAACAAACACAAATAAAATTGTTTAACATCGACCGCATAAAGTGGCATTTCTAAATTGAATTCTGAAACAATGTAAACTAATCAAATGTAGAAATATGAATGGAATTTATGTCTATTATTTTTTAAAAAAATTAGGAAAAAAATTGATAATTTTTTTTATAAAATCAAAGACGGATTTTTTATTGCTGAAAAATGCTGAAAAAATCAGGGATTCTAGTCGGCATCACCAAAAAAAATGAAAACAGACTTATTTTTTCTGATTTTTTTTCCAAATAGAGAAAAAATATATGTAGTGTTAAAAAAAATAATTTTGATGTATATTTTTCTCGTTATAATTTTTTGAAGTCCAACATAGCTAAATTTGGCAGTTTTCATTCGATGTCACCTTTTGAATACTAAATTTATCATTAACAAAAAAGAAATACCCTTTCTGAGAAGATTCTATCATCTAGTGAAAAATATTTTTAATTTTTTTTAATATCATTTATAATAATTTTTTAATTTCTAATTAACCTCTTTTTTAACTTTAAAAAGCTACTCTCAATGTTTAATTAATAAAAAAAGTTAGAACTAATCAAAATACTAAACAAAATATGTCTAGATTCGTGACTTCAAGCTCTACAAAAGAGTATTTTTCAATTTTTGTAAAAAAGTATTCTGCTTGAAGAAAAATTGAGAAAAAGTGAAAAGTTTCAGAAATATTGAGTTTTTCACCTTTTGTGTGCCACATCACATGACACATAGGCTGGTCTTGCTGTATTGAGTTCGGTTGGACTGAGTCTGGCCAAACTTAGTCCGATCGGATTAGCCTTATTTCAAACTATAAAAAAAATTGAATTTTTTTTGAATGGACTCATTTGAATGAAAGGAGTACAACCTAACTGAGTCTGGCTGGACTCCCGGTGCCACGCAGGTGCCATGTGGCACCATGTGGCTTGAGGGTAGTCTGGCTGGACTGAGTTCCACCGTACCCAATATGGTCGGACTAAGTTCAACCGGACTACCCTTAGTTGGCCCAAAATGCGACACAACTCCATGCTTATACCCTGAAGACTTTATTGCAATACTATATTCGTAGTTGGTGTGACTGATAAAGGGAATAAGTCTATACCTCTTGCTAACCAATACCTCCAAATCTTCACCAATCCATTGACTTTTCATTCTATAAATGTTTTTGATTAAGTTAAAAATCGGTTTTGAAGGGTCCCCAAAACCCTTTACAAACAGAGCTTAACAGAAAAAGTAACAAGAGACAAAAAGGAACAGGCCAACAAAAAGCCAACAGAAAACCATAGAAAATCGACTAAAGCCCCACAAAGCCAGCAAAACCAGCCATACCCAAGAAGAGAAACTAATTGATTTTTTTCAGGGCATTAGCTAGGGTGTTGCTAATCCCATGTAGATCTTTGATGTTTTCCTAGAGATTTGGGAGATCCTTAGTAGAAGCAGCCACAACTTTCTTGACACTCGCCCTGGTCCTCTTAGCAGCACCACCAACTGGAGTAGCTTCACCACTGCCAATCTTTGTCATAATCCACTAGCTTCTCCATAAAGCTTGTGAGGGACCCTTTTTCTAGCTTCACCCACACTTTCGGCATCGCTTTCCATGTTGACATATTGTCTGGTTCCTCCCTCCTTAAATATCCTCCCATCTTCAAATTTGGATTATCAGCTCTCTTCCTCTGCAAACTCAACACTTCTTTCTTGTAGTTACTTGAGAATTTGAACTGGGTGACCCACAAAGTGTGCGGTGTTTTATAAGAAATGGTTGGGGATCTGCCGCTTTGCCAGGTAATAATTATCTTTCCATCAAGGCATAAATTATTCATATTCTTTGTCATGATTATGCGGTCCTTCCCTCCCCATATATCTATCCTTTCTAAGGAGCTCTTTAATATTTATGTTGACATCTTCCCCGTGTCAAATCATTTGGGAATTGGAATTAACACCTAGGTTCACTAGACAGTCCACCACCATATTTTTTTCTCTAAAGGCATGTTGAATTACAATATCTTTAAAACTAGCAATAATTTCCCTAGCTTTCATGATAATATTTTCAATTGACCATGATGGCTCCGACTCCCCCTTCAAACACTTAATAATATTAAGTGAGTCTCCCTCGATCCATAATTTATCATGATTAATATTCTTGGCTATAATTAAGGGGTTCAGGGCAGCTGAGGCTTCAACAAAATGACTTGTTTGACTCCCCAAAGGACCAACCACCGCCACTAAGCAACTTCCAACAAAATTCCTGACAATGCCCCCATATCCAGCTTTACCCAGATTCCCCTTAGAGGCCCCATCAAAGTTATCCTTAATCCACCCATGAGGAGGAAAACACGAAATGAGACATTCTCTTCCCTTCTCCTTGCTAGTAGTAGTAGTTGAGAAGTTCCACATGTCTTTGAAGTTTTCTTTAGCAGCTGGTCCATAATCAGTGCCATAGATGCATTCAAATATACTCCTGTAACTTTTATTCGCCACCACTTCAGGAATAACACTTTTATCCCTAAAAATCCTATTGTTGCGCTCTTTCCAAATATTCCAGATAACATTCGGAAGAGTAAGTCTCCAAGTCTCCACAATCTAAGGATTAGAATTGGGGCAATGCCATTGCTACTAGGAATCCCCTAGGGAGTTCAGAAAAATCCAGCTCAAGTTCCACCTGCTTAAGATGATTTTCCAGATTTCCTGACTAAAAGTACACTAATTAAGAATATGGTAGCCAGTCTCTTCTTTCTTGCAACAAACAGAACATGTGTTAGGAAAAACAAAACCTCTCTTTTGAAGGTTGTCCAGGGTTAAAACATTATTTTGGATGAAAATCCAAAAAGAGATATTAACCTTAGGAACTAACTTCTTGTTCCATACTTTAGCCCAAATAGGAATTTCTTCCACAGATTCATTATGGATAGCCACAGTTGAGAAAATAGAGTATTTCCCATCCGATGTTTCCCTCCATATCAATCTGTCATCTTTGTTGTCTCTAGGAACTTTAGCAGAGAGAGCAATCTGAAGGAACTTAAGCCCCAAACACTGTTGGCTAAAATCAATCCAATTCCCATTTCTCCAGTAGTCTCTGACCAGCTCCCCAAACCTAATTTTGAACCAGTCTTTCCATTCATTAAGGATTGGAACTTCCTTGAGAGGTTTGTCCAATATCCACCTATCTTCCCAAAATCTTATTCTCCTACCATCCCCAAGGTTCCAAATTCATCCAGGAGCAGCCCAGCTTTTAGGTGATTGAAAAACATTCCATATAGCTGAACCTTCAACAATAAAAGAATCATCTAAGAATTCTTCCTCAGAAGGTTGCATATAAAGATATTTGTTTTTCCAGATAGAGTTCCATTCTCTTTCCTCCCCTTTCATTCTCCAAATTTGTCTGGCTAATAAAGCCTTATTCATGGAACTGATATTCCTTAAACCCAACCCACCTGAGGCCTTAGGAGAATAGATTTTATTCCAAGTAATAAGGGGAATTCTATTTTTGACTTCCACCCCTGACCAAAGAAACTTTTTTTGGATTCTTTCAATAGCTTCCACAAATTTTCTGGGGATTTTGAACAAACTGAGAGCATAAATAGGTAGGTTTTGGAGAGTGGCTTTAAGCAGAGTAACTTTGCCCACTTGACGAAGGACAACCTCTTTCCAACCAGAAAGTTTTGAATTAAATCTATCCACCAGCTTATTCCAGAAAGGATCCTCAGGCTTAATACATAGAGGAAGCCCCAAATAAGAAGAGGGAAGCTCAAAAATTTTGCAACCAAGAATTCTTTCAATACTTAGTTGCCTTTAAATAGGGGTGTTGATGAAGAACAAAGAACTTTTTTTCCAATTAATTTTTTGACCAGAGGCAGATTCATAAGTATTCAACACCTTCTTCATGTTTTTAGCTTCCAAGATGGAAGCTTCCCTGATAGTAATAGAATCATCAACAAACTGTTCATGAGAACAAGTGACATTGGATGAAGATGGTTTCAGACCCTTAAGATTGCCATCTTCCACATTTTTAAGAATAAATCTACACAAGAATTTAGCTAAAATAGTAAACAAGATAGGGGATATGGGGTCTCCATGTCTAAGGCCTCTAGAGCTTTTGAAGAAACTAGATGGGGAACCATTGACAATAATAGCATAAGAGGAAGTTTCCATAAGTTGAGAGCAAAGATGGATTACATTTTCACCAAAACCAAACGCTTTCATTATCCTTAGGAGAAACTGCTAGTTCACTCTATCAAAAGCTTTAGCCATGTCTAACTTCAGGAAGAATCCTTGATTATTTGCCACTTTCAAGGAGTGGATATTTTCATGAACAGATATGATGGAATCCAAAATCTGTCTACCAGGGACAAAGCCATTATGTTGGATGAAGATAATTCTTGGAAGAATTTCCAGCAACCTGGAAGTCAAAACCTTGGATAAAATCTTGTAAATAGAGTTGCACAGACTAATGGGTCTAAACTTATTGAGAGAGTCAGCACCTAGGATCTTCAGAATAAGGACAATGAAGGTAGCATTTAGTTCCTTGAGGAGCCTTCTAGAGCCAAAATTTTCTTTAACACCATTGTAGATGTCAACCTCCATGATGTGCCAAAATTTTTGGAAGAAAAACATTGGAAAACCGTCTGGTCCAGGGGATTTATCTCCCTGAAAAGAAAACACCGCCTTTTTGATTTCTTGATTAGATGGAATACGGGATAAAAATTTATTATCTTCAACAGTTAGGGTAGAAGGAATAGCTTGCAAGAGGATATTTTGATTACTGATATCTAGGTTATCCACTTCTCCCAACAAGGTGCTGAAATACTCCATAGCTTCCTTTCTAATATCATTATCCTCCATTAAGATCCCTTTTTTATAGGATAATCTGGATATCCTGTTAGCTGCCCTATGCTTGAGAGGAGTTAAGTGAAAAAATTGGGTAGTTTTATCACCTTCCTTCAAGAACAAGGTTCTAGATCTTTATCTCCAAAATGTCTCCTCATTAGAAATAATGGTGTGGTATTTAGACAAAAGAACATTTTCCACCACCCTAAGTTCTTCGGACAACCCAAACTCTTGGATTCTATCCTGACCATCTTTAATTTTAGTTTTAATTTGAATTTTACTCTTGAAAATGTCCCCAAAAATCTCTTTGTTCCAGATTTTGATTTTAGTCTTTAAAATATTGAGCTTTTTATCTATTCTAAAGAGATTCGTACCCTGAACCTTAGAATTCCACCAATCAGTGACACAAGCTTCCAAAGAGGGGTGGGATAACCACACTTTTTCAAATCTGAAAGGGAAGTTTCTCTTAGCTGAAAAAGAGTTTGCAATAAAAGAGATAGGATAATGGTCTAACCCAATTTTGATAACAGAAGCAAGGGAGCAACTATACTTGGTTAACCACTTAGGAGAAATTAAAGTTCTATCTAACTTTACTTGGATCAGGTCAACTCCAGTTCTTCTATTAGTCCAGGTGTAGTTAATGCCCTAAAGATCCACATCCATAAGAGCTTGATAATTGATGAACTCCATAAGGTCTTGTTTCCCATCAAGCTACAAGGGGAGACCTCCCATCTTCTCTTCCTATTTTAGTGGAGTATTGAAATCTCCCATTATAATCCAGCTTTGATCAACAAACTTAAGTCTATCATCGGTAAGACTTCTCCAATATTTAACTCTCCCAGTTTTGGTATTAGGTGCATAGACATTATTTAACACCCAAACAAAGTTATCCTTAATATGCTCAAGCTGCATTGAGTTCCTATTAAAATAAGAGATAATTTCCTTACCTTTGATGGTTTCTTGGTTCCAAAAAATCGTAGTTCCTCCAGAAGCTCCCTCCGAGCTAGTTCCTATGACACCATTATTCTTAAAAATTCTGATCTTTTCCACTTTTTCCTTAGACATCTTGATTTCCTGAATGAGGACCACATCCGGTTTATGATATTTAATGATGTTTCGTAACACATCCTTCTTATGAGGGACATTCAGCCCTTTGATATTCTAGGATATTATTGTGTAGGGGAAAAAGCGAGACTAGGCTATCATGCACTAATCCTAATTTTTGACACACATTATGCAATACGAAAGAGCCTAGAGGTATCACACAATTGGCTACTTCTTTTTGTGGAAGAGAGAGCCATGGGCTACCTATTAGGATTTCTATTCCTTTGTTGTAATTGAAAGATAAAATGATGCAAGTTCAAGTCCTAACCCCAAAATGCAAGTATGAACTAATAGCAAGATTGAAGAATTGAACTTAAACAATGAAACGTTGTAAACACAAGGACAAGACAAGAATGTAGATGCATACCCAGAGTCAAAATCTGAGTGAAAATGTTCGGGACGGGGGCGCGGGCGCCACTGTCCTGATACTGCCCCGAAAACTGCTGTTTTACAACTTGGAAAGTTATCGGAAATGTTGAAAATTGCTATCTGACAGAAGGACCAGGGCACCCAGCGCCTCTGTCCTAGGGACCAGGGCACCCAGCACCCCTATCTTGGTAGGACCAGGGCACACCATGCCTTTGTCCTGATCTTTTGCTCTGAAACTTGGTGTGAAGTTCTGTCTCGGTCTGCTTCCGTCGGATCTGCAACTTGCGGCGTCGTCCGAATCCTGAAACCTGCACTTATATCTAAAAAGGTATGGTGGGCGGCTATATAGGGTTTTTCCTTAGTCAAACCCCCACTTTGGTGATTTCCACCTCCATGAATAGCCAAGTTGTATTGTAAAAGTATTGTGTGTGCAGACCTTGTGTGTGTGCAAGATCCTAAAATGCAAGTAAGAAAACTAGAGCAACCTAGAAAGTAAACCCTAATTGCTTGTAAATGAAAATGTAAATGCTCCAAATGAAGATGCAAAGTGATCTAAAGCATGAATACAAATGATATAATGAGGCTTATGCAAAGACATGAAAACAACATGAAATCATACCCAACCCCAAGGGAGGGGTACAAGCCAATCTTCAGTCAGTAATCTCCTATTGCTCTTCAATGCCTTCAAAGCCCTAAATGGATGAATGAAATTGATGAATGCTTGATGGATGGATGTTGAATATTGTTGAAGTCTTCAAAGATCTGCTCTTTCGCTGCATATAAGGTCCTGAAACCAAAATTCGGATCCTTTCCAATGAAGAAAGAGAGTTCTTATATATGAAACCCTAGGTTGTAATTTCAACTTTTGGCCGACCTAGAGATTGAATCTCCTACCAATTTCTTGGGGTTAAGCTTTATTTTATGATTGGATCGCACTCCTAAAATTTTGAGAAAAATGTCCGGGACCATGTGCACTCTGGGTGCCACGGTCCCG
Organism: Cryptomeria japonica; assembly: GCF_030272615.1. NCBI lineage: Eukaryota > Viridiplantae > Streptophyta > Pinopsida > Cupressales > Cupressaceae > Cryptomeria > Cryptomeria japonica. The sequence goes on from NC_081415.1 coordinate 86,578,360, forward strand.
ACAACTTTTCACCAAATTTTCAGAGCCGTCGGATATGATGATTTGAGAGAGAATCCCGAAGTTACAGGTGATTTCGAGATGTTTTGACCCCCAAAATCAAGCCCCCAAGTTCAAAATAGGACTTAATTAGGGTTTTTGATTGAATGATGTATTGGAGGAATAAAATGAAAAGGGCACACTTCAATGAAAGGGCCCAACTTTATGATGTGGAATATGATGAAATAGAACCCTAGACCTAATTAATTTCATTAATTAAGTGCTAAAGGGGAAATGCAATGCAAAGTGTAAAATGCGCCAAGGCAAGTGCTAAACTAGATGTGAAATTATACCACCCTAGCAAGTGCGTACAATTTATGATGCTACATTTAGCCCCCACTTTAGTGGTCATATGAGTACTACGTGCATATGCAAGCTAAAGTACAGGAAAGTAAACATTATTTGAAAAAGGATATATCCATAAGTTTGTCGAACGAAGCCCCCAACGGTATCTGCAGTACACAGTTAGGAACCACACCCTACAAAAGACACGTTAGATCACAAATTCACCTAATGCTTACTAAGGAAAGTGATGAAATTTGTGAGTAGCTATATGGCCCCCCTATTTCGGCTTGCTTATTAGGGAGGTGAAACAAGATAGCATGTTTACTTATGACAAATTGTGTGAGAGATTATTAATGAGAGATGTTCACTAAAGAGGCTTCATCAGAGCACATTTTGGAACATCCCAGGAGTAAGGGAACAAAAATACGATTCCTACGCAACAAACGGTTCGAAAATTGCATCTCCCAAACTCAAGTTATGATGAAATGAGTAATAGAGGAAAATTAGGGTTTTGAAAATAAAGGGATGAAAATATATACCTTGAAAGTGACAATTGCATTTGTCACTTTGTTGATTTCTAAGTATTGTTCATTGTAGTGGAGCCCACATAGCCATCATCATGCCTTCACGATGACTGGAGCATCCCACGAGGATTGAGGTCATGCGACAGGCCGTGATCGATGATGAGCCACTGGACGAGGTGAGTTGACTAAGCTTTGACTTTGACTTTCTGTAGTTCTATTGACTTTGAGTTTCTGTGATCGAATGCGGGCCCTAGAATCTGACCCTAGGTCCCACCTAGGGTGCCATGGTCCCTATGGGGTGCCATGGTCCTCTCAGGGTGCCATGGTCCCTGTGGGGTGCCATGGTTCTCTCAGGGTGCCATGGTCCCTGTGGGGCGCCATGGTCCCTGAAGGGCACCATGGTCCTCTCAGGGCTCCATGGTCCTCTTAGGGTGCCATGGTCCCAATCAAGACTTGGTGAGGGATGTCAGGGTTTAGCATTCGATGTTCGATAGTTTGCGTAGATGATTTTGATGATTGAGTACTGATTACACTTATGTTTTTGCATTGCAGGGTCTTCCATACATGAGAGAGCACACCGCAGGGCAGATTCTTCGTAGTCTGCGAGATCAGATTCCTTGGCTGACTCAGGCAGAGAGGGATACATTATCGATCATGGGTTTATGGTATGCGATCCTCATGCCGGCCATTTGATTCCATCCTGCGATGCTGATGGCACTTATGGAGCGATGGGATCCTAACACATGTACATTCCATCTCCCAGTAGGAGAGATGACGGTTACACTTGAGGATGTGTACCGCATACTTCGCCTACCTATCAAAGGAGCCACTGTGACATACGTGACCGATCGGTCAGTAGAGGACTATCAGAGGGAGCGGGTATACTGCATAGGGAGAGTCATGCCAAGTGAGATGAGAGGTCGCATCATGGTCAGTTGGCTCTTACATCCTATAGGAGAGGTGCCCCTTGTGAGACATCTTATGATTGCCATCATTGCACTAGCCGTCTGCCCTAATGGGTGAGGTACGCACATGCATGGTGGTCTCACATGGTGTATTAGGGCTATGGAGAGACATAGGAGAGTATATGCTTAGGGTCAAAGTATGCTTGCACGTCTCTATCACGACCTCGAGGAGTATGTGTTTGGACAGTGTTGTAGTTTGATGACATGCACACTTCTGCAGGTGTGGATATTTGAGCACTTCACATGCACCAGGCTTGTCGGCTATCTGATGAGTACGGCTAGTGAGCGACCTAGGGTGTTTGCCTATCCACTTACCAGTGAGTGGAGATTTGGGGATCTATTATATTGGAGAGTGATATTTGATAGATTGACAGCTGAGGTGATAGTATGGAGACCATATCTGTAGATGCATAGATGGGATGGGATGGAGAGGTAGCTAGCATACTTACAGAGGAACCACCTACTGAGAGGATGATACTCACATATCATAGTCCCATTCTACTTTGACCAAGTACAGAGGCAGTTTGGGCTAGAGCAGTGTGTTCCAGTGGATGTACCCATCTATACGCAACACTCGCAAGTCCTTCCCAGACCCAGGGCAGTAGTGAGACCTATGATAGATGATATCAAGATTACAGATATAGAGGGATCCGATCAGGATGTGGTCACTGATTACTCTATAGATCCCAGAGCATAGTGCAGGTATCTCTCATGGTTTGTGAGGTCATACCCGGGGCCTATCTTTCCACCAGATTACCTGACAGGCCATCCAGGCCCATGGAGACATGGAGACTGAGATGAGGATTAGGGATCCAGATCGGAGGAGGCAGGAGAGGGAGAGGGTCATGAGGAGGTAGGAGATCCTGATCCACCCATAGGAGATTAGCCTAGTGCTGAGGAAGAGGAGGAGGGAGAGGAGGATGACATAGATAGAGATGATGATGAGGAGAACGAGGATGAGGATGCAGATGAGGATGTAGATGAGGATGATGATGAGGAGGAGGAGGAGGATAGAGATGATGAGGAGGAGTCAGATGCAGCTCCCCACCATTCAGGAGATGATACCATAGCCTTGGATCCTCCTCTTATTCCCCAAAAGGGGGAACCCGAGGCGATACAGAGACCTATTTCTAGTACGAGCTAGCCTACACCCATCATGCATAGATTATTTGACCATGGGGAGCCTAGTAGTTCCCAGTCACAGATGCTACCATATCACGATCCCTACTGGTGCGAGGGAGATCCAGGTATAGTAGGTTTATATTGATTGATTAATGTTTTGATGATATATAATGATACTTATACAAAAATCTATTCTACTGCTACAGCTAATGTGCAGGAGTGGCGTTCCTTGATTCAGCAAGCAGTGACAGATATTTCCATGATGGCACAGATCCCTAGTTCCTCACTGATTTCTTATAGACCTCAGGGGAACGCGGGTCAGCATGAGGACTTGTTTTCCCCATTTCGAGTATAGGTGGACATATGGAAGGAGAGAGAGAGAGTTCTGTCAGAGAACCTTCAGTGAGCACAGCGTGACCTAGCAGTAGCTCAGGCCGAGGCTACCTCGTATCGTGTGATCCTTATGGATAGGGATCGTAGGTGTTCCTCTCAGAGTCATTCACGGTCTATATCATGCTATACACCTATGGGTCCACCTTCACGGCTAGATCAGGAGGGAGCATCTAGTCGTCACTCTCCAGCCACTAGCCCTAGGGATAGGAGATGATCTCATGATGTAGGATAGGTCACATTTTGGATGTATAGTGACCTTCCTTTGTATATGAAAACATGATCCACACACACACACACACACACACACACACACACACACACACACACACACACACACACACACATATATATATATATACATACATGCTTCTCTTTGTCTCAAATGTGTTATCTTTAATGCCTAAAACCATGTATATTTTGCTTTGATTAAAGTTAATACATTTGGTAGGTGTACATGTATGTTCTGAATTTAATTTCCATGTGATTGATTTTTCAATGCTCCATGATTAAATTGATACATGTGTGACTTGATTAAAATAAAATATTCAATCAAGTACTACATTGATGATAGAGAAGAAATATGTGTGAAGCCTAAGAATCATATAACTAATGTGATTTAATTTTAAAATTAAACACAACATGATACGATTCTACTTAACACATAAAGACATTGTATAATATGCCAGCATAATGGAAATGTAAATCTTTTACAATTTTCATAAATGAATTTAAGACAAACTATAGATTAAAGAACATACTTGTCAAGAACAAAGCAATATAGATTAAACACAACATCATTTAATTCTATTTTTTCTAACCAAGATATGCTAACATATTACCCAATTTTGAAAAATTGAAAAGAAGATAGATGAAATGAAAGATAAGGAATGAGGAATTAAGCATAGTATCGAAGCAAGTGCATAGCATTTATAGGTTCTTTAAGAGGTATACCGTCTACATCCACTTTTTTGTAAGCACCTGATCCATAATCTTCAATAACAATATACAGTCCAAGCCAATTAGGACTAAATTTTCTGTTTTCTTCAGGTAAGGCATTCACATTGCGCTGATTCTCATAGAGAACTAAGTCACCTACTAAGAAGGAACGTTGAATAACCTTATCATTATAGCTTCGTTGTAGAGTTTTGTGATATGCTTGAATATGCTCAAGAGAATTTATACACTGCTCATCAATCATCTCAAGCTATTGAAGTCTTTGTTCTCTATAAGAGTCATCATCTACTATACCTTTGAGAGAAACTCTAAGTGATGGAATCTCTAACTCTAAAGGCATAATAGCATCAGCACCATAAACAAGATTATAAGGGGTAGTTCCTATAGCAATTCATACACTCATTTGGTAGGCCCAAAGAGAATAGATTAGCTAAGTACTCCAATCCTTACCATGCTTATTCACGGTTTTGCGAAGAATTTGTTCAATTATCTTATTGGATGATTCGGCTTGACCATTTGATTGAGGATAGTATGGTGTAGAAAATCGATGTTTGATATGATATTTCTTGAGGAATTTCTTCATGTCCTTGTTCTTAAATGATGTCCCATTATCTGAGATTATAGTGGAAGGTATCCCAAAATGAGAAATAATGTTTTCTAGAAGAAATCGACAAATCACTTCAGCAGTAGTAGAACGAAGGGGAACAGCTTCTACCAACTTTGTAAAGTAATCTATTGTGGTTATAATAAAAGTGTGTCCTTGAGATGAAGGAGGAGAGATTTTACCGATGAGATCCAACCCCCATGCAGAGAAAGGCCAAGAAGCTATGTGAGAACGAAGTTCTTCGGCAGGAGCATGAATCAGATTATTGTGTTGTTGACATTGATAACATTTCTTAACAAATGAAAAAGCATCCTTCTGCATAGTTTGCCAATAGTATCCCATACGAAGCAATCTTTGAACCAAGGATTTGCCTCCAAAATGCCCCCCATAGGCACCTGAATGTGCCTCTTCAAGAGTAATAGGGATTTCCGATTTGTTAAGATAGTGAAGGAGAGGACCATTATAACCCCTTCGGTAAAGAACATTAGAAAGAATGATATATCTAGCAGACAGCTTGCGGATTCTAGCCCTAGTGTTCCTATTGGCGGAATCAGGAAAGGTACCATTAGTCAAGTATCTTACGATATGCGAATACCATTCATCTGAGTCTATAAAGTCACAACATGTCACCAAGCTAGAATCATCTACAATAGTTGGAGAAATGAGGTTGTGAATAACAAATTTAAGATCAACCACAGGGTCTTCTAAAGATACAAGAGAAGCCACACATGCCATTGTGTCCGCATGTCGATTATCTTTTCGAGGAATAGGTTCCATGGTATAAGAATCGAATCTTTGTAACAAAGAGATAGCAAGGTCTTTATATTGTGATAATTTGTCTTGTTTTGCTTGATACAGTCTTGTTACTTGTCTTATAATCAATTGCAAATCTCCATAAATATGTATGTGCTTTATATTCAAAGCCAAGGCTGCTTTTATAACTGCTATAAGAGCCTCCTACTCAGCAATGTTATTGGTACATAGGAAATTTAGACGATAAGATAATGGAATGGATTTCTTTGTAGGAGAAATTAGAACAACACCTACCCCCGATCCTATACGACACTTAGAGCCATCAAAGTATAACTCCCAAGTTCCATCTTTCTCTGTACAAAGAATGAAGTCATCGGGAAAAGACTCAGGGTTAGGGAAGGAGAAAGGTGAAGGGGCCTCAACTAAGTGATCAGTCAACGCTTGCCCTTTAATTGTTCTTTGTGAAACAAATTTAAGGTCAAATTTAGTTAACATCATAACCCACTTAGCTAGGCGTCCTAATAAATCAGTTTTAGAGAAAAGATGCTTCAAAGGATCAAACTTTACCATGACGTGGACTTCTGAATTTAAAATATAATGTCTCAATTTCTGAGTCGCAAACACCAAGGCCAGGCATTGTCTTTCTATCGCAGAATATCGGGTCTCATAATCGAGTAAGGTACGACTTATATAATAAACCGGACATTCCTTACCATCTTTATCATGTTGTGCCAATAATGCTACGAGAGCATGAGAGGAAGCAGCTATATAAAGAAGAAAGGGTTTAGAAGGTTCGGCAGGTTGAAGGATAGGAGGACTAGCTAAATATACTTTTAAATCTTCAAATGCTTGCTGACAATCTTCGTTCCATTGAAAAGTGATATTATTTTTGAGAAGTTGAGTAAAAGGAAAAGTATGATCCGCAAGTTGAGATACAAACCTACGAATAGCTTGAATCTTTCCTTGTAAGCTTTTGAGTTGAGACACATTTCTAGGAGGTGGCATGTTGACAATAGCATCTATTTTCTTAGTGTCCACCTCAATCCCACGATGCAAAACTATGAATCCTAATAGTTTTCCACTATCCACACCAAAAACACATTTCCAGGGATTCAAGCGCATGTGATATTTACGAATTCTTTCAAAGATTTGACGAAGGATTTTAATATGATCTATGTGAAGAATGGATTTGGGTAAAATATCATCAACATAATCTTCTAAAATCTTATGCATATAATCATGAAAGATAAGGGTCATCACTCATTGATAAGTTGCACCGACGTTTTTAAGTCCAAAAGGCATCATCACCCAACAAAACGTACCCCAAGGAGTGGTGAAAGCAGTTTTGAATTGATCTTGAGGATTAATGAAAATTTGATTGTATCTTGAAAAACCATCCATGAAGGATAATAAAGCATGTCCTGCTGTAGAATCAACTATCATGTCAATGTTTGGGAGAGGGAAATCATCTTTTAAGGAAGCCTTATTTAAATCTCAAAATTTGGTACACATTCTTATTTTATTATCCAGTTTAGCCATAGCGACAATATTTGAAAGCCATGGGGAATAATCAATAGGGCGGATAAATCCAGCCTCCAATAATTTTTCAATCTCAACCTTAACAAGGAGAGCTACCTTAGGATTCATTTTTTGAATCTTTTATTTCACGGGCTTAGCATCGGGAACTAAGACAATATTATGAGTAACAATCTTAGGATCTATACCAGGCATGTCAGAGTATGTCCAAGCAAAGATCTCAGGGAATTCATGCAATAAATCTACATATTGCTTTTGTTCTTCTTCATCCAAACACTTTCCAATTTTAATAATTTTTTCTTTATTGCAAGGATCCATCTTAACATCAATGGTATCACTTATGAGAAGATTACTTTGTTGAGGAATATCCTTTAACTGAGGGAATTCTTCCACAATTTCATCGTTATCAATCTCTCTTCCAAAATAAGCTTCAGTGTTCAAACAATAAGGAAATCCCCTATTGTGATGATAACGAGGAAGAGTGTCATATGCTCCCAAGAATTCAGCTAAAGCATCATCGGTAGGGAAGACATCCAAAGCATAGGCACATGAAGGATCCCTATCAATATACTCAGGATGTCTCATTGGTAGAGATGTAGAAATAACATTAATGCTAATACATGGTCTCTTAGAAGCTTTAGTGCGCTTGCAGGGATTATAACCAAGTCCAAATGTCTCATCATAAAGATCATTCCCTAGAGGAACCTTTATCCCTTGTTCATGAGCGCCACAACCATTTCCATTATACCCATACTTAGCTAAAATATGAAAACCACAACCATAACAATCGGCCATTTCAGAAAGAGGAGGTGGTTTTTCATAAGACAAAGAATCAAATTCTTTAGAATTAGATGTGTGAGGAGAAGAAATTTGAGAAGTGGCCACAAAATTATTGTTCATAGGTTCAGGCAAGGTTGATTGATCTTTATTTTCTTCCTTCTTTTTAACTTTAAACTCTCTAGGAGGAACCCTATAGTCACCTAAAAAGGTGGGATTAAAGTCAAGAGATCCCGAATCATCTTCTGCGAGAACCTTCTCAGGATCAAAAGCCTTTTTATGTGTAGATTCAAGTTGAGAAGAATCTTCTTTAGACTCATCCAAAGAATTTCGATCATCGGAGGGTGATGACTCATCCATAGGTAAAGAGTCATTACTAGAAGAGGGAGGTTCAGAAGAATTCCCTTTAGAAGTAGATGTTTGCAAACAAGCTTGAAAATTAGTATCGCCTATCAAGGTATATGTCTTATTGTTATAAATAAATTTAACTTGTCTATGCAATGTAGAGGGGACAACTTGCATACTATGAATCCAAGGTCTCCCTAATAACAAGTTGTATGTTAAATTTCCTGACATAACATGGATAGGAGTAGGCAAAGTAACAGGTCCCACTATGATGGGTAAGGTGATAGTACCTAATGAAGACTTAGCCACATTATCAAAGCCTCAAATGGGACGAGAGTCAGGCTCAATAAGGGATGTATCCACATTCATCTTATGCAATAGATTAATGCTACACACATTAAGACCAGAGCCATTATCTACCAGTGTTCGTCTTATAGCGGTGTCATTTATGATAACCACAATCATCAAGGGATCATATTGATGTTGAATTTCACTAGTAGGCAATTCATTTTGAGTAAACACAATTTGAGCTTTAGGATTCATCACAGAGTTAACCAAAGACACTATATTACTGGATGTATTAGGTAGAGGAACATTCAAATATTTCAAGGCATCTTGTAACATTCCATGATGAGTGGAAGAAGTTTGGATCAAATACCAAAGGGATATCTTAGCAGGGGTAATTTTAAGTTGTTCTATGAGATCATATTCCTTACCCATAACTTTTGAAATATGTGGAGCTTGCGGAAGAATTGGTTGAGGATTAGGAAGAGAAACTGGAATAATAGGAGGAGGATTGGGCTACCTATTACTCCTAGTATGATAAGTATGGGCAACCGCATGATAACTCTCTCTAGTTAATTGCTTGGCATAACTATAAGGACTTATAGGTTTTCTTCCTTGCACAGTGATGATAGGTTTATTCGGAGTAAGAAAGGAATCATGACCATACCCTCCTTGGACAGTAAGGAGAGGTGATTTAGGAACTTGAAAGGTGGGAGAAGGATAAGCACCTTGGACTTCAAAGAGAGGCTTATTATGCTCATTCAGGTTTATCATGTTAACTAATCTAGAAGTCTTGTTCTTGTTTAAATATTTTGATAAAGCCACAAAGTCATCAAGAGCATCATCCAACAAAGCATGATCATAGCTATTAAAAGGTTTATCTTTTGATTCAAAAGGAGACATATCTTCATAGAGGGGATTATTGAAAACAACCATGTTACCAGATTTAGTTGAAGAGTTGATAGGAATGTACCCTTGAGAGGAATCATTCGACTTATCTTTCTCATCACACCTAAATGGCATAGTAACAAGGTTTATGAGTTTTTGGTAAAATGAAGGTTTGGTATCTTTAGGGTTCAAAAACTCATCTAAAGATTCATCTAATTCATCTTGGCTATACTCATAATCAACATAATTGCATACATCATCATAAACATGAACATCTTGCAAGTAAAAATCTGACATTTTGAAATAAAAGTTGCATAAAACAAGACACAAAGAACACACTCTTTCCTTTCCCTATTTTTTTTTCTTTTTCTCTTTTTTTCTCTTTTTTTTTTTTATGAAAAATGAAACTTAAATAAAACACACTAAATCTAGATCTAGATCTAACAAATGCAATGCAAGAGAAAGCAATGATAGATTTCGCGTCAGGTTCACCAAAATGTGTAGGGGAAAAAGTGAGACTAGGCTATCATGCACTAATCCTACCTTTTGACACACATTATGGAATACGAAAGAGCCTAGAGGTATCACACAATTGGCTACTTCTTTTTGTGGAAGAGAGAGCCACAGGCTACCTATTAGGATTTCTATTCCTTTGTTGTAATTGAAAGATAAAATGATGCAAGTTCAAGTCCTAACCCCAAAATGCAAGTATGAACTAATAGCAAGATTGCAGAATTGAACTTAAACAATGAAAAGCTGTAAACACAAGGACAAGACAAGAATGCAGATGCATACCCAAAGTCAAAATCTGAGTGAAAATGTTTGGGACGGGGGTGCGGGCACCACTGTCTTGATACTACCTCGGAAACTGCTCCTGAAACTGTTGTTTTACAACCTGGAAAGCTGCCGGAAATGTTGAAAATTGTTGTCTGACAGAAGGACTAGGGTGCCCAGTGCCTCTATCCTAGAGACCAGGGCACCTAGTGCCCCTGTCTTGGCAGGACCAGGGTGCCCCATGCCTCTGTCCTGATCTTTTTCTCTGAAACTTGGTGTGAAGTTGTGTCTCGGTCCGCTTCCGTCGGATTTGCAACTTGCGGTGTCATCCGAATCCCGAAACCTGCACTTATATCTGAAAAGGTATGGTGGGCGGCTATATAGGGTTTTGCCTTAGTCAAACCCCCGCTTTGGTGATTTACACCTCCATGAATAGCCAAGTTGTATTGTAAAAGTATTGTGTGTGCAGACCTTGTGTGTGTGCAAGATCCTAAAATGCAAGTAAGCAAACTAGAGCAACCTAGAAAGTAAACCCTAATTGTTTGTAAATGAAAATGTAAATGCTCCAAATCAAGATGCAAAGTGATCTAAATCATGAATACAAATGATATAATGAGGCTTATGGAAAGACATGAAAACAACATGAAATCATACCCAACCCCAAGGGAGGGGTACAAGCCAATCTTCAGTCGGTAATCTCCTATTGCTCTTCAATGCCTTCAAAGCCCTAAATGGATGAATGAAATTGATGAATGCTTGATGGATGGATGTTGAATATTGTTGAAGTCTTCAAAGATTTTCTCTTTCGCTGCATATAAGGTCCTGAAACCAAAATTCGGATCCTTTCCAATGAAGAAAGAGAGTTCTTATATATGAAACCCTAGGTTGTAATTTCAACTTTTGGCCGACCTAGAGATTGAATCTCCTACCAATTTCTTGGGGTTAAGCTTTATTTTATGATTGGATCACGCTCCTAAAATTTCAAGAAAAAAGTCCAGGACCATGTGCACTCCGGGCGCCACGGTCCCGACAACTTTTCACCAAATTTTCAGGGCCGTCGGATATGATGATTTTAGAGAGAATCCTGAAGTTATAGGTGATTTCGAGATGTTTTGACCCCCAAAATCAAGCCCCCAAGTTCAAAATAGGACTTAATTAGGGTTTTTGATTGAATGATGTATTGGAGGAATAAAATGAAAAGGGCACACTTTAATGAAAGGGCCCAACTTTATGATGTGGAATATGATGAAATAGAACCCTAGACCTAATTAATTTCATTAATTAAGTGCTAAAGGGGAAATGCAATGCAAAATGTAAAATGCGCCAAGGCGGGTGCTAAACTAGATGTGAAATTGTACCACCCTAGGAAGTGCGTACAATTTACGATGCTACAATTATCTTCATACTTTAACCAGAGATAGGGCTGACTCGATGGAACACTGTGTTCCATCAACACGGTTCTTCCAGCTTTCCTATTTCCTTTGATGTTTTAGAGATGGCCTTCCCTACTTTTTGTTCTGGCTTCCAACATCTACCTTTTTCTTATTCCTACTTCTAGTTGAGATCCCTCCATTGAGTTCCTCCTTATTCATTTTTCCTTCTTTCAAATCGAGAATCCAGAGATTCCCTTCTAGGATATCCATAACCATACTATGTGATGAGGTTTTACATAGAGGAGGCTTTGGGCTTCCATTAGTTAAAAGTAATAAGGGCTCAATATCAGAAGGGTTAAACTCTTGAGGTTCATTAAATTTTTCCTTGACTGATTTGGAGAAAGAAGAAATAGGTACAACTTCATTGGGACTTGCCTCTTCCTTCTCCTGATTGACGGATCCAACCTCCTGGTCCTCTAGATTATTTTTGTTGTTCAACTCGGTACCTTGATCCCCTTCTTTAGAACTCTCTATTTGGTTATTAGAGCAGACACAATCTTATTTTTCATTATTACTGTTCTCAGCCTTCTTGACTTCATTTACTAGTTCTGTTACATCCTTATTTTGATCACACTCAGCTGATGAGTCTCCTTTTTTATCAATCATTTTCCAGATATTTTTATACTTGACATTGTTGTCAGTCTTGCTTTTCTTACTCTTCTTAAGTGGACATGATTTTTCCCAATGCCCCGATTTCTTACAATGGAAACAGGCAAATGGAAGTGATTCATATTCAATAGATTGGGTCCATTTTCCTAGTTTAGTAATGATATCTATGGATTGGGGCATATCAGTCATTTTATTAACATTAATATAGATGCAAGAAAAGACCAACCTTGATTTAGCCACCATCAAAGGGTCAATCGAAAGAAGTTCTCCAAAAGAGTTCACAATACCCTTAAAGACTTCCTCATTCCAGCATTCTAGTGAGAGACCTGGGAGGTGAGTCCAGAATGGTGCATAAACAAATAAGGAATCATCAAGGGTGAGGTTCGGGACCCATTTCTGAAGAGCCAAAGTTGACTTGCCAAACATCCATGGGCCTTCACATAGAGCCTTATTCATATATTCTTCAGAGTTAAAAGCAAAGGAAAAAAAACCCCTAGGTAGTGCTACCACATCCACTTAACCTTTTAAAATCCATTTCCTCCTTATGAAATTCCTAATAACATCAATGTTAGGCCTAAAGCTAGAAAATCATCCCACTAAGGTCATGGTTAAACCTGCTATAGTTAGATCTACTCGTTTATCCATAACAGAAATAGAAAGCAGCCCTAAAACTAGATCTCAGATATTTGTAACTTCTGGGAGTCTTGATTTAGCCAGCGGCTTCACTCCAAAGAGCGAAGACCATTTTTTACCTTTACCTCTATCATGTGGGTCCCCAGTTATAGAATATTTGTCCTCCCTCATTTTGACTATTTCCTTGTCCTCTTCTAACCCTTGAGATGCCTGTCCTCTTGCCTGATTGCCATATCTGAGCCCAGAAAAACTACCTTCCTCGAGAAATCCACCTTCCCCAGGAAGTTTGCCATTCTTAGTTTTGAGATTAGGGATTCCTGCTCCTTTTCACTCCACAACCATTCTACTCTGACTTGATTATAGGTTCATGAGGCATTCATTCTATAAATGTTGTTGATTCTAAACACTTTCTTTCTTCCCTAATGACCTTGGTGTAGAATCTAATAATGTTGTGAAACTCATTAATAAACCTAAACCTACCAAAGACCTATGCATTCCTTTTGATCCTAGTGAAACTATTGTTATACTTGATGGACCATTATATATTACTATTAAGATCAAAGACAAACTCTCATGAGGGGTACTCATTGATCTCGTATGTATGGTGAATGTGATTGTACCAAAGAACATCTTTTTACTAAACAATTGCATCAAGTAACATATGGTAAATGTAATATTATGGTTAAGGTGTATGATGGTTTTTCTCATCCTACTATTGGATCCATTTCTCTTCCAATTTAGGTTGGTACTAAGTTCTTAGATGTCACCTGTGCTTTTATTCCTACATTAGATCAATTTTGTTCAAAGTTGGGACATTCTTGGCTCTCTTCTATCAGAGCTATCCCTTCTACATTTCATAAATGTTTGAAAATTCCCTCATTTTGGCATTATTATAATGATTAATCATAGCCTTTACCAACCCATAATAAAGCGTGGAAATTTCACCCTTGATTACTTTTTGCCTAAACAACCTAAACCCTTAAAACAATGAAATGAAATCCTTTTCTTATTTTTGTCAAAACTAAAAAATGAGATGATAATAGCGTTGAGTAAACCTAGAGACCCTATACCCATGGATATTCCTCCTCCTCATGAAAGACATGGTCTTCTTCCTACTCCTTCTATTCCTCCTATATATGCCACAATCCTACCTCATACATTTTATAAATGGGCATGTGCAGGATCATGAGGGGCTAAAACGTGGCGATATTTTGACTAAAGTCTTGATTGATAGGATGATTGAAAAATATCTATAACTTTTAAATAGTATTAAATTTCATAAATTTTTGACCATGTTATGGTGGTTAGACATACGAGTTTTTTATTTTTTTAAAAACTATAGTAAAAAATCATAATTAATTATTTATTTCAAAAAAAAAATGTGTCACATCCGAACATGAGTCTTGTACTTATATCTAAAATCTTATTAAAAATATTATGATTTGATTGTGGTTAGGGTGATTAGATAGACACACGCTTCTTATATTTTTCCTATAATTTTAGTACTACTCCATTGACATTTCAATTTTTTGTTTTTAGAAAACAACAAGTAGCTTAGAAACTACATTCAATTTGCTGCAGATTCTATTCTTACATATTGTTGAAATAATGTTGGTAACTTATTCAAATTTCTATGTCAAGTTGCCTAACTTTTTTTTTTTAATTTTCATTGCCACTTAAGGGCTTGTTTGGCCCACCATGATCCTATACATACACAAATAAAATAATTTTCCATTATCATCTATCTCTCAACTTTTTAGGGTTTCTTACATTCCTCTCCCTATAAGCCTGGAAGAAAATAAGCCTATGCCAATTGATGCTCAAACTCCACAAGTTTTGACTAAAACCAAAAGGAATCATTGTGTGAAATAACACCAAGAAACATATTGTGCCAATGCTCACAAACTTGCTTCCCAAACCATTTCCTCCTTGAACATACAAAATGATTACTTCATCCCATTTTTGCAGCCTTCGTCTAGCCCTAGGGAGGAAGCTCAACTCAAATAACCTAAATTAAAAATGTTCAACAAAAATGATGATTCAGCTTATTCTTGTGTTAAAGATCCTATTTTTACTAATCTAGATGATGATATGGATGATTATAATCATGTTTTTCATGGTAGCACTATTTATCCTAATGATTCTAATGATATGTATGAGCTTGTTAAGATTAATCATGAGTGTTCTTCACATTTTTCAAAAGTATTAACCCTAGCTCGTAGTAAAAATGAAAGTGACTCATCATTAGAGCCTGAGCCTTCTTCAGAACTTGTAGTTACTCTATCTAATTTTCTTGATGTGGCTTCTCTTGCACCTTATCCACCATCCATAAATGATGTTAAGTAAGATTATGAGGAAGACAATTTTCTTGGATGGTTTCATTTGTGTTCTAGACTGTCTTTTATGTGTTTTCTTGTTTGTAATGTGTTTCTCTCATGTTTTGTTACTTGATATGTATTTGTGTTAAGTTAGGTTCTATTTGGATGACCCTTGTTACTTCGTTACTATAAGGTAATAAAGATGCCAATATATTGTAACTTCCCTCCATTTTTATCTCAATTCTTCTATATGTTGTATCTATGTTATATCATACATATGCTATTGCTCATAAATGTGTTCTTGTGTTCTATACTTGGGGATGATCCAAAGAATTAAGATCTCCTTTTTGGTCTCATCTGTGTTGACTCAAAAAGATATTTGTTTGTTATCTCTTTTTCTCTTCTTTTATTATGCATGTAGTTCCACTACCTTTGGGGGATGATGTCAATTCAATACAATTATTCTTGATATACATTATTTATCACAAATTCTTACTAACCCTTGAATTAGTGGATCCCTTACATGCTCTTTTTCATATATGTTTTGTGACCATTATCCTTTGATTTTCCCTCTATTAGGGGTATCTCATTATGGTAACATTATTGTCTTTTGGATGTATGCTACCTTAAAGCTATTTCTCCCAATAAGGTATAAACAATTACTTTAATGTGGGGGCATACACTCCGCTCAATGTTATACTTTATACACACATAAATGATGTGTTTTCAATATTCAATCTACTTTGCAACTAAGCCCTTTTCAATGTAATTTGGTATTTGTTTTTCATGACTCATAGTAACAAAATCTTACTAGGCCATTGTAATGATGAAAAATTAGGGTTTCTACCACTAGATGTAGTAGAATCCCTTATTTTTTGCTTAGGGACAGCCACATTAAAGAGGGTTGAATCCAATAGATCTCTAAGCCTTAAATTAACAATGATATGGTTGAGAATTCTGATTAGATTAACTCATTGGATTTTAATTCCCTCTTTTTAAGTTGAATTGTATAAATGCTAAAATTAGGGTAAATACATACTGAAATTGAAGTAATTATTCATAAATAGTGAGCTATAATCATTAGATAGAGCCACAAGCATGGATTTGAGCAATATGTGAATGTTTAGACCTATTCACAGAAGGTCAACCAAAATTTTCAAGACTAAATGTCTGTTGCTTTGGTCTTCTATAGTTTTCACCATCCAAAGGGGAACCTATTTGTTTATATGAATTAAGGCAATCCTAAAAGTTATAGGTCTTTACCTATTGAAGTGCACACAATAAAGAAGGGAAAATCGTTAGGAATAGAGGTTTGCCTACATCAAACCTATTAGCAATTGACACTCATTAGGGCTCATGGTGATGTCATTGATGGAAACACACATCATTGTGGATCTAGTAATCAAGGGGTGGTATCTTACATTCAAGTAACCGACATATGGAAAGTAAACTGGCAGACAAAGTAAACTAACAAACTTGGAACTACTATTTGAAGGCCGACATAGGAGATTGATTTGACAACTGTCATGAAGATTTAAGTTTATATTTTTTTTGGGCCGACATGTATTTATCTTTTGTAATATGATTTTAAGTCGACATAAAGCATTCATGTATGCAAGGGTATATGAATCAATCTATTAGGTCATTCTGGGATATAGGCAATATGCAATAGTATGGTAATATAATGAGAGAGATCTTGACCGAGAGTATGCAAATGTTATGATATGTAATTGGTCTTGAATGTTTGTATAAAGGGTTGGGAAGAGAATTGATACACTGGTGAGGAAGGTTTCGGTATTCACTGGTATATTTTATGCTTAAACCAAAACTCATCTAGCATATCACATGCACACTCAGAGTTGAATTTTTTTATTGTAGTTCAGTATTTTGTATTTGTAGCTAGTGAGACTCCTTAGTGATAGGTAGTGTGCTCTAGGCAGTGTACCTTTTACATGTGCAGGCCCCATTTATGTAATATTTATTCAATTGGCCAGTGGATAGATATTGTGGGTCACAAATCCCACTGTGGTTTTCCCTCTTTCAAGTTTTCCATGTATAAATCTTCATGTTATTGTATTCAACTTTGTGGTTGCATTATTATTACTTCTTGTTATTTTCTTTTATGCATACCGGTTACTAAGTTGTTTTACTAATAAGGTTAAAATTAATCATACCTAGGAAACATTGATTCACCCCCTCCCTCTAAGTGTTCTTGGATTCCAACATTTGGTATCAGAGCCTGGGGCCTCAAAATAAGTCTAACAACTTGAGGAAGATCCTGAATCTGGAATCCATGGAGATGTGTTTGAGGAAAGAACTTGAAGTAGCACTTGAAGACTTTGATGCTGAAAGATTGAAGAACATGAAGCTGCAAGATGAGATGAATTCTACAAAAGATGAGATGAGATCTGAAAAGGACTTAAGTTTTCATCTTCACAAGCCAAAAGGAAAGAACTCTCTGATCAATTACAAAATCAGGATGATGAAGAGAAGAATGCTCTAAGATAACTATACTAGAAGTTGAGTTGGGAAAATGGTATCATAAAGAATGAAATGAGAGCCCTACCCATGAGGATGTCCAAGGAGATTGAAGACCAGAAGAAGAATGAAGAAAATATGGCCAAATATTTGAAAGACATATTAGAAGAATGAATTAGGTTGGCACACAAGAATGATATGTTGAGAACTAAATAAGTGCAATCACAAAATAATGAGAAAGAGTTGGAAAGAATGATGAGAGTCCTAAGAAGTGATCTGGATACTGCAAATGAGTACAAAGACAAGTTCAAGGCCAGTTCTGCAAAGCTTGATGAATTATTGAAGAATCAAAGGCACAATGGAGACACTAGAGGTCTTGGATTTGAGTATGGAGAAATTTTTTGGTACTACAAATCAGAATGATGCATTCAGTTAGAAGAACAATCAAAGGAATCCAGCAGTCAATCAGAATTAGAGGTCATCAATAAGATAACCCAATTAACATAAATTGAATGGTAGATGCTTTGTTTGCAATAAGTTTGGTCATATGGAAAGTCAATGTAGAAATAGAGTCAATCAAAACAACAATTCATTTATTGGTCAGTGTTTCAATTGCAATAAGTATGGTCATAAGACATCAGATTGTAGAATAAATGAAAATGTCATGCATGTGGAAAGTTTGGGCGTATGACTAATCAATGCAGGTCAAGGAATGATCAAGGTTACAATAAGGGAATTCAAAAGAACAATGTCACTTGCTATGCATGCAACAAGATATGGCACATTGCTAAATTCTGTAGATGCAAGAATGTACCAACAAGTAATATCAGATCAAATGACAAAGGGAAGCATAAGGTTGATGAAATCTAGAAATCTCATGCAAAGAAGTGGGTTGTGAATTCTGAAGAACAACTAACAAAAGAAAATACCCTGGTTATGCAACCAACAGAGCAGAATATTACTACACCGACAAGAAACTCATTTGATAACTAAGGAAGATGCCTTAGGGGGAGGCAAATTGATGACAAATATTTCATTGCCCCCGATAGCGGTCTAAACTCCTGTTTTAAACATTGGAGAAGTCAGTTTGAAGGTTAACCAATGAAGATTTGTTGGACCTTGGATCTGGTTTGTGTTAGACAGTTCAGATAACCGATGGACAACTAAGAGGGGGTGTGAATCAGTTGTCAACAAATCATAGAACTTTAAGCATTAAAACCTTATTACCAGAACACATAAAATCAATACTGGAATAGAAATTAAGCATAAACATAAATCACATAGTATTTACCATCCATTCATAACACATGACACCAAGATTTGTAAGTGGAAAACCCAGTAAAGGGAAAAACCATAGTGGGAAGCCTACCCACAATTAGATAATACTTCTATAGTAAGTATGTGATTAAAAAATAAGGGGCCTACACATGGAGGAACACCAACAACCTAGAGTGGACTGCTCATCACAAAAGGAGCCTCACTAACTACAAAATAAACTGAGACTACAGTCTGGAAAGAACAGTAAACTACAAAGATAACATCTCCTATGCCTGAGTATAGTTATGGTTAAGCTTAGTATCAGAGGTCTTAAACCTCTTTCACCAGCCCAACATGATCACCTATGATTGACCATAGCCTCTATATATGATTACAAACTTATTCGCACATAGATAATCACATAACTCCATAACCCATAGTCTACAAAGAGATCTTACATCATATTTATACTAGCCCAAGACCTAAACAATTAGGTCGGCCACCTAAAATTTAATACAATAAATTCATAGCATCAACCCAAAAACTAATGATCAACCAAGTTAGCCTAAGATCAAAACAACATATTCCAATCAATAAATCCAGCTAGTAATGCATCAGGATCATCCACCAACACATTACATAAATGGGTCCATATCCGAGTAGAATGAGACCGGACCCAAAATAGGTCTCCATATACCAAAACCAACACCACCAATCATCAAGAATATAAACATGATAACCAACAACATCCTGAAAGCCATCTAGAAGTCGCACCAACACCACTTATCACATGCATCAAAATATCTTCAACAAAGCTCTATCGGTAAAACCCTTATCGGTGACCAAAAGGATTACTAGAACAAATAATAGCTCCTAAGACATCAAATCCCAAACCAACTAATCATGAAATGCATCTGAAAGCATAAATGATAGATATAAACCAATTCCACAAACTAAAACATAGCAAAGCATACTCGATCAATATAATCCAACCACTCTACTGGAACCTATCAGAAGCCGGTAAACAACCAAACCAGTCCGTGTTGCTATCAATGACAAAACATCAATGAAACACGTAATCAATTCCTCCAAATTTCCACCAATCTCCCCCTTTGGCATTGATGGAAACACTAGATGTGAAAAACATCAAAGTGCCAAGAAATACCAAACAAGTCTCCCCCAATGGAAGATAGCCAACAATCTCCCCATAACTGTAAGGAAGTTAAGTAGCGGAAACAACTTCTTACACTAACCTTGAGAGGAGGGTAATGCAAAAAATTTTCAGATCGTTACAACAGTTACAGAAAATAGAAATAGATATAATAGCATTCATACCACAACACAGTGATTTACGTGGGGAAAACCCTTTCGGGAGAAAAACCCCACACTCCAAAAGCAGCTCAATATTTTATTCAGCAATCAAAAATAGATTACAACATACTTGCAGAGAAAGCTCTTCACAGGAGTACCACTAATCAGAGATTCAGAGGCAACTCAATAGCCATAAGACTCTTACACCCAACCTCTATCTCACACACCTCATAAATAGGAGATACAATACAAGAAACCATCAAACGGTATTACAAAACCATGGGCTAAAACCACCCAATAAGGTGTAGCCAACCTTATCTCCCTTCTAGATGCCCTATGACATGTTAAAGCACACATCAACATGTGTTGCTCCCTTTTACAGCTCATTTATGTATTCGATACAAATTATTTTTCCTATTTCAGGAGTGCAAACTTCCGGAGGCCATAACTTGAGAACCGGGTGTCCGATTGACGAACCGTTTGAAGTGCCGGAAAGCTCACGAAGTGCTCTATCACCTCGAACTGGCTGCACTAGTTACGACCACTTTTCAGGGTGTTTCAGAGCCTCTAAAGTCCCCAAAATTAAGTTTAAACATTTTATCGCACCCCTCCAAGATGAAAACTTTAATATCTTCAAAACTAGCTGTGACCTTGTGACACAACTTTACCGGAATGCTTATCTACCGAACCAGAAGCTTCAGGGAGAGTTTCGCACCATTTCGTGCTCAAATGAAAACTTACTATAAATAGTAACCTCACATAAATGCAAGGTTGAGACACCATTTTTCCCAACAAATCTCCCACTTGTCGAACACCTTGCAGGAGCGGAAGGGAATGTCAACACAATGAATCAATTGCTAGGGGCCATAAGGCCCATAGACTCTGAACACCATCTGAACTTCTTTGTGCTCACAGTCTTAGTTAAAGCATTTGCAACATTCATCAAAGTTTCCACCTTAACCAGCTTCACCCTACCATCTTCGACCATATCTCTAACAAAATGATACTGAACATCAATATGTTTGGTTCGGGCATGAAATGTCGGGTTCTTAGCTAGGATAATTGCACTCTGACTGTCACAGTAAACTATCACTGTACCTTGTTTTATTCCAATATCTGAACACAGTCTCTTAAGCCAAATGGCCTCTTTACAAGCATGAGTAGCTGCCATATACTCTGCTTCAGTAGTGGATAAAGCAACCACAGCCTGTCGCTTACTCATCCAACTAATTGCACCACCAAACAAAGTAAACACATAAGCACTGGTGGATCTTCTGCTATCAATATCTCCTGCCCAATCTGAATCCACATAACCATGGATATCAAGGGAATTCATGTCTCCAACTGAATTACCATGACAACACAAAGAATACTCTGAAGTACCCTTCAAATATCTAAAGACTCTTTTGACTGCATCCCAATGAACTCTACCAGGATTAGACATATATCTAGAAAGTACTCCCACTGCTTGGGCAATGTCTGGTCTAGTACAGACCATAGCATACATCAAGCTCCCAACCGCACTCTGGTAAGGCACTCTGCTCATGTCTTCCATCTCTAATGGGGATGTAGGACAATTTGAAATAGATAGTTTCATTCCAACTATAAAAGGAACACTCAATGGTCTACAATTCTGCACGTTGAACCTCTGTAATACTGAATTCACATACTTACTCTAGCCTAGCCATAGCTTTCTGTTCACCCTATCTCTTCTAATTTCCATCCCAAGAATGTGCTTTGCTGCACCAAGATCTTTCATTTCAAATTTAGCAGCGAGTTGAGACTTCAGTTCTGAAATCATACCTTTCCCTTTACCAATGAATAACATATCATCAACATACAATGCAATGAATAAGAAATGATCACCATTAGATTTATAATAAACACAGTGATCTGATTTAGAACATTCAAATCCCAAACTCAACACATATGTATCAAATTTCTGGTACCACATCCTAGGACTTTGTTTGAGGCCATACAAAGATTTCTTCAATTTACAGACCAAATTACTTTTGCCTTTCACCACATAGTGCTCCGGCTGTGTCATATAAATATCTTCCTCCAAATCACCATGAAGGAAAGTAGTTTTCACATCCATTTGCTCAACCTCTAAATCATAAGCAGTAGAAATAGAAAGCAAAAATCTAATGGACGTCATTTTTGCAAGAGGAGAAAATATCTCACCGTAATCAACACCCTCAACCTGAGAGTAGCCTTTTGCAACCAACCTTTCTTTATACTTCTCAATGCTTCTATCTGATACAATCTTTTTCTTGAACACCCATTTACAACCAAAAAGTTTTCATCCTTTAGGCAATGGTACAAGATCCCATGTATCATTCTTTTTCAAAGCTACCATTTCTTCCTCCATAGTAATCTTCCAGGATTCTGCATCATTCATACCTAATGCCTCTTCTACAGATTTCGGTTCATCCACACTAGTATTCAGAGCAAAAATACATCTCCAATCATTAGGTGAATACCTTTCAGGTGGTTGTCTATGTCTTGTAGACCTTCAAACAAGCTGAGTTGGAGGTTCTTCCTCCTCTTCTGAAGATTCAGAGCTAGACGAGCTCTCCTCAACTTCTTGCCTATCTAGGGGTCTCGATTCAACTCTTTCAGGTGTAGAAGGAAGTTGAATCACATCTTCTTTTTTAGTCTGTTTTGGCTGCAATGTAGCAGAAGGAGACTTAATTTCTCTAAAAATAACACTTCTACTGTGAATTACCTTTTGTGCAACAGGGTCCCAAAGCTTGTATCCTTTCACACCATAACTATACCCGATGAAGATACATTTCACAGCCTTATTCTCCAACTTTGTTTGCTTCTCCTTTGGCACATGTGCATATGCCTTGCAACCAAAAACTCTAAGATGTCTCAATGAAGGCTTGTGACCTGACCATGCTTCCATAGGCATTTTATCAACAAGAGCTGATGTAGGAGACCTGTTAATCAGGTAGCAAGCAGTGGCAACAGCTTCAGCCCAAAAATTTTGTTCGAGACTAGCACCACTCAACATACTTTTAGCCTTCTCCATCAGTGTCCTGTTCATTCTTTCTGCAACTCCATTCTGCTGTGGAGAATACGGAGTTGTCTTCTGCCTGTTAATTCCACAGTCTTTACAGAATCTATCAAAATCATTAGAGAAAAACTCACTGCCATTATCAGTTCTCAAACATTTTATTTTCTTTCTAGTCTACAACTCAACCATTGCTTTAAATTCTTTAAAACGACTAGAAACTTCAGATTTACTCTTTAGAAAATATACCCATGTCCTTCTACTAAAATCATCAATAAATGAAACATAATATGTGGATTTTCTAATCGAAGAGACATCTACTGGACCAAACACATCAGAATGGATAAGATCCAAAACACCACAAGTTTTATGAGAACTCGAGTAAAACTGAACGCGGTTTTGTTTTCCATAAATGCAATGCTCATAGAAATCAAAGTCAAGATTACAATCATTCAAACCTTCAACAAGGTTTTTATTTTTCAAGGTCCTTAGACCCTTTTCTCCAATGTGGCCAAGTCTCTGGTGCCATAACATAGTCTTCTTTGCAGGTAACTTTGCTTCAGACGAAAGAGCACCCTTAGGTACCCAAAAACCATTTCCATTTGCTGAAGGTGAAACCTTCAAATCTTCCAGTGAAGTATCGGTAGATTTACTTTTTACAGAAGTGCTATTACACTCAACAGTGTATGCTTCAAGCTTATACAAAGTGCCAAACCTGACACCTCTAGCAACTACCATAGCACCCTTAATCATCTTACATCCTGCTTCAGAAAAGACTACCTGTAGACCCGCATCTATCAGTTTTCTCACAGATAATAGGTTTCATTTTAATCCAGGGATATGCAGCACACCATTAATCCTTTTTATTCTACCATCAGAAAACCTGATTCTAACTTTACCTTGACCAACAATGTCTAGAGGTGAATCATCACCCAAGTACACCTTACCTCTATTAAATCCTTCATATTCAGAAAACCAATCTCTATTGGAAGTCATATGAAAAGATGCACCTAAGTCAATTAGCCAGGCATCATTACCTACATGAGTCGCCAAAGCCGCAATAAATGCATCGCCATCTTCCTTGTCGGACTCAGAATCATAATCGAACTTTTTCTTTTTCTTCTTCTTCTTTTCTTCTTTGCAGTCCTTACGGATGTGACCCGGTTTACCATAGTTCCAGCAAATGACTTTGGACTTTCCAGGAGATTTTGATCTCCCTTTGGATTTGGACTTGTTGCGCTTCTCATTCTTCTTGCCTTTCTCCTTAGGTCTTCCATGAATGGTTAGGGCTTCCTTTGAACTAATGGATACCTTCCTTCGCATCTCTTCACCGAGTAGGGCACCCACCATGTCTTCAGATTTCAAAACAACAAAAGTACTACTGATAGCCATAACAAGAGAATCCCATGAATCAAGCAAAGAACAAAGCAAGATTTGACATTTCTCCTCCTCCTCCATCTTAACACTGACAGATACTAATTGAGCCACCAACATATTGAATGCTTCCAGGTGGTCTACAATTTGTCCACCCTCTTCCATCTTCAAGGAATACAATTTCTTTCTTAATAAAATTTGATTTAATAAAGATTTCACTTGATACATCTCACCAAGCTTAGTCCATAGCTTCTTTGCAGAGTTTTCTTCATGGACATTGATTAGAATAGAGTCTGCCAGGCATAGTCTAATTAGATCCTTGGCTTTTCGGTCCATAACATCATACTGAGCTGCCACAATAGGATCTAAGGGCCTTTGGACATTCGCATCAACAGCATCCCAAAGATCTCGATCTATTAGCAGATCTTCCATCTTCAACTTCCACATCTCAAAATTACTTCCATTAAATTTTTCCACCTCTATTCTCCCTGACGAACTCGCCATCTGAATATTCCTGCAACAAGATCAAAAAGTGTCTTCTGCACAAGCTCCCACTCAAATCTGGATTAGTTCAAAAAACCCAACTGCCCACAATTGAAACCAAAGGTGATCAGGCTCTGATACCACTTGTAAGGAAGTTAAGTAGCGGAAACAACTTCCTACACTAACCTTGAGAGGAGGTTAATGCAAAAATTTTTCAGATTGTTACAACAGTTATAGAAAATAGAAATAGATATAATAGCATTCATACCACAACACAGTGATTTACGTGGGGAAAACCCTTTCGGGAGAAAAACCCCACACTCCAAAAGTAGCTCAATATTTTATTCAGCAATCAAAAACAGATTACAACATACTTGCAGAGAAAACTCTTCGTAGGAGTACCACTAATCAGAGATTCAGAGGCAACTCAATAGCCATAAGACTCTTACACCCAACCTCTATCTCACACACCTCATAAATAGGAGATACAATACAAGAAACCGTCAAACGGTATTACAAAACCATGGGCTAAAACCACCCAATAAGGTGTAGCCAACCTTACCTCCCTTCTAGATGCACTATGACATGTTAAAGCACACATCAACACGTGTCGCTCCCTTTTACAGCTCATTTATGTATCCGATACAAATTATTTTTCCTATTTCAGGAGTACAAACTTCCGGAGGCCATAACTTGAGAACCGGGTGTCCGATTGACGAACCATTTGAAGCGCCGAAAAGCTCGCGAAGTGCTCTATCACCTCGTAACCTGCTGCACCAGTTAAGGCCACTTTTCAAGGAGTTTTGGAGCCTCTAAAGCCCCCAAAATTAAGTTTAAACATTTTATCGCACCCCTCCAAGATGAAAACTTTAATATCTTCAAAACTAGCTGTGACCTTGTGACGCAACTTTACCGGAATGCTTATCTAGAGAACTAAAGCTTCAGGGAGAGTTTCGCACCATTTCATGCTCAAATGAAAACTTAGTATAAATAGTAACCTCGCATAAATGCAAGGTTGAGACACCATTTTTCCCAACAATAACAAAATCTGATCCAAACTCCCCTTGTGAATGATATCTCTGTTAAGCTCTATTTTTCACATATATCTCTCCCCCTTTGACATCATTGCCAATAATCTGATATAAACATCAAAGAAAAATTATAAATCCAATGAACCACACACCTGACTACTCCCCCTAAGTAGTAGCACCATCATATTAATCCAGAATGAATACTAGCTCTATAAAGGCATACTGGATTGATACCAATCAATATCACTTGGGTTTATACCAAAGGGGAAGAAACCCCCAATCTATCTCCAAAGTACTCAAATGATTCCTTAGGCAAGGGTTTAGTGAAGATATTTGCAATCTTCTCTTTAGTGTTCACATAAACCAGTTTGACTTCATTTGCTTCCACCTTCTCCTTCAAAAAGTTATACTTGATCGATATGTGCTTTGTCTTAGAATGAAATACTGGATTCTTTGATATGTCAATAGTATTAGAGTTATCATAGTGAATAACTACTGGTTCATTACAATCCACCCTTATATCCTTCAACATTTGCTTCATCCATAGAACTTGTGTACAGTTAGTAGCAGCAACAACATACTCAACTTCAACAGTAGATAAAGAGGTGCATGATTGTTTCTTGTTGATCCATGAAATAAGAAACAAGTTTCTTTCCAAGAAAGAAAGCTCCACCAGATGTTCTCTTCCGGTCATCAACATCGCTAGCCCAATCTGCATCTGTATATGCACATAGTGTCATCTTTAGGATACCACAAATCATATTCACTTGTTCCCTGCAAATACCTAAAAATCCTTTTTGCCCCACTCTCATTATTCTCTCTAGGATCACTCTGATATCTTGATACAATACAAATTGCATTCATTAAATCTGGTCTAGTCTGAGTCAAATATAAAAAACCTCCAATCATACACTTGTACCTTGTAGGATTTATCGGTGATGATGCATCTTTCTTTGTCAATTTCTCACTTGTAACAATAGGAGTACCAACCAATTTATAATTTTCCATGCCAAATTTCTTCAACGACTCTCTAGCATACTTAGTTTGACCATTAAAAATACCTTTATCAGTCTGAGTAATCTTCAAAACTAAGAAAAATTTCATCTCCCCAATCATAGACATCTCAAATTCATTCTTCATATTATGAGAATTTCATACATAACTTATCCTCACCTCCAAAAATGATATCATTAAGAAATACTTCAACAATCAATATGTCATCATCAATGATCTTATAATATAAATTACTGTTAGCATTACCTTTAGTGAAACCAAGCTTCAAAAGATATTTATCCAATATTTCATACCAAGCTCTAGGGGCTTGTTTCAATCCATATAAAGATTTCCTTAACCTACAAACCATTTTTTGCCATCTTAAAGTGAAAATCCATCAAGCTATTTAATATAGACTTCCTCTTCAAGATCTCCATTCAGAACACTTAACATCCATCTGATAAACCTTGCAATTATTATGGGAAACATAAGTAATAAATAATCTCACAGCTTCAATCCTAGCTACTGGTGTAAAAGTTTCATGATAATCAATTTCTTCCTTTTGAGAATATCCTTTACAAACCAATCTAGCCTTATTCCTTACAACTTGTCAATATTCATTCAATTTATTCCTAAAAACCCATTTAGTCCCAATAAAATTCTTATTTTTAGGCCAGGGAACTAAAGTCCATGTATTATTCTTTTCTATTTGATCTAATTCTTCTTCCATAGCTTCAATCTAGCATTCATCTTTACATTCTTAAATTACTGATGTTGGTTCAACTTGAGAAATTAAACACACCTCATCAACTGCCAACCTTCTTCTAGTCATCACTTCTTTATTCTTGTCTCCAATAATTTGATCTTTTGAATGGGTCAATGTTACATACTTAGGAGTCTTTTGATTTTTTGTTCCTCTGCTCAAATCTTCAGTTACTGTTGCTTTTTCTAAAACTGCTAGAGTAAATGGTTCAACATTTTGTTCCAGTGTAGGTGCTACCGGTTTCGTTATGATCATTTTCACTACCGGTTCTCTCTCATAAGTTCTGATTTGACTTTTGTTTTTCTCATCCACCTTGACATTAGTGCTCTCTAGAATTCTCTACAATGTTTTATTATAACGTCTATATATTTTTCTTTCATCAGAATAACTAAGAAATATCCCTTCATCACATCTAGGATCAAACTTTCTAATGGAATCATCTCTTTTTATATAACATTTACTACACTGTAGGTGTATGGCCAAACCATAACTCATAAGGTGTCTTACCGATGTCTCCCTTGATATGAACTCTGTTGAATGTGTATACCATCATTCTTACAACTTATCTCTAGTAGATATGAGGTAGATTATCCTCCATCATCATATTTCTAGCCGCATCCAAGATAGTTATGTTCTTCCTTTCCATAACTCCATTCTGCTGAGGTGTCCGCGGTGCAAATAACTGTCTCCTTATTCCATTCTTTTCATAATAACTGTTAAATTCAATGGATGTGAATTCTCCACCCTATTCCAATCTTAAGCATTTAATCTTCAATTTTGTCTCTGTCTCAACTTTAGCTTTAAAGATTTTAAACTTTTCAAATGCTTCAAATTTCTCCCTTAGAAAAGTAACCCATTTCATTCTTTAATAGTCACCAATGATTAGAATGAAGTGTCTATCACATTGAAATTTTTTGATTCTAGCAGGACCACACAAATTAGTATGAATAAGATCAAGAACATCATTATATTTGTCTTGTATACTCTTAAAAGAAGTTTTGAATTGTTTTTCCATTTGACATTCCTTACATATTGGATTATAGGTCTTCACAATCTTAGATATATCTCTAACTGCCTTAGTAGAACTGATCTTTAAAATGCAAACAAAATTCACATGACACAACCTCTTATTCCATAGCCAACTCTCATCAATTTGTACAATTAAACATGTCTTCTCATCAGAGTTGAAATGAAAGATGTTACCTTTAGTCTGAGTACCAGTTGCAATTTCCAATCCAGATCTATTGATAATCTTGCATTTTCCATCCTTGAACTATAATCAAAATCCCTTATCCACCAACTGCCCTACACTCACAAGATTATGCCTTAAACCTTCAACATAATAAACATTATCAGTATTATGCTTACCATCTAATGATATTGTTCCTCTTCCCTTGATCATGCATGCTTTGTCATCTCCAAATGTAACCAGACCTCCATCAAATTCTTGCAAAGATAGAAACTTCCTTTTATCTCTAGTAATATGATGTGAACATCCACTGTCTATCACCCATTCATCCTTGTCTTCAAATTTAGTAGCAAGGGCCTTTTCTTCAGGTACAAGATCATCTTCCTTGATAGCCAAAAATACCCATTCCTTTCCATTTCCATACCCACTAGCTGAATCTTGTACTAGTTCATCATCAGAATCAGTCATACCTTCCTCATCCGCATAGTAGCATGATTTGTCTTTGTTCCTCCTGTACTTATGATTTTTTTGATAATCATGGTTAGGCCTAAAAGATCTTCTATCTCTTTATTCAAATCTTGAATTCCTTTCAGGACATCTAGATATAAAATGACCTATCTTATTACATGCACAAAATTTAAAAGGTGATTTTCCTTCATACTTGCTTCCTGTCTGACCTTTAGGTACTCCCCTAGAAAATAGGGCTTCAAGTTTCTCAAACTCTTCATCTTCTTTCTTCATTTCCTCTAGTTCCTTAGCATATAAGGCCTTCAAATCAGTCTTGCTGGTAGATGATGTGGATGCATGAAAAGCAGGTTTAGATTTTGTAACTACTTAAGGACCTAATTCTTCAAGCTCAAAAGCAAATAACTTCTCAACCAAGGTATCTCTATTAACAAAGGTGTTTTCCATTGTTCTTATCTCATTAATTGTAGTAGCATTCATCTTTTAAGCTAGCGGAAAATATCTTAATACTCTAGAAACTATTTCATCTTCACTCAGAGATCCACCACAACACTGAATTCCCATGACAATTTCATTAAATCTCTCCATAAAAGTAGTAATCCTTTCATCTTCTTCCATGTTTAGGTTCTCATATCTCACCCAGTAACCATCAAGCTTAGCAATTTTAATAGTAGGGTTACCTTCATTCAAAGTCTCCAACTTATCCCATATAGATTTTGCAGTTGATTTGTCACTTGGTGCCATAACTTGTTGATTAGAAAGTGCACACAAAAGGGCTTCTCTAGCTCTACAATCATTTTCAATGTCCTTATCCAAGCCAATCGGAGGAGGATTTCTAGATGATGGATTATGAGGTGTATATCATTTCTCATTAATCTCCCAAATCTCTTTGCCAAGACATCTCAGATGAGCCTCCATCCAAATATTCCATACCCTATAATTTGTTCCATGAAGCTTAGGAATTTATCTCCATAAAATAGCTACAGATGAAGTTGAACTATTAGATGCCATAGGATCTTCCTCAAGTGGTTAAGCTTCCGAAGAGAGGACCAAGCTCTGATACCAACTATTAGACAATTAAAATAATCAGTGGACAACTAAGATGGGGGGGAGTGAATCAGTTGTCAATAGATTATAGAACTTTAAGCATTTAAACCTTATTACCTGAATACATAAACTCAATACCAGAATAGGAACTAAGCATAAACATAAATCATAGAACAAATACCATCCATCCATAACACATGACACCAATATTTGTATGTGGAAGACTCAGTAAAGGGAAAAACCATGGTGGGAAGCCTACCCACTGTCAGATAATACTTCTACAATAAGTATGTGATTACAAAATGAGGGGCTTGCATATGCAGGAAGGCCAACAACCTAGAGCAAACAACTCATCACAAAAGAAGCCTCACTAACTACAAACTAAATCCAGACTACAATCAAGAAAGAAGAGTGAACTAGAAAGATAGCATCTCCTATGTTTGAGTACAGTTCCCGTTAAGCTAAGTACAAGAGGTCTTAAATATTTTTCACTAACCCAATCATATCACCTATGATCGACCATACCCTCTGCATATGATTATAACCTTGTTCATACACAAATAATCTACAAAGAGATTTTACATTATATTTATGCCAACCTAGGACCTAAGAAATTAGGTCGGCCACCTAAAAGATAATACAATAAATTTATAATATAAACCCATAAACCAATGATCAACCAAGTCGGCCTAAGACCAAAAGAACATAATCCAAATAATAAATCCAATCGATAATGCATCAGGATCATCCACCAATCCATTACATAAAATGGTCCATAACCTTGTAGAATGAGACTGGACACAAAATAGGTTGACATAAACCAAAACCAACACAACCAATCATCAGGAACATGAACACGATAACCAACAAAATCCTAAAAGCCATCTAGAAGCTGCACCAACACCACTTATCACATGCATCAAAATATATTCAAAAAATTTCTATCAGTAAAACCCTTACCAATGACGAAAAGGCTTACTAGAACAAATGATATCTTCTGAGCCATCAAATCCCAAACCAAATAATCATGATATGCATCTAAAAGCATAAATGATAGATCTAAACCAATTCCACAAACTAAAACATAGCGAAGCATATCGGATCAATATAATCCAACCACTCTACTGGAACCTACCAGAAGCTGGTAAACAACCAAAATAGTTGGTGTTGCCATCAATGAAAAAACATCAATGCAACACATAATCAGTTCCTCCAAATTGCCAACAGTTTGGTTTATCAGTAAGCGTTTATGTCAACAAAGAATTAGGGTTTTGCATGATAAAAGGGAAAAAGTATGTCATTTTTTATCACCAAGAATTCAAAGTGAAGTAGAGTGAGTTCAAGGCAACCAAAGGGGATTCAGAGAAATCTTGAGTGACTCCAAAATATTTTTAGTGCATTCGAAAGGATTTTTCAAGGGTTTCCAACCGACGAAGGTTTTAAGGTATTTCTCAATTTCCAAGCTATCTTTTTTGAATTTATAATGACTTCTGGATCTGCTCCCACCCTGCCAGATGTTGCAACACCTACTATTGTTGATATCAAGGATTGTCCATGACCAATATTCAAGAAAGACTATTAGATTACAAAGGTAGATGATTTAGTTCGTTCTTTTTCTAGGGTTACTCAAGGTGTCCTTTATTTTGAAGATGTTAGAGCATATATTCACTACATTTTGGAGGAATTGGGCACAACTAAAATCAAAACCATGTATTTGTCAACATTGTTGGAAAAAAATGGATTAGTCAAGCCGGAATTCAATCATTTTAAGGATCAAGGGTTTGCAAATATTTTAAAGATGCCAAAATTCAATGATGAAATCAT
Organism: Cryptomeria japonica; assembly: GCF_030272615.1. Taxonomy (NCBI): domain Eukaryota; kingdom Viridiplantae; phylum Streptophyta; class Pinopsida; order Cupressales; family Cupressaceae; genus Cryptomeria; species Cryptomeria japonica. The sequence continues at coordinate 86,610,828 of NC_081415.1, forward strand.
TCGGTATGTGTTGAGCCAAATTCACGGTGATTTTATGTGGTTGGACCAACCTCATAAGATCACTAAGGATGCCATCAATAGGATAATCGGTGCAACATATGATAGCTGGTGTATGAGGGTTAGCATTATCAAAGATCAGGACGTGCAATTTGCCAACATGATTATTGGTTACAAGGTAACTCAATCAAATTGGTTAAACTCTATTTCCAGTTCCTGCATATACTGTTCATATCAGATGATAAAGGAGAATGAGAAATATGATCTTCGCAAATGGATGTGTTATGAATTGATTCTAAATCTAGGGAAAATTAAGGGTGAAAAGAAGGGCATGTTTTAGCATGCAAATATTGTTCTCTATTTAATACTATTCTTTCTCAATGAGACCTTGGGAGCCAGAAAAAAGTAATGGGCCTTTGACATCCCAATAGGAAAACAAATTAAGGAGGATATAAGTAACCTAGGTTACAATAGAGAATCTACCATATGGGGTTACTTTAAAGCATTTCAAATGGCCATGAAATAAAGAGAAAGGGTGCCAAAATATATAGTTGATAAGTATTCAACTAAGATATGCTTTATGGTAAAAAAGGATGAGACCCTTATGGAAGAAGTTAAACCTAGAAAGGTATGGGTAACAGAGATGGGGTATGAGGTGGATGCCCATATCCTTGAGATGTATGCACAGATGCTGCTGAATGCAAAAATTGATAAGTTAGAAAAGGCTTTTGGGACAACAAAAGAGAAGGAACTTGAAATCCAGATTGGATTTAAGCAGAAGAAGAGGGAAGGACATATAATGAAGGCAGAAAAAGATGTCAAGAAGATGTCTAGTGAAATCAATCAGATAATTGGACTAGAAGAATCATCTTCACTGACAACAAAATTGGTCCTTCTAGCAATTGTCAAAGGAGTAATGAAGAGAAAGAAACCATAAAGTTTCATTTCTCTTGTTGAATTTGATATAGAATCTGAGAAGGAGGCTCCTACAATCCCAAAGGCATATCTAAGAGTACCCCAAAAGAAGCCTGAGAAAGGGAAGCAATAGAAGACCAATGACATCCCTCTGGGAGACAAAAAACAACCTATGAAGGAGAGAAGACCCATAGAGAAGAAGAAATATGAACTAGACAAGGCTCTTGAGTCCATAAGAGTATAAAAGTTATCCATCTTTTATCTGTCAAAGAATTGGTAGACAAAATCACTAAGCATGAACTTTTGAGTATATTATGTACATATGGATGATGAAGAGTAAAAGGAAATTGAGGAAGCAGTTTTGTTGTACTTAGACATATATAAGGCCTTAATAGAGATAGAAAAGAAAATAATGATAGTATTGTATAATAAATTAGATGCTAGAAGATTGTTTGCATTGAAAGGAAGATAGGAAAATAAAGATTCAGAAACTATTAACTATTTGTGGAGCAATCACTAAAGAGGAGATGAAGAAGTTCCTTGAGTATGCAAATAAAATAACTTTTCAGAGTATGCATAGGCAAGTTATTCTAATGGTTGGTAGAGTGAATGAAATAGTAAAAGATACCCATGAGGAATGAGAAAAATTATGTATTGATAATCCAAATTTCTTTACATCACTGAAAGTTCCTCCTAAGCCTAACATTCCAGACATTCTAGTTGATGCTAAGGGAAAATAAAAATTAGGTGAAGCCCCACCAATTTTGGATAAGAAAATAACTTAGCATATTCCTCCGCCAGTCACAAATATACAAGATGTAAATATTAAGGATAATGATCCTTCGACATTGAATGTGGATATGGAAGAGATAGAGGCAGAGCATAGTACTGCACCAAGTGGTGAAGCCACTGGTGCTAGTCAAGAGGTAGAGAATATAGAGGATACCTGTAAGATAGATCAACAAATAGACACCAAAAAAATTGCTGAACCATCAGACACCGGTAAGGGAGAAGATAATGTAAAGAAAGAAGAGAAAGAAGAGGAAAAGAAGGAAGAAGTGAAGGAAAAGGAAACAAAGAAAGCCAAGGATAATGCACTGGAACCATCACCAGTAAAGGGAGAAAAAGGAAAGGAGCTAGATGCAGCCAACTCCTCATTGTTGGTGCTTGACACATCCAATCAAGTGGATTTTAACCAATATACAAAGAAAAACATTGAGGAATTGAGCAGCTCTAAGTTGATGCTTGTTGCAGCTCAGAAACTAATAAAAGAAGGTACAGAGGAGAAGCAGGTCATAGAGAAAGAAATCCCAGTGTTGTAACAAATTTCTCTAGAGTACCAAGTAAGCCCAGTAACCAATCCTACTAGAAATCTAAAAGGTTTGACTGAGCATATTGCAAAAGAGTTTACCACTCTTAAAAAAATCTAAAACTAGAAGCTAGTGGTGAGGTATAATGTTGCAAGAAAAACAACTTGTGACTCTATGATAGTAGTAGATAAGAACAAGTTGACTGAAGCTCTTAAGCAGATTGATGAGGCTCTTAAATAGTATACTAACTTATACCAGTCTTGCACATTTTTTTCTAAACTTACTACAGAACTAGAGAATAAGATCAAGGCGACTAAGGAGAAATTGGAGCATATTGTAAATAATTTTGATGGAACTCAATCCCTAACCAACATAAGTGATGGTCAAATTTTGATTACAAAGGGAGAGATATCAACATTAGAAAAGGATAAGGACATGATCATCCCGAGAGGCAGAGAGCTAAGAGGTCTAGTCAGTCCCTGGCTAGACACATTATTACTTCATAAGAGGGAGTGTATGGATAAGATGAATCAACCTGTTCTAGACTCATTATTAGATCAAGAAGTGTATGCCTATATTCTAAATGGATTTGTATCAGTTTTGGGTACACTAAGAACTGGTTGGGATACATACTTAGTATTTTTTAAGAATGCTTATCTGGATGTATTAAAGCATATTTAAATCTGGTATTCTTAGTTTTGATTCCATTATTTTGTACATAATTTCATTCTTTTGTTATTGTTTTCCCCGATCTTTGGCATTATTGTCAAGGGCAGAGAGGTTGGATGTGAAAAATGTTAATCCAAGGGGAAGTGGATTTGGATGCAATTCAGAAGGAGTTGACATAAGATGTAATGTATAGCTTAGGGGGAGTAGTTTCATGAAGATCATTTTTTAGGAAGATTATGGACAGGAACTGGAACAACAGAGCATTGCATCATTTTTCACATGAGTGTTGAGATCAATTCCCAGTGGGGAGATTGTTGGCAATTAACACTCATTTGGGTTGATGGTGTTGTCATTGATGGAAACACACATCATTGTGGATCTGGTAATAAAAGTGTGGTATCTGACATTCAGGTGACTAGCATATGGAAAGGAAACCGACAAGTGAAGTAAATTGACAAACTTGGAGCCGGTATTTGGAGGCTGACATAGGAGATTGATTCGACAGAGGTTAAAGTGGAAATGGTCATGAAGATTTAAGTTTGTATTTTGTTTTGGGCCAACATGTATTTATCTTTTTTAATATGATTATAATCCGACATAAGGCATTCATGTATGTAAGGGTATATAAGCCAATCTATTAGGTTATTTTGGGATATAGGCAATATGCATTAGTATGGTAATGTAATGAGCGAGATCTTGATCGACAGTATGCGAATGTTATGATTTGTAATCAGTCTTCAATTTTTTTATAAAGGGTTGGGAAGAGAATTGATACACTGGTAAGGAAGGTTTTAGTAATCGCCGGTACAGTCTGTGCTTAAACTAAAACTCATCTAGCATATCGGTTGCACACTCAGAGTTCAGATTTTTTATTACAATTCAATATTTTGTATCTATAGTCAGTGAGACTCCTTAGTGATGAGCAATGCACTCTATGAAGTGTTCCTTCCTGCATGTGCAAGCCCCTTTTATGTAATATTTATTCAACTGGCTAGTGGATATGGGCTATCCCACATTAATGGTTCCCACTTTTGCCAACAAAGAAAATTGGTGGAGGTGGAGAATTGTTTTTGCAGGGGGTTCAAATGAACTAGGGGTGTTTGAGCGAGCCCCCCTCAGGGTTAGATCGAACCCACCATTAGACACGGGTTCAATCAAACCCCAAGTGATTTTGTGGGTTCGATTGAACCCTTTAAAATATTTATTTTTAATGGGTTTGATCGAACCCTTTAAAATATTTATTTTTAACAGGTTCGATCGAACCCCTCATTCAATTGAACCCCCTTTTAAATTTTTTTTTTTTAAAACTTGTATAAAAATCGAAAATGACAGTTAAACTGTCATTTTCAAATTTGTATTTTTCTATGTCTAGAGGGGGTTAGAGTGGACTCAATGTCAGCACCATGTCACCATGCCCTATCTACAGTAGCCAACGCATCTCACCTTTCATCTTTTGACCTACATTATTTTAGGTGCACAAAATAACCTTTTTTTTCTTTAATGATATTTTTTTTAATTAAATTTATTTAAAAATTAATAAATAATTTGTTTGTTAATTTTTTAATTAAATAATTATATATTTATTATTTTTTAGCATTTTAGAAAAATGTTTGAAAATTTAATGTTTTGATTTAATGTCAATTTGTTTTTAAAATTAAATAACTCTATATGTATTTTTTTTCAACTTTTTTAAGAAATGTTATGAAAGACTTAGAAAACTAAGGTAGTAAATTAGAACATAGAAAAACATTAGCAAAAAAAAGTTAGGAAAATGTTACAAATATACATATAATAAATTAAAATGTTAGAAAACTTAATAAATTTAAATTAAACAAATATTATAAAACTTAGATAACAAATTTAAACAAATTAGACAAAATAAATCCTCTACAATGTGACCCCTTTTCACATCCTATAACACACACAACATGGCCCCTTAGGATCCTTTAAGACAACATATGCCCCTGATGACACTATACGTCCCCTTAGGACCATAGAGGATTGCATAGTGGACCCTAAGGGGAAATATGTGGTCCTAAGGGTCACACATGTGTTCTAACACATGCATCACCCCTTAGGACCGCATGTAACACCTTATTAAAGCCTAGTGTGTACGATATACCCCTTAGTCGATTACATAGTGTCCTAAGGGGTCATAAGTGGTCCTAAGGGGTCACACATGTGTTAACAAATGCGTGACCTCTTAGGACCATATATGACTCTTTATAATAACCTAGTGTGTACGACATACCCCTTAGGATCACATAGTGTCCAAAGGGGTCATATATGGTCATAAGGGGTCACACACATGTTCTAACACATGAGTGACCCCTTAGAACCACATATGACCCTTTATAGAATCCTATTGTGAACAACATACCCCTTAGTCCATCACATAGTGTCCTAAGGGGTCATATGTGGTCCTAAGGGGTCATGCACGCATTAACACATGTGTGGCCCATTAGGAGCACATATGACCCTATATTAAATCCTATTGTATACCACATGTACCCCTTAGGATCAGATAGCATCATAGAAGGGGTCATATGTGGTCATAAGGAGTCATGCATGCGTGTTCTAACATTGTACATGTGTGACCCCTTAGGACCACATATGACCCCTTATAACATCCTAGTGTCTACAACATACAATCCCTTAACATCACATGTATAGTGTCCTAAGGGGTCACACATGTGTTCTAACACATGCATGACCCCTTAGGACCACATATGACCCCTTATTAAATCCTAGTGTATATGACATATCGGTCCCTTAAGATCACATACATTAGTGTCCTAAGGGGTCAATAGTATGTGCTCCTAAGGGGTCATGCATGTGTTCTAACACATGCGTGACCCCTTAGAACCACATATAACCCCTTATTAAATCTTAATGTGAATGAAATACCACTTAGTCGATCACATAGTGTCCTAAGGGGTCATATGTGGTCCTAAGGGGTCACACATGTGTTCTAACACATGTGTGACCCCTTAGAACTGCATATGACCCCTTATCTAGTCCTATTGTGAATGACATACCCCTTAGTCCATCATATAGTGTCCTAAGGGGTCATATGTGGTCGTAAGGGGTCATGCATGTGTTCTAACACATGCGTGACCCCTTAGAACCACATATGACCCCTTATAAAATCTTATTTTGAATGACATACCCCTTAGTCCATCACACAGTGTCCTAAGGGGTCACACATACGTTAACACATGTGTGACTCATTAGGAGCACATATGACCCCTTATAACATCCTAATGTATACAACATGTGCCCCTTAGGATCACATAGCATCCTAGAAGGGGTCATATGTGGTCATAAGGGGTCATGCATGTGTGTTCTAACACTGTACATGTGTGACTCATTAGGACCACATATGACCCCTTATAACATCCTAGTGTCTAAGACATACGATCCCTTAAGATCACATATATAGTGTCCTAGGGGGTTGAATATGCGGTCCTAAGGTTCTAACACATGTGTGATCCCTTAGGACCACATATGACCCTTATAACATCCTAGTGTACATACGAAATTCCCCTAAGGATCACATAGTGTCCTAAGGGGTGATATGTGGTCCTAAGAGGTCATGTGTGTGTTCTAACACATGCATGACCCCTTAGGACCACATATGACCCCTTATAACATCCTAGTGTACATAAGACATTCCGCTTAGGATCACATAGTGTCCTAAGGGGTCATATGTGGTCCTAAGAGGTCACACGTGTGTTCCAACACATGCATGACCCCTTAGGACCACATATGACCCCTTATTAAATCCTATTGTGTATGACATATCGGTCCCTTAAGATCACATACGTTAGTGTCCTAAGGGGTCAAGAATATGTACTCCTAAGGGGTCATTAATATGTTCTAACACATGAATGAGCCCTTAGAACCAAACAAAACAATAGATAATCAAGTACAAGTATGCAACCAGGTTAGTGCTAGCTTTCTAAAAAGTATAATTTACATCTAGTATGTTTTTAATATATTACAGATTTAATAATTTTATAATCACATGCCCATTACAAAAATACAATGACCTCTATTTTTTTGAGATATGGAGTTCAATAACAAACAATGTCAAAAAATTTAGAGAAGTTACATTCCATTTTCTATCAATACCCATGTTGTAGTGAACAAAAAAATTAATTTTGATATACACAAAAATATTTATACCTTACAATAAAATATAGGTCTAATTTTTTTGTTATTGACTTATAAAAATTATATATCATGTTCTTGAATTTTTTATGTATTTGATTTAAATGAAAAATTTATATATGTTTTAATTTAGTAAAGTTGTATGTATATATCTCTAATGATCTCCCCCCCTCTCTCTATCTCTCTCTGAAATTAATGTTAGATCTCTCTCTAGCCATCATGATTTAATAAGTTAAAATATATGTATATAATCTATATAGAACTTCACGTGTACATTTTAATTTTTAATGAGCTCAAGATTAACGATCTCTCTCTCTCTCTCTCTCTCTCTAGAATTTAAATGATTTTAATTTTTAATGTTTTAAATTGAATGCACTTCATGTGTGTGTGCTTACATATTTATTTTAACTTTATGAAATACCTACATAGACGGCATCCGAGGATCCACCTACAAAGGCTCTTGATCAGGATCCACACATTGATGATATAGATCCTCCACACAAGGATCTCTTGTTGCCAGATATTGGTACCATTTTCTAGTATAGTGATCGTGAGCTACATAAGTTGAGGGTAATATTAGATGACCTCTATACTGATGGCATGTACAAGAGTACATGAAAATCCATTTTTTATAGTTTGCAGACATTGAGGGACCACTTAGTTTCTCACACCTCATTCTCACTTGAGGTTATAGATGATATTTATAGACAGTTGAGGAGTGAGGTGAGGGGTCTTGATTCTTTTTCTGATGTGGTGAGGGTGGTCTCAAAGGAGACCATCAAGGAGAGATTTTTCCATAGTATCAGGAGAAGAGTAAGGTGAGAGGATATCAGGTCATGAGATGTATTAATCATCAGGTTGCATTGTTAATTTACCCACGCTTCTTAGCTACCCATGGTCGTTATCCTAATAACGACCAAACACTGTTATACTTTGCACAATAGGTATTTGTTGAGGTCCATTGTTAGATGAAACCAAACTACCTTGATATTCTAGCATATTATGGACAGGGAAGGGGCAGGATTGCTAATAAAGATACATATTGTAGGCATGCTAGAGCTTTGCCTAGACATAGGGACCTTGCTGGTGAGAGATTTCCAGCAGTAGTCCCAGTCCTTTCCCCCATAGCAGATCAAGTTGTGATTTCTTCTGAAAGAGAAGCAATTGATAGGATTGGACAAATTGCATCAACAACAACCACCATATCATGTAACAGGCTGGGTAGATATATGATGAGTCGAGCACATTTGAGATCATCCACAAATCATGCATCTTCTACTCACGGGGTGGCTTCAGATTTAGATGATCATTATATTGTTGCTGGCATCCCCTCAATAGATGAGGTAGTGGCTATAGTAGGAGGTGATAGACATGTATAGATGTCACAGTATTTAGCCGAGGACCTGCTACATTCTTAGTATTTTATTTCATCTCGACTTGGGATACCATTGGCTACTGTTAGAGAGGAGATTCTCAGAGATGGGCAGGCGACCACTGCATCGACATATACCATGAGATAGTCATAACATTCTCATCACTCTACGCATGCTATGAGCACTGACCCACCTATAGATCACTCTTTTGTTGCAGAGGAAGAGATATGAGCTGATCAGGTCCATATCACAAATGAGGACTTGGATTCATTTGAGGAGAAACTATGAGGTTTGAGCCATACTGGGTTTATCGATATGCTACTGCAGTCAAACACTTCATCCACGATGCCTAGTCATCTAGTTAGCCCCTTACACTCCTTAATCATACGTACAACCAAAGAGAGATATGCAAGCACGAGTGATGTGGTTGATATGATCATAGGACATGATCAGACTATACAGCCTACTCCTGATACACAGGTATGTATATGTGCATTTAAATTTTTACAAGATGTATATGTTGTAATATACATGATAAATCTATATATAGATCATTTAATAAATAATAGAAGTTAATTTGTATCATTTAAATTGATCCTGGACTAATCCTTAAATACATACATATATATGTCTATGTATAACAGTTAGCTCATGTTACTCCTAGCTTGAGCTTTGAGCATGTGCGTAGGAGAGATTCTTTTTTGATGCTACACAGGCTATTAGTGGACAGGTTAGTTATGGTTTTTTGTATATATGTACATCTATGTATGTGCACATTACAATTTATATTTTAATTTAAATTTAACTAGTTGGATTTGATTATTTTTAAAAATATGCAAATATGTATATATGTGTCTAGAGATCTATATTTAATATTTAAATAAATTCTACTTTTGCAGGGATCTATTGGACATCCAGACTCTCACCAAGACTTTCTCTTAGATGGTCGCTCTATTCATGGTCGGCATGATGCATGTTGATTTACTGGACTTTATAACTCATTTGTTTATCTTTTTATATACATGTACATTTTAGACTTTCATATTATATATTCATGCATGTATGAAGTTTATACTAGATTATACTTTATACAGTTTGTGTTTGATCAGATTATATATTTCATGCATGTATGTTAGATTATGTACTTTATATAGTTTGTGTTTGATCCTGGATTATATATATCATATGCATGTATGGTTAGATTATACTTTATATATATATAGTTTGTACTTTTGATCCTGGATTATATATCACATCATTTGTATTTAGATTATATATGATCATGAACACATGTTAGATTACTTACACACTTTATATATATGATCATGCACATGTTCTCTAAAAATTTCAAATTTATATATATCTATGATTGTATTTGTGTACATGTAGATAGATTAAAAAAAGATTGATCATTTTTTTAATTTAAATTTTACTACATGTAACTTTTATATGTAGATATGCATTAATTTAAAAGAGTTTGTGAACAATATATATCCACTCCACTGTGCAAGCCATGAACAATATAAAAAACACACTTGTTCATATCAAATGAACAAACTCAATTTAATGAACATATGCAATAATTTAAATTCTAGGTGTACTTCTAAGTGTACTAAATAGTTCACACCATGTACTTCTAGGTACATACTAAATAGTTCACAACACATCACTTAGTGGTTTAGACCGCTCTTCAATTATTACACACACATGTCCTAATTTAATATAAAATTTACACATACATTCTAATTTAATATGCATTTTTAATAAAAATTTACACATACATGCATTTTTAATTAAATAAATACATGTCCTAATTTACTTTACATACATGCTAAATTATTTAAATAACAACTTACAAATTACATATGTGCATACATGCATTTAGAATTAGATAGACTATACATCCTAATCAAGTGCATACATCGGGCCTTAACACATTTTCAACTCATCCACATATCCCAATTTACTTTACATACATGCACGTAAGTATTATTTAACATACATACATTAACTTCATACATCCCAATTTAATATAATTGAAAATTTCATATTTAACTAAACAATATATGTTCCACACAAGCCATATATATATATATATATATATATATATATCAAATATTAAATTCAAACACTTTAATGTACATAAATAATAATTTATCCAAGTTTCAAAACAAGTTAAGTTCTAAGTTATCAAGTATTAGTTCAATTCATGGGTTGAACCACATGTACTTTGGTTTACTAAATTATCGTTCATATGACATCAAGTGGTTCAGACTGCTCTTCAATAACACTTAATATTTTCTCATAATCTTCACTATCTAGTCTCCACTTTTGAGACTGCCCACGATGTGGAATTGTATGAAGAATTAGGCCAACAATAATGACAAAGTGGCTATACTGATATACCTTGTTGTCAATTTGCTATTCAATGAAATAAATCCCATGTTGAACAATTTTATCTTGTTTGAAATATGTCCCTTGCACTACAATTGAGATTGCATGTACATGTATATAAGCAACGAGAAATTAAAAATTTGCACGTAAGAGATCTGTGTACATATAAAAATGAAAACATGTGCAAATGTGTGCATGTTTACAATAAATTTATTTAAAATAATTTATAAGTAGATTGAATCAGTTTAAACCTATGGGAAAGGACATGCCTTCGCTCATTTCAGATTTTGTTAACTTCTTTCTCTCTTCTATGCAACACAATAAATAATAACTAACACCTTCTATATTTCCATCTTCTGCTATGACTGCAAAAATATCTCCTACAATTTGAAACAAGTTAGATAAATTTAAAACATCATGTACTCGATTTAAAACTTATATATAATTTATGTATATCTACGCAACATTTTTTAAGGAAATAAATAAATATATATAATTTAAATATATGTGTACATCATATACCTTTTTTAATCAATCCTGAAATATGATCATAATCACCATAAATCAAAGGAATGTCTTCAAAGATTTTGTCCTTATTTGAATCCTCGTATGTGTCAGAAACATCTAGTAGCACCAATTTCCATTCACTAACATATCCAAGATCTTGGTTCTTGCAATCAACATAGTTTCCCAAAATGCAATCAGAACAAAATATGAATAATCCCTAGTGTATAATGTCCATGGGCGATTATCTGTACTCATGACACAATGCAAAGATCTTGTCCTCTCCATGCTCTTCCATCCATGCATTGATCTTCTATCCACATCTGCAAAATGTACATGTGTACACGAACATACATGTAGATCAAGTTGTTAAATTAAAACATTTGAACAAGGAACATTTTAAAATAATTTAAATAAATTTAAATAAAACACTAAAAGAGAACACATACCGTTTATCTCCCAAAACACTCTATATGGAATGGGTCTGTATGTTCTCGATAATGATTCACCAGGATGACTAGGTTGCTCAAATTGTTTTTTACACCATTCAACAACATCATGTGCATCGTCTATACGATCTCCTGTATAATTTATTTGATGCTTTCATAGAGAACATTTGATACAAGCTCATGCACCATCATGTTCACCCTTTCCATGACCACTCTAAAAAAACTCCAAACATGTGGTATTTTGTCATTTCGATGATATCTACATAGTGCATAAAATGGCCTTGAATATTTGAATTATGCCACACATCGATTACACCAAATAAATTTTTTAACTATTGTTATGCCTTTGTCTTTCAAATATTCAAAAAACTTCTTAAAGCAATGTTGTACAAAAAGTGTGTCATGCTCCTTATCATCACGAATATAGAAGTGGTACTCTTTCTTAATGACACTATTTTCAAATGTACTATCAACACCATCCAAATCCATCTGTGCATGTCGATAATACATATGCACCATAATAGTGATTTTGTCATGCCCAACTCTAGGGCACGAGCGGAATTTTTTTTTTTTTTAAATATGCTTAACTAACTATCGACTTTCTTAATTAATATAATGCAACTTAGTTTGGTCTTACGATATTTGTGCCGATCAGGTAATTAAATTTAATTTAGTAATACCGATAACTGAGTTATCTATAAGCTAAAATCTTTCCCAACAAGGAAATTCACTAATCTTCATTAATAAATAGATTAAATTCTCAAGGGTAACTATTAATCTCGAATTTAACTTATTAAAAATTAACCTTATCTTTCTTAACCCTCTAAGATTCCTAAGTTTTATTTACCCTCGCAATTTAAAGCACCTTATACGAAAGAAACCCCCGTAATTTTAAATCACCTTATAATCTTTTACTAAGTTTGGCCCTCTTGGCCCAACAAGGAACTTAGAGGTTACACCTCTTTATTTATTATTATTATTATTATTATTTTTTTGTTTTAAAGCAAAATCTAATCACTCTTAGCTATTAAATTCCTATTTATCAAGATCCCCTACATCGGTCAAATATTTAGAGGCAATATTCCCAACTTAACTATACCTCTACACATTAATTTATAATTAATCTACTATTATCGGAGTGTATATATATATACACATATATATACATATATACCCATGTATTTATTCCCTTATTTGTTTTATCTACGAATGCACCTCTAAAGGGGAGTGGGGTTATAAATTTTATTATACTAAGTTATCTCCCCCCTTTTTTTTAAAAATTACACCCCCCCCTTTTTATCTATCTCCCTCATTATTTTTTTGTAGTCCTCACCAATACTTAATGCTTTTGCCCTAACCCGAAGTTAGGGTTAGGGCGTGTGTGAAACCCATCAATCTTAACCCTATTTTCTTTTCTTTTGTTTGTGTTGAGTATGTGTGTCGCGTGCAGGGTGAGAGGAGGGGAGACGGCGGCCGAGCAAGCAGCGCGCAGGGCAGCCGAGCCCAACCTCCCCACCCCTTTTCATTTTTATTTGTGTTTGCCCCTTTTTTTACATGTTGCATTGCCCAACCCGGGCGGAGCGGAGAGCATCGCACACGGAGGAGAGTCTGAACGCGGCTGTGGAGGGTTTTACCCATAGCGCAGCACAGGGTTTTCAAAGGACGGCGGAGCGGGAAGGGAGGGGGAGCCAGCAGTGGCCACCGCAGCCGCGGCACCGTCGGCTGCGGACGGCGCCGCCATAGTCTGCGGCCCCCGTAGGCTGCGGCATCGCCGCCCGCAGTCTGCGGTTGCCGCAGGCTACGGCCGCCGCCGCCGCTAGGTGCTGCGGCCCGCACAAAACACCCTCCCCGTGGCTGTAACATCTGCTATGCTGGTCAAAATAAGGACATGTTTCGGCATAGTTTTTGTGTGATGTTTTTTTTTTTGTGTATAATAACTTTTTACAAGTATATATATATATATATATATATTTAGAGGTTTATGTGTGTAAAATCTGCTAAAGTAAAATGCATAAAGCTATCTGTATAAACAGGCAGTTTTCTTATACAGGGTTATGTATATATATATATATGATTTGGTAAACTAACATGCTCAAAACAGGCAGATTTCTTATAGAGGAATAAATAAATATATTTATAAATATATATATATATATTTATACTTATATTTAAATCTTATTATCAGTTTTCTCTTTTTTTTCATGTAATATTAAATCTGTAATAAGACATTGCTGTATCATTTTGTTATATCTGAGTTTGAAGAACAGTAATAATATATATATATATATATATATATATATATATATATATATATATATATATATATATATATATATATATATATATATGTTTTGCATAATGCCATTTAAACTACTTGGAAACCCCTTATTTTTAATCATAAAGAACCAGTCATATATTCTTGCAGTTTTATTAATGAGAAAAGAGCATTTATATATATATATATTTTTTTTAAATACTATAAGGCTAAATGCAAATCTCTTAGAAAATAAATAAACTACAACTATTAGGATTTCTTTTTTTTTTCTGCAAGTAACGAAAAATAAATTACTGTCTTTTAACTAAATATACAGCAGCATATTCATCTTGAGGAAAATGGTGTAACATCTAACTTTAAATTCAGTTTACTCACAAATGCATACATTCCTCTCTTTTCTTTAGGCAAACATTAAAAGGAAGATGCAAAATAACATTTTATTTTTCCTTTTTGCAAAACTACCAAGTAGGAACAACATGTTTATCCTTTGGCAAATGTAAATACAAGATAGGCTTAGATACAAAATAGTCATGGATACAAATGGGATGAGATCCCTACAATGCTTCTCTACACAATAACTAGGAAATAATACAACTATTTTTTTTTCTTCTTGAAGGAGACTACTACAAATGCTCACTTTTTCCATCCCTTACACAAACTAATACATTGAATCTGCCCTCTTTTTTTTGAAAGAACAATTTCCTTTTTCAACACCAAAAAAAAACAGCAGCTTAGTTCTTCAACCCCCTTTTTTTTGTTTCCCATGCAACCTGCAAATAAAAAAAATATTTTTGACCATGGGAAGCTCACCTCCCAGCCTAGGCTTGCTAGAAGCCACCCCCGAGCTTGGAGAACCAAGCACTAGATGGATTACAAACATACAATCCCCACAACAAACATAAGAACACATTTACATTCAAATATCCCTTCCCAAGCTACACATTCACCACTTTCATGGTGACTCTTCCATGGGTGGAAGTGGACCAAGTACCTATGGGGAGAATGCATGCCAAAACAATACAACATAGCCACCTCATGGCAACACAAATGCAACCAAAAATGCTTCCTCATTCCTTATGCCCCCCAAAAGGCTCAAAGCCATATTTACTCCCCTTATGACCCCCAAATGCATACACAAGGCTATGCATCAAGGGTCACCAAGGACACCCTTGAGAACACTCTCCACAAGGAGAGCCTCTCACCCATGGCTGTCATACTTCTTCCACCCCAAGATCTTCCTACCCTCCCAAGGATAGGAGACCTTGGACACTCCCAAAACAACAAGAAACACAACAAATACATAGAAAAGAAAACAACACATATTAACTTCAACTAAAAACTTCATAAGCACAATTTTACAAGCAATCTCTTTTCTTTCACACAACTACACCAACTAACATTTACAACATAACAAGAGGAAGAAAGAAGTAACCAACCTTATTCTGCCAAAAGGTTTGCTAACTTTAGTTGGGGATGAGCTGCCCAATTCCCACTAACTTTCTCCAAAATTCCACTAAAGATGCCAAACTCCTCCTAACTTTTTTTTTTTTTTTCAAAACAAGCAAAATCTCCCAGAAAGGAGAGTGGGTGATTACTCACTAAGTTTGCAAATTCTTACCTAAGAAGGCCTCTCACACACTTCCCAACCCCTTGGGTGAGGTGTGAGTTTCCATTGGTTGCCCTTCCCAAACTCTTGCACATTACTCAAATTGGAAAGGGAAAAGGTGGAAGAGAATGGGGAAGAGAGTTTAACTCCTAAAGGGAAGGTTCTCTATCCTAGGGAGAACTTTCTAAGTTCAATTTTCGTGCATCTTGGAATTATCACTCTTTGAAGTGACTTCATAGTCACATGGGAGAAGCCACATGTTGCAAAACACCCCTAACCCATAGGTATACCCTTAGGACCTTTGGAAAAGCCTAAAAACTTACCCTAGGAGTCCATTAAACCCTTTGGAAACTCCACTGAAGTTTACCTACGGGTCAAGCATGAGTTGACCACTCCCATGACTCCCTACCCAAGACAAATTTGGGACCACACTCATTTTTTTGAATGGCTTTGGTAGAACAAAACTCCCTCCAAGAGACAAGTCAACATCAATGACACTTAATCAGCACATGTGTCAAGTGACACAACAAAAATACAATATAAAAATCACACATGGAAAATTGGTCTCTTGAAGGATTACATAATTACATATAAATTAAATTTTACACTCAAGCATTATACACATCACAAATAAAATACATTACAAGGGAAGGGTGTTGTCTCTCCAAATAGACAACTCCCGGCTTAACAAACACACATTGGTCTAGGCTTGGTTCTCCATTAAATTCTATGGTCACATGGATAATTTTCCTGCGCATCTCAATTAACACATTAGTAACTCCAAATAATCACAATTATTCATAATCAAATACATGGATTCCATTGCAAATCAAACACTCATACATTAGGCAACAATAATTCAATATCTCATTTGGTTTCAAATTCAATTTCACATAAACAATTAACATAATTTTCCCAAAATTGAACCATTCATAAATAAGCATCATTTTCTTTCATCAAAATAAAATCCTGCAAATTTCCAATAATGACATTCACCATCATAATGTAATTCTATTCTATAAATCATATCTAAAGTTTCATAATCATCATGCATGAAATAAAACATCAACAAATGTCAGTGTGATCCAAATCATGGGATCATATAAGTTCTAAGTCCATAATGCATAAAGTAAAGCAACCATAATAGTCTCAATATGCAAATAACTGAAAATGTCAAACTGAATCGGGGTAGGGCCTCACAGATTTGCTTTGAAAAGTAATACTCTGGTTGAATCTCTTTTTGATGTGTAAAAGAGTAATTTTCTGTGAAGTCCACTATGGATAGAATAGTTCCAAGTGGGAAAGTGTCTCTTAATCTTTTAAATTGTTTTCCTTGCCACTTGGAAAAAAAACCATGGCATATGTATGGCTTTATCAACCACAAAAAATTTCCATAAATGTTCCAATAGGTATTTCCTCTTCTACATAATCTAACCTTGTAGATTCCTTTCAAAATTTTGTTTCAAATTTTTGGTACTTGTAACTCTTGCAATTTACCATCTTCCCGATGTTAGTATCTTCATCTCTCAAATGAAATTTAGCCATCTCCCACATGTTCCACAAATTCCTTTTATGTAATTTATTTGAACGGTTGCATTATCATTTGATTTATCACATACGATGGATGCTATGAATTGACTAGTTCATTTAGGAGGATTTTTTTCATAACCATCACTATCTTCTCTATTCTTTCAAAACACCTAATAGTACAGATCAAATTCAATGTGATAATGACAACAACAAGTTTCAAAGACTTTGTTTACCTTCACATAATATGGCCTTAACCGTTCAAATGTGGCTTGTCCAATCTTTATATAAGGGTTTGTTTTAGTAAACAACACATACAATTCATGTTTTTTTGTGTCTAACCAATGTTTTACATGGAGATCATGATGATCAGGGTCAATCTTTTTCTTGATAACATCTCCACTATTTGATGAAGGACGAGTATTATCATTCCAAAAACTTGTCATGAAGTTCTTAACAATATCTTCAATTGTTTCAGAATGAGGAGATCTACACATAATTACCTAATTCCCTTCTGAGGTAGTATCATCCAAACTATTTCTCCTTTTAACATATTTTGATATTGTCCTTCTACTAAAAGAAAACTCAGATGACAGTGAAGAGATTTGTATTTTTTAAGGCAATCTTTCATTTACTAAAGATGTCAACATCACTCTTCTTGAAATGGTCTTATCTACTGTTCGAGATTTTTTACCAATGTTCACTAAACCTTTCTCAACATTATCAACAATAGATTTTTGTAGCTAAGAAGTTTTCCTCTTTTGACTTGTTGAATCTATACCCAACAATTTTAGTGGATCTATTAAGTCTTTACGAGTAAGTACAATTGATAGCAATTGATCTTTCTGTAGTGTAGTATCAAGATTAAAGAAATGAGACATTAATTCTTTTGCACTTTTATTCATTGACCTCTTTTTAGTATGTCTAGGTTCTTCACTAAGATGTTTCAACTAATCCACATCTATTTCAATTAAATGATCTAAAATTTTATAAGAAATATTTATCTTCACCTGTTTAGTTAGATCCATATTATGCTCATCCATACCAATGGTAGGAGGTAAGGAACCCAACCCCTCTCCTTCAACCTCCATTGGTTCAACTTGGGAAATCTCCTCACTATGTTCATCAACTATATTGTGTTCTTCAACAGGTTCATTTGCCTCGACTCCCGCTTTAGAACTGCCTTCTTCTCAAGCCTATTCTGAATGTAATTTAAGATGACAGAGAATATTTTTAATGCAATGAAATTCCAAGTTTAATTTGAAACCAAATTTTGAAGACATTTATTAAGACCTAAAAATTATGTCATAACAGGTGGACTATTATGTCATATTTAAGACCTATTATTACAGAATAGACCTCCTAATATCACATGTAATAGGTCCTGATATGATCTGCATAATATAGGTCTTAACGGGACTCTTGAGTATAATGTGAAATATTTTGGCATACCTCAAGTCATATAAATAGAACCTATTATAATAGGTTCTAAATTTATGTCACACTTAAGACCTATAATCAAATAATTGTAAAGAAAACAAGGTGCGGAAACATTTTCCTAATGTCAATTCAGTAGGGGATTAAGAAAGTATGCCTTTTAAAATTCTTTGTAACACATTAAGATGACAAAGACAAATGATTTTAGTATCCAAACAAACAGAAAGTAAACACTAGATTTACGTGGGAAAACCCTTATGGGAAAAAAACCCACCACCCAACTGCAAGACTACTTTATTTACAACAAATAGATTACAATAAAGATACAGTCTCCAATTATAGATATTCGTTCTCACATTCTCATAGCTTGGAACTTTGCTATAAAAAAATGCATAACACTCAAAAATTACAATCATGCAAGACAAACAAACTAGCCTCTTTGCATTCCTTCGTAGTCATTTCATTTTGCTCTGATTAGCCCAGACCTATCATTTCACTTTTCTTTGCTCAACCACCATTCAACCTCTCTCACTCCTCACACATTGAGCAAGACAAAGAATCTTGGAGTTCCCATCATACTTCAATGACACTCCATTCATTCTACTCTATGCAACTCTGAGCTTCTCACTCATCTCAGTATTGGTTACATTTCTGGCAACTTATTTATCAACCAAGATTGTAATGTATCGGTTAAGCATAACCATTGTGGAATCCAATGGTCTTCCATCTGTCCAACCATGTTTCAGTTTCCTCCAGCCATTCTGATAGTTAGTCACTCCAACCACTAGGAAGTCTAACTGTCGAGTGACGGCCAGTTAGTTCATGAACTCATGGAAACTGAATATCCCACATTCATCCAGAAGTTGGGTCAGCCCATATTCAAATACACCGACACAAACTTCTAATGTGATGACGAGCTCATCTTTTTGGACTTTGGTTCCAACACACATCCATGATTGGTCTTCACTCCATTGGCCATCAGACATATCACAAACATGTTACTCTGATCTCCCAATGAACTGTAGATGACATACGAATCTGCTCCAAACAAGTCAGCTCCAAAACAGGTCTGCTCCATCAGTTCTTTGGGATAACCTCCAATAGGTAGACCCGATCTCCTGATAATACCCAATCACTGAAGGCAACTCCATCAGGTCATCGACAAGACATCCGAAATGCTTCACCAATCCATGATAACTAGTAGACAACCTCATCAAACTTCAGCACAACACCAACCAACTTTTCCTGATATACAAAGTTACCCCGAAGAGCGATGCACTCCAAGACAAGAGAGAGTGTACTTTATCAGACTTCGGCGTAGCTTCCATCTTGTCAACCTGATAGCCGAAAGTGACTCCACTGGGTTTTAGCATAATATCCAGAAGGCTCCTTCGATATCTGATAACACACCAACTGCCTAAAGCGACTCCATCAGGTTTCGGCATAACACTCATGCATTCCTTCCGATAGTCAAAGTTACCTCGATGACCAAAGTTGACTTTGTCGGGTCATCAAGATAACTTCAATCTAGCTAACCTGATAGGCGATGTTAACCCGATGACCACAAAAGCAGATCTGAAACACTGCTTCTTGATAACCAAACAAGGAGGATTCATCAAGTAGACCTAACCTAAAACTTGACCACAACATGTTCATCGGCCAGAGTTACACCGATAGGAAAAGTCCAACCCGATATCTTCCCACAAGTTGTCCCATCGGGTAAGTTACACCGATCAACCTGAATACTGGTAAGGAGAATTCAACACATATTCCCAATAATAATAAGTCATAATATCACATAATAGGCCTTATTATTACTTAATATGACCACGTATGCAAAAAATTTTCACATTAATATACTTGACTTCCCTTAAGACATATATATTATGTGATATTAAAGGACCTATCACATGAAATTAAGTAGGTCTTAAATATGATATAATTTAGAACCTAAATTATGACATAATAGGTCTTATTAATTTTATGACTTAATACATGACCACATATGCAAAAAAATTTCACATTATACTTGACTCCCCTTAAGACCTATATTATTTAAATATTAGGACCTATTATTTATGGGATATAAGGACCTAAATTATGCTATAATAGGTCATTAATTTAAATCACATGTACATAATAGGCCTTAATATATATCATAAATACAGGTCTCAAGGCCCATACTCAAGTATATAATGTGAAATGTTTATGCATACATGATCATGTTATTATTGTCACTGAGGGTTGTACTCGTGATGCTATGTTCAAAAACAAGCAATCCTATGAAACATGGAAACACCTTTGAGCCTGTGGGTTGCTCAAAGTGAAGGTGAATCTGCAAAGATAAGGTCGTCTTCCTGTTTGGTGAATCTCTTGTAAATATTATTGATAAGAAAAGGGATAGAAAGGGATAGAAAGCTTTGCATGTAATGAAAATCTATTCTAATGAAGGTGATGCACCTAATATCTTATCTGAGATTTACAACCTGCTTAACTCACAAAAATTTGCTAGCAAATAACTCTGAATCTCACAAATCAATTGAACATGTAGATGCATAAATATTTTCTAGAAAGGTATGAATTTAATGCGTGTGTTAAGGAAAACAATAGGTTTTCACAACTTCAAGCAATTAAAATCAACTAACACAAACTAGAACCTGCAACTAGGATGTATTTTCTTGCACCACAAATTGACTGAATGAGACAAATTAGAGGATAAAAATCAAAGGAAATAAACAAATAATTAATTCAACACTAGACCAAGAAATACCAAGAAGGTGATCTGCTACTATATTACTGAAAATAAAGAAGTCTGTTGTTACAAAAACTAAAATACTGCTGAGCTACAATGTTTTTTTGCAAAAATATTTATGCAAAAAGAAAGAACCAGAGTGAAAAAGGAGAGAAAGAATATATAGATATCTTGATGAATCATCCAAAAACCCTAAAATGACTGTATGAGAAAAGAATTGGGTGAATCTTCCCAAAAATGGCATAAAAACTCATGCATAACATTGTAAAATAATAATCTTTATTGCTCAAAAGGATTACCACTGATCCTACATGAAAAGAAAATCTCTTTACTAAATATGGAATTTCTAGTCCCGCCCAACAAAGCTTCACTGAAAAAGAAGAACCCTTTGTTTGAAAATCTATATATTCATGTGCAAAAAATGGCTATCCCCATGTGAAAGCTGCATGACGAACTGAATTGTGACTGAATTAAAAAAAATACCATTCAAAATATCAAATGTATTCCCTAGAAACTGCTCTTCATGCTGAAAATTCTATTAAAAATGATTGAAGAAATACATCTCTCTATTTCGTGAGCTTTCCAATGGTATGCAACACTTGCATTTTGGACAATTGATTAGTGTCTGCATTAATCTTTCATGCATAAATTCATCTCCTTGCATGGCAGGCTTTTCGCCATGCATACGACAAGTTCTGAGTCCACCGTGCAATTTTTATTTGCCTTAACTGCCTGTACTAACTGTTAGCATATGGAAAACTTTCCTTTAACCACTTGGGACTACTGGTGGTTTGTTGCTATGTCTGCATGCTTAATGTTTGGGTACTTTTCTATTGTGGAATAGCGACAAGCTTTGGATCCTTTTGGACTTGCTCGGCCTTTACCTCCACTTTAACCTTCAAAATGGGCCCACTTTTGAGTTTGCAGACACTTGCCACGTGGTACATCCTAATTTTATTGCGGGTCCACCTGGGCTCCACTTAAGTCTCAACATTTTAGACTAAACCCACCATTTTTTGAGTTCCCCTCTTCATCCTGTGCCCACAAGAATGAGCGATGATAATGAACTTTGAACCATTTGAACCACTTTGAACACTTTAACCACTTTGAATCGGTTGAACCACTTTGAACTATTTAACCACTTTGAACCGGTTGAACCACTTTGAACTATTTAACCACTTTGAACCAGTTCAAAGATGACCTAAAAAATATAGACATCTACTCATATGTAGACCTTTGTCACGTGTTAGCCTTTGATTTGCCACACGAGTCCACTTTTTCTGCCATATGTGTTGGGAAAAATGGTGTCTCAACCTTGCATTTATGCGAGGTTACTATTTATAGTAAGTTTTTATTTGAGCACGAAATGGTGCGAAACTCTCCCTGAAGCTTCTGGTTGGCTAGATAAGCATTCCGGTAAAGTTGCGTCGCAAGGTCATAGCTAGTTTTGAAGATATTAAAGTTTTCATCTTGGAGGGGTGCAATAAAATGTTTAAACTTAATTTTGGGGACTTTAGAGGCTCCGAAACGCCCTCAAAAGTTGCCGTAACCGGTGAAGCCTGTTACGAGGTGATAGAGCACTTCGCAAGCTTTCCGGCGCTTCAAACGGTTCGTCAATCAGACACCCGGTTCTCAAGTTATGGCCTCCGGAAGTTTGTACTCCTGAAATAGGAAAAATAATTTGTATCGAATACATAAATGAGCTATAAAAGGGAGCGACATGTGTTGATGTGTGCTTTAACATGTCATAGAAGGGAGATAAGGTTGGCTACACCTTATTGGGTGGTTTTAGCCCATGGTTTTGTAATACCGTTTGATGGTTTCTTGTATTGTATCTCCTATTTATGAGGTGTGTGAGATAGAGGTTGTGTGTAAGAGTCTTATGGCTATTGAGTTGCCTCTGAATATCTGATTAGTGGTACTCCTGTGAAGAGCTTGCTCTGCAAGTATGTTGTAATCTGTTTTTGATTGCTGAATAAAATATTGAGCTGCTTTTGGAGGGTGGGGTTTTTCTCCCGAAAGGGTTTTCCCCATGTAAATCACTGTGTTGTGGTATGAATGCTATTATATCTATTTCTATTTTCTGTAACTGTTGTAATGATCTGAAAAAGTTTTGCATTACCCTCCTCTCAAGGTTAGTGTAGGAAGTTGTTTCCGCTACTTTACTTCCTTACAAGTGGTATCAGAGCCTGATCACCTTTGGTTTCAATTGTGGGCAGTTGGGTTTTTTTGAACTAATCCAGATTTGAGTGGGAGCTTGTGCAGAAGACACTTTTTGATCTTGTTGCAGGAATTTTCAGATGGCGAGTTCGTCAGGGAGAATAGAGGTGGAGAAATTTAATGGAAGTAATTTTGAGATGTGGAAGCTGAAGATGGAAGATCTGCTAATAGATCGAGATCTTTGGGATGCTGTTGATGCGAATGTCCAAAGACCCTCAGATCCTACTGCAGCAGCTCAGTATGATGTTATGGACCGAAAAGCCAAGGGTCTCATCAGACTGTGCCTGGCAGACTCTGTTCTAATCAATGTCGATGAAGAAAACTCTGCAAAGAAGCTATGGACTAAGCTTGGTGAGATGTATCAAGTGAAATCTTTATTAAATCAAATTTTCTTAAGAAAGAAATTGTATTCCTTGAAGATGGAAGAGGGTGGACGAATTGCAGACCACCTAGAAGCATTCAATATGATTGTGGCTCAATTAGTATCCGTCGGTGTTAAGATGGATGAGGAGGAGAAATGTCAGATCTTGCTTTGTTCTTTGCCTGATTCGTGGGATTCTCTTGTTATGGCTATCGGTAGTACTTCTGTTGTTTTGAAATCTGAAGATGTGGTGGGTGCCCTACTCGGTGAAGAGATGCGAAGGAAGGTATCCATCAGTTCAAAGGAAGCCCTAACTGTTCGTGGAAGACCTAAGGAGAAAGGCAAGAAGAATGAGAAGCGTGGCAAGTCCAAATCCAAAGGGAGATCGAAATCTCCTGGAAAGTCCAAAGTCATTTGCTGGAATTGCGGTAAACCGGGTCACATCCGTAAGGACTGCAAAGAAGAAAAGAAGAAGAAAAAGAAAAAGTTCGATTCTGATTCTGAGTCCGACAAGGAAGATGGCGATGCATTTATTGCGGCTTTGGCGACTCATGCAGGTAATGATGCCTGGCTAATTGACTCAGGTGCATCTTTTCATATGACTTCCAATAGAGATTGGTTTTCTGAATATGAAGGATTTAATGGAGGTAAGGTGTACTTGGGTGATGATTCACAACTAGACATTGTTGGTCGAGGTAAAGTTAGAATCAGGTTTTCTGATGGTAGAATAAAAAGGATTAATGGTGTGCTGCATATCCCTGGATTAAAATGAAACCTGTTATCTGTGAGCAAACTAATAGATGCAGGTGTGTAGGTAGTCTTTTTTGAAACAGGATGTAAGATGATTAAGGGTGCTATGGTAGTTGCTAGAGGTGTCAGGTTTGGCACTTTGTATAAGCTTGAAGCATACACTGTTGAGTGTAATAGCACTTCTGTAAAAAGTAAATTTGCGGATAATTCACTAGAAGATTTGAAGGTTTCACCTTCAGCAGATGGAAATGGTTTTTGGGTACCTAAGGGTGCTCTTTCATCTGAAGCAAAGTTACCTGCAGAGAAGACTATGTTATGGCACCAGAGACTTGGCCACATTGGAGAAAAGGGTCTAAGGACCTTGAAAAATAAAAATCTTGTTGAAGGTTTGAATGATTGTAATCTTGACTTTGATTTCTGTGAGCATTGCATTTATGGAAAACAAAACCGCGTTCAGTTTTACTCGAGTTCTCATAAAACTTGTGGTGTTTTGGATCTTATCCATTCTGATGTGTTTGGTCCAGTAGATGTCTCTTCGATTGGAAAATCCACATATTATGTTTCATTTATTGATGATTTTAGTAGAAGGACATGGGTATATTTTCTAAAGAGTAAATCTGAAGTTTTTAGTCATTTTAAAGAATTTAAAGCAATGGTTGAGTTGCAGACTGGAAAGAAAATAAAATGTTTGAGAACTGATAATGGCGGTGAGTTTTGCTCTAATGATTTTGATAGATTCTGTAAAGACTGTGGAATTAACAGGCATAAGACAACTCCGTATTCTCCACAGCAGAATGGAGTTGCAGAAAGAATGAACAGGACACTGATGGAGAAGGCTAGGAGTATGTTGAGTGGTGCTGGTCTCGAACAAAAGTTTTGGGCTGAAGCTGTTGCCACTGCTTGCTACCTAATTAACAGGTCTCCTACATCAGCTCTTGTTGATAAAACGCCTATGGAAGCATGGTCAGGTCACAAGCCTTCATTGAGACATCTTAGAGTTTTTGGTTGCAAGGCATATGCACATGTGCCAAAGGAGAAGCGAACAAAGTTGGAGAACAAGGCTGTGAAATGTATCTTCATCGGGTATAGTTATGGTGTGAAAGGATACAAGCTTTGGGACCCTGTTGCACAAAAGGTAATTCACAGTAGAAGTGTTATTTTTAGAGAAATTAAGTCTCCTTCTGTTACACTGCAGCCAGAACAGACTAAAAAGGAAGATGTGATTCAACTTCCTTCTACACCTGAAAGAGTTGAATTGAGACCCCTAGATAGGCAAGAATTTGAGGAGAGCTCGTCTAGCTCTGAATCTTCAGAAGAAGAGGAAGAACCTCCAACTCAGCTTGTTCGAAGGTCTACAAGACATAGACAACCACCTGAAAGGTATTCACCTGATGATTGGAGATGTATTTTTGCTTTGAATACTAGTGTGGATGAACCGAAATCTGTAGAAGAGGCATTAGGTATGAATGATGCAGAATCCTGGAAGATTGCTATGGAGGAAGAAATGGCAGCTTTGAAAAAGAATGATACATGGGATCTTGTACCATTGCCTGAAGGACAAAAACCTGTTGGTTGTAAATGGGTGTTCAAGAAAAAGATTGGTTCAGATGGAAGCATTGAGAAGTATAAAGTAAGGTTGGTTGCAAAAGGCTACTCTCAGGTTGAGGGTGTTGATTACGGTGAGATATTTTCTCCTGTTGCAAAAATGACGTCCATTAGATTTTTGCTTTCTATTGCTACTGCTTATGATTTAGAGGTTGAGCAAATGGATGTGAAAACTGCTTTCCTTCATGGTGATTTGGAGGAAGATATTTATATGACACAGCCAGAGCACTATGTGGTGAAAGGCAAAAGTAATTTGGTCTGTAAATTGAAGAAATCTTTATATGGCCTCAAACAAAGTCCTAGAATGTGGTACCAGAAATTTGATACATATGTGTTGAGTTTGGGATTTGAACATTCTAAATCAGATCACTGTGTTTATTATAAATCTTATGGTGATCATTTCTTATTCATTGCATTGTATGTTGATGATATGTTATTCATTGGTAAAGGGAAAGGTATGATTTCAGAACTGAAGTCTCAGCTCGCTGCTAAATTTGAAATGAAAGATCTTGGTGCAGCAAAGCACATTCTTGGGATAGAAATTAGAAGAGATAGGGTAAACAGAAAGCTATGGCTAGGCCAGAGTAAGTATGTGAATTCAGTGTTACAGAGGTTCAACATGCAGAATTGTAGACCATTGAGTGTTCCTTTTACAGTTGGAATGAAACTATCTATTTCAGATTGTCCTACATCCCCATTGGAGATGGAAGACATGAGCAGAGTGCCTTACCAGAGTGCGGTTGGAAGCTTGATGTATGCTATGGTCTGTACTAGAACAGACATTGCCCAAGCAGTGGGAGTACTTTCTAGATATATGTCTAATCCTGGTAGAGTTCATTGGGATGCAGTCAAAAGAGTCTTCAGATATTTGAAGGGTACTTCAGAGTATTCTTTGTGTTATCATGGTAATTCAGTTGGAGACATGAATTCCCTTGATATCCATGGTTATGTGGATTCAGATTGGGCAGGAGATATTGATAGCAGAAGATCCACCAGTGCTTATGTGTTTACTTTGTTTGGTGGTGCAATTAGTTGGATGAGTAAGCGATAGGCTGTGGTTGCTTTATCCACTACTGAAGCAGAGTATATGGCAGCTACTCATGCTTGTAAAGAGGCCATTTGGCTTAAGAGACTGTGTTCGGATATTGGAATAAAACAAGGTACAGTGACAGTTTACTGTGACAGTCAGAGTGCAATTAGCCTAGCTAAGAACCCGACATTTCATGCCCGAACCAAACATATTGATGTTCAGTATCATTTTGTTAGAGATATGGTCGAAGATGGTAGGGTGAAGCTGGTTAAGGTGGACACTTTGATGAATGTTGCAGATGCTTTAACTAAGGCTGTGAGCATAGAGAAGTTCAGATGGTGTTCAGAGTCTATGGGCCTTATGGCCCCGAGCAATTGATTCATTGTGTTGACATTCCCTTCCGCTCATGCAAGGTGTTCGACAAGTGGGAGATTTGTTGGGAAAAATGGTGTCTCAACCTTGCATTTATGCGAGGTTACTATTTATAGTAAGTTTTTATTTGTGCACGAAATGGTGCGAAACTCTCCCTGAAGCTTCTGGTTGGCTAGATAAGCATTCCAGTAAAGTTGCGTCGCAAGGTCACAGCTAGTTTTGAAGATATTAAAGTTTTCGTCTTGGAGGGGTGCAATAAAATGTTTAAACTTAATTTTGGGGACTTTAGAGGCTCTGAAACGCCCTCAAAAGTTGCCGTAACCAGTGAAGCCTGTTACGAGGTGATAGAGCACTTCGCAAGCTTTCTGGCGCTTCAAACGGTTCGTCAATCAGACACCCGGTTCTCAAGTTATGGCCTCCGGAAGTTTGTACTCCTGAAATAGGAAAAATAATTTGTATCGAATACATAAATGAGCTGTAAAAGGGAGTGAAACGTGTTGATGTGTGCTTTAACATGTCATAGAAGGGAGATAAGGTCGGCTACACCTTATTGGGTGGTTTTAGCCCATGGTTTTGTAATACCGTTTGATGGTTTCTTGTATTGTATCTCCTATTTATGAGGTGTGTGAGATAGAGGTTGTGTGTAAGAGTCTTATGGCTATTGAGTTGCCTCTGAATCTCTGATTAGTGGTACTCCTGCGAAGAGCTTGCTCTGCAAGTATGTTGTAATCTGTTTTTGATTGCTGAATAAAATATTGAGCTGCTTTTGGAGGGTGGGGTTTTTCTCCCGAAAGGGTTTTCCCCACGTAAATCACTGTGTTGTGGTATGAATGCTATTATATCTATTTCTATTTTCTGTAACTGTTGTAATGATCTGAAAAAGTTTTGCATTACCCTCCTCTCAAGGTTAGTGTAGGAAGTTGTTTCCGCTACTTTACTTCCTTACAATATGGACTATCATCTCAACTTGGGCCCACTTTGAAAAATAACTTATCGAGCAAACATTGGCTATGATAGACCCCCAAAAGGATTCATTGAAATACTAGTTTCATCGACAAGAGGATAGATTGAGGAAATCAGAAGTGGTTCTATTGATAAGATAAGGGCATCAGTAAAAATAAGACTTCGATGAGACATGGGAACAACTCTTCGAGGATGGAATTTGGCTGGAAGAATAATGTCGAAGGAAACAATGGATGTTTCTTCGACAAGATTATTTTGAGGAGAGGATGATGTCGAAGAGGCACAAATGATGCTGACCAAAGATAGCTTTCTCATCGAAGGATGAAAGATCTAACAAACATGAGAAAGTTCCATCGAACTTACTTTTCACTCACACATGAGAAATCGAAGGAGTGCTTTGCTTTTTCACGGAAAGGGAAAATTCATCGAAGTTGGTTCGAGGGCTAGATGATTCTTGCATTACTTCGCACTTTCTATTGGGTCATCAGCATAACATTAGAATGAAATTACCGATAACTGATGACTTTTGTGCATTCACACCTTTTCTATTGCTCCTTCCATCGACGTTTGGCATAACAACAAATATGCTACTCCGATGTTTGATGCTCCGCTCACCACTTTTTTCATTGGGCTTTTGGGAAAACTTCTGCATGGGGCTCACGATAACCTGATGACTTCTTCCAACTCATTGCACTTTATTTGTATCCTCTTTGAACATTTCTATTGGGCCTTTGGGACAACTTCACACCTATTATTTGGATACCCGATGGTTGGCATTGCCTCACACTTTTCCTACACTGCTCTGCATCTTTTTATCGGGTCTTTGGGACAAAGTCAACAAGAGTTTTACTGATACCCAATGCCTTCTCACACCACTTTGCACTTTATCGGGTTATTGACATAACTTCAACATAGGGCTTCTGAAGTTCGATGGTGGCCTCATTGCTTCACACTTTTTATATCGGGTCATCTGGATAACATCAGAATCTGCTTCTCTGATACCCAATGAACATCTGCCCCGCTTCATAGTTTTTTTCATCAAGTTATTGGATTTACATATCATGGGTCTTACCAATGTCTGATGCAAAAATTGGATCGCCTTGAGATGTGCACACGCGCGCGGGGTCCCACTGCTTCTTTAATTGGCCACTAGCCAAAAGCCTGTAAGTTTTGACACTAAGGATAAATGCAACTTTGGTTTTAAATACAAAAATGCTCCTCCTCACTACCAATGTGGGACAAATTCTTTTCACAATCCTTGCTATTGTATGCGATCTGCACCTGAGCGTTTGTCATGAAAATCTCTGAGCTTGATGCTTGGAATCCTCTGAGCCTCTCTTTGTCACCATTTGATCACATGACAGGGAGAATTTTGACATTATTACTTTAGCATGCTGAGCTCAACCTCTTTAGGAGCCCATTTTATCCCACACACTACATTTCTTTTCTCATATTTTGCACATGAAGCAAACAAGTTAGACAAAAAGTGCATTTCTGGTTAGTTGCTCATGATTTGGACCTTTTCAATATGGGTGCAAGCCTTCACTAGGGCACCAAATTTGGCATGTGCCAAATTTTGCTAACATTTTTGGTGACCTCTCAGGGGTGTTTTCCTGCTAAATAATAGAATCTAGTAGCCTAGCATATCCATCATGCATTGAGTCAATTTTGCCTTTCTCCAAAATCTGGAACTGCATCTCAGCATTCAAAACAAAACTGAAAATGAAACTACAAAGGCTCTACATAAAGTTGAGCTTGCACATTGTGCAATTTGTACTTATGGAAAATAGAAACAAATTTGCACTGAAAAAAAAAAGGGGATGTGCTTGAAAGCACTTTATTCAATTGAAACTACCACATCTCTGCTTTTAGCTAAGCCTGGCAAATTGCTGGAAAACAACTATTCTATTATGTACATATACAAACTGTTAGTACTAAATAGAAAAGTTTGAGGTGAATCCCATTGAAAAGGATTGGTAACACCTCTCCATCCAACTTAGCAAGCTGGAAAGCATTATTCTATTTGCATTCTGTGATAACATAAGGACTATCCCACATGTCATCAAAATTGGTATGTCTACCAAGTTTGTTCTTTAATTCATCCCATTTGAAAACAAGATCACCCTGATTAAATATGCGTGGTGCAAATTTTCTATTAAAGGTTTTCTTCATCTGAGCATGGTGAATTTATAATTTTCTGTATGCTTCTCTGCAATTTTCTTCTAACTCCATAAGCTAAGCAAGCCTAATCTGCATTGGTTGCTTTTCAAGTAACTCTAGCTCTTTTATGTAATTCAAAGTTGGCAATTCAACTGAAATAGGTAACCTGGCTTCTTTTCCATAAGTTAAAACATAAGAAGAGTTACCTGTTGATCTTTTTAGTGTAATTCTTGTTGGCATTGTGTTGTCATTGATGTCAATTAGCATGGGATGACTATCGGTAGAAGAGATGGTTGTGCAACACTTCTATGGAGGAGTACAGGATGTGATATCTTGGATATCACCTTGTGTTGTAGAATACCAGTAAGGTAAGGAGAGTATGTCAACTAGAAAGTGATGTGTTAACAAATGGGCAAGGTGTTTGAGTGGTTGTTTGTGATGAAGAGGCAAAATGTTACCTGAATCACATCAACATTGGAAGAGAAGAATGAACCGGTATGATGTGAGGCTGCAGGATAGTAGGACTCCCACCAAATGAAGATGCAGTCATCATGAGAAGAAATGACTAACAATAAGTGCACTCACATCCTATTATGCATTGAGTGCATTATAGTTGGGTGAGATAAGAGTGAAGAGGCAAAGGCAAGGCTAAGTAGATACAAACATAGGAATATGACCTGACTAAAAGAAGATGGAGCCTTGTGAAGGTTGATTACATGGTGTCATCAAGAGTGGTAACTGGTATGTAAGTTCACCGGTTATATAAGCAAGGTGCAGATGTAGAAGACTTCCCACTTGTAGAAATGAGCATACTTTGGATTCTCCTATTTTGAGACTGGTTTGAGAGTTCCATTGACAGTTCAAGATAAGGGAAGATATGATGAGGTAGCCAGTATAGTGAGTGAGACCGGCTAGGTTGGCAAACCAGAAGAGAAGAGGAACCGATAGAGTGGTTGATCGGTGATTCTATCTGGACTAACTAAAAAGTCAGTTTAACAGATGGTTTATGTAGATGCCACATGGGATCAAGTTGACAAGCTCGTAGAGGTTGGTGAAGTGTTGTGTGGGGTTAGGTATCTTGACAGGTGTGAACTGAAAGTGGATCACATGATTTGTGGATCAGATTAGAAGCATGAAGCTCGAGGAAGAATGAATAATAGAGAAAAATCAGGGAGTTGATTGGTGCTTGAATCAAAGCAATAAGATTAGACTATTAGGAGACCTCAAGAAGGAAACAATAGAGGTATTAATGGTGGTTTGATAGACGCAGATTGAGATAGAAGATTGTGTTTCCTATATCTAAAAAATGTGTTTTAGAAGGCACGTGAATCGTGGAGATGAATAGATGGATGTCAGGAAGATCAAAATGAGAAAAGATCTGATTGGATTTTGTTTTCCTTAAGGATGGTGAGAAAACCCTAACCGCTCAGATTTCAATTTCATTTTTGGCAGGAAATCTAGCTATAAGTATGAAGGCTAAAGGGATTGTTTGGTGTTGCTGGATAGAAGATCATTGTGCTACTACAAAGTGGGATACTTCTATAAGTAAGAGAAAATCAGCCAAGTGCTTAATGAGCATCCAAGAGAAGTAAGTGACAGAGAGGGTGAACCTGGTTAAAGCATTCAACAGGTCGGAGAGAAGAATCAGTAGTTTTCATACCGATCAAGTGGAAGTGAAGGAGGCTACAGAGAAGAGACATAGAGAACTGGCAGATTGTTAATACCAGTAAAGTGTAGAGAAGTGAGGAGGAAATCCTATAGAGAAGAAGATTACAAGAGGTGTACCAGTATGACTTACCGATTGAGAAGCAATAGGTGAAGAGAAACAAGAGAAGTGAGTTGGTGTAGTAGAGAAGGTATCTCACTGACAGAGTAAGATCTATGTAATGGTTTCAAGATTCACTTGTAACAAGACAACTACTTTTATATTTGATGTTTTCATGGTGAACACTGAGTTGTAGCTTTATGTAGGGGTTGTAGCTCCTTGGGTTGGTGCCCTAAAGTCAAGGGTTGGGGCTCCTTTGGTTGGTGCACTAAACTTTGTAAGTGTGTTTTCATTGTGAGGCTGAATTGGAGCAGTAGACTCTAGCAACATTGCTCACAAAGGTTTTTCCCATTTTGGGTTTTCCTCATAAATCCTATTGTTATGTGATGTCCTCTTTTGTGTGTGTATGTGTTTGAGTTAGTCTCCTCACTAACTAATAAGTCTACACTATGTTTGATCCATAAAACCGGTATGCTCACATAGATTTTCTAAAAGGGAAAGATTTGAGAACTACTTATTCACCCCCTTCCCCTCTCAGTGGTGCATTATGCCTAACAATTGGTATCAAAGCCTAGGTTTCTAGCTAGACGAGCTTTCTCCAGCTTGGGTAGATTCTGGCTTAAGGACACAATGGTTAGTTTAGTATCAATCACTACTCCAATGTTTGATGGTTAAAATTATGCTATTTGGAGTTTCAGAATGGAAGTCTTCCTATCTTCTCTAGGTTATGATGTCTGGATGACAACTGTAAATAGTCTTCCTAGGAATACATGTCCTCTCACCAGCACTCAAGAAGAAATAAGATGTTTATGCAATAAAGAAGCCTTGAAGGCTATACTCAGTGGGCTCATAGGTGATGTCTCCTCATAGGTAGATAGATAAAAAACAACAAAGAGTCTGTGGGATAGACTAAAGATGCTTTATGGAAATGTGCTATGCACTACTAAAGCAGATTGTGGAAGCATGAAGAGAAACTATGTTGACACATGTGGAAGTGTTGACAATAGATTTGTCAGTTGTTGTAGTTCTGATAAAGAGGAAACTCATCTCTTCATGGCACAAGAGACTAAAAGTGATGCACACACACCAGAGTGTGACAAGGCTCATAGATCCCACTAGAAAGATGTGTTTCGGATTAATGATGAAGATGAATCCAAAGTAGATCTTAAATTTGAACTGGTAAGTGCACTAGATGAGCTACAAAGTGTTAGAAGGATTTTAAAAATTACAAAAATTTAGTTCATGATGAATGCAGCCGATTGAGAATATATCTTAAAGAATCAAATAGAAATATCTGTATATTGACATCTCAACTTGAAGAGGCAAAAGGATTGACTGGTGAGTTGAAGTTAGTCTTTGATGATAAGGAGAGGATATGTGAGGAGCTCGAGCTAGAAGTGGAAGCAAAGAACAAAGAATGTCAGAAGATGAAGGAAGAGATGGAGAATGTCAGAAAGGAACTTGAGAAATGTCAAGATGAACTCAAGGTAAGAATGAAAAATGATGCTACCACCAAGTCAAGACAAGCATGGTAGAAGAAGAGAACATATGAAAGATCTATAAAGAATGGACAAACACAGATCTATTCCCAGAAAAAGAAAAATGCAGATGCCAAACTAGTAAGAACACCTCATGTTTGGAAGAATAAGTTTGTAAGTAATAAGTCTGCTCTCTCCAGTTATTATTCTGGATGCAAAGGTTATGGCCATAGGGTAGAAGAATGTAAAATGAGGTCTAGGAATAGATAGAGTGTTCTTCCTAGGAATAATAAATTAGACAGCTATAGATTTTATGCATATGAGAATAATGCATCTAGAGGTAGAAGCTTGCATACCCCCCTCTTCCGGTATTGATAATGTTATATGTTTTAATTGCAATAGACCTAGCCATAAAAGTTATGATTGCCAGAGGAAGAACTTACAGCCCTACAACAATCGGTGGAATAATCATGTTCTACATGGAAGTAGTTACAAAGGATACAAGCAACATAGACCGGTTTGGAACAAGAGGAAAAGTGTTCCTGCACAGTCAAGGAATTCAAAGAAACCGGTAACCAACCAAAATGGCATGATCAAAGGAAGAAGGGATAACTGATATTCTAGAAGATTCCCCAACCATGAGGTTGGCATGGATGTTGTGTGCTATTATAGCACTGTGATGCAAAGTCTGGAGAGGAAAACAACTATCAGCAGAGGATAGTAAAGATGGGAAGAAGAATGAGATTAAGAAGGCATGGAGGAAAAAAACCATGGACCAACACTGTGTATTTAGTGCATAGGTGATATCTCCTAAGGCCTAAAGGAGATGTAGGACCTTAGGGGGAGTAGCACATTGAATTTATCATCCACCCCCTTAGTAAAAACGAGAACATGAAAAACCATGTTGTTGCCAGTGTGAAGGGAGAAGAAAAGAGGATAAGTGTGTGTAGAAGATTCCTTGACTACACACTTATTGATCAATGTTGGATCACCACTGCATGCTTCAATAAGTAAAGGTTAACAATTGGTATCAAGTGTTAACCAGTATGTGCAGGATATTACCAACCTGTATGCTAACAGGTACTTGAAGGTTATGTAAGACAATGAAGTTGGAAATTAATTGCATTAGCCTTGGTAGCATGAAATGTGGTGTTCACATCTCAGGTGGTACTGGAAAAGACTTGAATAAAATTTATTGGCCTCGTGGTTGTTCATATAGGATTGCATGCTTTTTGACTAACCAGTTTGATTTATGGCATGATGATAACATTGCCTAGCATTGGTAAATCCAAGATCATGTCATAGGTTGTGGTGGATATAATGGAGTTGAAGAATCATCTGATGATCACACATGCACAGCTAAATCGGTATATGGAGAAGATTCGAGTCTCGGTACTATACCTGATCAAAGATAAGAACCTGAGATGGATGACTCAGGTGGAGTTCAAGTGCTCATCATGAAGAGTCTCATAATGAAGAGTTAGCTTCCTTGAACTTGCAAGGATACTGACTACTGTAGGAGATGGAAATTGCAGAGGTGTTGTAGGTTGATCGGTAGGTGAGAAGTATTCACTAAAACATCAACAATTGGTATCAATCATTCTGCAAAATGAGTTCAAATGGTTTCGGACCTGCATACTCAATCGGTGTCAGTTGATGGTCAAGTTCCCCATCTCAAGTGTTGTGACTTGAGAAGATATAACTGTAATACCCTAAAAATGGTCATCTAAACCATGGGCCCCTAATCTCAACAACATCACCAAGGTCCTAACCAGAGACAATTAAATCAATCTTGAGCACACAATTAATTCTTTAATATCAAATGTCACATGACAAAATCAATCACTCAATATTAATTAAATATTTATTTAATTAATAGATCATCCCAAGTAAATCATGTTAAACAATTATCTTATTTATTTTATTAAATATCCTAGCATACTTAATTAAATAAATCAATTTGCCATTAAATCATCAAAAAGAGGAATTAATTTAAATTAAATAAATCAATTGAGCACAAATCTTCAAAATAGAAATAAATCAAAAAAGGAATTAATTGACAAAAAAAGGAATTAATTGAGAAAAGAAATCAATTGGAAATAATCTTGAAAAACAAATTAAAAATTGATAAATAATCTCAAAGAAAGCAATTAAAACAATTAAATCTTAAAATTGAATGAAATAGAGAATAAATCGGTTTTTTCTGATTTTAGTCTTAATTTTAGTTCAATTTCCTTTAAAGATGATAAAAGAATCCAATCACATCAATTCACTTCGATTGTGCTTCCTCTTGGAAAATCTTGACCGCTCATCATCATTTGATCTTAGCCATTGGTTTCTTTCTGAATTTTCTATAAATTTAGGCTCATCTCTCATTCAAAAAAGGATAGAGAATATATCGTTATTATATTGTTTTTGCTCTAGGCTCATTGCATATTAATTATTTCATATTGATTTAAATCATTTAGATTGATATTGCTTGAATCTTTTTAGATCAATATTTCATCCATCTAGCATTCATCATGTTCATATAGATAAAATCCTTCATCTTGATGTTGTCTAGTCACTGGTATTGCTAATAATTTGAGAGAAATCATATACTCACATCTTTTAGAAGGCAATGGGTCGATTTGCCATGGTTCTAATATTCATTGATTATATCAGTTTAACCATGCATGTAATGACTTGATTGAAGTGCTCTGTCTTGCAGATACAGATTTATACCACTTTTCACACACACATTTCAAGCACCCACCATGGGGCAGAAAACTATTTTTTTTGGCCTCAAAATCATTTTTTTTATCCTGCAGGTTTCGTCTATACAACCTCTGCGAAATATCATATGAGCAGTTTCACTGGATCGTATGACATTATATTGACACCTGCAGTTTATCGTATGAAACAAGATCATATCCTTTAAATTGTCGTACGAATCAGGATTGTCATTCATATGAAATATTGATTCTTTTATACTCTATCATTCTGTGTTGATTCTTAACTTGTATGACATACTGCTCGTTCTATCTTTTGTCATTCTATGCTGATTTATAACTCGTATGATAAAAGATTTCTGTCATTTTGCTTTATGAAGATTGTCATATGATTTTTCTGACAGATTAAAAATAGACTACTTTTTCAAGATTTTTTTTTTTTTTGGATTAAATTTTGATTAATGCTAACGCTAACCCTGAACTATTTTCTGTCTACCTGATATTTTCATAGCCTAACCTATTTTTTGTAGGACGTTTGTCAAAGAATTTATCAACCAAACATACACCTATCAAAGAATGAAAACAATATGACTATTGATGCGTTGTTTTTGCAGGTTGCCTAAGGAGAAATCAATCAATCATTGTGTATTCCTTAATTTTTCTAGGCACTTAACTTGTTATCTGGGTAAATGAACAAATCTGTCTTTTGTGTCTTTTTGGAAAATTCTGAGAGGTAGGAGAGTATGCTCTTGTCTTTCTAAGACAATCAGAAATCTAGACCCTTGAGGCTTTTTCTTTTGTTTGAGATTTGTACATCTTTAGCAAGCCTGCCCTCCCGAGGAGCTAATAACTCTATAGCCTTTATGGCCAATGAGAGGGGAATGACCTAAGTGGGAATGGCTAAATGCCAAGTACTCCAACCCACTATAAAATAAATGTGATTTGATGAAAATCAAGTCAACGGCAGTGCTCAGGAATAGATCTCCTCAATACCTTTGGGTATATTAAACCTTGGTTTTCAAGGCTGGGAGACCTCTTAATTGAGTTTTTACCTCGACATGCCAAATAGAACCCTTACTAGATCCAATAAAAGTTAGAAGCTACCCGATTCACCTCCGAAAGGTTGATGATCTTTGTGCAAGAGAGATAGTAACTCTCCCAAGACACTTGCCATATCGTGCCCCCATTAGCATTTGGAGTCGGCTAATATAGCATTGAGAATCCATTGCATGAGACTTAGCAGCCATATTCTGATTAGCTATTGGGTGTGTACCTAAGTCAGCAAGCAAAGTTTTTCTTCTCTAAGCCAACTTCCATAGGGTTTGCATGTTGTGATCTTCTGTTCTTTCATCTCCCAAACTGAAACTAGAATACTAAAATTGGAGAACACAAATCAACAAACTCAATGATCAAAACTCTGTTCATGTCACAAATCAGTCTATCTTGGTCAGATATCAGTCCACCTTAGAATTGGTCATGTTTAATTGCCTTATCCAGTCATTGAAAAAAAAAACCCAAAATTTTTTTAGTCTCTGATCTATGAATAGTCGTGCGAGTCTGGTAAATTGTCATCCTACACCAAATCCTATGTCATACGAGTATACTATATTGTCATCCTGAGCCCAATCCTCTATTGTACGAGACCTAGTAGTTTGTCATCCTTAGCCATGTCTTGTGTTGTATGAGACAGAATTGAACATAATCATTTGTCATCTAGGACCTACCCATTTGTCGTATGGTACTAGGCAACAACTTGTATGAAACAGAACTGTTGTCGTCTTGCACCTATTATACTGTCATACGGTTCCAGAAATATAGTCGTACGAGTCTCTGGTTTTGTTAATCGAGAATAATCAAAACCTGTCCAAAATAGTTTTATAGTGAGCCCAAAAATGGTTATCATCTTCCTAAGCATAAAACAACCTTGATAGTGTACCTCTGTAGTTGCATTGCATGATTTTGTCAATCATTTCTCAGCTACTTCAAATGAACATTTTATCTAACCTAATTCAACTTGGATAATGTCTTACATGGGATAGATCATTCCTGAAACCAAACCAGATCTTAAGTTACTTCTCTTAATTACTACGTTAAACGAAATACTAGCTACAATTTGATCTTGACTTCTGTAACACATCCCGCTCTTGGTCCTGTCGGTTACAAAATGTCTGTTCAAACCAAAAAATCTCACAGTAAAAGAGACAAAGAAAAAGAGACACCCTTTTTGACCAATGACAATCCCTTTTACAAAGAAAATCCTTTTTACAATAAGCCATCCTCATCACAGATACCAGTCTATGATATACCAATCTTTGGTCAGCCCTTATCTCCCACCATGTTTGGGGAAAGACAAGAAAAAGAAGCCAGTAAATGAAACACCCACAAAGATTTCAGCAATCAAGCCACTGACAGTGATTCATCAACTGAATCTGAGCTCCCTGGACCTCCTGAAGATGAAGTACATAGGTGTTAGAATAATAAAGAATTCTGGAAAATGATGAAGGTCATCATGGCTAAGGAAAAGGAAGACTATTTCCTAGAATTAGCAAAACAAGGTGCCAAACTCCCTACTGGTTATAATGTGGAGACCCTCATTGCTAAAGAGGAAGATACACCATGGGGAAAAATGAGCAAATAGATGTAAGCACTACAAATTGCAGTCACAAGAATAGAAAACAAAGATAAAACACCAAAACAATATTCTTTGGACACAATATGCCCATTCCCATTTGACAAAAACCTTTACATGTCTCCATTTCCTTCACGAGTTGAGATCCCAAAATTTGACAAATATTATGGTACCTCCGATCCTCAAGATTGTGTCAGAGAGTTTTGTGCCACTTGTATGGAGTTTATGCATGATCAAACATACCTCATGCGCCTTTTCCCAAGGAGTTTAGGGGGTCAAGAAATGCAATGGTTCGCAAGCCTACCCAAAGGAATACATTTTTTTGAAGAACTAATCCAACTATTTTTACAACAATACTCATACAACATTCATCACCCAGTCACTATGATAGAGCTTTGCAATACTAGACAAAAGATAGGAGAACCCTTTCTCACTTTCCTCCAATGATGGAGAAAGATGTTCTCTAGATATTCATGAACCATCCCAGATCTTGAGAAAATGGACATCTTCATCAACAACTTAGTCCCTGAATTGAAATATAGTGTCTGGATGCAAGTACACCCTTCATTCAAAAAAATAGTAGATAACACCCTCAGAATGGAAGATGTACTTATCAAAAAGGGAGATATATCACTTTGGAAAGAAACATCACAAGGTTCTAGCTCTAAAGAAAAGAGTAAATACTGGAAATATAGCAAAGACTTCAACAAGAATGTTGTTAGTGATGGAGTGGTAGATACTGTCCAAGCGAAAACAAAATCCACAATATTTAACTTGGCCAGTGACACACAAGCACTTAAGGCAGCTAAAACTACAATAGAGAATCCCCCAAAGAAAACAAGAGAGTGGTTTAAAGACAAGCCTTGGGTCTCAAAGCCTAAGCATGAGTTTACTCCTCTAGATGAGTCATATGAATTGACTTTTAAAACTTTATTGGCAAACAATCTAATAACATTACTAGACAACTCTAGACCATATGATCTAGAAATTAGACCCAGATGGTGGAGAGAAAATGAATATTTTGACTATCATTGAAACAAGGGACATAACATAAACAACTGCCTAAAACTCCAGCATGAAATTCAAGATTTCATCGATGCAAGCTAGATCACTATTGCAAGCCACATGACTAATGTTGATCATAAGGCTTTTAAAGATCCCTTACCCAATTATGACCAAGGGGAATCCTTCAAATCCAAGGGAGGAGCTAGAGTCAATTATACTTACACTAATCACAATAATGTGATCAACATGATTGAATCTGTACAACCTGAATATTGCAATGTAATCATTGTCCAAGATCACCAAAGTCAAGCACAAATTGCTAATGCCATGACTCGCGCTCAAAAGAATATTTCTCTCCCAGGAGCAAGCTCCTCCGCTTTTGATCAAACAACATCACAACTACCAAATAAACAAATAGACACCATCATGGCCAAGTCAAAGTAACCAGTTTCATCATCTTCTCCTGGTTATAGTATTGTGGAACAATTGAAGAGAACAGATGCTCAAATCTCCATTCTAGAATTGCTTAAGATCTCCTCTACCTGTAAAGAGATCCTGGACAAGGCTCTACTTACCACCAGTGTTCCTAAAGATTAAGATGTAGGTCAGTTTCAATCTATGGTAGGTCATTTGACCTCCCCTCATTACCTCACATTCTCTGGAGAAGATGATAACTCACTGAGTCATCCACATAACCAACCATTGCACATTGAAGCCATGATCCATAAACACCATGTTAAATGTGTTTTGATAGATGGAGGTGCTGAGTTGAATATTTGTACTTACAATCTATTAACACAGCTAGGATTCTCTGAAAATGTTATTGATCCAACAAAGAAAATAACAATCAAGGCTTATGATGAAGAAGAAAGAACTTCTAAGGGATTGGTATCATTACCAATCAGAGTAGGACCTTTGGAGAGAGATGTCATTTTTCAAGTCCTGGATCTTCATCTTTCATACAACATCTTACTAGGTAGACCATGGATTTATGAAATGAAAGCAGTACCATCTACGTACCATCAATGCTTGAAATTCCCTTATAATGGAGTAGAGGTTAGTATTCCGGCCGATACAAGCTATACCTGCATTGCATTAACATAGGGTGCTGATGCTTTTGTTCCTAACAATAGAGTAGCTTCTGCAACTGAAAGTTCAGAATCTTTGCTAAAAGATTTGGAAAAGAAACTGAAAATCACAAACATTGGCATGGATGGCTACAAGATAGAGCCTATACCCTCACTGATGTCACTTCCTCCATCACCAAGATAGTTGGGAAAACCATCAGAGGGTATGAAGCCACAAATTTCAACCCCAAAGGTCATTTATGATGGCACCTTTATACAGTCCTGTACTTCTCTCACAGGTGAAATAAAAGGGGATGATGCTCTTAAATCACTTTTCAAAGAAGATAGTGTAGATAATCAAGTATGACATTGTACAATTTCTGTGACACAATATGGTCCAGGCTATAAGATGCTTCAATGCATGGGATATTTAGGTGCTGGTCCTCTAGGAAAGCATCAACAAGGTATTGTTGAACCCATTCAGTTGCAAACCAAGTCTGTCAATGATTAAGTTGGACTAGGATATGATCCAAACAAGCACTCAAATCAGAAATGCACACCTCACTATCAATGTAAGTGGAAGAAGAAGGTACTACCTTTAACCATACAAGAGATTAATGTTCACCAAACTCAGGAAGAGTGATGCTGAACAACAAGAATTGCCCACCTAGGGAAAGGAAACAGATGGTAATCAAGTTCCAGTATCAGCTATGATACCACATGAAGTAGATGCTCCAAAGGATATGAGGGATGAAATATATAGAATTAGAGAATTGTTTGCACCACTAAACATTATGGTCACATATACTAACAGACAACAAGTAGATGACTTAGAAACTAATTCAAATGAGTATGAATGGGGTCCAGATCACATCTCAGATATATCTACTATAGAAACTCTTGAAGAACTCAAGGATACCGCATATGATGCACAAGAGCTGATACGCCTAAGAATGCAAAAGGAAATAGAAGAAATCAAATTAAAACAATAAGAAGACTATGACTGACAGCTGAAGAAAGAAAGGACACAAGCATGTCTTTCACCTAACAATCCTCCTAATGAGATAGGACAAATCAAGTACGGAACCACACAAGAAGAACTAGAAGCTAGAGCAAGAGAATAAGTCATTAGTCTAGAAGAAGCTGAATGGAACAGATGACAGGGGTTAACAGGAACCGTCAAAGTCATTTCCACAAGTGTGTCAAATGTAAGAAATCAATGAACCAAATCATGAAGGAACTTGCAGCACCAAAGATGTGGTTGTTGATACTATATATGCCTTCACTAAACCACTTGAAGACGAGTCTGCAACTTCATCCTATGACTCTGATGGCTCAAACAGGAGCTCTATCTATGACAACAACTATTCAACAACACATTATGACTACTCTATCATGAATGATGAAATACTATCTACTGTTATACCACGGTATGTAGCCCAGTCTGAATTAGGTGACAACGCTAGAAGTAGGTCGATTGAATTAAGTCCAATAAATACTAACATGAATGTTGATAATCATGTCGCAACTCTTCCTGGTCTCAAGACACATACGCAAGGTAGTATTCTGGAACTCGATTGGTTAGTCCATAACAATGATGATAGTACCATGAATTCCCTTGAGCCTGTTCCAACCTTATCCTTAATACATCCAGAACTGATTGATTGCACCCTTTATAATCAACCCTTGAATGTGCCTACTTTTGCCAATGACTATACACTATC
This sequence comes from Cryptomeria japonica, assembly GCF_030272615.1. Classification (NCBI taxonomy): domain Eukaryota; kingdom Viridiplantae; phylum Streptophyta; class Pinopsida; order Cupressales; family Cupressaceae; genus Cryptomeria; species Cryptomeria japonica. The sequence goes on from NC_081415.1 coordinate 86,654,049, forward strand.
CTACTATCTCAATGCAGTTGAACCCATGTACTCTTCCACCAACAAATAGAATGAAAACATGACCGAAGAGGATATCAAGTATCTTAGTCGCAAAAACAAGAAAAATAAGAATAAAATATCTGATGGCAAAAACCACATTGTGGCAGTATCAGACTCTAAAAAAGAGAAAATAAAGGATGAACCTAAGGGTGAAAACCTCTCTGAGGCGCTTGAAGGTGAGATACTTGATATACTACCAAGTCACTTCTAGGAGAGATCTTCCATATTGATCGAGCCAACTCAGCCAGTGAACATTGGGAGTCAAGAGATACTGAATATCATTCATTTAGCTCAATCACTATCAGCAGAAGAGTTAAATGATTTCAGCAATCTATTTTTAGAAAAGAAGATCAACTTTGCATGGACATACTCAGATATGCTAGGATGCAATCCTGATCTAATCATGCATCATCTCTCTATCATGCCAGGAGTTAAACCAGTCAAACAAAAACTCCAAAAGATGCATCCTCATGTGGCAATACTAGTCAAGGCTGAGCTAGAGAAATTACTAAAAGCTGGATTTATCAGAGCTATAGACTACGCAGAATGGATATCCAACATAGTACCTGTATCAAAAGCAGACAAATCCATTAGAGTTTGCACAGATTTTAGGGATCTCAACAAGGAATGTCCAAAAGATGATTTTCCATTGCCCAACATTGACATGATAGTAGATATGACTGCTGGATATGAGATGTATTCATTAATGGATGGATTCTCTAGGTACAATCAGATCAAGATAGTGCTTGAAGATCAAGAGAAGACAACTTTCACATGTGCATGGGGAACCTTCTATTGGATTGTTATGCCATTTGTCTAAAGAACATAGGAGCAACTTACCAAAGAGTAGTAACCACTATTTTCCATGATATGATACATAAAAACATGGAAGATTATGTTGATGACACCCTAGTAAAAACTATGAAGAGATCTACACACATTCAAGAGCTAGGCTTCATATTAGAGAAAATAGAAAGATTCAAGCTCCGCTTAAATCCAAAGAAATGTGCATTTGGGGTAATGTCAGGAAAATTGATCGGGTACATAATATCCAAGAAAGGAATTGAGGTTGACCCTAAAAAGGTCCAGGCTATAATGGAGATGCCTCCACCAAAGAATATCAGTCAGATGAGAAGTCTACAAGGCCGTCTTCAGTCCATAAGGCATTTTATATCTTAGCTAGCTAATAAAGCTCAGCCCTTCACGAAGGTATTAAGGAAAGGGATTCAATACAACTGGGATAAGGATTGTGAACTACATTTATAGAAAATCAAAGAATATCTTTCTATTCCACCCATATTAATGCCATCGATTCAAGGTAAGCCACTGATCCTGTACATATTAGCTATAGATACTTCACTGGGGGCACTATAAAATGAACGAGCTATCTATTAGATCAGTTGAACATTGGTGTCATATAAAATGAATTACACTATAATAACAAAATCATGCTTAGCATTGGTCTTTGTATCACAAAAATTAAGGCACTATATGTTGGCACATTCTATTAAGCTAGTAGCCAAGATTGATCCACTTAAATATCTTCTCAGTAAAGCAACGCTTACAGGAAGACTGGCCAAATGGGTCATGGTCTTTACAGAATTTGACATTGAATATGTAGAACATACAACCATCAAAGGATAGGTTATCATAGACCAACTTGCTGAAGCTCCACTTGAAGATGATCACCCTCTGCATATAGAATTCCCAGATGAATCAATCATGCACCTTACTGAACAATCCTGGAAAATGTTCTTTGATGGGTCTTTTACTCAACATGGCTCTAGCACCGGGATACTATTTATTACTCCCCAAAAATACTTAATTCCAAAAGCTTATAATATTCTCTTCCCTTGCACAAACAACATTACGAAATATGAAGCTTTGGTAAATGAGATCAAGTTGGCCATTGAGTGGAAGATCGTGGAATTACACATCTATGGAGATTCTCAACTCATTATCAACCAGATCAATGATCTATATCAGATGTGAGATGAGAAACTAATGCCTTACAATAGAATGATGGATGACCTCAAGCAATATTTTACTTCTATATCATTTCAACAGATACCCAGAACAACAAATAGAGCAGCGGATCCGATGGCTACTTTGGTATCTATACCACAGCTACAGGAGTCTAATTTTCACTTTGAATTCCTAGTGGAAGAGTTACATTACCTTGCCTATGATTCTCCCAAGTCCCAAGTAGTCTATTCTATTATTGGACATGACTCATCTCGTTATAGCCACATTTACTCTTACCTACGTGACCAAGTCGTCCTTGCTAATCTTTCCCAAAATGAAAAAAGGAACCTAATCTGAAATGCATCACGGTACGTCATCATTGCTAATGACCTATTCAAGAGAGGTTTAGATAATACTTTTCTTAGATGTCTTGAAATTGAGGAGTCTCAATGCGCATTACCCGAAGTTCATGAAGGTGTTTGCAAATCTCATTCGAATGGTCTAACTTTAGCATGAAAACTACTAAGGGCTGGCTACTACTAGCTAGACATGGAGAAAGAAGCTATAAAATTTGCTAAAACCTGTGAAAAGTGTCAATTGCATGGACACCTTATCCACACTCAGGCAAGGGATCTCATACCCTTTGTGACACACTGGCCCTTCCAACAATGGGTGTTCGATTTGATAGGCCAGATTTATCCTATGTCATCTAATGGACATAAATTTATTATCATTGCCACTGAGTACTTCACTAAGTGGGTAGAAGTAGTTCCACTCATCAAGGCAACAAGAAGATAAGTAGCTCTATTTATTCTTAACTATATCATCTGTAGATATGGTATGCCTTCATCAATTATAACAGACAATGGAGGACAGTTTAAGAACAAAGATCTAGATGAACTCTGTGAGAAGTTTAAAATCAAACAAAACTGGTCCTTAGTATATTACCCTCAAGGTAATGGACAAGTAGAGCCATCTAACAAAAACCTACTGACTATCTTGAACAAAACAGTGAACAAATCTGGGAAGGATTGGCATCTGCAGCTCAATCCTGCACTGTGGGCTTATAGAACAAGTATCAGAACACCTACTGGGGCTACACCTTTTTCTTTGGTGTATGGGCCTGAAATAGTATTACCCATTGAAGTAGAAATACCATCTCTAAGAGTTTCCTTGCAACGTCTTGTTACTGATGAAGACTATAGAATATCTAGATTACAAGATCTCGAATTGCTAGATGAGCGTCAACAAGTGGCATTTGATCATCTTAGAGTGTATCAAAAGAGAATGTCTAGAGGATATAACAAGAAAGTTTGACACCGAGAATTTTAGGTTGGTGACTTAGTTCTCAGAGAGAATCCTAAAAATCAACAGTTTCGAGATAACAAAGGGAAGTTTGAACCCAACTGGCTGGGTCCCTATATCGTTACTACAACTTTTAGCTCTAGTGCTTATCAACTTTTAACATCGGAAGGATAACAACTCCACGAACCGATTAACACCATCCATCTAAAAAAATTCTTCACCTAAATATTCTCTACTCCAGCAGCTTTTTACAGTGGAAAAAGGCCTGAAAAAATCATAAAACTCTGAAAAGTCTTGAAAAAATCCTAAAACTCATAAAAAGACCTAAAAAAATTCAAAAAAAGAAAAAAAAAAAGAAAAAGAAAAACAGAAGAAAAAAAGGAAAAAATAGAGAAAATGCATTGGTGAAAACCTATTAAATGGGCTCCTTGGTAGAAAAAAATATATGCATCTCTACCAAGTAGGTGAAAACTTGGCAAACAGGTGCCTCTTGTACTCAAGTGCTCCATCTATCAATGCAACGTCGACATTCTCGCTTTCATGCATCTTTGCTTTCGCTTGTACATATTTTAGTCACTTTTGTGACATCCTAGTTCATTGGAAGCCTCATGGCTTGAAACTGATCAATGTCCTAGTCTTAGGTAATCGACAAGAGCACATTACATGTCCTAAGTAGTGTCAACCAAGTCAACCTTAGGTCAGTGAAACCTAGTCATCCACTTCGAGTCAGTTACCTATCTCTTGACTATTGAAGAGTTTTATCACTGAGTTAACAAGCAAAACAACATAACGGAAAACAATAACTAAATAGTTTGAGCTATGCCTAAAATTTTCTTTATGTGTTGTCTTTTATATTGGTTTTCGATTATTATCCCTCTGAGTAACTCAAGGAAGTCTATTGTAACTAAGAGGAGCAAGGATTGGGGGCATAACATTTTCTTTGTTTTCTGCTTGAAGGAATGATCCCAATGATCTAGAAACATCTAAATTAGTTGGGTGTCTATGATAAGAGCCTTCACATCAAGGTGGAATCACCTCACATACCTCGACTCCACTTCTTTGAATGTTATAGGGAGGTCCATATTATTTCTTTGTCTGGTTTGAGGGAATTTCTTTCCTATGCAATTCGAGTCCCTGTGAAATCTGTCCCAGGATATGAACAATAAAAGGGTCATTGTGGACAAGATAATTAATATTGCAAATGCAAAGAAATGACCTCTATTCTACTTGCTATAATTGTAAAGTGCTCAATGATGAAAATTAAGTTATTCAAATCCAATGACTAGGTTTAGGTTGCATCTCATTTTGCATCTCATTTTGCATCTCACTTTGCATTTCATTCTACATCCCATGAATTTAGAGTGATTTCGGTATAGTAACAATGCTTTCTCTTTATCTTTTGAATGAGAGTTGGAATGCCATCATTTCTTCGCTAAGTGGTTTCTTTTCATCATTTCTCCAATCGAGTACTTGTGTTTTGAGATGTTAGCTACATACATGAGCATTTCATATAGCTTCATACATTCACTATCATTCATTTACATCCATCTTATTACATAGAAAAAATGAAAACATTGCATCATTCATCATCATTCATTTGCATTCATCTTATTGCACAGAAAAATGAAAAAATTGCATTACTCATTCAAATCACTCATTTGCATCATCATTTATTTGCATATGAAAAGAAAACAAAAATAGACAATCATGATCATTTGCATTCATACATCCATAACTGAAAAGAAATGCATACATATAGAATAAAGCATATCAAGGACATCTCATAAGCGAATCAACACAAGTATGATGAAGTCAAATTGGATCTCATATATATATCATGTCAAGTCTAAGGTACAAAATGATGTCAAAAGACATATACAAACTCCCATCGGAGCAAGAATCATATAGGCTACAAAAAATGGGTGTGTCTACAAAAATTATCCAAGCTACAAAAAGAAATAATCTAGCTAGCACCCTCTCCCTCATCGCCTGGTGGAGGAGGAGGAGCCTGATGCCCGGGATCCTGACGAGGTGCCCGAGCTCCCTTTGATCATGCCATATACTACGAATAGGGTTGCACCTGTTGTGCAATAGGAACTACAACACTATACGCTGCTATGTAATACGTTGCTCTACTGCTCTGGAGAAGGACCTCCTATCGAAGAGACTCTATCTCTGCTCTCGACTCTGCTCTTAATGCCATGATCTGGCGATCACACTCGGCCCTCACCTCAGCCAGCTATTGGTCTCACTCCTCTAGCTGAGTGTGCACCACTGTCAACTGTGACTGCAGCTCTGCAAGACGTAGCCTCATCGACCGTCTAGTATCTGTCCCCTACTCTCTTGCAAGCCCCCCATCTCCACCCCCATCTCCACCTCCACCACCACCTAACTCCTCTCTTCATTGTCACACCTATCTAGGAGTTTCTCGCTCCTCCTCCATACCACCCACCTGCCCTAGGGATCCACCTTGACCCCTCCACTATCCTCCCTCAGCTAGTACCCTTCTACTGCTAGCACCTGGATAACCACTACCCCATCGTGGAGCCTCAGCTCTTTGTGCCTGACCCTGCCTCTGACCTTGCCTCTAGCCCTTTCTCTGGCCCTGTCCTTGAGCTGATGCAGGGGCATCCTCCTCAACATCCTTAATATGAGGAGCCTGCTCACCCAGGTCTGTAAAATGAGGGAACGAATGCTGCTGAAAATGATCTCTGTACTGGGCCAATACCCCTGCATTCGCTACATCATCCAGGTAATCCCACCTTAGACAGTGTAACCCTGTCAACACCTGCATCACCAGCACATATGATAACCATGGAGACCATCCCTATCTCTCCTCATTTGCATATCGAGCATACGCTGTATACTCCTATGAAATCCCTTGGGGCCAGCCATACTTCCTCATCACTCACAAAATGATGAATCACTCCGCAATAGTTTGTGATCTCCCAATCAGTGGGTGTGTAAGAAATAGGTCCCTACAAACTAGCCGTCATTCATCCCATGGCTCCAACCCTCTGTATGGTCTCTATACAATGGCTATCAAGTCATTGAGCTGCTGTCTCTAGAAATCTATCTTGCCAAGATGGGGCTATGTAATATATCCATCATACCTATAAATGTTCGACTACCCAAGATCTCTGCTATCTACTACTATTGACTGACACACGGGAAGGTGCTCCCAAGCCCACACCTACAAAATATACACCAGTGGCCATGCTACGTCCCTCTCTATATATGATCTCATGCATCTCTCGATACATGTGGGCCAATAAACAAGAGTCCCAACCAAGTCTCTGAGGGGTCCCTATCAACCTCTCTAGCATCCGGCCCCATCTACTCTGGAAACCCTACTGCCCCCTATCTGGCATCAAAAATCACCCGATGAACCCTACTAGAACACATGCTAGGGGATACTCCTCACTGTACCTGCTCATCAAGATATCCCAATTCATGGAACGAGTCAAAATATTAGGATCCCCAAAGACATGCCTGATTGACTGCAGTCCAGGTAACAACGTGGTATCGTAATCCACCTTATCCCTAGCAAAAGGGATACGAAGGATCCTGTACACATCCTCGAGAGTGATAGTCAACTCCCCAACTGGCAAATGAAATGCATTATGCTCTAAATGAAATCTCTCTACCAACGCTATTAGCATACCATGGTTCACACAGATCAACATGAGCCTGCTCAACCTCAGATAAATGTTGCACCAATGCCATGGTAGGAGGGTACACACATCTGAATAACATAGGAGGTAATCGAACCTGCAAACAACAAAACCCAACAATGAAGCATCAAAAAAACATTCCAAATGAGCCTACAAGAGAAGTAAAACATCGTGCAAATCCAACTAAGTCAAAAGAAAAATCCAAAATTCACGTTTACACCTTCAAAAATGCTCACTGTCTATCATACATGAAAACACAGAAAAGTAGCATCTTGTACGAGCCAGGAATAGCTACTGTACGAGAAAAAAAGCTCAAATGACAATTTATCAGACTTCGCATGACAAAAGGGTCCTTTTATAGACCTCTCGTACGAGACATGGGTGGCCCTAGAACGACAAAACTAATGGGCTCAAATGACAAAAGAAACTTTACCAGTTTCTTGTATGAGACATGATCTTGTCTCGCACAATAAACCAAGACACTCGACCCAAAACACGCAAAAAACTTGACAAATTCATAAAAAAATCCAAAATTGGAAACACAAACAGGCTTAAGATCGATCACTTACCACTGGCTCATAGTTTTGAGGTTAGTTATGTCTTCTTTGGTGCTTGAATCGATGCTAACGAGTAGGGACCACCATTTTCTTCACAGAAGGCTTTTTGAATTTTCAAACTTGGAGGGTTAAAATGAATTGAAAATGACACTTTTGTCCCATATATAGCCAAAAACCTAATTTTTCAACTTGCTCCAATGGACACGAAAATTGTACCCTTAGCTAATCTGACCGTCCTAAGTCCATTTTCGAGATCAAAATCGAAAATCAAGATCATTTTGCTAGTCAATTTCAAAATTTGGACCACTTAGTGCTCTTTTCATCAAATGCTCATTCTTTCTTCTTTAATTGTGCTCAATTTCTCATCAATCAACGCTGAATCTCAATTTAATTTCTACAATCAACTTTGCGCTCAATTTCCTATCAATCAATGCAAAATTTTCAAAAAAATTCCTCTGAATCAATTTGTGGTCAAATCATTATCATCGCTAAAAATTGCCTATCATCATGAACTCTCGCTATCTTTCGATTTCACTCTCGAGGGGGCATACTCGTGACCTTATGACCTCACATCTTCAAATGTCGAGGAAAATTTTCAAATCTTCACCAAAAGTTGAGCAGAAATCTTTTTCAACTAAAGAAAATCAAACAAGACCTCATCGCTAGGGGCATCTCAACTTCATCGCTTTATATCAAATTGAGATTTATCAATCATCTAAATCAAATCAATCTCTAGGGGCATATCAGTTTCATCGCTTCATACCAAACTGATATTTGTCTTTTATCTGAATCAATCTCTTAACGTTAATCAGTTTCATCACTTTTCATCAAGCTGATTATTCGTTTAAACTCAATCAAGGGTTTAAAGAGTATCTTTAATTACACTCAATCTAAGCAGGTGTTTAGTTTCATTCATTTCTTGATGAAGCTGAATAGTTTATCTTCATCGTATCTTGATCAATCAAGTTCAAGATCATTTTTTATCATCACTCACTGTGTCTAGATCAATCAAGTTCTAGATTAGTAAGATCCGCTTCTTGATCAATCAAGTTCAAGTTCGATATCTTTTGTTTTCTATCGTTACTAGTTCAATAAAGTTCGGGAATGGTATTGCTTTAATTAGACTTCATTCAGCTTTGTCGCTTCGAATCAAGCTAAACACCTCGCTTTCATCTAGTTCATGATCAATCAAGTTCAGAACTAGCATCTCCTAGACATCAACTATTCTTTGAAGCAATGCGCTGCTCACACATTAATTCAAAGAGGGGCAAATGTAATACCCTAAAAATGGTCATCTAAACCATGGGCCCCTAATCTCAACAACATCACCAAGGTCCTAACCAAAGGCAATTAAATCAATCTTGAGCACACAATTAATTCTTTAATCATCAAATGTCACATGGCAAAATCAATCACTCAATGTTAATTAAATATTTATTTAATTAATAGATCATCCCAAGTAAATCATGTTAAACAATTATCTTATTTATTTTATTAAATATCCTAGCATATTTAATTAAATTAATCAATTTGCCATTAAATCATCAAAAAGAGGAATTAATTTAAATTAAATAAATCAATTGAGCACAAATCTTCAAAAAAAGAAATAAATCAAAAAAGGAATTAATTGACAAAAAAGGGAATTAATTGAGAAAAGAAATCAATTGGAAATAATCTTGAAAAACAAATTAAAAATTGATAAATAATCTCAAAGAAAGCAATTAAAACAATTAAATCTTAAAATTGAATGAAATAGAGAATAAATCAGTTTTTTCTGATTCTAATCTTAAATTTTAGTTCAATTTCCTTTAAAGCTGATAAAAGAATCCAATCACATCAATTCACTTGGATTGTGCTTCCTGTTGGAAAATCTTGACCGCTCATCATCATTTGATCTTAGCCATTGGTTTCTTTTTGAATTTTCTATAAATTTAGGCTCATCTCTCATTCAAAAAAGGCTAGAGAATATATCGTTATTATACTATTTTTGCTCTAGGCTCATTGCATATTAATTATTTCATATTGACTTAAATCATTTAGATTGATATTGCTTGAATCTTGTTAGATCAATACTGCATCCATCTAACATTCATCATGTTCATATAGATAAAATCCTTCGTCTTGATGTTGTCTAGTCACTGGTATTGCTAATAATCTGAGAGCAATCATATACTCGCATCTTTTATAAGGCAATGGGTCGATTTGCCATGGTTTTAATACTCATTGATTATATCAATTTAACCATGCATGTAATAACTTGATTGAAGTGTTGTGTCTTGTAGATACAGATTTATACCACTTTTCACACACATAGTAACAACTGGTGACAAGATAACAAATGGTATCAAAGGAAGTGTTACATCAAATGAAAACAAAGGGGGAGAAAGTATTCTATCAGTGACTAGTACATACAAAGAGAAATGATATCCTGATAGTGCCCTTTGTCATTGTTGTTAAAGGGGGAGAAGGATTCTGTAGTATACTGCATACTACATATCTTGTGAATCCTTATTTCAGTGAAAGGGGGAGAAGTTTTTTGTAGTATAATGGATACTACATGTGTTGACATCAATGCCAAAGGGGGAAATTTTTGGCATTGTGTTGTCATTGATGTCAACTGGTATGGGATGACTCTTGGTAGAAGACATGGTTATCCAACACTTCTATGGAGGAGTACAGGATGTGATATCATGGATATCACCTTGTGTTGCAGATTACTGGTAAGGTAAGGAGAGTATGAAAACTAGCAAGTGATGTGTTAACAAATGGGCAAGGTATTTGTGTGGTTGTTTGTGATTTAGAGGCAAAATGTTACTTGAATCACATCAACATAGGAAGACAAGAATAAACTGGTATGTTGTGAGGTTGGAGAATAGTAGGACTCTCACTGGATGAAGATGCAGTCATCATGAGAAGAAATGAATGACAACAAATGTGCTCACATCCTATTATGCATTGAGTGCATTATAGTTTGGTGAGATAAGAGTGAAGAGGTAAAGGCACAGCTGAGTAGATGCAAACATAGGAATTTGACCTGACTAAAAGAAGATGGAGTCTTGTGAAGGTTGATGACATGGTGTTATCAAGAGTGGTAACCGATATGTAAGTTCACTGGCTATATAAGCAAGGTGCAAATGCAGAAGACTTCCTACATGTAGAAATGAGCATACTTTGGATTCACCTATCTGGAGACTAGTTTGAGAGATCCATCGATTGTTCAAGATAAGGGTAGATATGATGAGGTAACCAATACAGTGACTGAGACCGGATGGGTTAGAAAACCAAACAAGAAGAGGAACTAGTAGAGTGGTTGATTGCTGATCCTATCTGGACTGACTAAAAAAGACAAGTTGATAGATGGTTGATGTAGATGCCACATGGGATCAAGGAGGCATGCTCATAGAGGTTGGTGAAGTGTCGTGTGGGGTTAGGTATCTCAATAGGTGTGCACTGAAAGTGGATCCCGTGATTTGTGGATCGGATCAAAAGTGTGTGGCTCGAGGAAGAATGACCAATAGAGAAAAACTAGGGAGTTGATTGGTGCTTGAATAAAAGCAATAAGATCAAATTTTTACGAGACCTCGAGAAGGAAACAACATAGGTGTTAATGGTGGTTTGACAGACGTAGATTGAGATAGAAGATTGTGTTTCCTATATCTAGAAAACATGTTTTAGAAGGCACGTGAATCATGGAGATGAACAGATGGATGTCAGGAACATCAGAATGAGAAAAGATCTGATTGGATTTGGTTTTCCTTGAGGATGATGAGAAAACCCTAACTGCCCATATTTCAAATTGGTTTTTGTAGGGAAATCTGGCTATAAGTATGAAGGTGAAAGAGATGGTTTGGTGCTGCTAGATAGAAGATCACTGTGCTATTGCTAAGTGGGATACTTATGTAAGTAAGAGAAAATCAGCCAAGTGCTCAATGAGCATCTAAGAGAAGTGAGTGAGAGAGAGGGAGAACCTAGTTGAAGCATTCAACCAGACGGAGAGAAGAACCAATAATATTCATATCGGTTGAGCAGAAGTGAAGGAGGCTGTAGAGAAGGTAGACAGAGAACCGACATAGTGTTAGCACCGGTAAAAAGAAGAGTAGTGAGGAGGAGATCCTACAAAGAAGAAGAGTAGAAGAGGTGTACTAGTAGGGCTTACCTGTTGAGAAGCAGCAAGTGAAGAGCAGCAAGAGAAGTGAGTCGATGTAGCAGAGAAGGTATCTCACCGACATAGTAAGATATATGTAATGGTTGCAAGATTCACATGTAACAAGACAACTACTTTTCTATTTGATGTTTTCATAGTGAATACTAAGTTGTAGCTCGGTGCAGGGGTTGTAGCTCCATGATTTAGTGCCCTAAAGTTAGGGGTTGGTGCTCCTTGGGTTGGTGCCCTAAACTTTGTAAGTGTGTTTTCATTGTGAGGCTAGATTGGAGTAGTAGACTCCAGCAACATTACTCACCAAGTTTTTTCCCATTTTGGGTTTTCCTCATACATCCTGGTATTATGTGATGTCCCCTTTTGTGTGTGTGTATTTGAGTTAGTCTCCTCACTAACCAGTAAGTCTGAATTGTGTTTGATCCATAAAACCTGTATGCTCACATAGATTTTCTAAAAGGGAAAGATTTGAGGGCCATTGATTCACCCCCTCCCCCTCTCAGTGGTGCATTGTGTCTAACAATTTTGTCAACCCAAAGAGCTAACTTGAGCTTTTAATGCCAAGTTCTCTGATTCTCAACAATGGTCTTCTTAATGATATTGATGAATTTCTTATTAGTTTATTTAGCTTGTCCATTTCCCTGAGGGTAATAATAGGATGAAGTATTAAAATATATTATGCTTAACTGACCAATCTGAAACTCTAAGACCAATAAAAGCTAAAGCATTATCAGAAATGATTGATTCTGGGGCTCCAAACCTAGACACTAAGTTTTGATAGAAATTCAGGACATAAGTTTCATTATCTTGTTTCAATAGAATTTCTTCTATTCACTTTGTGAAATAATCAGTTGCTATAAGAATCCATTGGTGACATACACTAGAAGGTGGATTAATGAGTCCTATAAAATCAAGTCCCCACTTTACAAAGGGCTACTCTACTTCAAGTGGTTGCAAAGGCAAGGCTTCCATCCTTTGTTTGCCTGCAAATAATGAACATTTTCACATTTTCTTACCCATTAGTGAGCATCTTTAAATAGTTCAGGCCAATAATAACTAGCTCTGATAACTTTTAGAGCTGTTGTTCTTGCTACAAAGTGACCTCCTGTAGGTCCTTCATGAAACTCTTTTAGAACCTTTTCAATCTGATCTGGCTCAATGCATCTTAATAGAACGTTGTTATAATATTTTTTGAACAAAATACCATCTATTAAATCATAAGGAATGGCTTGTAGCCTGAAATACCTTCATTTTGATCTATCTAAGCCTTCTAGACAGTTACCAATTTGTAAATAATGGACAATTTGTTGATTCCAAGTGATTGGTATAGTTGTGATGACAGGTTGTTCCTCATTATTAAGCACTCTTTAAACTTTTTGCTCCTCTTCTTTACCACTTTTTGTACTTCTAGCCAACTTTTCACATAAACCCTTGCCTCTAACTAGCTTGGTTACCTTGATAGAAATGTCATATTTCATTGCCTTAGTGATCCAACCTACCCTTTTTTCATTTATGTCTTTACTAAGAAAAAACTCCTTCACTATAGGATGAGCAACCATAAGCTGAATCTTATTGTGAGAAAGCATGTGCCTAAATTTCTTAAGGCCTCTTATTACTACTAACAAATTCTTTTCTACAAATGAATATCTACTCTTATAATCATGCAAAATTTGATGAAAGAAAGCAATTGGTTGTTCTAAACCTTCATCATTTTGCTGGCACAACATTGCAGAAATGGTATCCTCACTCCCAAAATCATATAAAATAAAATCTTTCTTAAAAGTAGGATTGATGAGAGTAGGGGCTGCTGCAATTGCTTCTTTAATTTGCTCAAAACTGCTCTTACCTTCCTTAGTCCATTAAAAAGGAATATTTTTCTTAAGCATGGTTGTAAGTGGCTACATCAATGCTACAATATTAGGAATAAATCTTCTGATAAAGTTTATCCTTTCTATGAAACTCTAGAGTCCCTTTTTATGTGCTAGTAATGGCAATGTAAGTATGGTTGTGATCCTCTCAAGATCTATTGAAAGCCCATGCTTTGAAACAATATATCCCAACAAATTGCCTTCCTGAACAATAAATATGCTCTTCTTGGGATTTAATGAAACTCCAAATTCCTTTCATCTTTCAAATATCTGTTTGAGATGGTCAACATGTTTATTACTCTTCTTAGAAAAAATAGTTACATCATCTAGGTAAACCAAAACAAACTTGTTAATCGGGCCTTCAAACACCATATCCATTCCATGCTGAAATGTTGCTTCTCCATTGGTCAGTCCAAATGGCATTTTATTATAAGTCATTATACCCCACTTGGTGGTAAATGTTGTTTTGTACTGGTCTTCTTCTTTGACCAGAATTTGGTTATATCCTGAATAACCATCAAATAATGACAATCTCTCTGAACCTGAGACAACTTGCAAAATTTGCTCCATTGAGGGCAATAGATAATGATCTTTCAGGGATGCTCTATTTAAGTCTCTAAAATCTACACAAAGTCTATGTTCACCATTCTTCTTCCTAACGAGAACTATATTGGATACCCAAGATGTGTGCTTGATTGGAAATACGATATTTCCTTCAATCAACTTATTTAACTCAGTCTTCATAAGATATTCTAATTTAGGATTAAGAGGCCTTTGTTTCTGCCTTAGTAGTTTTGCATTATCTACCAGCTCTATGGTATGATGAGCTAAATGAGGATCAAATCCTTTCAAACCTTCATACCTCCATGCAAATATGCCATTAAATTCTTGAAAAAGTTTTACAAAAGCATGTTTTTCTTCAAGAGTACATACCTTGCCAATTTTAAGTACCTTATCCTTGAATATTTCAACAGGTTCATAATATTATTCCTTCACAAACATGTTGCCTTTATCCTTTCTGACTTGATCATCTATATTAAAAATAGATTCAAGGGTTACCAAACCCTTGGGCAGCTTGTTAGTTTTCAATTGGACAAACTGATTTTCATATTGCTTATTGAACTTATGCTGATTTTTGATAGAAAACTCGGCTTCTTCAATTAGAAAATTAGTAATCTGCTCATCTGAGTCAAAAACCTGCCAATTAACAGTGTTATCTAGAATTGAGGGCCTTGTTGTAACTTTGACATACTATTGTCTATCAATATTTTCTAGCTCTTTTGGAATGTTGAACTGAGCTCCTAAAGCAACAAGTCTATCTGCTTCTATATTTTGACTTCTAGGAATGGACAATAGATTAAATGCATCAAAATCTTCAATTAAATTTCAATTTTGATGCTTATACATTTTCAAAACATCATTTTTGGTGACATGGATATTCCTTACTTGGTTCACAACTAATTCACTATCACCAAAAACTTGTAAACATTTAACTTTTCTTTGCCTAGCCCATTCTAAGCCATGTGCAAGTGATTCATACTCTGCTGTATTATTTGTACAGCTAAATGAAAATCTAAAAGCAGTAATTATCTCATACCTTCAGGTGAAACTAGCATGACACCACCTCCAAAACCACTTTTACCTCTTGAACCATCAAAATAAAGCTGCCAAACTTGAATTTTGTTGTTGTTTTGACTACTAGTCAAGCAAAATTTCCTCTTTGTCAAGCTTAGGAATAATAACATCCTCCTCATGAATCATATAAGCACCTAGACCAATTTCATCCATGATGATGAAAGGATCTTCTACAGTATTCTAGGCTGCCCACTCATCCAAATTGACATTTGGTATACACTGAATAGGTGTATCTAGATCTTGGATAAGTGGTAACTCCTCATGGCCTCTGATAACAAGATCTGCATTTATAGGACTAGGGGTATATGGTTCTAAGTTGTAAGTGGCTTGAGGTTCTGACTTAATGGTAACCTTAGTACCATACTGAGTTCTAAAAAATAAGTGTAACCAATCAGCAGAAAGGTATCCTCCTAATTTTGTTGTGAAATCTCTAGATAGGAAAATAGTAAAATGTGGAGGTAAGTCAGCTATGTACATGTCTTGAGGTATTACAAAATTAGGACAAGCATGCAAGGTAAAACCAAGATCTTTGACCAATCCAACTGACTAACTACTGCTCCATATAACTATACAACTCCTCTAGAAATAGACTCATGAATTAGACCAAGTTTATCTGCAAGGTCTTTGGGAATAATCGAACTATTGGCTCTTGAGTCTATCAAGCAATTGTGGACTAGATGGTTGCCAATTATCCATGTTACAAAAAATAGATGAGGCTTTGGTGTTTGGATTGGCTGATTATTCTTAACTAGGATATCATTAGCTAATGCAACTTTGGGCTAATCTTTCTGAGGCTCATTAGTCAAGGAAAGATTATCCAATTTATCTCTCAGCAATTCCTTTTGTCTAGGAATTTGCAATGCATCTATCATTGTCATGTAAATAGTGGTTTTTTCCATAGATTCAACAATATTAAATGGAACACCACTAACCTTATGTTGTACTTTTGGAACAGCAGGCTCTTGATGAGCTGGTTTTGACTGAGATTGAATTTTCTGCTATTCTTTAGGTGCTGCAGGCTGTCCTCTTGGTAAAATCTGCACATTCTGGACAGGTGGAGGTGTACTAATAGCTTGTTGACTTGTGGAAGCTTGATGTTTCCCTTTATCTAGCTGATGTTTGGACTTATTTTTATACTGTCCATTACTTACAACTTGCCGTTGATGAATTGTAGCTTGTTGTCCAATGTCAATAGCACACTTTTTTGACCTTGTATTGGCCACAATAGGTAAAAAAGGTGTATTTTATGCTCGTGGATGATTAACTCCACAAAATTCCTCACCTTCCCAATTCATCATAGCTACCTCAAGACCTCTTGGTTCTTCATTTGTACCTACATCATGATAAGACATGTTATTCTGAACCATCAAAGCTTCTGATTGAGCATTCATTACATTTTGACATGATGCTTGATTATGAGGTTGTTGGCAAGGAAAACACCACTCTTGTGCCATATTGTTCTGAGTAGGAAAAATTTCTTTAGAATTGCTAGAAGTATTATGATTATACTGCTAGTTTTTCCTATTATTGTAGTTCCTCCTTTGTATCTGAGCATCAGCTTGGTAGTTAGGCCTATTGGGTTGATAAGGAGCTTGATATGGGGCTTGATACCTTTGATTTTGGTTCTGATTTTTCTCGAGGTTCACCAATTCATTGCTAAAATTTTGCATAGACTGCTGGATTTGTTGAATTGCTTCAACATTCTTTATAAATATCTCTTGTAACATCAGTAGTTGCTTTGATGAGTCTACTATAATACTATTTTGAACATAATTTTGAAAACCTAGTGTTGGAACAACAGGTACTGCAACTAAAGGGGGTACTTGTAAAGGTATTAATGGTTGTAGATCAAGAAAAATAGGCATAGGAGGCCTAGGGAAAATTTTACCAGCTTGTATAAGGTTGGTTTTTGCTCTAATAGATATATCATAAGCTTCTAGTAATGTAACCCCTCCCATAGATTGAATCATAACAATGATATTTCTATTTAAAGCTCTCAAATAATATAAAATGCATGTTCAAGAGAGGGTTTTATCGTTGTAGGAATTCTATTCCAGGTTCGCTCAAAATGATAATCGAAATCTGTCATCTGCTATTACGGTGCCCTCTTGATAGTGGTCATCTACTCAACCAATGATAGGCGATCTGATTTATCTACAATCTGCTTTGTTAGCTTATCACCCAAATCATCCCAATCATTAACTGAATTAATTTGCAAACCCACCATTGTAGTGCTACATTCTCTTGGGTTATATGGTGAACTTCACATAGAGATGCTACATCTCTTATGTCCTCAATGGGTGTAATGTGGTCTTTACAAGTAAAATTAGGAAGACTTTTCAGGGTTGCTCCTAGTATAGGATCATGTTGGGTCAAATTCAAAGGGATGCCTCCATTGAAGGGTACCAAAAGCATGCACTCTTGGTACAACCATTGTAAATATTGGAGGATTTACTATCAGATTCTAGGTAATAGATGACTGAATTGGAGTAGTTGCAAAAAAAGGATTTATGCGGGTGGAAAAATTAGGGTGAGGATTAGGTGGAGGAGAAGAATTTGACAGAAGATTAAGATATGGAGTTTCAAGAAAAAATTCAACTGACGAATGTTCTGGAAACTCAACTGCTGACTTTGTTGTTTTTTCTGTCTTTTTCATTGTCCTTGACCTTCTCTGTGATGGTGGTAGCTTAATATGCTCGATCAGATCCTCGCTATGTTTGGTTTGATACTTTTTCATATGCTATTAATACCTGTTCTGCACATAGAATCATAAAAATAGAGTCACCAGGTACTTAGAAAAAATAACCTCAATAGGCTGAAATGTTGTTGTCAATATAAAAACAACAAAAAATAATTTTTTTTGAGCTAGGATAACTCAAACAAGTCCCAACGGGCCTACCAAAAACTCTTGTCACTGAGGATTGTACCCGTGATGCTAAGTTCAAGAACAAGCAATCCTATTAAACATGGAAACACCTTTGAGCCTATGGGTTGCTCAAATTGAAGGTGCATCCCTAGAGATTAGGTCGGCTTCCTATTTGGTGAATCTCTTGTAAATATTATTTATAAGAAAAGGGATAGAAAGGGATAGAAAGCTTTTCATGTAATGAAAATCTATTTTAATGAAGGTGATGCACCAAATATCTTGTCTGAGATCTACAACTTTCTTAATTCACAAAAATCTTCTAGCAAATAACTCTGAATCTCACAACTCAATTGAACATTTAGAATCATAAATATTTTCTAGAAGGGTATGAATTTAATGCGTGTGTGAAGGAAAACAACAAGTTTTCACAACTCCAAGCAATTAAAATCAACTAACACAAACTAGAGCCTGCAACTAAGTTGTATTTTCTTGCACCACAAATTGACTAAATGAGACAAATTGGAGGATAAAAATCATAGGAAATCATCAAATCATTCATTCAACACTAGACCAAGAAATACCAAGAAGGTGATCTGTTGCTATATTACTAAAAAATAAAGAAGTCCACTGTTACAAAAGCTCAAATACTGCTGAGCTACAATACTTTTTTGCAAAAATGTTTATGCAAAAAGAAAGAACCAGAGTGAAAAAGAAGGAGAGAAAGTATATATAGATATCTTGATGAATCTCCTAAAAAACCCTAAAAGGACTATATGAGTAAAGCTTTGGGTGAATCTGCCGAAAAATGGCATAAAAAATCATGCATAATAGTGTAAAATAATAATATTTATTGCTCAAAAGGACTGCCACTAATCCTACATGAAAAGAAAATCTCTTTACTGAATATGGAATCGCCAGTCCCACCCAACAAAGCTTCACTGAAAAAGAAGAACCCTTTGTTTGAAAATCTGCATATTCATGTGTGAAAAATGGTTATCCCCATGTGAAATCTGCATGACGAATTGAACTGTGACTATATTAAAAGAAATACCATTGAAAATATTGAATGTATTCCCTGGAAACTGCTCTTCATGCTGGAAATTCTGTTAAAAATGATTGAAGAAATGCATCTCTCTATTTTGCAAGCTTTCCAATGGTATGCAACACTTGCATTATGGACAATTGATTAGTGTTTGCATTAATCTTTCATGCAAAAATTCATCTCCTTTCTTGGTGGGCTTTTCACTATGCAAACAACCAGTTCTGAGTCCACTGCGCAATTTTTATTTGCCTTAACCACCTATACTAACTGTCAACACATGACAAACTTTCCTTTAACTGCTTGGGACTAATGGTGGTTTGTTTCTATATCCGCATGCTTAATGTTCGGGCACTTTTTTATTGCAAAATAGAGAGAAGTTTTGGATCCTTTTGGACTTGCTTGGCCTTTACCTCCACTTTAACCTTCAAAATGAGCCCACTTTTGAGTCTGCAGACACTTGCCACATGCTACATCATAATTTGCTTGTGGTTCAACCTGAGCTCCACTTAAGTCTCAATATTTTAGACTGAACCCACCATTTCTTGAGTTCACCTCTTCATCCTAGGCCCATGGGAACGAGTGACGATAATGAACTTTCAAACATTTGAACCACTTTGAACAATTTAACCACTTTGAACCAGTTGAACCACTTTGAACTATTTAACTACTTTGAACCGGTTGAACCACTTTGAACTATTTAACCACTTTGAACTAGTTCAAAGTTCAAGTTCAAAGTTGACTTAAAAAATATAGACATCCGCTCGTCTGTAGAACTTTTCCATGTGAATCCACTTTGTCTGCCATATGGACTATCATCTCAACCTGGGCCCACTTTTAAAAATAACTTATCGAGCAAACATTGGCTATGATAGGCCCCCAAAAGGATTCACCAAAACACTAGTTTCATCGACAAGAAGATAGATTGAGGAAATCAGAAGTGGTCCTACTGATAAGATAAGGGCATCAGTAAAAATAAGATTTCGATGAGACGTGAGAATAGCTCTACGAGGATGGAATTTGGTCGAAAGAATAAAGTCGAAGGAAACAATGGATGTTTCTTCGACAAGACTATTTCGAGGAGAGGATGATGTCAAAGAGGCACAAAAGATTTTGACCAAAGATAGCTTTCTTATCAAAGGATGAAAGATCAAAGAAACATGAGAAAGTTTCATCAAACTTACTTTATGGTCAAACATGAGAAATCAAAGGAGGGCTTTGCTGTTTCATCGAAAGGGAAAATTCATCGAAGCTGGTTCAAGGGCTAGATGATTCCTACATTACTTCACACTTTCTATCATCTCATCGGCATAACATCAGAATGAGATTACCGATAACCGATGACTTTTCTGCATTCACACCTTTTCTATCGCTCCTTCCATTGGCCTTTGGGATAACATCAAATCTACTACTCAGATGTCTGATGCTCTTCTCACCACTTTTTTCATTGGGCTTTCAGGAAAACTTCTATGTAGGGATCTCGATAACCCGATGACTTCTTCCAACTCATCACGCTTTCTCTATCTCTTCTTTGAACATTTCTATCGGGCCTTTAGGACAACTTCAAACCTGTTATTCCAATACCCGATGCCCCCCCACATTGCCTCACACTTTTCCTACACTGCTCTGCATCTTCTTATTAGGTCTTCGGGACAACATCAACAAGAGTTTTATCGATACTCGATGCCTTCCCGCACCACTTTGCACTTTATCAGGTTATCGACATAACTGTTAGGATTGATGATAGTCCCAAAGATACTGAGAGGGGTGGGGAATCAGTATCTAACTGGTTAAGAGAATTTCTAACCCTATTAAGTATTTTGCATTCTAAAACAATGTACAGGTAAACAAGAATTAATGCAATAAATATGAAAAATAAAGACAACATAGAAAGCACACCATAACACAAGATTTTAATGAGGAAACTTGGTGTGGGAAAAACCTAGGTGGGATTTGTGACCCACAATATTCACTCACTAGCCAATGAATGGATTTTATTTATAATGAGGTGCCTGCACATGCAGGAAGGCCAACTACCTAGAGCTCACTACTCAAATACAAAAGGAAGTCACACCAACTTACAAAATGGATTATTAGAATCCAGTATAATGTACTGCTACAATTCAACATCTTCTATGCCAGGTTGAGTACTGGTAAAAGCTCATACTATGACCATAACCTTATACAAAATCTGCCTTAATATTTGCTCATCATTTCTACCTTATTCATCTTCTATCCATGTTCTATCAATACATACATATCAAAATGATTTACAAGATCTCATACATATATGAGTCTTATTACAATATGCCATGTCAGCTTACAAAAAGATATTACAATTAAATACAATAATAAAAATCTTGTCAGCTAGGGTGCTGATATACATTGTTGTCACTGTCGGTGAACTGTCTATCGATGTAGAGTCTGTCAGTGCTGGTGCCTACCGGTGCCATAAGATTGCAAGGTTTCCATCAATGAAAACACCTTCAATCACCTTCAATTCTCATTGGAGTGTGCAATGCCAATAATCTCCCACTTTGGCATTAATGGCAACACTCATGAGAAAAATCCAAAATTGTCCCAAAATTGAAGTCCAAAATTTTACCAAAAATGTGTGCTCTCCCTGAGCAGATGATCTCTTCTGAAGGTCATTTTTCTCTATCCTACTACTCCCTCTTTGAAATTAATGACAAAGGTTGTCAAAAAGTGTCAAATGAGTGTAGTTATCAATTTGAACCTTGTAACTAGTTGGTTACAATCTCGAATAAGTCTGCTAAAACCAAATTCAATCTCTGAATAAACCTGTTACTGTCCTTCAAGGCTGCCTCAGTTCTCTGAATTGTACTGGTGAGATGATGCATTTTTTCTTCTAGTGTCTTTTGTCCTTGAATCAATGCCTCAAAGATTTCTTTCCATAGAGAGATAAGATTATCTAACTTAGGGCTGAGTTTGCACTTAAGCTCTCTGGCTTTTTCCTTTATACTTTCCTTCTCTTTTTCTAACTTTTACAATTTATCCTCAAATCCAACAATTTCCTGCTCAATAACTGATATTGGTTGAGATGAACCAATGATATCATCAGCTATGTCATCTATTTGCTTTTGAACTTTTTTTATTTCTTTGTCAATATCCACTGTCAAAAGATTTGTCTTGCAAGTATCTTTGTATAGTTCTTTGAACTCCATAATTATTGTGCTCAGTGCCGGTAAGAGTATCAATATATTTTGTGCACTTCTTTATTGTTTCTTGAAAGAATTTCTCTTTTTCCTTCTCCATTTTCTGCTTCAATGTTTCTTCATTTATTTGGTCAATTGTCACTATATTTCTGGTAATATATCTAGACAATGTGTCTAACTGACTCAAAGAATCCTTATTATCTACATTGCATTTGGGTACAATCAAATTAACAATAGGAATTGTGTCATCAATTTCCTTATAGGACAAAGCATTACAATATGTTATTTTCTTTATTGAATCCAAGAGTACTTCAGTGACATTAGTAGGTCTAAATTCTGTCAACAAAGTACTAGATGTCTGCCCAACTACCTTTACAATCTTAGTGCTTCCGGTGGGAGTAACCACTTTACTTGTCTCAAACTCTGGTGGGTCGGTCTGTGTTTGCATTTCCACTAGAAATGGTTTTGGCTTCTCAATGGTGGTCAGTTGCACTACCTTAATGTGTCCCTATGACTCTTTCAGTTTCTCTTCTTGTGTCTCTACTTGTTTCACCATGTTATCTACTGACATCTCTGTCTATTTCTCTGCATTAACCACTACCAGTATCTCAATTGGTTTCTCCTTATTCTCTATTGTTGGTATCTTAGTTACTGTCTCTATTGGTTTCTCAGTGCTTGCATCAATATTGTCAGTAATCATTGTTAGGATTCCCAAAGATACTGAGAGGGGGGGGGTGAATCAGTATCTGACCGGTAATAAAACTTTCTTAACTTATAATATGAAAAGCATATCAAAACTGTGTACCGGTGAGCCAATATTAATGCAACAAGTAAGAACAATAACCACAACATAAGAAACACACCATAACATAATATTTTAATGAGGAAACCTGATGTGGGAAAAACCTTGATGGGATTTGTGACCCACAATCTTCACTTACTAGCCAATAAGAAAATATTACTACTTACAATAGGGGCTGCACATGTAGGAAGGCCAAGTTCCTAGAGCTCACTGCTCAATTACAAATGAAGTCACACTAACTTACAAAATTGGATTATGCAAATCCAAAGTCTTGTACTGCTTCAAATTAGTATCTACTATGCAAGATTCAGTACCGGTTTAAGCTCTGCTACATACATAAACCCTTATCCAATAATTCGCATATTGGGTCTACTACCTTCTATCTTTTGCATCATATCCTACACACTAAAATGATCTACAATGATCTCATACATATATGAGTCATTTTACAATCCCCCATGTCAACTTACAAAAGATTTTACAATTAGTTACAAAATGCATTTATACAAAATTATTTTAGGCTAAGGTGTCGGTATTCTTCTTTTCGATGCTGATGTTCTATATGCTGGTGTAGAGTCTGTCGGTGCCGGTGCCTGTGTCTACCTACCGGTATCACATGATTGCAAGGTTGCCATCAATGACAATACCTTCAATCACCTACAATTTCTCATTAGAGTGTACATTTTCCAACAATCTCCCCCTTTAGCATTGATGGCAACACTCATGAGAAAAATTCAAGAATGTATCCAAAAATTGAAGTCCAAAAATCTTGCCAAAAACTGTATGTCCAAAAATGTGTTATCAAAACTGTATGACAAAAATGTATGCTCCCCCTAAGTAGATAATCTCTACTTTTAAATTTTTCTCATCTCTACTACTCCCCCTTTGACATCAATGACAAAGGTTGTCATTTACTGTCAGTGGAGTTCTGCTTGGATTCTTGTAACCAATGGGTTACAATCCGAAAAATATCTATCAAAACCAAATTTAAACCATTACTGAATGATTTGTTGTCTTTTAGCGCCTCTTGAGTTCTCTACACTGTACTGGTGAGTATGTGCATTTTCTCTTCTAGTGTCTTTAGTCTAGGAACCAGAGCCTTAGATATTTCTTTTCTCAAAGAAATGAGGTAATCTAGTTTTGGACCAAGTCTACATTTCAAGTCCTTTGCTTTATCCTTTATTCTCTCTTTGTCCTTCTCTAACTTCTTGATATTCTCTTCTAGCTCTGCAATCTTTTTTTCTATCTCCAAAAATGAATGCGATGTACCTATCAAATTGTCAACAATATTGTTAATCTTATCTTGTGCTTTGCTAATTTCCTTGTCTAGATCTTCTGTTAGAATATTTGTTTTACAAGAATCTCTATGCAGTTCCTTGAAGTCAAAAATTGTCTTTCCAAGTTTCGGTAATAATGTGTCCATTTTCTCTTTGTTCTTATTTACAATTTCCTCAAATAATTTTTCTTTTTCTTTAATCATTGTTTCTTTGAATGTGTCCTCATTTATTTGATCAACAGTCAATATGTTGTCGATGATGAACTTAGACAATGTATCTAGTTGACCTAAATAATCCTTATTATCAACAATGCAGTTTGGTGCTATCAATTTAAGAATTGGAATGGTATCATCAATAGCCTTATAGGCTTGTGCATTACATTCTATGATCTTCTTTATTGAATCCAATAAGACCTTTGTTACATTTGTAGGTCAGAATTTTGTCAAAGAAGTACCAGATGTTTGTCCAACTATCTTCACAATAGCCATGCTACCAGTTGTAGTAATAATGTTGCTTGATTTGACCTCTGGTAGGTCAATCTGTGTTTACATTTCTATAAGTAAAGGTTTGGGATTTTCAGTTTTAACCAGTGGCACTGTTTCTATCTAAACTTGTGACTCAATCTGTACTTATTCCAGTTTCTCCATCTGTGTCTTAGAAGGTTTTTCTGAGCTCTCAACAGTCGGTTTCTCAGGTGTAGCCTCTATATGTACTTCCGATTTCTCTGTTGGTTTACTAGTGGTATCCTATGTCGGTTGCTCTATCTGAGTAGGTTTTTCTGTGTTTATATTTATAGTTTCATTTACCTCAACCTCAACATTTGCAGCCGGTGACTTAGTAGTCACATCTGTCTTCTTGTCCTCAGTGGTTTCTCTATCAACCATAACATTTACTTCTTGAGTATCTATATTTACAATGTACAAAATTTTAGACTCAGGATTTGTATCCTCTAATGGAGTCTCTATACTCTCAGTGGCCAGTTGACTGCTAGTAATATCTACTGGTGGAGTATCTAAAGGAGGTGGGGGCACATTATCAGTTATTTTAAGGCTTGGAGGACCTCCTATCTTTCCTTTTCCCTTATCCTTGTCCTTTTGATAGACTCTAATAGTCTTTGGTCTTTTTAGTTCTTCCTCTTTTTCTTTTTCTACAAAAAATATATCCCATCCATCTGTTGTGTCTTCTGAGACTTCTTTTACTCTACCAGCCATCAACGCTACATGCTGGTGAGCTGTTGAGAATACAGTCCAGTTTGCCTCACTAATCAATTGATCAATATCTTCTGGTGAGTTGACTGGATGCACTGCAAGTAGCTATTCAATTTTAATTTTCTTATCTAGCTCAACGATGGCTAACCTTCTAAATTGTAATCTCCTATACAGATAATTTGTAATTTCATCAACAACTTCCATAAAAAATTTCTTGTATATATCTAAGTGTTAAATTACACTGTTCTCTATGGTTTCCTTGTCATCTACAGATAGTGTGTTGTATATTTTGCGGATGTTTTTCAATTTTCCATCTTCATTTATTTCTCTCAAGAGTTTATCCAATGGAGCAATATCTTTCTTTACCTTCTTTTTCTTAGGAGTCAACTTTTTCGCTGGAGGCCTCACTGTGTAATGCCCCTACCCTGGTCGGACTTGTAAAACCCATTTGACCTTGGTGTTGGAAATATGGATGGAGTAACTAAGAGGGGAGGGGTGAATCAGTTACCACAAAAATTAAATCCACAAGTCCCTTAGATGTCTTTAATATAAACTGTTGTAACTTGGTAAATTAGCTTATCATTGTTCATCAAACATTAATATGCATGAAACAAATAACATGAACACAAGTAACACCAGATATAACATGGAAACCCAATTTTGGGAAAACCACCAATGTAACTAGTTACTGATTTTCACTCTTCTGAAGTGAGCCCTGTTAGGAGCCAACCCTGTTAAAGGTTACAAAACACACTGTTAGGTGTGACCCTGTTAGAGGATTTGATCACCCTGCTAGGAGTGGCCTTGTGAAAGGTCTTAAGAACAATTCAACAGAATTGTCACCTTGTCAGAGGATTTACAAAAATGGTTGTTAGACCAACTCTGTTAAGAGATTTCGGAATCACTGCTACAATGGTTAGAAAGCAACAATGAAGTGACCTGAATTAAACACAACTTATCTTGCTGATACAGATCTCTGTTCTGCGCCAATAGATCCTTACTGATCACATATATCTTTTCTGCACCTCAAGGATATCACTGATCCTTCATCAGAATTTGCACATTTCTGCTCCTTCACATTTCTATATTTTTCACTCTTTTTCTCACACTTCAAAATCACAACTTGATCTCTCATATATACCATTCAGGTTACCAAGTCGGCTCAATTATAAGTTACAATAAATATTACATAGGTCGGCTACATATACAAGTTTCAATTAATAAATATTGCTTTGGTCGGCTGCATGAACATTTCACTGATGCTCGGTGAACACTGCTGATTCTTCGGTAACCGACTGAACTCGGTAAGTACTGCGAGCTCAGTAAAGACTGACTTTCCTTCACCTCTTTTTTTCGAAGACTGACTAAACTCGGTAAAGACTGCGAACTTGGTAGACTCTGTCTAACTGCTTTGCCGAACATTCTGAACTCGGTAGACTGATATGACATTTGTGTAACATCAAAGACAATACACAATTAAACAATTGTATCCAACAATCTCCCTCTTTGGCATTGATGGAAACACAACATGTCATAGCAGAATGAAATTTGAAAACAGGTCTTTTCTTTTATGACAACAACATGCCAACATAACTTTCCCTTTGGATAGAGAACACTCCCTCTTTCAATAATCTCCCTCTGTGAAGTAACTTCATCTTTTGGTCAGTAAAACTCTCCCTCTTTATCAAACAACTCTCCTTCTTTATCTTAATGAACTTTCTTTCAAATTTTAGTAGGATATGACAGTAAGACTCTCCCTCTTTGACAACACATGCCAAAGACAATAAAACTTCATCTAAGTTATAATGTACCTTTTGTACTGATTCATATGCAATATTTTCCTGATTATAGTGCATCAACTAGTAGATTTTTCACTTAGGATGAGTTGATGCATCACTAGAAACTTTTCTTTAGTGTATTTCAGATAGGGGAGTGACCCCTAACTTACCTCTTAGATACAAGAATGCATCCTTAGCCAATGGTTTTGTAAATATGTCAGCAATTTGTTCCTTTGTGTGAATATATTCCAATCTGATCTTCTTGTCCTGCACCAATTCTCGGACAAAATGATATTTTATTGCAATGTGCTTGGTTTTGGGATGCATCACTGGATTCTTGGATATGTCAATTGCACTTGTATTATCACAGAACATAACAATTGGTTCTTTGATTTCCATTTTCATGCCTGTCAATAGCTGTTTAAACCAAACAACATTTGAACAATTTACTGCTGCAACAACATATTCTGCCTCTGCTGTAGATTGGGATATACAGTTCTACTTTTTGCTTGTCCAGGAAACCAATCTCTTTCCTAGAAAGAATGCTCCTCCACTTGTACTTTTTCTGTCATCAATGTTTCCTGCCCAATCAGCATCAGTAAATACTTTCAAATCAAAATTTCCTCCAAATTTGTACCATAATCCATACTCTTCAGTTCCTTTCAAATATCTCATTATTCTTTTGATTGCCGTCATGTGACTTTCTCTTGGCTTTGCTGAGAATCTTGCAACAATACCAACTGCAAGAGCAATATCTGGCCTAGTATGAACAACATACTGCAACTTTCCAATCATAGATCTATACAGTGTTTGATCTACTTCTTTTGATTCATCTTCCTTGGTAAGCTTCAATCCAGTACACATAGGAGTTCCAACTGGTTTACAATCTTCCATACCGAACTTTTTCAGTATCTCTTTGATGTATTTTGATTGTGTAATGTAGATACCATTTTTGTTCTGTTGAATTTGAAGACCAACAAAGAATTTGATCTCACCAAACATAGACATTTCAAATTCCTTATTCATTTGTACTGAAAATTCTTTGCAAAGATCATCATTTCCTATGAAAATAGTATCATCTACAAATATTTCTGCTAAGACAATTTTGTTATCTGATCCTTCCTTGATATACAAGCTACTGTTATCATTAGTTCTTTGAAATCCAATCCGAATAAGATAGTTATGCAATCTTTCATACCATGCTCTAGGGGCTTGTTTCAGACCATACAATGCTTTATGTAATTTGTAGACCATGTCCTTCTTTTGTGGATCAACAAAACCTTCAGGTTGTTCAATATAAACCTCTTCATCCAATATACCATTAAGAAATGCAGATTTAACATCCATCTGATAAACTTTGAATCCTTTGTAGGTGGAATATGCAAGTAAGTTTCTGACTCCTTCCAATCTTGCAACAGGAGCAAAAGTTTCTCCATAGTCTATTCCTTCTTGTTGAGCATATCCTTTACATACTAGTCTTGCTTTGTTTCTTGAAACTTTGCCATCTTCATTCAGTTTATTTCTGAATACCCACTTAGTTCCAATCACATTTTTATCCTTAGGTCTGAGTACAAGAGTCCATGTCTTGTTTTTCTCTATCTGATCTATCTCTTCTTTCATAGCCTCTATCCAACTATCATTTCCCAATGCATCTTTGACATTTCTAGGTTCAAAATCAGCAAGTAAACAACTACTTTTCAACTTACCTCTTGTCATGGTTCCTTCAGATTTGTCTCCAATGATCTGATCTGCTGAGTGATGTCGTCTGACATACTCGGCTAATACAGGTTTCTTGCCTTTAGAATGAATTTCATCATTGTCCTCTTGTTCTTCAACTGGCTCGGTAAATATTTGCTCGGTTTCTTCAAACTCGGTAGACACTGGTTCTGGTTCATCAGACTCGGTAGATACTGGCTCGGTTTTCTCTTTCTGTAACTCGGTTACTGATGACTCGGGAGTAGAAGATTCCTGATTTGCAGATGTATCTGGTATTGTATCAGGTTCAATAGACACAAATCTTCTATAATCTTCTGGTTCTCTTTTGCTTTCTTCTTCAGATCTTTCTGCAAACTCATCAACTTTCACATGTGCACTTTCTATAACTTTTTGAGTAGACAAGTTCAAACATCTATATGCTTTACTCTTGCAAGAATATCCGAGGAATATACCTTCATCATCTTTCACATCAAATTTTCCTTTTCTAGATTCTTTCAAAATGTAACATTTACTTCCAAATACTTTTAGGTAACTTACATTAGGTTTGTAGCCATACCATAATTCATAGGGGGTTTTGAATGAGTCCTTCTTCAGCTGTACTCGGTTCAAGGTATGAACAGCAGTGCTGATAGCTTCCTTCCAGTATTTGATAGAAATATTCTTTTCAATCATTAAGGTTCTTGCACAATCCATGATAGATCTGTTCCTTCTTTCAGCTATTCCATTTTGCTCAGGAGTTCTAGGGGCTGATACTTGTCTTTTGATTCCTTTTTCAATGCAAAAGTTATTGAATTCATGAGAGATGAATTCACCACCTCTGTCTGACCTTAGACATTTAAGTCTTTTACCTGTTTCTTTTTCTACTCTAGCCAGATACCATTTGAACTTTTCAAATGCTTCTGATTTGTTCCTTAAATACATGACAGTCATCATTCTTGAGTAATCATCAACAAAAAGAATGAAGAACTTTTCTCCAGTATAACTTTCAGTTCCTATGGGTCCACATAAATCAGTATGCACAATTTCTAATATATCTTCAGATTGATAGTTTTTGCTTTTGAAACTAGTCTTTCCCATCTTTCCAATTTGACAATTCTTACATAGACCGACCTCAGGTTTCTTTATATCTGGTATACCTCTTACTTTTCTGAATTTACTTATTTTCACTAGGTTATCAAAATTTACATGACATAACCTTTTGTGCCATAACCAACTTTCTTCAACTTGAGCAATAAAACATGAATTTTCACTTGTTTCAAGTCGGAATAAATTACCTTTTGTTTGAGTGCCTGATGCAATCAGCTTTCCTTGATTATTTAGCAGTCTGGCCTTCCCATGCATGAATTCCACCTTGAGTCCACTATTAAGTAGCTGTGCCACACTCATCAAGTTGTGATTGAGACCTTCAATCTAGTAGGCATCATCAAATACAAGTTCTTTGGTTATAGGAATTCTACCTCTTCCTTTTATGTAGCGAGGTTCATTATTACCAAACCTTACACTACCTCCATCATAGTCTATAAAATGTTCAAACTTGGTTTTATCACCAGTCATATGATGAGAGCAACCACTGTCTATGATCCAAATATCATTTTTGTTTATATGAGAAATAAGTGCCATCTCATCTTCCTCATCATTATCAGAATCATCTCTTATAGCAATATAAATAATTTCATCTTCACTATTATCAGAATCCTTAGCCATAAAGCATGTTTTCTTACCTTTGAATGATTTGTAGTCCTTTTTGCCATTCCATTTGTGATCTTTCTTCTCATCTTTGCTCTGCTTGTTTGGGCATCTAGCAGCAATATGACCGACTTCATCACATGAAAAACAGATTAGAGGAACTTTGCCTCTGTATTTTCCTCTGCCTTTGGAATATTTCTTTGCTAGAAGAGCTTCAATTATTTCAAGATCACTGTCTGAACTTGGTTCTAATTCATCTTCACTTTCTGACCGAGATTCCTTTTTCTTTTTGCCTTTCTCCTTGAGTGAAACCTTAGCTTCAAATGCTGATTCCATGTTTTTGGAAGTTGGAACATAGTTGTCATAGTTGTCTAACTCAAATGCAGTTAATCTTCCAACTATGGCCTCTAAATTTATCTTGTGATTTGCTTCACATCTTCTTTCCTGAATTGCAGAAACTCTGATTGCATAAATGGGTAGTAATGTTCTGAGAACTTTGCTTATGACTGTTTCCTCTGAGATATCACCTCCAGAAGCTTTGATTGCACTAACACTGGCTTTGACTCTTTCAACATATTTTGCAATATTTTCATCCTCACTCATTTTTAATTGATCAAACTGTCCTCTCAAGCTTTCTGCTTTGGCTCTTCTCACATTGTCATCACCACCATAGATATCTTTCAGCTTGTTCCACATTTCAAATGCAGTTTTGCAATCTTTGACATCATCAAACTCTTCATAGCTTAGGGCAGATGCAATGTCTATCATCATGGTGTTATGAGTCTTCTTTGCAGCAATATCAGCAACAGTTAGTGTACCAGTGGGTGTCACATATTCTGTGTCAAGATGTGTCAATCCTGTATCTCCAATGGAAGCCAAATGGAGTCTCATGAGACCTTGCCATGCTGAAAAGTTATTTCTGTTTAGCCTTGGAATTTCCCTCTTGTAAGACATCTTGATCTTTAGCTTAGATCCTTGAAAACCTTCCTATAAGCACCGAAAGCTCTGATACCAATTGTTGGAAATATGGATGGAGTAACTGAGAGGGGAGGGGTGAATCAGTTACCACAAAAATTAAATCCACAAGTCCCTTAGATGTCTTTAATATAAACTGCTGTGACTCGGTAAATTAGCTTATCATTGTTCATCAAACATTAATATGCATGAAACAAATAACATGAACACAAGTAACACCAGATATAACGTAGAAACCCAATTTTGGGAAAACCACCAATGTAACTAGTTACTGATTTTCACTCTTCTGAAGTGAGCCCTGTTAGGAGCCAACCCTGTTAAAGGTTACAAAACACACTGTTAGGTGTGACCCTATTAGAGGATTTGATCACCCTGCTAGGAGTGGCCTTGTGAAAGGTCTTAAAAACAATTCAACAGAATTGTCACCTTGTCAGAGGATTTACAAAAATGGTTGTTAGACCAACTCTGTTAAGAGATTTCGGAATCACTGCTACAATGGTTAGAAAGCAACAATGAAGTGACCTGAATTAAACACAACTTATCTTGCTAATACAGATCTCTGTTCTGCGCCAATAGATCCTTACTGATCACATATATCTTTTCTGCACCTCAAGGATATCATTGATCCTTCATCAGAATTCGCACATTTTTGCTCCTTCACATTTCTATATTTTTCACTCTTTTTCCCACACTTCAAAATCACAACTTGATCTCTCATATATACCATTCAGGTTACCAAGTCAGCTCAATTATAAGTTACAATAAATATTACATAGGTCGGCTACATATACAAGTTTCAATTAATAAATATTGCTTTGGTCGACAGCATGAACATTTCACTGATGCTCGGTGAACACTGCTGATTCTTCGGTAACCGACTGAACTCGGTAAGTACTGTGAGCTCGGTAAAGACTGACTTTCCTTCACCTCTTTTTTTCGAAGACCGACTGAACTCGGTAAAGACTGCGAACTCGGTAGACTCTGTCTAACTGCTTTGCCGAACATTCTGAACTCGGTAGACTCTGTCTAACTGCTTTGCCGAACATTCTGAACTCGGTAGACTGATATGACATTTGTGTAACATCAAAGGCAATACACAATTAAACAATTGTATCCAACACTTGGTTGACTTCTTATGTGGTATTCTTGAATGGTAGGTTAACCGTGATGCAATGTGTAGTTTAGATAATTTAAATAATCGTGCATACCTATTATTGTGCTTTTGCATCGATTCTTGTGTAAATGTAATTGTTTCCTAACTCTTGTGATAAATCTCGAGCTAACGCCTTCATTGAATATGTATATGTATATGTATGCTTGCGTGATTCATGGGTGTAGGAGATTGCAAGTACAACACCGCCTAGGGCGAGGTTCATCTCCTTCGGGATTTGCAGGTTTGAGTAGACCTCCTCCATCCTCAGAATTCGGAATTGGGGGTAATAAAACTCTCATCTTGCCTTAGCCATGGTCAAGTGAGCATCGTGTGTGGTTCGTGGGGCTTTCTTTTCATTGGGTTGCATGTCGTGTGATTTGGTGGACTTCCTCAGTTTGCATGCCTTACACACGGTAAGTGGAGTTTTTTTAATCCAAAGTGTTTAATCCAATTTAATGTAAGGATGTATGCATTTGTAATTTAGAAATTTAAAATAGGTAGTTTTCTTTTATATGATTAATCGTTAATTTAAGAGATCACTTTATTTATATTTGTAGCAAGCTTAAGCATTTAAATTGAAATAATGTGTTCATTTACACATTAATAGTTGAGGAATTAAAATAAATAGGTTCCTTCATGAGATTAGTCATTTATTAAAAAGGGGTGCTTTATTATATTGTAGCAAGTTAATTTAATAGTTAATTTTAAATAATTAAATTCAATGAGTTATGCGTTTTAGAAAGGAAAGATTTAAAGTCATTGGGAAATAGAAATAAATTAATCATTTTTGCATTTTGGAAGAAAAAGGGTAAATTTTATTATTTAAAAGAAATTGTTTTCTTTTTACTTGTAAAGCTGATATAGTATAAAGGATTGATTTTTGGAAATTTAAATTAATTTAAATACCTTACCCTTGTTAATAGTTCAAAATATAAATGTTGGCTAAAGTAATATGGAGAAATTAAAATTAGAATTAAAGAAGAAATAGAAGCATTTTAATTTTAATTAGAAAAGCGAATAAGATGTATTGGATAGCGGAAAGGAATGATTTTCATTTTCTTTTATTTTAAAAAAAATAAATGCCTAAATTCGAAATTGAAAATTAGGTCAAAAAAGGGGGGGGTTTCTCATTTAACCTAGTTTTTGAAATATTTTTGGGGATTTTTTCCTTTGGTCATCTTTTTGGAAAAAAAATGGTTTTGGAAGGGAGATTGGAGATTTTGGAAAAAGATGGAGTTTTACAGCAGCAGATTTGGGGGCTCATCATCAACAATCCTTTCAGGAAAGCTTGTTGAGGTAGGAATCTCTTTTATCGATTTGTTTAAGTTGTTTTTAACAAAAAAAAAGAAAACGGGCTTGTATGGTTTTCTTGCAATTTCGGTTTTTAGATTCTCCATTGTTGTCCATGAGTGAGTTTTATTGTAGAAATTTGTTAAAGGGTAGCTTTGTTGGATCTTTGTGTGAGAGGTGAGTTTCCTTGTGCCAAAGATTTTCTTAATGGGTGGGTTATTCAACAATTTCCTTTATTGTTTTGAAACCCTTGACATTCTGGGAAAAATAAATGTGTATGTGACTATGATTTTCTTTCAAAAAAAAAATGGGGGATTGTTGGAAAATGTTTTAAGTCTGTGTTTCAGACTGTGTGGACTATTTTGGTGAGTTATTTACCTTTTTATCAATACTTGCATATACTATTTTAAAAAATATATATATTCAATGAGTAAAAATAATTTTTATGAGAGTATTTCATGACTAGGAAGATTTTTTTTGATTGCACATTTTGGCAATTTTGCTTGGGTCTGTTATTGTTATTTTAAAAGAAATTTTTTTTAAAAAAAATATAGAAAAAAAAAAATTTATTGCAACCCCATACGGCTAGGAGGTAATGGGCTACCAAGGGTAGCACTGCTACTAGTTGGTAGCAGCGCTACCATTGGTAGTGAACTGCTACCAAATGGTAGCAGCGCTACCAGAGGGAGCGGCCTGCTACCATTTGGTAGCAGCGCTACCAATGGTAGTGTGGGCTACCAAGGGGGCCCACATGAGGGTCCACGTGGGTAACCCCAATTTTAATATGTTTTTTTTTTATATTAGTTTTTATTTATTGTTTTAAAAGAAAAAAAAAATAAAAAATAAAAATAAAAACAATAAATTAATGATATGTTAGTAAATAAAATAAAATAAAAAAATTTAAATGTAGTTTTTAATTATTTAAATTTAGTCTTTTTTTTCTTTATTTAGTTAATATTATTTAATTTGAGTATTAAATAATATTTGGAATTTAGCTAATTGATATTTAGATAACCCATATAGTAATATATGTTTTTGCTACACTCTGATTTATATATATGGCATTATTAATTATTAACTATGGTTAAATGTGGATGTTTAATAAATGTTATTTTAGTTAATCCATATATCAATATATAATATTAATTATATGTGGCTTCTAGGTCCTTTTGTAACGAATACTGTCAGTGAATTAACCCTTAGTGCTCAGATGTTAATTTTAACCGGCTAGATATAAATTGAGATTCACGTATACTTGCTTCATATATATACGCAAGAGATTTATAAATCATTGGGGAGCGTTTTCTTTCGTTTCAAAGTCTCCTTCCAAAGTATATTTTCTTTTGAATAGGGTATAGTTGTGTTGCTAGAGAGGGGTATTAGGGTATAGTTCTAAACCAATATGTCAATGATGTTTATCTAAGGATTAAGTAACATATCTGGATGAGTGATGCTCATTTATGTGAACTTGGTTGGAAAACTTGTAGAGATGTATTTACTGACCGAAGTGGTCGTTTGTATTATGGTTGTGTTCGCCTAAATGGCAAAAATGTATATGTCATGTAACTTATGTAACCCTAAACAAATTTTATTGGTAGAAGGGTCTTGCAGTTGAGCAGACCCGGAGATGTAGCCCTTTAGGGGTGAACTCCGAGATCATATCTGTGTTATGCGATGCTTGTGTCACTCTTACTTCATAGTTTAAGTTATCATGTATGGTTGCATTATGTAAGTGTATCATGGGAATTTAATGAAGCTAAATCAAAGGGTATAAATTCAGTCATCTTGATAAATGTAGAAATCAGGTCATAAAACATTGTAATTATGATTATGGAAAAATATTTTGTTTATGTTAATTAGAAGTAGTAATAGTGGAAAGAATCTTGCTAGGTTACCATTATTGGATTAACTTGTTATTAAGCATGTAAAATGAACGAATGTGATTGGGAAACAAAGTTAGAATTAGTGTTATAATTTCTAAGTTGAAATTTAAAGGATGAACCTCATATAGGTATTTACCTTCTTATCTTAGTAAATGAGTATCGCCATGTTAATTATGTTTCACTATATTGGATGAATTTGTTTAGTTATTTCACGTTTTAATCTTAACAGATAATCCCTACCAAACTAACTTGATAATTGGGTGAAATCAACTATTTATCCATAATTATAACCCTAATAAAAGAATCTCTTATGATTGCTAAAATTGAATTGAAAAGGGAAGTATTTGTATAGTTGTTTATATCTTAATCTTAGTAAATGTATATTTTCATATTAACTTCATTTAACTAAAAGGAGTGACATGCAATAAGATAGTTATATTCTAATCCTAATGGAAGAACGTCATTATGAACTTATATTTTAATCCTGTAATAATGAATATCACCTTGCTAACTATATTTTAATTTAAAGGATGAAATCATGTGTTCCTAATACATTTTTTCCTTAATGAATTTTAGTCCATCTATTAGGATTATTAAAACTTCAATGAATGAACTCTATTGCTACTTACATTCTATCCTCCATAAAGAACTACGACTCATTAGTTGGTTATGCTTGAATTCAAATGAGGGAACCTCACTCTATTAATGGTAGTTAATCCTTAATGAACGAAATCTCATCTTATCAACCATACTTTTAATATTTAAGAAAGATATCAAATGTGGGTGGTTACCTTAAACCCAGATGAATGAACTTCGTGATATTAATCACATTGAACCTTATGGGAGGCCTCTTAAATTAATTATGTTCTAAAGTGCATTGAGTAAATAACCTCACGATGGCCTCCTATCCACCCAAAATAAATGAATGCTTCCTAAAACTCTAAGATGTCAATTTATTGAACATGTATATATCCATGACTCATGCGTTATCTCGTAATTAAGTTATCCAGCTTATTGGGTCAATTGACGCAAGTTGAGTTAGGTGTAAGGTTACGTAATCACGTTGGGAAACTCCTTAGGATCGTTTAGCCTTCCGCTGTGTTATCTAAGTTTTAGATAACTCCAAAATATCTTAATGTTGTAACTATTATTAACTCTCTTAATTATTATTAAAAAAAATATATATATTTACACTCTATTTGAGTGTTTTTAACTTAAACCCTTAGGGGTTTCCTGGCGGGGCATTACACACTGCCTATTGTTTCTACCTTGTTTTCCTAGGTGTAGGTGAGGGTATCGGTGAGGGTTTTCTTTTTCTATCTACCCTTTTGAATACTGTCAGTATGTCACTTTCAGAGGAGGTTCCAACCAGTGAAAGGCGAGCTTCCAGTTGAAGTCCTTCCAACTCACTTTCCTTGATACCATTTTGTTTCAAGACATCTTCCTTAATTTATTTTGCCTGTCGAGATCCCTTCCTAACTGATTCTTGAACCTTCTTAACCCTTTTCCTTGATTAAATTCCACTTTCAATTGTTTCAGTATTTCCAAAGATTTTCTCAGTGGGTTCTTTTGGAGCTTCAAGGAGGGATTTTGCATAAGTTTCAATAATATTGTCATCTATTTCATAGCCCATTTCAGTTACCCATATAGTTCTAGGGACAACTGCCTCCATCCAGATTTCATCTTTCTTGATTACAAAACAAATTTCTTTCTGATATTTGTCCATAATAGCTTGTGACAGTCTTACTCTAGTTTTCATTCGAGCCTTCAATGCTTGAAAATGTTCATTTAAGTTTTTCTCTTGGTTTTCTCCCATATTGCTCAATAGATCCAACAGTTTCTTTCCTACCAGTATATCAAAACCAAAATCCCTTCTACCAATACCGAGTACTTGTTTACTGATGTACAACATTGGAAAAACAAGCAAATTTCTAAATCTGAATGTTCCTATCTTAGCTCCTTTGATCTTCTTCAGATTATCTACTAGCTCATCTTTGAGCCATTCACATGCATCTACTCTTGCATTATCATTAACCATGTCATATGCACTTTTGATACATAGGCTAGAAACTAAGTTCAACCTATTTGCATGTGTAGCTTTATAACCTAAGATCATTATAACAAATCTAACATTGATGTCGTTTACATCATTTACCCTTAGAGACATTTTGTCGAATGTTGCATCAGTTAGGTTTATCACTGTGTCATTTGAGACCACCTTTGTTTTGTCAGGCCCGCTACCGGTGGAAGGTAACCTTGTAACTGCCTTCACTACCTCTTTGGTGATTTTGTGAATTGAATCCAACCAGAAGAATTCACCATGTACTCTGCTTAGAATAATTCTTATAATATCCTCAGGAAAATTAGGGATGATAAGGATGTCCACAAAACCTAAGGTTTCTACTATCTTGTGTTCAGGTTTAGTATTTCCAGATTCATCATAGATCATTGTCTGATACATATTGTTTATTTCATCATCTCCTAATTCCTCTATGTGACAATGTATGTATATCCTAGGGTCTTCAACATATACTAATCCTTTAGGAATTCGAGAAAATGCACCTAGGGTATCATCTTTCTTTGTGATTTTGGGAACAAGCTTAAATATAGGCCTAGGGCACTTGATTACTTCAATCATAGTAGGGTTTGCAATAAATTCAGGAGTGGATGAGGATGCCATGATTATAAATACCTCAATCTGCCTTTAGGATGAGTTCTTGGATGAATTGATTTTCTTCTTCGCTAGGGATGCCTTCGCTCAGGAATTTTCGTGCTCTCAAAGATTTGGATGCTTGGTGAAATGAAAATGGAGCCAAAACACTTTCTTTATAATGTTATTTTCACCAACTACCACATTTAATGCCTGTCGGTTAAGATACAACTTAACTCATCTGCTGGTAATGAAGTAATTTCAAATTTATACCATCAACTGAGGGATTAATAGCATGTTTTTCAATTTGTTGCTAAACCCCCAAAGGATTTTCCTTTGGTTAGATTAAGAGTCTCCTACCAGGGGAGTGTTACTCTATTTTGTTGGTGGAGGAGTATTCCCATCAACATTCTGATTTGACTTTTTTATCCATTGTTTTGAGAATTCTTTCTTTACCTCTTCAACCTTTTCTTTACCTTTCAAACTAGGACCTTTGTTGTTAGCCGGTGGTGCCTTACTTCTACAAAATTTTGCAATATGTCCAATCTTGTTACAAGAATAACAAGTCACATTGTTTTTCTGAATAGCTTTTCCATAACCTATGTCGGTTTGTGTTCTGCATTGATTAGATAGGTGTCCAAATATTCCACAAACATAACATCTTACATTCATTTTGCAATTTTTTGAGTTATGACCAATTTTGTTGCACTTAGAACATTGACCGGTGGGTGTATTAGTCTTCTGATAATTTCTAGATCTACATTGATTTTATGTATGACCATACTTGTTACAGTTAAAGCATTTCCCATTAAATTTGTAAGCATTAGGTTGTCTTACCGGTTTCCTATGATCATGATTGTTTGCAGTACCGAAACTTTCACCAACTTCAAAACCAAGGCTATTTGTATCACCATTAGGTTTCTGATTCTTCAGCATGTCAACAAGTTCTTCTGAGCTTTTCTTGAATTTCTCCTTGTGTTGATTTGTAGCAGCCAGTTCTCTCTCCAAGATCCCTTTTTGTCTCATAAGTTTATTTGTGTCATTTTGTGTATGCATCAAATCTATCTTCAACATATCATTTTCATGACTAAGTCTTGTGTTTTCATTTCCAACATCATTCAGTCTTCAAACCAAGTCATTTTCATTCTTCTTTCTATCTTCATTTTCTTTACAAAATCTCATAATCATATCTTACATCTCATTCTTCATTGTAGTGTTTTATTGTCTCAGTTTGTTCACCAGATCATTAAAAGTTTCCTTTTCATCATCATTATTCTGCATCTTTTCACAAAGTTCTCTCCTCTTGTTCCTTGCAATAATAAAATTTTCTTGAAGTGCTTGAATAATATCTTGTGTAGCCTTCAGATCATCTTCAAGTTTGATATTCTTCACTTTTTCTGTATCATAGTCTGAAAGAGCTGTTTCCAATTGCTTCCTTAGGTTTTCTATCTCTACCGGTGTCAAGATCTTCCTCAAGCTATTAGAATTTTGAAAATAGAGGACCAAGCTCTGATACCAATTGTTAGGATTTCCAAAGATACTAAGAGCGGGGGGATGAATCAACATCTAACTGGTAATAAAACTTTCTTAACTTATAACATGAAAAGCATATCAAAACTATGTACCGGTGAACCAGTATTAATGCAGCAACTAAGAACAATAACCACAACATAAGAAACACACCATAACACAATATTTTAACGAGGAAACCTGGTGTGGGAAAAACCTCGGTGGGATTTGTGACCCACAATATTCACTTACTAGCCAATAAGAGAATATTACTGCTTACAATAGGGGCCTGCACATGTAGGAAGGCCAAGTGCCTAGAGCTCACTACTCAATTACAAATGAATTCACACTGACTTACAAAATTGGATTATGCAAATCCAAATTCTTGTATAGCTTCAAATTAGCATCTACTATGCCAGATTCAGTACTGGTTTAAGCTTTGCTACATACATAAACCCTTATCCAATAATTCACATATTGGGTCTGCTACCTTCTATTTTTTGCATCATATCCTACACATTAAAATGATCTACAATGATCTCATACATATATGAGTCATTTTACAATCCACCATTTCGGCTTACAAAAGATTTTACAATTAATTACAAAATGCATTTATACAAAATTATTGTCGGCCAGGGTGCCGGTATTCTTCTTTTCGGTGTCAGTGTTTTATATGCCAGTGTAGAGTCCATCGGTACCGGTGCCTGTGTTTGCCTACTGGTATCACATGATTTCAAGGTTTCCATCAATGACAATACCTTCAATCACCTACAATTTCTCATTGGAGTGTGCATTTGCCAACAATCATTCCAGTATCCAAGGGTTCCATTGAATGCTCAGTTTGGTCTGCTTGTACCCCAATCTCAATGTGTTTTGCCAGTTGCTCAGTAGCAACATTATTTTTCTTTTCCTCTATGATTTCCTTATCAACTACAATATTAACTTCCTGAGTGTCAATGTTCATAGTATACAAAATTTTTGACTCAGGGTTGGTATCCTCATGTGGTGCACCCACATTCTCAGTAGCCAGTGTACTATCAGTCTGTACCAATGGAGTAACCGAAAGTGGTGGTAGGTTATCAATTACTTTAGTGTTTGGTAGTCCACCTACCTTTCCTTTACCCTTGTCCCTATCCTTTTGATAGACTTTGAAATTTTTAGGTCTTTTCTATTCTTCTCATTTTTCCTTCTCAACAAAGAAAATGTCCCATTTGTCAGCTGTCTCTTTTGAAATTTCATTTACCCTACCAGCCATTAGGCTCACATGCCGGTGTCCACTTGAAAAAACTATTCTATTTGCTTCATTGATCAATTCATCAATTTCTTCAACAGATTTAGCTGGATGTACAACAAGTAGTTTCTCAATTTTAATTTTCTTGTCTAGCTCCATAATAGCTAACCTCTTAGCATCTAACTGCCTATATAGTTCACAAGGCAAATCATCTACAACTTCTATTAACACTTTCTTATAAATGTCAAGATGTAAGATAATGCTATTTTGAATACTTTCTTTCTCTACATCAGTAAATGTATCATACATTTTTATCACATTAGATAAGTTTCCATCATCAGTTATCTCATTCACTAGGTTGTCTAGTGGTGGTATAACCTATTTTTTCTTTTTCTTTTTAGGTGTCAGCTTCTTAGCTGGTGGCCTCACTGCTTGTTGTTTCTTCCTTGTCTTCTTGGGTGTAGAAGAGGGTACCAATGAGGGTTTTCTCTTCCTATCTATTCTTTTAAATTCTACAAGAATTTCACTATTGGATGAAGTACCAATTGGTGAGAGATGAGCCTACGGTTGTAACCATTTTAAGTCACTTTCCTTAATACCAGTTATGTTCATTATTTTTTCCTTTATTTCCTTTGATTTTTTTTTGCACTTCTAATGCAGTTTTCTCTTTTCTTCCTCTATTTTAGTGTCTGCACACCACTTTCTATTGTCTCAGCATTACCAAAAACTTTTTCTTTTAGTTCTCTAGGGGCTTCTAGTAGGGATTTGACATATGTTTCAATGATGTTTACATCAACCTCATATCCCATTTATGTTACCCATATAGTTTAGGAAGAACTGCCTCCATCCAGATTTCATCCTTCTTAATTACAAAACATATTTCCTTCTCATATTTATCTACAATGTTTTGTGGTAATCTTTCTCTTGTTTTTAGTTTTTCTTTAAAGGCTTTGAAATACTTAGTGATATTGTTATCCTTGTCTGTCCCCATATCAGTCAAGATATCTAATAATTTTTTGCCTACCGGTATATCATAACCAAAGTCTTTCTTGCCAATACCGGGAACCTCTTTGGTAAGATACAACATCAGACATACAAGTAGATTGCCAAAATGAAAATTACCTTTCTTATCTCCTTTGATCTTTTTCAGATTATCTATCAATTCATCTTTTAACCACTCACATTTATCTATCTTTGTATCACTATTAACCATATCATATGCACTTTTAATACAAAGACTGGAAACATAGTTGAGTCAATTAGCACGTGTGGCCTTATATCCTAAGATCATGCTTATGAATCTAACATTCACATCCTTAACATCATTCACTCTTAGGGATCTGCTATCATAGATTGCACCTATCAATGTCATCACTGTGTTATTGGGAACCTTCTTGGTTTTATCTGGCCTACTACTGGTGGAGGGTAAGCCAGTCACTTCCCTAACTGCTTCCTTAGTGATTTTGTGAATAGAGTCTAGCCAAAAGAATTCACCCTAAACTCTACTAAGCTCAATCCTTACTACTTCCTTAGGAAACTCTAGGATGTCAAGGATTTCCATAAAACCTAAAGTTTCAATAACCTTATGTTTGGGCTTCACAATTCCACTTTCATCATAGATAACGTTTTTATACATTTTCAATATTTCCTCTAAACCTAACTCCTCAATGTGGCAATGAATATAGATTCTAGGGTCTTCTGCATATACAACTCCTTTTGGAATTTTAGAAAAAGATCCTAGGGTATCATCTTGTTTCTCTATCTCAGGGATGATTTTAATAACTGGCCTAGGGAGTTTCACAACTTCTATAACAATAGGTTTTGCAATAAATTCTGGAGCAGAGGAGGAAGCCATTGATAAATACCTTAATCTGCCCGATAGGTTTGGATGCTTGAAAAAAAACTTGCTTCACTTCTTGCTTTGGATGCCTTCGCTCGGATT
Organism: Cryptomeria japonica; assembly: GCF_030272615.1. Classification (NCBI taxonomy): domain Eukaryota; kingdom Viridiplantae; phylum Streptophyta; class Pinopsida; order Cupressales; family Cupressaceae; genus Cryptomeria; species Cryptomeria japonica. The sequence goes on from NC_081415.1 coordinate 86,697,432, forward strand.
TTTGTGCTCTCTGAAAGTTTGAATGCTCGGTGAATAAAAAAGAGGGAAAAACACTGATTTATAATGTATTTTCCTTCAATAACCATAATAAATGCTTGTCAGTTAAGTCAAACTTAACACACTTGCCGGTAAAGAAGAAGTCCATCTTCTTACCATCAACCGAGGGTAAACTTGCTAATTTTCAACTTGTTGCAATACCCCCAAAAGGTTTCTTTTTAGTTGGATGAAGAATCTCCTACTAGTGGAGTAATACTCTGTTCTACCGGTGAAGGAATAGTCTCATCAATATTCTGATCTCTCTTTCTAATCCACTATTTTGAGAATTCTTTCTTTACCTCATCTACCTTCTCTTTTCCTTTCAAACTGGGTCCTTTATTATTTGTTGGTGATGCCTTACTTCTACAAAATTTTGCAATATGTCCAATCTTGTTACAAGCATAACAGGTCACATTGTTCTTTTGAATAGCCTTTCCATATCCTATGTCGGTTTGTGTTCTGCATTGATTAGATAAGTGTCCAAATCTTCCACAAACATAACATCTTACATTCATTCTGTAGTTTTCTAAATTATGACCAATTTTGTTGCATTGGAACATTGACCAGTGGGTGCATTAATGTTCTAATTCTTTCTAGATCTACACTGATTTTCTCTATGACCATACTTGTTATAGTTAAATCATTTCCCATTAAATTTGTAGGCATTAGGTTGTCTTACCAGTTTACTATGATCATGATTGTTTGTAGTACCAAAACTTTCACCAAATTTAAAACCAAGTCCATTAGTGTCTCCATTAGGTTTTTGAATTTTTGGCATATCTTCAAGTTCTTCTAAAGTTTTCTTGAATTTCTCTTTATGTTGATTTGCACTAGCCAGCTCATTTTCCAAAATTCCCTTCTGTCTCGTAAGTTCAATTTTATCATATTCCATGTGAATTAGATTTGTCTTCAACATATCATTTTCATGACTAAGTCTTAGATTTTCATTTCCAACATCATTGAGTCTCCTAGTCAAGTCATCTTCATTCTTCTTTCTGTCTTCAGTGTCTTTACAAAACCTCATAGTCATATCTTGCATTTCATTCCTCATAGTATTGTTTTATTGCCTCAATTTGTTCACAAGATCATTCAGAGTTTCTTTTTCATCATCACCACTCTGCATCTTCTCATGAAGTTCTTTTCTTTTGTTTCTAGCAATAGTGAGATTTTCCTGAAGTCCTTGAATGAATTCCTGTGCAGTCCTCAGATCATCTTCAAGTTTGATATTCTTCAACTTTTCTGCATCAAAGTCTGCAAGAGCTCCTTCTAATTTCTTACTCAAGTTCTCCATCTGTACCGGTGTCAGAATCTTCCTCAAGCTATTAGGATTTTGAAAATAGAGGACCAGGCTCTGATACCAATTGTTAGGACTGATGATAGTCCCAAAGATATTGAGAGGGGGGGGGTGAATCAATATCTAACTGGTTAATAAAATTTTGGACCTTATTAAGTATTTTGCATTCCAAAACAATGTACCAATAAACAAGAATTAATGCAGTAAATATGAACAATAAAGATAACACAAAAAGTACACCGTAACACAAGATTTTAATGAGGAAACCCGGAGTGGGAAAAACCTTGGTGGGATTTGTGACCCACAATATTCACTCACTGACCAATGAATGGATATTACTTACAATGAGGTTCCTGCACATGCAGGAAGGCCAACTACCTAGAGCTCACTGCTCAAATACAAAAGGAAGTCTCACTGACTTACAAAATGGATTATGAGAATCCAATATAATTTACTACTACAATTCAACATCTTCTATGTCAGGTTCAGTACCGATTTAAGCTCATACTATGACCATAACCTTATACAAAATCTACCTTATAATTCACTCATCATTTCTACCTTATTCATCTTCTATCCATGTCCTATCCATACATAAATATAAAAATGATTTACAAGATCTCATACATATATGAGTCTTATTACAGTATACCATGTTGTCTTACAAAAAGATATTACAATCAAATACAATAATCAAAATCCTGTCGGCTGGGGTGCTGGTATATATTGTTGTCGTTGTAGGTGAACTGTCTACCAGTGTAGAGTTTGTCAGTGCTGGTGCCAGTACCTATTGGTGCCATAAGATTGCAAGGTTTCCATCAATGACAACACCTGCAATCATCTTCAATTCTCATTGGAGTGTGCAATGCCAACAAGAACTTCAACATAGGGCTTCCGAAGTTTGATGTCGGCCTCATTGCTTCGCGCTTTTTATATCAGATCATCAGGATAACATCGAAATTTCCTTCTTTGATACCCAATGAACATCTGCACTGCTTCAAAAATTTTTCATCGGGTTATCATCATAACAAATCATGGCTCTTACCAATGTTTGATGCAAAAATTGGATCGCCTTAAGATGTGCGCGTGCATGGGGCCCCATGGCTTCTTTAATCGGCAACTAGCCAAAAGCTTGTAAGTTTTGACACTAAGGATAAATGCAACTTTGGTTTTAAATACAAAAATGCTCCTCCCCACTACCAATGTGGGACAAATGCTTTTCACAGCCCCTGCTATTGTATGCAACCTGCACCTGAGCATTTGTCACAAAAATCTCTGAGCTTGATGCTTGGAAATCTCTAAGCCTCTTTTTGTCGCCATTTGATCATGTGGCAGGGAAAATTTTGACATTCTTACATTAGTATGCTGAGCTCAACCTCTTTGGGATCCCATTTTAACCCACATGCTGCATTGCTTCTCCTATATCTGCACATGAAGTAAACAAGTTAGACAAAAAGTGCATTTCTAGTTAGTTGGCCATGATTTGGACCTTTTCAATATGGGTACAAGGCTTCATTAGTGTACCAAATTTGGCAGGTGCCCAATTTTGGTAATAGTTGTTAAATCACAATAAGACCTATTATGTCATAATAGGTTCTACTATGTAATATTTAAGATCTAGGTATTATCGTAGATAATAGGTTTTAATATCACATAATAGGTCCTAGTATCACATAATATAGGTTTTAAGGGGAGTCAAGTATAATGTGAAATATTTTTGCATACACGTGAAAACAAAGAAGACACAATGTTTGTTTGTTTGAAAGTGTTCAATATTATTTTGATCCTGCAAGCACAAATCCTAGGGCTGGACGAGACAACAGTTGTTGAATCTGACTTGGGGGGTTACCCCGAGCTACACAATTCAGAGCAGATACTTAGGTGCTTGACCCCACTAGCTCTCCTCCATGACACTCACTTCTCTAAGGAAGCCAAGCACTAGTCCCCATGAAAAATCCCCGTGGTGAACTTTGTATCTCTACTAAGAATAGTAAGAGTGTGAGCCACTTTAGAGGTCTAACCTCCTGCACCAACAACTAGAAGGTTTTTGGCTTCTAACACAAAAGGTGTCTAGTATGGGCATCCGTTCGAGTGGCTATAAACAGCAACATGTTATGCTCCATTAAATGGAAGGCCTCCCATCCTATATAGGTTGCATTCTATAGGGTTTATGGGGAGTCATAATGCCATTATAGAAGCATGTAACACCCGTTGCTTGCAACTTTCGTCATAAATACATTTATTTATAGTGGCTTGGAAGAGCTTGGCTTTAGCTTGTTACCACTTTGGGTCATTCCCTCTCACCAAGCCATAAGGGATACTTGGGAGGTGGGCCCCTTTCTAAGGATAAAACAAAAAAGCCTATTGTTGAAGACATAAAAGACAAGTTTTTTTAATTTTAGAGCACCAATTGAAGTGTTTGCTAAACTATAAAGACACATGGTTTTAAAATCTAAATTAAATTATATATTTATGGACTATCTAAATTAAGTTATAAATTATAAATAATAAATGGGAAAGAGAGGGGTCCTAAAGATCTAAATTTTATATTAAAACCATGATCTATTAAAAATGGACTTAAGGGGGGGAGAAAATGTCAATAACACAACAAGCAAGTTAACAAAATTTGAAATTTGCAAATACACATATTATTTCAAATTAAAGAATAATTAATTTTAATTAAAATGAGATTATCTTTAATCCTACTATTTCCAATTAATTTAATAAAAATAACATCATTTCGAATTAATTAAGATAGAATTATTATATAAATTAAATTAATTAAATTAATATTATTTAAAATAATTTTCATTAAAAATATTAGATAAAAAATATTTAACTAATGCTAACAAATAAACACAATTTTTGGTATGTAATACATAGAAAATCAAATAGAAATAAAAATAAAAATACATACTTGCATCATGATATCTTTGCCTTCTTTGTTCTCAATATCTTTGTTCCGTTTCGAGAGAATAATTTCTTGAAGTCATATTTTGCCTTCTCTTCTTGTTCCCCATGCTTTTAAAACAATTGTCAAATATCTTCAAATTATTGCCCTCAAAATAATTTTCAAATGTCTTCTTTCATCCAAAAATGTGATTTTTTTTAATCATTTGTGTGTAAAAAATGAAAAAATTATGTATATTTATACAACTCTAGTAAAATGTTAAAAAAAAAATTGGGTCGGCATGGGTTCGAATGAATGCTGACAGTTACAAAAGGTTGGGTTAGTTCGAACTCAATTGTTATATGAATGTGTGCATCATAATTTTGCCTAGGGGGTTAGAGCGAAGGGGGGTCCGATCGAACCTGTTAGGGTTCAATCCCACCCCCCTTCACTCGGACTAGTGTTCGTTCGAACTCGCTTGTTAGAGGTCTCTCCCCAAATTTTTTAGAGTTCTGAGAAATTTTTTCTTTTAGACCTCTGGTTCAAGGCACAAATGAAATAATATTGATAACCCAAAAATATAAGATGGTAGTACTTGGAGCAAGCTTTCCAATGAGTATAATTTTATTACATTGTGAATTTATTATGTTCTTTTTTTAATTTTATGGAATATTGGTTTTTCACCGAACATGAACTTCTTTGTTCTATGCATTGGGAAAAATAGGAAACTAATTCAAAAAAATTCTAAAAAATATCTATGCCCCAGGTATTGATGTCTTCTTTCAAAAAATAAAATAAAATTGAATTTCGATATATATAGAACAAGTTATGTGTGCAACCTTAAACCTATGTCTGAATTATGACTAGTCAGACTTCAAAACTTATTAAAATGAAAAATATTCAACATATCACTATCAAACCAACTGCAAGCCCTAGATATTGATGTAAAAAACCAAAATTCGAAAGAATTGAGTTTTTATCATTTATAGAAAAAATGTTATGCATTTTGGGGGGTACATCACTCTTAAAAAAATGTAGTATGCTATTAAAAACTACTTTTCGAGGGAGATGGCAAAATTAAAAAAAATCCTTCAAACAAATTTGAAAAAATAATATATAGAATCTACAGACAAAATGCTACAAATCACTAATTTACATCATCTTCAAATTCTTAATAGTTTAAAAGTTATAGTTCTCAGAAGTTGAAGATTATTTTAAAAATATTCATCTTAGTGTCAAGAGTGGCAAAAAAGTGGGAACCATTATGGTGATTTCACCCATTATAGATATAGTGGGTCACAAATCCCACCGTGGTTTTTCCTCTTTGAGGTTTTCCATGTATAAATCTTTTTGTTATGGTGTTCATATTTGTGGTTGCATTATTATTACTTGTTGTTATTTGCTTTTATGCATACCGGTTACTAAGTTGTTTTGCTAATAAGGTTAAAATTAATCATACTGCAAGAACACTGATTCACCCCCCTCTTAGTTTTCTTGGATTCCAACAAAACCACAATTTAGGAAATAACCTTGAATGAATGAATGCAAATATTGAAATAAATAATGGAATGATATACCTCAGATCTACGATTATTAATAATGATTCTTTTCTTCTTGGATGTTATCACATATGTTGTATGAAATGGCATGGACATGACAAAACCCTAATCACACACACATGCTTGCATATGAATAATTTAGTTTTTCTCCACAATGATCAAATGAAGAATATGTAGCCTTGAATCTATAAAAAATTATTGATGATGAATGCTTCACAGATGCAATGATACTTGATTTCTTGGATATGGAGACTTAAAATAGATTGATTGATATTAAATTTCTTTATATAGGGGTATCGAGGTTATTTACCGATTAGGATGACCTCCAAAAGTCATGTAGAGCCACAAAGTTGAATTTCAACTGGAGAACTGAGACTCTTGCCCCATCTTAAAATAGGGACCAACTAAGAGGAACTAGGGTGAGGGAACTAGTGTCCCAGTCCTTCTCAGTTAAAGATCTTAATTTAGATCCAAGGAGAAGGATACCACTCTAGGAAATCAACTAGTGGCTGTACATGGCATCAGAACTGGAGAATTAGAACAAATTAGACCTAGATAGGAGATGAGGGGGAGACACACTAGTTTAGGGGAACAAACATGAGGTGTAAATTGGTCTAACGAAAATTTATGACACTACAACCAATATAGTCATGCTCTTTCCCTTTCATATGTTGTCCCTTTAATATCAATATTAGAGTGATAAGATCGTAAATTCTACGGGGGTTGGTGTGTCTTGTCTCTCTGGTATCTTAGTGAAATTTTTTCAATATAAGTTTGTAATTTATCGTATGCATGTAGTCTCAGACTCCTAATAAAGTGGGGGCTAAATGTAGTGTCATAAAATATATCAACATACAATTTTGCCCTTACTTAGACATCACCTTGTCATTTTGTCTTTCAATGGTCGATGCTTACTTTGATTTTTCTCACACCTCCCATAAACATAAATTTTCACTTTTCTTTTGCTTCTTCTCCAAAGCTGAGTCTTGATACTCATGACTAGGGTACTAGGCCACCTTGGTACTAGCTAAGGAGCATGGTTTCAAAGTACTTTAGTCCTCTTAGATTCTAGATTTGGTCCTCACAATAGTCACATCAAGTTAGTGGAAATTTAGGTCTCATGTCAGCCTACTTCATAAATTCAAATATTTTTCAAATGGTTAAGTTTAAAAGGAGGCCTACCCCTCTCATTTGAAAACCTAACTTTTGAAGAACCTTAATCAAGATCCTAATTTCACTTTAGCAAATTCAATTCAAGTGAGCAAGAAATCAAGTATACATCAAGAATCAAAGGAGAAGTCCAGTCAAGTTGAAGCATTCAAGATGTCATCTAGGATCAAACTTCTATGAAGGGATTATACATGACATTGCAAAACCCTTGTGTGAGTATTTAATCAAGCTTCATCAATGTATACACTTCAATTACAAATATTCAATTTTAGATCTAGTCTTTCCCTCAAAAGTATTGCATTTCACTACAATTAAGTTCTATTTCCATTACAACTAATATTTCAATTTCAAGGTTAATTCCTAAACCAGGGTTTGACTCAAGACAAACCCTATCAATAAACCATTTTCTTGATTAAGGAGCAATGACAAAATATTCCAATAGAGTTGACAATGATGAATAGGATCAAATTTTTGAGCAAAAATTAAAGAACTAGGATGACCTACCACTATGATCTTGAGAATTTTTCTTGATCTTCCAATAGTGGATCCAATACATCTCAATAAATAAAAGATTACACTCGCCTATCCAATGGTTATAGGACCAAGACAAACTACCACCATGACTACACTAGTCCAGCCCAAACTTTTAGCAATAGGTTCTCATCCTATCCTTCTACTCAAATCCATATCTGTGGCTCTATCCAATATCTATCACTTTGTTACTACTTTTTTTCTCTAATTATCCATTGATTTATCATAAACTTCACAATTTACATCTAAATTTAAACTCAAAATAGGGAGATAACAAATTGGCAAATTTATCTAGTGTTTCAACCATTTTCCTTATTGAATTATGGCCAAATCTATTGAATTTATCCTCCTCTTTTAATGTATTTTTTATCTAGGTAATACTAGTGGTTTTATTAGATCTTGATTCATTAAACCCTAATTCTACCACCAATATAGTTGCTTTAACCAATTCCTCAATAATCTTTAAAATTTAGTAATATTTTATAGTTAAGGACCTTTGTAGACTAGCCAACAAACATAAAACTCAATTTTGAGATCAATATCCTCTACACAATTTCAAGCTTTACATAGCCTAGTTGGGTTCTCCTTATGGTATCATTTAATTATGTGCACTATGACAATCAAATGATTCCTAGAAAACCTATTCAAATACATTATGATAAGTATTTTAAAAATACAACACGAAAACATCATTATTCTTGCAAAAATTTATATTTCTATAATAAAAGCTATAATTGTTACAAATACTTTATAAAGTTCTTATGATACAACATTTTGAATTGGTTCTAGGACTAGGGGACCAAAAAAAAAAAATCAAATCAAGGCCTATTTTGGGCTATAGAGTTTCAAAATGTGTAAATTTTCCTCACAACAATATAGCACATCTCAATATCTAAATAAAAACTACTTCCTTACAAGATTAAGACTGATCAATGAAAAAATATGGTCCTACTTTATTTACCCTCTAAAGATAACCATCAATAGTATTTTCATGAAATGAATTACTTTATTCATTAAATAGAAACCATCCATAAAAACACTCACTGCAATAAATATTCAAATGAGAGCTCAATAATGATTGATAGAATTATTCAAAAGTGTTATTGAATTAAAAATTGTTGTGATCCATATTGAAGCATCTTTTTATGTAAGTGTATGCTTGAAATGAGGGTTGATCGATCAAGAGTCCAAACTACTTGCATACCAATGAAACATTGCATAGAAGAGATAAAATGAACAAAACAAGTTAGATCATTAGTCTACTCAAATCATTCCATTATTCTCTATCTCCAAGGATTCTTCAAATCAAGGTTATTTTTCAGATATGCTTGAGCACTTGATCTTTAGAATGTCTACCTAAAAAATGTAGGATGAATTGACAAAGATCTAAATGTAAATGAAACTAAGATCTATTGATATGATATTGAGAAGCTATGATATGATAAAGATTATGATGTTTATATTATTGGCAATATGTTGGACCTGGTTAAGTGTTGTCATCGATGTCAACATTGTATCCCAATTGGACCGATTCTGGTTAGACTTGGTGTTTACCTTGGTTTTGGCTATGATTTTGATCCGATATGATCAAATCCTTGGATTCAATTTTGGATGCTTATTATGGATGGTTATATGCTTTCCATATTCTATTGGTTCATGATTTGGTGCTTAAGAAGCTATCACTTTCATTCCCGGTTGATATTTCTTGGTACTAGTTAGCTTTACCGGTTAGCAATATTTGATGATTTGGTTAGATAATTTTGATCCAGATTATGAGAAGGGTTTGTATCATGCTGAAGGTGCTTATTGATCATGTCCTAATTATTTGGTTACTTTGCATTGGCTGGCATGTTGTTATGATGGTCCTATTTGGATCTGATTATACTTTATATGTTATTTCACTAAGGGTTTCTACCAGCTAATGAAACGTGTTGGATTTTTATCTTAGCTACATTTCCAATAGATGTAATTAATTGAGAATTTGAATTAGATCCATGCTATGTAATATAAATCATGATTTTGGTTCAGTGACATCATGTGATGTAATTTTTGTAATTATAGGTTTATGGGTTTAGGGTTTAGCCGAACTTATCAGTAAGGTTGATGATTTGTATTTATAGGTGAATTGTTCATGTAATTGTACATGGTATGGGAATTGATGGTCATGCCCACATTATCAAAAAGAGATTTATGTGCAAACAAGGTTAGATGATTTAGCGAAGGTATGTGAAGGTTTTGGTGTTGCAGGGTAGACATCTATGCTTAATCAGAACTATATCAAGCATTAGTGGATTCTACTTTCATAGTTCATTTTTCTCTAAATTGTAGTACGATGTTTTCTAAGTTAGTGAGACTTCTCTTTTGCAATGAGCAGTGAGATCTAGGTGGTTGGCCTGATTGCATGTGCAATCCCCATTGTAATTATTTCACATACTATTGCAAAAGTATTTCCTGATTGTGGGTAGGGTTTCCCACTGTGTTTTTTCACTTTATTGGGTTTTCCACATCAAAATATTGGTTTTGTGTGTATTGTGATTCCAATGATTTATCTTTCATTGTGTTGGTTTCCTTGTGCTCCATTTTAAAGTTTATAATCTGCATTAACTACTAATATTGGTAGAAAACTGATTTACCCCCCACTCTTAGTTTTCTCCTGATATTTGAATTGTCTAACAATTGGTATCAGAGCAAGGTCCTCTCTACAAAAGCTAAACAACTTGAGGATATATGATGGAATTGGAATCAACTTCAAACTCTACATTCAACCCCTATTGGAAGGAGAGTCCCATATTTAATGGTACAAATTACAAAATATGGAAGGAGGGAATGAAGATTTATCTAAGATGTCTTGGAGCTGAAGTTTGGGAGATAGTGGAGAAAGGGTATATACCTCATGGTCCCAATTCTTGAACATCATCACCTACTAATGATCAAAAGTGAGCTGAAAATGATGACAGAGAAAAACAAGCCCTTTCTAAGTGCCCTATCTGATGAAAAGATATTGAATGTTATAGAGTTGGAGAATGCAAAGCAGATCTAGATAAAGCTTGAAACTCTTTATGAAGGTGACCAAGCAGTAAAAATTCTAAAACTTGAAAGCTTTCGGGTGAGATATGAAACTTTGAAGATGGAAGAAGATGAGAAGATTAGTTATTCCATGGATAGAGTAAATTATATTGTCATGAGAATCAAATATTGTAGTGGATCAGTTAGTGAGGATGAGGTTGTGTCAAATACTCTAAGAGTTCTACCTCTGACTTAAAAGATGAAGGATACTGCAATTAATGAAGTCCGGAAAATTTCAAGTACCCCTGTTACAAGAGATACATTGCTTGGGAAATTGACTTCTTTTGAGATTGATGAAATTGGAGATCAAAGTGCTACTAAAATAGAGACTTCTTTTAAAGCATCTACCTCTGGTAAGTAGAAGATAGATTGGAAGGAGTTGTATGCTAAAGATATGAAAGACATTGAAAGAGAAGACAAAGAACTTAAAGAGTTAGAATCCCTAATTGCTAGAAGAATTCCTAAAGGATTGACTGGAAGTAAGTATGAAGGAAAATTCCCTTTTAAATTTTTTCCAAGCAATAAGATTTGTCATTTTGCTTATAGATGTCATGAAAGAGCTACTAAGAATCATGAAAGATTTATAAGGAATTATAAGCCTAATCTGAAATATCTGAGTAGATCTATATTTAGAAGGAATAAGGATAAATAATGTTACTATGTTGGTGATGATGATTTTGGTATTAGTGATGATGATGATGATGATGAACCTGTAAGTGGATCCAACAATGGAAGCTTCGATAAAGACTAGGTCTTTATTTCTATCAAGGATGATTCTCTAGAACCTTTCATTGAAGCAACTTGTACTGAGGAAAAGGGTTTAGCTACTAAAATTGAAGAGAAGGATGAATGGGTTATAGATAGTGGTTTCTCACATCATATGAGTGGTGACAAGAGAAAATTTCTAACACTGCAAGAACTTGATGGCGAACTAGTCAGATTTCGAGACAATATGGCATGTAGGATCAAAGGCGAAGGAACAATATCATTAGATGGTAAGACTAATACTGATAATGTTTACTATTTTGAAGGATTAAAGCATAATATTTGAAGTGTATGTAGGTCAGATGGTGGATAGAGGATTTAATTTGCAATTCAAGGATGGAAAATTAAAGATCATCAATAGATCTGGAATGGTGATTGCTTCCAGAAGCTAGACTAGAGGAAACATATTTCATTTGAACTTCGGTGAGAAAGCTTATTTGATTGCTCAAATTGATGAAAGCTGGTCATGGCATAAGAGGATGTGTCATGTAAATTTTGACTACATAGTGAAGATCAATTCAACACAAGCTGTCAGAGATTTGCCCAAGATTGTTAAACCTCATAATCTGGTATGTAGAGAATGTCAAATGGGTAAGCAAGTTAGAACTTATTTCAGAAGTATAAATGATAAATCTAATGAAAATCTTGATCTTATTCATATTGATCTATGTGGATCAACAAGGACTTAAATTTTTCAAGATGATAGATACTTTATGTTACTTATTGATGATTATTATAGAATGATGTGGGTTGCATTTTTGAAAGAAAAATTAGAAGCTTTTAAGAAATTCAAAGTCTTTAAAACTATGGTTGAGACTGAGACAATATTGAAGATAAAGTTCTTAAGATCATATCAAGGTGGTGAGTTTACATCCGGTGAGTTCAACAACTTTTGTGAAAGGAATGGAATCAAAAGACAACTTTCTGCACCTAGAACCCCACAACAAAATTGATTAGTGGAAAGAAAGAATAGAACCATATTGGATGTTGCAAGGACAATGATGACTATAGCTAAATTTTCTGATATCTATGAGAGAGAAGCTATCAATACCTTTGTATACACTTTCAATAGAGTACACATAAAAGGTGATACCGGTAAGATTGATAAACTTATAAGGCACAGAGAGGGAGGGGTGAATTAATGCAAGTAAAACTTAATAAATCTGATAACTACTTTCACCAACTCAAAAATCAATAAGAATGCAAGAAATATAACCACATCAACAAACTCCTTATGAATTATGGTTTGGTAATACTCCTAATGTAATATATTTTAGAATTTTTGGAAATAAATGTTATATTAAAAGAGATGATGCATTAGGAAAGTTTGACCCTAGAAGTGATGAAGGAATATTTTTGGGTTATTCCACTAAGAGAAAAACATATAAATGTTATAACAAATGATTGAATAGGATATTGGAAAGCATAAATGTCAAGGTAGACGAGCAAGGCAATAATCAGATGAGATCATATGACTATAGACTGAAAGATGAATTTATCAGACCAAAATGGGTAGTGCAAGAATTTGTTCAGAACATTGAACCAGTGACTTTGGTAACATTAAAAAATTCAACAATCACAATTGAACTAGCCGAAAGAGTTAGGAAACCAAGAAAATTCAAAGACTCTTAGGTATGTGAAACCAAATCATTCTAAAGATTAGATCATTGGAGATAAAAGGGAAGGTGGGATGACTAGAAGAAGGCTAGCTGTTGAAGAGGTATGTTTAATTTCTCAAATTGAAATAGAAGCATTTAATTATGTTGGAAATAAGGAGGAATTTATTGTGTGTTACATTTATGTTTGTCATTGATGTCAACACTAGCTTGTTTGGTTGTCTACCAGGTTCTGGTAGAGTGGTTGGATTGTGATGTTGATCTAGAGATTCATCTTCGGTATTCTTTGGTTTGTGGAATTGGTTTGGTTCATTCATTCCTATGGTTTAGTTGTGTATCATATTTAGTTGGTTCAAGATTTGGTGATCCAGAATCTATCATGTGTTCTAGTAAGACTTTTGGTTATCGGTAGAGCTTTGTTGAAGATCTTTTGATGAAATCAATAAGTGGTGTTGGTGCGCCTTCTAGAAGGTTATCAAGATGTTGATGGTTATCATGTTCATGTTCTAGTTGTTTTGTGGTGTTTCTTTTGGCTTATGGTGACCTATTTTAGGTCCGATGGTATTCTATTCGATTATGGACCAGTTTGTATAACTTGTTGGTGGATGCTCTAAATTCATTACCGGTTGGATTTATTGATTGAATTATGTTTTTTCGGCCTTAGGCCAACTTGGATTATTATTGGTTTGTGGGTTTATGTAGTGGATTTATTGTATTATCTTTTAGGTGGCCAACCTAATTGTTTAGGTCTCGGGTTTGTATATATATGATGTAAGATATCTTTATAGATCATGGTTATGGATGGCTTATGGGATTATCTATTTGCGAATAAATTTATAATCATATACAGAGGTTTTGGTCAATCATAGGTGATCAAATTAGGTTTGTATAAGAGGTTTAAGACCTCTGGTATTGAGCTTAACTAGAATTGTACTTAGGCATAGGAGATGCTATTCTTGTAGTTCAATCATTTTTCTGAATTGTAGTCCAAAGATTTCTTGTAGTCAATGAGGCTCCTTTGTGATGAGCAATACGATCTAGGCTATTAGCCTTACTGCATGTGCAGGCCCCTTATTGTAATCACATACTTACTGTAGAATTATCATCGGACTATGGGTAGGCTTCCCATTGTGGTTTTTCCCTTTATCAGGTTTTCCATGTACAAATATTTGTGTTATGTGTTGTGGATGCATGGTATTTGGTTTATGATTTATGTTTATCCTTAATTAATATATCTGCTATCCTAGTATTTGATTTTTGCATTTAAGTAAAAGGTTTTAAGTGCTTAAAGTTTCATAATCTATTGACAACTTATTCAGTCCCCCCTCTTAGTTGTCCATTAGTTATCCTAACAATTGGTATCAGAGCTCGATCCTCTCTACAGAAGATTAACCCCTTGAGGAGGATCCTATGGAAAATAATCATTCAACTTCAATCGCTTACCAAAAGGACAACCCTATGCCTGAAGGAATAAATTATACAGTTTGGAAGGTTTAGATGGAGACTCATCTGAGATGTCTTAGCAAAGAGATTTGGGATATTACTGAGAAAGTCTATACTCCTTAGGATCCAGCATCTGGTAATCCTTCTTCGATAGACTTGGATAAGAACATTGAAAATGACTGCAAATCTAGAGAAGCCCTATTGATCACCCTTTCAGATCAACAAGTAATGGGATTAACAAAAAAATCATCTGCAAAATCTATATGGGATAAGTTGGACACTCTGAATCAAGGTGACCCTACTTTTAAAATTGCTAAAATTGATGGTTACCAAGTGAGATATGAGAACCTAAGAATGGAGGAAGATGCGAGAATTGCTACTTTTATGGAAAGAGTCAATGAAATTGTCTTGGGAATTCAATATTGTGGTGGATCTTTGAGCGAAGATGAGATTGTTTCTAAAGTATTAAGAATTTTCCCATTGACTTATAAGATGAAGGCAATTGCAATCAATGAGCCGAGAACAATGTCTATCACTTCTGTTAATAGGGACATTTTGGCTGGAAAGTTATCTTCTTTTGAGCTTGAAGAATTTGGTCCCCAAGGAGCAGCACAGACAAATTCTACATTCAAGGCATCTACATCATCAACTGACAAGCAAGATCGGAAAGCACTATATACAAAGGAACTGGAGGATATGAAGAAATTAGATGAAAATATTGAGAAACTTGAAGACTTATTTGCTAGAAGAGTACCTAAAGGTCTGGTAGGACATACATAATAAGGTAGGTCATTTTGCATCTATATGTCCTGCGAAGAATTCAAGATTTGAAGAAAGAGATAGAATATCTTTTAAGCCTAACCTTGAATATTAGAAAAAGCATAAGTACAGGAGGAACATAGACAAATCATTTTATTATGCTGATGAGGAAGGTGTGACTAATGATTCTGATGGAGAGACAACACAAGATTCAGCTAGTGGATTTGGCAATGGAAAGGAATGGATATTCTTAGCTATCAAGGAAGATTCTTAAGAATTGGTTATTCAAAATAAATAGAAGGCCCTTGCTACTAAAATTGAAGACAAGGATGAATGGGTGATAGATAATAGATGTTCACATCATATGACTAGAGATAAAAGGTAGTTTCTATCTTTCCAAGAATTTGATGGTGAGCAGGTTAGATTTGGAGATGACAAAGCATGCATGATCAGAGGAAGAGGAACTATATTATTAGATGGTAATAATAACATTGATAATGTCTATTATGTTGAAGGTTTAAGGCATAATATTTTGAGTGTAGGATAGTTGGTGGATAAGGGATTTCAATTATAGTTCAAGAATGGAAAATGCAAAATCATCAACAAGTCTAGTTTGGAGAGGTAACATCTTTCATTTGAATTCTAGTGAGAAGACATGTTTGATTGCATATATTGTTGAGAGTTGGTTATGGCATAAGAGGTTATTTCAAGTAAAATTTTGATTGCACTGTAAATTTTAAAGAGATATACCTAAGATTGTGAAGCCTTATAATCTGGTATGTAAGGAATGTCAAATGGCTAAGCAAGTGAGAACTTCTTTTAAGAGTATGCAAGACAAATCTAATGATATTATTAATCTTATTCATACTGATTTATGTGGTCCTTCTGAAATAAGAAGTTTTAAGGGTGATATATATTTTATGCTAATCATTGATGATTATTCTAGAATGATGTGGGTTACTTTTCTAAGGGAGAAATTTGAAACCTTTGAAAAGTTCAAAATATTTAAAGCTATGATTGAGTATGATATAGGGTTGAATATGAAATGGTTAAGATCGGACTAGGGTGGTGAATTCACATCCAGTGAATTTAACATTTATTGTGAGAAATATGGGATAAGGAGACAATTATATGAAACCCCGACACCTCAGTAGAATGGTGTTGTGGAAAGAAGAACAAAACCATCTTGGATGTAGCTAGAACTATGATGATGGAAGATAATTTTCCTCATATCTATTGGAGAGAAGTTGTGAGCACGATAGTATACACATTAAATAGAGTTCATATCAAAGGAGACACCGGTAAGACACCTAATGAGTTATGGTTTGGTCATACACCTATAGTTAAGTACTTCAGAATCTTTGGTAGTAAATGCTATATCAACAGAGATGATTCCATTGGAAAGTTTGATGCTAGATGTGATGAAGGGATATTTCTTGGTTATTCAAATGAAAGCAAAGAATATAGATGTTATAACAAAATATTGCAAAGAATTATGGAGAGCGCTAATGTCAAGGTGGATGAGTAGTACAAAGGTCAAATCAGACCTTATTAGAGAGAACTGGTAGTAGAAATGATCATAACTGACCTGGTAATGCCTTTACTAGAATAGAATGTTGAACCAATTACCCCAGCAGTATCAGAAAAATTAACAATAACTGAAGATTAGAGCAGAGAAATAGAAAGTAAGAAGACTCCAAGGTATATAAGGTCGAATCATTCAAAATATTAGATCATTAGAGACAAGAGAAAAGGAGTGATGACAAGAAGAAGATTGGCAGCTGAAGAGGTATGCTTAATTTCTCAATTTGAATTAGAAAGAGTAGTTAATTCATGTAAGGATGAATGTTGGATGAAAGCTATGGATGAGGAATTGGATCAGATAGAAAAGAACAACACATGGGCTATAGTTCCCCGACCTAAAAATAAGAATGTTATTGGAACTAAATGGGTTTTTAGGAATAAATTGAATGAAGATGGAAAAGTTGTGAGAAACAAGGCTAGATTGTTCTACAAAGGATATTCTCAGAAGGAAGGAATTGATTATGATGAAACTTTTTCTTCGGTAGCAAGAATTGAAGCTGTGAGATTATTTCTTACTTATGCTGCTCATAAGAACTACAAGGTTTATTAGATGCATGTTAAGTCTACATTTCTAAATGGAGATCTTGAAGAGGAAGTATATGTTGAGCAACCTAATGGATTTTCACTTTCAGGTGACAAAAACATGGTTTGTAGATTGAGGAAAGCTTTATATGGATTCAAGCAAGCACCTAGAGCTTGGTATGCCTGATTAGATCAATATATTTTGAAGCTTGGTTTCACTAAAGGTAATGCTGAGAGTAACTGCTATTATAAGATCACTGATGATGACATATTAATTATTAAGTTCTTTGTTGATGATATCATTTTTGGAGATGAGGAGAAGTTATGTATGGAATTATCTGATAATATGAAGAATGAATTTGAGATGTCTATGATTGGAGAAATTATATTTTTCTTAGGTTTGTAGATTACTCAGACTGATAAAGGTATTTTCATCTATCAAACTAAGTATGCTAGAGAGTTGTTGAATAAATTTGGTATGGAAATTATAAACCGGTTGGTATTCCTATGGTTACAAGTGAGAAATTGAGAAAGAAAGATATATTAGCACCGATAAATCCTACAAGATATAAATCCATGATTGGAGGTTTGTTATATTTGACTCAGGCTAGATCAGATATAATGAATGTTGTTTGTATTGAATCAAGATATCAAAGTGATCCTAGAGAGAATCATGAGAGTGCAATGAAAAGGATTTTTAGATATTTAGAAGGAATAAATGAATATGGTTTTTGGTATCCTAAAGATGATGACTTTACACTATGTGCATATACAGATGCAGATTGGGCTGGAGATATAGATGGATAGAAAAGAACATCTGGTGGAGATTTATTTCTTGCAAAGAGACTTGTTTCATGGATCAACAAGAAATAATCATGTACTTCTTTATCTAGTATTGAAGCTGAGTATGTTGTTGTTTCTACTAACTATACACAAGTTCTATGGATGAAGCAAATTTTGAAGGATATAAGGATAGATTATAATGAACCAGTAGTTATTCACTATGATAACTATATTGCTATTGACATATCAAAGAATTCAGTATTTCATTCTAAGAAAAAGAACATATCAATCAAGTATAACTTTTTGAAGAAGAAGGTAGAAGCAAATGAAGTCAGATTGGATTATGTGAACACTAAAGAGAAAATTGTAGACATCTTCACTAAACCTTTGCCCAAGGAATCATTTGAGTACTTTAGAGATAGATTGGGGGTCTCTTCCCCTCCGGTAGAGACTTAAGTGATTTTTAGTGGTATCAGTCTGGTATGCATTGTCTGAGATATTATTTATTCTGGATTGATGGGTTAGTACTACTACTCATGGGGAGTAGTTAGCTTTGTACTTCAGAGGTTTTATGGTTTTCTTTGATGTTTATGTGAGATTTATGGCATTGATGTCAAAGGAGGAGAGATATACATGTGAAAAATAGAGCTTAACAAAGATATCAGTCATAGGGGATGTTTGGCTTAGATGGATAATTGGTTCAGAGCTTCATTGTTATATCATTTGTTGGATGTCTTCCATTGGGGGAGACTTGTTTGGCATTTCTTGGCACTTGGATGTTTTTCACATCTAGTGTTGTGATCAATGCCAAAGGGGGAGATTGTTGTCAATATGGAGGAATTGACTATTTTTTGCATTGATGTTTATCATTGATGTCAACACTAGCTTGTTTGGTTGTCTACTGAGTTTTGATAGAGTGCCTGGATTGTGATGTTGATATGGAAATTCATCTCTAGTTTTCTCCGGTTTGTGGAATTGGTTTGGTTTGGTCATTTATGTGGTTTAGTTGTGTATCACATTTAGTTGGTTCAGGACTTGGTGATCCAGAAGCTATCATGTGTTCTAGTAAGCCTTTTGGTTACTAGTAAGGGTTTTACTAGTAGAGCATTGTTGAATATGTTTTGATGGATTCGATAAGTGGTGTTGGTGTGGCTTCTAGAAGGTTATTAGGATGCTATTGGTTATCATGTTTATGTTCTAGTTGTTTGGTGGTGTTGCTTTTGGCTTATGGTAACCTATTTTAGGTTCAATGCTATTGTGTTAGGTTATGGACCGGTTTGTGTAATGTGTTGGTGGATGCTCCCGATTTGTTACCGGCTGGATTTATTGATTTAATTATGTTATTGCAACATCAGGCCAACTTGGATTATTATTGGTTTATGGGTTTATGTAGTAGATTTATTGTATTATATTTTATGTGGCCAACCTAATTGTTTAGGTTCCAAGTTTGTATGTATATGATGTAATATCTCTTTGTAGATCATGGTTATGGATGGGTTATGGGATTATCTATGTGTGAATAAAGTTGTAATGATGTGCAGAGGTTTTGGTCAATCATGTTGAACACAATGTACCACTGAGAGGGGGGTGAATCAGTGGTACCTAAATTCTTTTCCTTTTTAAAACAACCTTAGAATAATAGTTATTATCCTAAGAACTAAATAGTCAAACCAGTAAGACAAATGAGGATACCAAAAGAGATAAACACACAAATAAAACTCACAACACCAAATGTATGAGGAAAACACAATATGGGAAAAACCTTGGTGAGAAATATTGTCGGAGACTACTGCTCCAATCCAGCCTCACAAGTGAAACAATGAATTACAAAGATTTAGGGCACCAACCCAAGGAGAACCAACCCCTATTGATTTAGGGAACCAACCCAAGGAGCACCAACCCTTGCACCAAGCTCCAACTTGGTGATGTATATTGAAATACAATTTTAATACAGTTATCTAGCTTCTGGTTGCAAATAAGTTCTGCAACACTTGATCAAACAGATATCTACTAGTTGATAGTCTTATCTTCTTCTCTTTCAACCTAACAACACACTTAGTCACACTTGGATTCCTTCTTGACTGATTACACTTCACTTGTTAGCTAAACTATCAAACCTGCACTATTTTATCTGTACTCTATCTTTATTGTTAAACCCTCTCATCGGTTTTCTTACTAACTCACTCTGCAACTTTCTTAGAATAATTTCTAAGGAAGATGATCCTTCCCTATTCTCAATATCTCTTCACTCTACTTCTTCACATCAAGCATCAATCATTCTTGTCTCGAGCTCATATATTTATAATCTTAGATTCTCACCAAGAAAATGCATTCAAACAATGTCATGTTAGGTTTTACCTTCTCCAGCTTGATCCAAATCTGATTAGATTCAATCTACTTTTCCAGGGATATGATCTTCATGTCATCGATCAACACTAGCAAAGCTTTGCATTCTAATGTGTGTTTTCTAAATCAAGAGGTCTGCACCATGCTTTTTTCTTTTCTCTCTCATACGTCATTAATGGCTTTGTTGTTTCCTTTAGCAACCAGGTATGAAGATCAAATTGTCTTGCAAGATCAGTTCAGTTGTTTGCCAGCTTGCCTTCCTCGAGCCAAAATCCTCTAGCATCCTTCATGACTTGTAGGTTCTTCATAAAAGGTGACCTACTTGATAACTTTCTACATCAATGCACACTCCACCAACCTATACAATATCACCACCTGGCATCTAGCTGTCATGTTTATTGACATCCATCTCTTCTTGGATTTTTATGTTGGTTTGACATTCTTTGTTCACCACTGTTGGCTACTAGCTCATTTTTCCTTACTGGTATGACCAACAAAAATCCTTTGTACTGGTAGCATATCCTCTTGATAATTCATCTTTCCTTCCTATAAGTCTTCATGCCATCTTCTTTGTTTTGCTCACTGGGTGTTGTTGTGATTCTTTTAATATTTTGCCTCTTCATCACAAACAAACAACCAACATTCATCCTAGTTTGTGCCTTACCGGTAAGCCTTCTTTACTGGTAGATGACCCAATTCATGTGTACCGATAGCCTTTCTTTGGTTTGCTCACTCACATGTGAATTGCCATCATATGTCTTTCTCTTCTTATACCGCTCACCACTTCTTACTTACCGGTGACCTTGCCAAACTAGTTGAAATCAATGACAACTTAATGCTAATAATGTCTCTCCCCCTTTCACATTGATTTCAACTTATTGCAAGAAACTTCATACTGGAAGATTTCTCCCCCTTTGACACAATGACAAAGGGTATTGTACACTCCCCCTTTGATCCATACCTAGCTCCCCCATAGGCTGCTATTAGTGATTGCAGTCAATACTAAGATGTGGTTTGAGTTAAAGATTCTTCTATGAACTCCCCCTGAACCATATAAATCCTTCCTTTCTCAAGTGCATAAGCAAGGTGACATAATTCCCAACTTGTGTCTTAGGTACTCAAAAGTGCTTATCGACAATGGTTTGGTGAAAATGTCTACTACTTGTTCTCCAGTAGGGACATAGTCCATCTTTACTTCCTATTCTTCAACCTTCTCTATGAGAAAATGATACTTGATGGTTATATGCTTTGTCCTATAAGGCATCACCAGATTCTTTGATATGTTGATGGCACTCGAATTATCACACCAGATAAGAATAGGATTAGTGATGTCCACCTATATGTCTTTGAGGGTTTGATTCATCCAAAGTACCTAAGAGAAGCATGTAGCAACAACAATATATTCTGCTTTAGTAGTTGATAAGGAGACTGAATCATGCTTCTTACTATGCCATGAGACCAACCGGTTACCTAGGAAGAATGCACCACCACTTGTTCTCTTCTGGTCATCAATGAAACCTTCCCAATCAACATCAATGTATGCTTCCAAGATGAATGCCCCTTGTTTAGGGTACCACAAATCATAACTGAGTGTTCCTTGGAGGTACCTAAAGGTTCTACTTACAACATTCATATGTGACTGGTTAGGTGCAGCTTGAAATCTAGCCACCATGCACATTTCCTGTACTATATCTGATCTAGAAGCAGTTAGATACAATAGGCTACATATCATGGATCTATACAATGTCTGATCCACCACTGGTGATTCATCATTCTTTCTTAATTTTCTTATGGTCACCATGGGGGTACTTACCAGTTTGCAATCCTCCATTTGAAATTTCTTCAACATATCCTTTGCATACTTGGTTTGTGAGATAAAGATTCCCTTATCTTGCTATAATATCTGCAAACCAAGGAAGTATGTCACTTCACAAAGAATTGACATCTCAAATTTTAACTACATTTGATCAATAAATTCTTTGCAAAGGGTGTCCTTCTTACCTTCAAAAATAATGTCATCTACATACACAACCACAATGATCATGTGGTTTCCATCTTTCTTTATGTATAGATTGTTGTTAGCACTCCCCTTTTTGAATCCTTTCTCCTTTAGGTACTGATCTAATCTTGAATACCATGCTCTAGGAGCTTTCTTTAAACTATACAGGGCCTTCTTCAACCGACATACAAAGGTTTCATCACCATCTAGCAGAAACCCTTCCAGTTGTTCCATGTATACTTCTTCAAAATTTCCATTTAGGAACGTAGATTTTTCATCCATCTAATATACTTTATAATCCTTGTAAGTAGAAAAGGCTAGAAACATTCTAATTGCTTCTAATCTTCTATCGGTGCAAACATTTCTTCAAAGTCAATGCCTTCTACTTGAGAGTATCCTTTTCACACAAGTCTAGCTTTATGCCTAACAATTTTACCTTCTTCATTCATCTTATTCTAGTAGACCCATTTAGTGTCGATGATGTTCTTCTCTTTTGGTCTAGGGACTAATTCCCAAGTCTTCTTCTTCTCAATCTATTGTACTTCTTCTTCCATGGCATCCATCCATTCCTGTCTTTTGTTGGCCTCATTGAATGTTTTAGGTTCTACTTCAGTCATGAGGCAGAAGTTGACTTGTTCATCATTCTGGGCAAGTCTTCTTCTAGTCTGCACACCATCACTCTTATTTCCTAGAATTTGCTCTTTCGGGTGATTCAATTGAACATACCAGTTGGGAGCCTTTTTAGATGCTTCTTTCGGTTCATTTTCTGACTGAGCTTCCTCACCTTCATCACTTGAATCATCACATAGGTTCACTTGTGATTGAGTTCCTTTGTGCATATCCTCATCAAATTTTACATGCACACTCTCAATGACTCTTCTTAGTCTTTTGTTATAGCATTTGTAGGTCTTGTTGCTAGATGAGTAACCAAGGAAGATTCCTTCATCACTCCTAGAGTCAAAACTACCTACACCATCCATATCTCTCTTGATAAGAACTTACTTCCAAATACCTTGAAGTATTTGACAGAAGGTTTCCGGTCATACCACAACTCGTAAGGTGTCATTATGTCATTTGTTCTTAAATTGAACCCAGTTCAAAGTATATGCAGCAGTATGAATAGCTTCCTTCCAATATATTTTTGGTAGAATGGCCTCATTTAAGATGGTTCTGGCCATCTCCTTGATGGTCTTGTTCTTCCTTTCTACCACACCATTTTGTTGTGGTGTCCTAGGGGCTGAGTATTGCCTTCTAATTCCATGTTTTTCATAATAATATTCAAACTCATTTTATGTGAACTCTCCACCCCAGTCTGATCTTAGACATTTTATCTTCCATCCACTTTCCTTCTCCACCATCTTCCTAAAGATCTTGAATCTACCAAATGCTTGTGATTTATCTTGTAGGAAAGTGACCCATGTCATTCTTGAATAATCATTAATAAAGAGCATAAAATATCTTTCACTGGCAAGAGCTCTTGTTCTAGTTAAACCACACAAATGTGTATGTACAATTTCAAGTGGTCTTGAGGTGTTGCTCTCTTTTGTCCTAAATCTCACCTTAGTCTTCTTCTCCTTCAGACATCCATCACAAAATGTTCTTACCGGTTTGATGATAGGTGAAATATTTCTTACAGACCCCTTTTTACTTACTGCAACTAAGTTATCAAATTTTATGTGGCTTAATCTTTGGTTCCACATCCAAATTTCATCAACCTATCCCATCATGCATTGGGACTCATAACATTCCTTGAGATTGTAAACATTGTCATCTATTCTCTTTCCTTCTACCACAACCTGATCGATACTCTCTTTCTTTATCTTGCAGCTAGTAGAGTCAAAGGTGAGTTTATAACCTTTGTCACTCATCTAACTCACACTCAGCAGATTGTTCTTTAGACCTTCAACATAATATACATCATGTGCCTTCAATTTTCCATCAACATTTAGAGTACCTTTTCCCTTTATTTTGATGGATGAGTTGTCTCCAAATCTTATTGAACCACCATTCTAGTCTTCAAGCTTGATAAATTTCTTGTTATCACCGATCATGTGGTTGGAACAACCACTGTCTACAACCCATAAATTTTTCCTTTCAACATGTAAAGTAATCTACACTATCAAACTTGATTCTATCTTTTCTTTATTCTTTCTCAACCCATACCGGTTTGGTTTCCTTCTTCTTGTCAGCTGATATTTTATGCTCTGGTTCAACTACCAGTTCTTGATCAGGATCTTTCTTCTTCTACTTGATCTTCCTATTTTTACAAAACATTGCTATATTTCCAAACTCTTAATAGTTATAGCATTTCACATTTTCATTTAAAGATGAATCTTTTAAATTATTGTAGGACACAGGTTTATTCTTCCTACATTCAAAACTCCTATGACCAAATCCATTGCACTGATAACATACAAAATTCATATCCTAGAGTGCATTAAAAGTATTTCTACTTTCATAACTCATAGTGGGATTATTGGTTAATCTACAGTCACCTATTCTATGCCCAAATTTGTTACACCGGTAACAATAACCATGAAAGTTTGAAACATAATGGTTAGGTTGCCTTGGTCCTGCAAATGACTACCTCATCGGGGGTCTTCCTTTCATGTTGCCAACTCTGGTGAATCCTTTATGGTCAAATCTTTCATTTCTCTTTGGATCTGCATGTCAGTATATTGAGGGTTGCTTTCAGTTCATTGATTGTGTATATCAGTTTGTGTGGCAATTTCTAACAGCATCTGCAGATGTCTTCTTATCGGTATCCTTGCTTACTGTGAATGTCTTCTTCTCTTTACCTTCATTGGAAGAAGTGAACTATATCTCCTTACCCGATGTGTCTTTTCTCTATGAGATTTGACCTTATTCAAATACTAAGAAATAGATATCTTTGGATTGCTTCTATTTGCTCAACATCTTGTCTAAGGCTTCAAGGCCACCTTCATATTTGCTTCTCACTTTTATTTCTTCCTTACTTTCTTCAAGCTCCTTTCTAAGATTCACTATTTTTGCTTCCAGATCTTGATGCTCCTTTTCCTTCTTCATTAGATCAGAGGATGTAACTTCACATATCTTGTTGGCTTCTTCCAACTATAGTTTCAAGTCAAATATAACTTGATTGGACTCATCCAAGGATTGCTTCAAGAGATCTTGTTCATCTACTACAACAAGCTTGAACTTCTTGAGTTCTCTTCTTGTTTTACTCAGCTCTTCAAGAGCACTTATAAGCTCACCTTCTAGATCTACTTCAACCTCAATGTATTCTTCTTCCTCATCTTCACCAACGGGTTCATCAAGTGCCATAAAGAGATTAACTTCTCTGTCATTCTCATGGTAGTCATCTTGTGATGCACTTTCTTCATTTGTGGCATCATCCTCAATATTATATAGGTTGTTCTGCTTTAGGTAGCCTCTTTTTCCTTGTTGGTAGAAATTTCTTTCTTTATCTTTACCAGTAGATCTGCTAAAGCGTCTTGACTCATCTCCACCAATTTCATTATAAGGACATTTTGAAGAAAAGTGTCCAATTTTACCATAGTTTAAACATCTAAGTGGTAGCTTTCCTTTATACTTTCCAGATCCTCTTTTGAGATTTCTGACAAATTTTTCTACCTCTGCATCAGAGTCTTCAATGGATCCTTTATGAGGAACCACTTCTTTACCCTTCTTAGTATAATTGGACATTGCCTCTTTCCTTGAATGATGCCTCTGTCCTTGAGGATGTATCACTAGTTGTTCTCATTTCATAGGCTGTGAGTGAGCCAAATAGCTCATCCATTGTGAAGGTCTTTGGATCCTTGGCTTCTTCTATGAGAGACACCTTAGTATCATACTTAGGTGTAAGAGATCTAAGTACCTTCTTGACAAGAATCTCATCTGTAATTTCTTCTTCAATTCCTTTGATGGTGTTCACAGTTTCATCAAATCTGTGAAGGTAATCTGTAATATTTTCTTCATCCTTCATTCTGATGCCTTCAAGCTAGCCCCTTAGCATTTGTAGCTTGGCCTCTTTTACTTTTGCATCACCTTCAAATAACCTCTGCATTTTATCCCAAGTATCCTTGGCGGATGCACAATGCATGACCTTGACAAACTCATTATCAAACATCCCGCTCAAGATAGCATGTTTAGCCTTTTCATTGTTCTCATAATCCTTCTTGGCATCCAGATTAGTGGGAGGAACAGAAGGGATAGTATACCCATTTTTGATACACATCAACACATCAAAACCAAGGGAGGAAATGTAGGTCTCCATTTTTCTACTCCAAAGGGCATATTTGGACCCATAAAACATGGGAGCTTTTGAGGAGGTAGAATCATTTGTTGCCATTGTGTTCTAAGACTAGAATCTACCCAAGGTTTAATCAATAGGGAACCTAGGCTCTAATACCAATTGTTGAACACAATGTACCACTAAGTGGGGGGTGAATCAGTGGTACCTAAATTCTTTTCCTTTTTAAAACAACCTTAGAATACTAATTATTATCCTAGCACCAAAGAGTCAAACCAGTAAGACAAATGAGGATACCAAAAGAGACAAACACACAAATGAAACCCACAACACCCAATATACAAGGAAAACCCAATATGGGAAAAATATTAGAGAGAAATATTGTTCGAGACTACTGCTCCAATCCATCCTCACAAGTGAAACCATGAATTACAAATATTTAGGCCACCAACCCAAGGAACACCAACCCTTGCACCAAGTTTTAACTTGGTGATCTATATTGAAATACAATTTTGATACAATTATAGCTTCTAGTTGCAAATGAGTTCAGTAACACTTAATCAAATAGATCTCTATCAGTTAATAGTCTCCTCTTCTTCTCTCTCAGCCTCACAACACACTTAGTCACACTTAGATGCCTTCTTTACTGATTACACCTCACTTTTTATCTCAACTGTCACACTTGCAATAGTTTACCGGTACTTTGTCTCTACCACTTAAACCCTCTCACCGGTTTTCCTGCTAACTTGTTGGAGAAAGCAAGTTTGAAATGATTTTAGAAGAATTTCTCATATTTTGAGAAGTGGGTTTTGTAGGAGAATGCAAGTGGGAGGGATTTTGGGATTTTTAATTAAAATTAAATCAATTATTTCAATTAAATTATGCAACTTGCATTTTTAGGAAAATACAAGTGGGTGGGGGGATTATAAATAAATACTGGTTTATTTATATGGAAGAATGGATTTACTCAAATGTAAATTTAATTAAATGTGGAAAGGGAATTTAATCAAATAAATATGATTTATTCAATTAATAGAAGAAATTGGTTAGGTGAATTAAATCAAATAAATTGGATAATTTATTTAATTAATAGCAAAAAGGTGAAAAGGGAGTTAATTAATCAAATACTAGATTTAATTAATGGTTGGATAGAAGAAATGATAAATTAATTAAAATATTTAATTTAATTAATAATAAAATAAATGATAATTAAATGAATGTAAAACGCATTTAATTAAGTGGACATAAATAGGTGTCTACATTTCTTCTATCCATCTAGGTGGCACACCATGCTTTCATCACCATGCACTATATAAAAAACCCAAAGACTCACTTTCCATCTCATTTGCGCACTTGTCATTTGGAGATTGGGAGCTTGAAGAGAAGAGGAGAGGAGAGAAAAATGGTGCCACCCTTCTACCGTCAGCGCTTTGAGAGAGTTCATCAATTCGAGAGACCTCCAATGCATGGACCTCTAATAAGTGGATTTTTCTACATCACTCATTTGATTTCAAAGCATTTTTGTTAGATTTTTAGGTTTTTTCATGTTTTTCCCATATTTCTCGTATGTGCCCTAGGTTTTTTTTTTTTTTTGGTGTATTTGATTTTTAGATTAGTGCATGTGATTTTTGCCATGGTCAATTTGATTATTTCTGTGGTGCATTTGAAATGTGAATTATCACTTTTGATGTTTGATTTAGCTCATTTGTATGAATATTTAGCACTTTTAAATTAGCACATGTGTAAAATTAATTAGTGCATTTGAGACAATGTTGATTTTTTTTATGATTTTCAATTTTTTGAAAAATGAAAATGGTACAATTATGTTTTTGGTGATGCATGATATGTGTTTTGATGATTGATAGATCTTGATTAATCATATATTGTTAAAATTTGAACTTTGATCATGATAGGACTTGTTGAATTATGTGGTTTTTTTTTACTGATAGGATAGGTCTAATTGATGAGAGTTTATGATTGAAACTCCAAGTGTCAATGGATATGTGACCGATGTTATTGATAGGATTGTTAGGATAACCAGTGAAAAATTGAGAGGGGGGGCGATGAATCAGTTGCTAACAGATTATAACTTTTAATCCATAAAACAACCTTAAACAAATCAAGTATCGATAAAGAACAAACATATGCCAGTAGTAACAAATACCAGTAAATAATTTACAACTTAACAATTAACCAAATAATCAATGCAAAAAAACCATACCACATAACACCATGATTTATATGTGGAAAACCAGGAAAGGAAAAAGCCATGGTGAGAAATGTACCCACAGTCAGATGATACTTCTACAGAAAGTATGTGTTACAATAGGGGCCTGCACTTGCAGGAAGGCACACTTCCTAGAGCATAGTACTCATTACAAAAGAGTCTCACTGACTACAAAGAGGCTACAACCTTTTCAAGATAAATGGACAACAATCCAATTGAGTAAATTTCTGGAAATAACATCTACTATGCTTGATAATAGTCTTGGTTAAGCTCAATGTTGGAGGACTACATCCTCTTCTGAATCCAATTCGATCACCAATGATCGATCAACTCCTCTATCTGAATGATATTACAATATTCACACATTACAAATCATTTCATCCATAATTCCAAACAAGTCTCCTCCTGTGGAAGACAAAAGAAAATCAATAGCTCTCCCCCAGTGAAAGATATCTCTGTAAGGTTCTGAATGATTTTTTTCAAATTACTATAACTCCCCCTTTCACATCAATGCCAGAAAACTGAAAAAAATATCAAAGCAATGATATAAACCTCTGAATCTCAAAGCTGACTACTCCCCCTGAGTAGTAGCACTACTCAACAGTGCCAGAATGAATAATGTTTCTAATAATACATGTCGAATTGATGACAAACTTCATCAATCAAGTCTTTGTCAGAGGGGTAGAAACCCCTAACCTGTCTCTTAAATATTCAAATGATTCCTTACACAACGGTTTAGTGAATATGTCTGTAATCTTTTCTTTAGTGTTCACATAAACCAATTTGACTTCCTTTGCTTCTACCTTGTCTTTTAGAAAGTTATACTTTATTGAAATATACTTAGTCTTAGAGTGAAATACCAGATTCTTAGACATGTCAATAGCTGCAGAGTTATCATAGTAGATAACTACTGGTTCACTACAATTTACTCTAATGTCCTTCAACATTTTCTTCATGCACAAAACTTAAGTGCAATTAGTTGTTGCTGCAACATACTTATCTTTTATAGTAGATAAAGAAATGCATGACTTTTTTTTTGCTTATCCATGAAACCAGTTTTTTTCCAAGAAAGAAAGCTCCACTAGAAGTGCTCTTCCTATCATCAGTATCACCTGCCCAATCCATGTTAGTATATGGACATAAAGTGAAATCATCATCTTAGAATACCATAAACCATATTCTATTGTTCCTTGCAAATACTGAAATATTCTCTTTACTACACATTCATGATTTTCTTTATAATTATTTTGATATCTTGAAACAATACTTACTTCATTCATAATATCAGGTCTAGTCTGAGTTAGATATAATAGACCACCAATCATATATTTATACCTTGTTGGATTTACTAGTGTAGAAGTATCCTTGATAGATAATTTCTCACTTGTAGTCATAGGAGTAGTTACTGGTTTAGAATTCTCCATACCAAACTTTTTCAACAATTCTCTCAGATACTTAGTTTGAGAGATAAAAATTCCTTTGGCAATTTGAGTAATCTGCAAACCGAAGAAAAATTTCATCTCACCAATCGTGGACATTTGAAATTCATTCTTCTTTTTGTTAGAAAATTCCATGCATAATTTATCTTCTCCTCCAAAAATGATATCATCAACAAAAACTTCAATAATCAGAATATCATTATCACTGATCTTATAATATAGATTACTGTCAACACTACCTTTAGTAAAACCAAGCTTCAAAAGATATTTATCCAACATTGCATACCAAGCTCTAAGAGCCTGTTTCAAACCATATAAAGCTTTCTTCAATCTGCAAACCATGCCTTTGTCATCTATCAGGAAAATCCATTAGGTTGCTCAATGTAAACTTCTTCCTCAAGCTCACCATTTAGAAATGCACATTTGACATCCATTTGATAAGCCTTATAGCTCTTATAAGTTACATAGGCAAGAAATAGTCTAACACAACTTCAATTCTAGCTACAGGTGCAAATGTCTCACCATAATCAATTCCTTCCATTTGAGAATATCCTTTACAAACCAATCTAACCTTGTTCCTTATAACTTGACCATCTTCATTCAGTTTATTCCTAAAAACCCATTTAGTTCCAATAACATTCTTATTTTTAGGCCAAGAAACTAAAGACCAAGTTTCATTCTTCTCTATTTGATCTAATTCATCTTCCATATCCTTTAACCAATGTTTATCCTTACAAGATTCAATAAAAGTTGTTGGTTCAACTTGAGAAATAAGACATACCTCTCTATTTGCCAATTTTCTTCTTGTTAGAACTCCCTTGTTTCTATCTCCAATAATTTGATCTCTAGAATGATTTAATCTTACATACCCTGGTGTCTTTTGTACTTCAAGTTTACTGCTCTGATCATCAGTCATAGTTGAATTTTCATCATGTATGCTCTTAAAAGAACTTCTGACTTCCTTACCCAATTGACATTCCTTACATACCGCATTATGAGGCTTCATAATCTTAGGTATATCTCTAACTTCCTTAGTTGAACTAATCTTATAAATGAAATCAAAATTAACATGACACAACCTCTTATGTGATAGCCAACTCTCATCAATATGAGCAATCAAACATGTCTTATTACCAGTGTTCAAGTAAAAAATATTACTTCATGTCTGAATATCGGTTGCAATTTCCAAACCAGTCTTGTTAATGATTTTGTATTTTCTATCTTTAAACTGAAGTTGAAAACCCTTATCAACTAATTGACCAACACTAAGAAAATTATGCCTTAAACCTTCTACATAATAGACATTATTAGTATTATGCTTTCCATCCAAAGAAATAATACCTCTACCTTTGATCATACATGCCTTGTCATCTCCAAATCTGACTTGACTGCCATTGTATTCTTGTAGGGACAAAAATTTCCCTTTATCTCCAGTCATATGATGTGAGCATCCTCTATCAATTACCTATTCATCTTTATCTTCAACTTTTAATTCCAGGGCCTTCTCTTAATTTTTTATAGCCAGTTTCGGTTCATCTTCGTTCAAAGCATGGAACACCCTTTCTTTTCCATTTCTAGATCCACTAGCAGAGTCTTCTTCCGGTTCATCTCCAGAGTCAATAGTTACTCCTTTCTCATCTGCTATGTAGCATTGTTTACTTTTATTGAATCTATATATATTCAGGTTAGGCTTAAATATTTTCTGAACTCTTTCCTAGAACCTTGCATTCCTTTCAGGAGATCTAGATGCAAAATGACCAATCTTATTACATGCAAAACATTTAAAAGGTGCTTTTCCTTCATACTTACTTCTAGTTGGACCTTTGGGTATTCTTATAGCAAATAAGGCTTCAAGTTTCCTGAGTTCTACATCTTATTTCCTCATGTCTTCCAATTATTTTGGATATAGGGCTCTCCAATATTTCTTTCTACTAGATGTTAATGATGATGCATAAAAACTGGGTTTAGACTTTACAATTCTAGAAGATCCAAATTCTTCAAGCTCAAAAGAAGATAATTTCCCAATTAGAATGTCTCTATTGATTGAAGCATTATCCATTGTTCTTAACTCATTAATAATAGTCGCCTTCATCTTGTAAGCTGGTGGAAGGGCTCTCAATAATTTCTAAACTATTTCATCTTCACTTAGAAATCCTCCACAACATTGAATTCCCAAAACAATCTCATTTACTCTTTCCATAAACACAACAATTCTTTCATTATCTTCCATTTTGAAGTTTTCATACCTTACCTGATAACCATCAAGTTTAGAAATTTTGATAGTAGGGTCACCTTCATTCAGAGTTTGCAATTTTACCCATATAACCTTAGCCAATGATTTGTCAGTCCATCCCATGATCTGATGATCAGCAAGTGCACACAAAAGGGCTTCTCTGGCTCTGCAATCATTTTCAATATTCTTATCTAGGTCTCCAGGAGAAGGATTACCAGATGTCAGATCATAAGGTGTGTATCCTTTCTCAGTGATCTCCCAAATATCCTTGCCAAGGCATCTAAGATGAGTGTCCATTCAAATTTTCCATATCCCATAATTTGTTCCATCAAGCTTAGGGATTTCTCTTCTGAAAATAGCTGCTAGTGAATTAGTTGTGTTAATTGCCATAGGATCTACCTCAAGTGGTTAAGCTTCTGCAAAAGAGGACCAAATATCTGATACCAAATGTTAGGATAACTGGTGAACAGCTAAGATGGGGGGGGTGAAGTAGTTGTTAACAAATTATAACTTTTAATCAGCAATACAACCTTCAAAAAATCAAGTACCTGTAAACCACAGACATATGCTAGTAGGAATAGATACCGGTAAACTTTACAACTTAACAATTAACCAGATAATCAATGCAAAGAAACCATACCACATAACACCATGATTTGTATGTCGAAAACCCAGAAAGGGAAAAACCATGGTGGGAAACCTACGCACAGGCATATGATACTTCTGCAGAAAGTATGTGTTACAAGAGGGGCCTGCACTTGTAGGAAGGCACACTGCCTAGAGAATACTACTCATTACAAAATAGTCTCACTGACTATAGAGAGGCTACAACCTTATCAAGATAAATGGACAATAATCCAATAGAGTGAATTGCTGGAAATAACATCTACTATGCCTGATTACAGTCCTCGTTAAGCTCAATGTCGGAGGACTAAATCCTCTTCTGAATCCAATTCGATCACCAATGATTGATCAACTCCTCTATCTGAATGATATTACAATATTCGCACATTATATTCATTGAACATGACCTTTTCAATAACCATGATACTTTACAAAGAGTTTATACCTCTTGTTTATACAAGCCCTAAGTCCTAAACCAATTGGGTCGGCCACCTAAAATATATTACAATAAGATCATTACATAATTCCATATTACAATGATATGCCATGTCGTCTTAAGAACAAAACAATAATAACAAATCCATAAATCATCTTGGATCATCCAGGTAACGAGTAGAGTACATGCTAACATGAAACCATTCCATAACCTAGATAGGTACCAGACCTATTCTAGGTCCACCACGCTAAAGAAAAGTCTTCAAGCATTTGAAACATGATCAAATAATATCTTCAGTATCCTGAAGTCCATGAAGAAGCTGCACCAACACCAATTATGCATCCTATAACATTTCCTCAATGAAAGCTCTACTGGTAAAGCCTTAAACCAGTGCTAGTAAGGGTTTACCAGAGTGTATGAGAAGATCCAATAACCAAGCCAATACCCACTGACCAAAACATTCTCATGGAGCATAAAATCATGAAATCCAATATACTTCACTAATCCAAACATGTTGAAAGTGTCATCAGATAATCTCTTCTGTTGGCAACACCAGATCTTCTATCAGTAACCAAAACTTGTCTATCGGTAACCATCCATATCAGCTAGTGTTGACCTCAATGACAAAACATCAATGAAACACATAATCAATTCATCCATAATTCCAATAAGGATGGGGTAGATTGTCTTCCCTAATTGATAAGAGTTTATGATCGAAACTCTTGATTGATAGTGTGAGAGTACCATCTAGATCTCGTTGAAAAAGCATGTCAATGGTTAGGGTATAACGAGTTGTTTGATAGATAAAGTTGCGTTTCTAGTTTCTAGATAGATTTCATGGAAGGGTATTATCTTTTAGGTAGGCATAGATATTTCTATAGAGTGGTGTGTTAGAACTATTGCATATGACTTGGGATGCGGGATTGTCATAGGCAGTGGAAAATAATTGCTCCACCAGGAACTCATAACGATTGTATTTTTCTTGTATTTGTAAGAGTGAAATGATGGTCACCATGACATCTGTAGCTTTGTTATCTAGCCTTGGGATTTGTTTGAATTTGATATCCACAAAGTATTTCTTGAAATTATCCACCATTATTTTGTATGGCATCATCTTGTCATCCTTTGTTTGATAGTCATCATTGACCCTATTTATGACTAATTGGGAGTCTCCAAATGCCTGTAACTCTATGTTCTTCCATTCAACTACCACTTTGATTCCTGTGATAAGAGCTTCATAATCATCTATGTTATTCATGGAAGGGAACATTAATATATAAGATCTTGGAATGGCGTGTCCTTGTGGGCTGATGAATAGGATGCTGACACCTGATCCATGCTATATGTATGATCCATGAAAGTACAAGACCCATGATTATGTTATGACTATGAGAACATCTGTATCAAGAAATTCAACATGTAGCAGATGATTGTCTTGTAATGGTTCCTCCACCAATTGATCTTCTATAGCTTAACTTTTAATTTCTCTTCTATCTCTGTATTGGATGTCAAACTCTCACAAAATAATCACCCTTTTAGCTAGTCTTCCTATTAAAGATGCTTGCCTATGTAGGTACTTTAATGGGTTTATTTTTTCTATCAATTTGATTATGTGAGCTAGCATATAGTGTCACAATTTTTGGGAAGAAAACACAACAAATAAACAATCTTTTTTGATGAAGGTATTATTGAGCTCATATCCATTCAATGTCTTGCTGATGTAGTAGATCACTCTTTTCTTGCCTATTGAATCTTCTTGTGCTAATAAAGATCCTAATGATACCTTTGTGGCTAATATGTAGAGAATTAGATGTTTTCCCACTATTGGTGGTACCAACTTTGGTGGAGTCATTAGATACTTCTTCAATTGGTGGAATGATTGTGCACATCTATCCTCCCATCTCAAAGGAACATTCTTGTGGAGTAGGTGAGTGAAAGGGAGGCACTTGTTGGCCAGTTGAGCGATGAATCTTCTAATGGAATGTAGTGATCCTTGTAGACATCTTCACTGAATGATATTTCTTGGAAGTAGCATCTCCATGATTTCTTGTACTTTGGTAGGATCCACCTCAATGCCCTTTTCTGATACAATATATCCCAATAGTTTTCCAGATGTTACACCAAAGACACACTTTTTTGGGTTTAGTCACACATTAAATTGTTCCATTCTCTAAAAGATTTTGTCAAGAATCTTCAGATGTCCTTCCCTTGTGAATAATTTGGTTAATAGGTCTTCGATATAGTCTTCCATGAATGTGTGCATCATATCATGAAATATTATGGTCATTTCTCATTGATAGGTCACTCCTACATTCTTTAAGACAAAAAGCATGACATTCCAACAGTAGCTACCCCATAGACATGTAAATGTTGTTTTATCTTGATCTTTTGGTGCTATTTTGATTTGATTTTAGCTGGAGAAACTATCTATAAGCGATAACATGGCATGTCCTACTATTAAATCTATAATTGTGTCGATGTTGGGTGAAGAAAAATTATCCTTAGGGAAAGCCTTTTTCAGATCTCTAAAGTCAGTGCATATTTTGATACTTTTGTCCAATTTGCAAATAGGTACTATGTTGGAGATCCACTCTACATAGTCAATTGGTTAGATAAAACCGACATCCAGTAGTTTCTTAAGTTCTTCTTTGACTAATAGTGCTACATGTGGATTCATTTTTCTCAGCTTTTGTTTGATAGGCTTAGTTCCTGGAGCTATGGATAAATGACGCCTGATCAAATCTGGATCTACCCCTAGCATATCTGCATATGACCAAGCAAAGTTCATTTTATTTTCTTCAAAAAACCTTGTGAAACTTGATTTCTCCTGATTTGTTAAGGATGCAACTACATGTAAGGTCTTTACTGCTTGTCTTGCGCCAATATTTCTTGATTTTATTGGCTCAATCAATATTGGTGATCTCTCCTGATAGTGCTCAAGAAGAGTATCAAGTCGTTCATCCATCAATGCCTCAGAGAGGTTTTCATCATTTGATACATCCTATCTTTTTACTTTTTAATGATCTAACAATGCCATTAGATGGTTTTCACCATTAGATCTATTTTGTGTTTTGTTTGTTTTGTGATTGAAAGATTTGGCACTCCCCTAGTTGAAGATATCGTTATGAGATTAACTAGTGGAGCATGTTTTAGAGTTTACTAAATAGAGGTAATAAAAAATAGTGTCATCATCTTAGAAGGTAGGTATATTGAGTAGTTCAGGTTCTTCCCAATCTATGAGTTCAGGATGTATGAGGGGTAGGAAATCGTTAGGTGAAATAAAGTTTGATGTCGTAAGGGTCATGATAGAGACATTGTTAAAGTTGTCAATTGTAATATCAAGGTCTATGATAATATTCTCCTCAGGATTTCCCATCTCATATCGAATCTACTCATTCTCACTAACCTCATGGATATGTAGTGGTCTGAATTAAAATGTTCTAGACCTTGAGCTTTTTCCTTTATTACATGTGGGTGTATATGTGTGAACCACATCAATTTATTTCTCATCAAAAGAGATATTAGGTGAATCCCACTCCCATTCATTTGAATCTATTTCTAAAGCATCTTGTAAACTATAAATCTATTCATAGAGGTTTTGAGAAGTTGCCTCCCTTTGGATGGTAAGGTCTTCTTTTCTTTGTTCATACTCTTGTTGTTGTTGTTCTAATTCCTATTGTCATTGTCGTTGCCGCATAGGATCGTCATTTTGTTGTCGATGTTGTTAGTTTTGATGTTGTACATAACCTAGTCCAGATTTATCCTTGGTGAGTTGTGAGTAGGGTTGAATCAACTCTATGATTCCTTCTTGATGCTTTCTAATAGGATCCTTGCCTTTGTACCCCATCCTTTGTATGATCTTAAATCCATTGCCATACTATTTTGTGGGGATTGTAACTACTAAATTTGTTGCTTTGGTTTCTTCTTCATCCTTGTATAACCAATTTAGGATGTCCTTGTCCATTGTTTCATATTCTAATGTGCCCGATTGGATAAATACACCATCAAAAATTTTGATAGGTTGTATAGGATTTTGCTTTGATGTTGATGGTTGTCCATGAGACCTTGGTGAAATTGGCAACTGTGACAAACATAGGGATGATTCAAAAGAATACTTGTCCATGCCTTTGTCCTTAACTGCATCTTATTCTTGAAATCTATGGATAGAGATTTGAGTGGATCCTTGTTGCTTGATGATGTGGAAGCAATAGCTTCCTTGTTGTGTGGTACTAGGACATTCTAATCTATTTTGAGATTGTTGCAATACTAGAAGGGATTAGTGTTCTGATATGGAAATTTCAAGCATTGGTAATATGCTAATGGTACTTCTTGCATCTCATTAATCAAAGGATGACCCAAGGGTATGTTGTAATACAAGTCTATGTCTAAGACTTGACAGATGGTTTATTTTTGAACTGGTCCCACTTGGATGGGTAGTACCACTAATCCTTTTGATGATCTTTCTTTGTCATCATATGCTTTTATGGTTATATTTTTCTTTGGATCAATAGCATTTTTCTGAGTATCCCAATGCACGGATAAGTTTTAGAGTACAAATATTTAGGCCTTCTCCTCCATTTATAAGTACACATTTTACTCAATGTTTATAGATAAAAACTTTTATATGGAGCGGGGTATTATGTGGATGACTCAAAGAGACATTATCATGTTCAAAAAATAATGGATTATGAGGCATGGTTAAATGCCCCACCATGGCTTGGAATCGATCAATATCCAAGTTGTTTGGGATTGTAGTGTCTACAAGAGCTCTCTCTAGTATATCCTTGTGCACTAGTGAGATCATGATAAGCTATAGTATTGATATTTGGGTGGGTGTTTTGTGCAATTGATCTACCAGGTTGTATTGACTTTTAGGAGGAGTCAACACTTTGGAGGTGTTTCCTTTCAATACATACTTGGATTGGGCCCATGTAGTCACATTTACCAGGACATGCTCTTGTTTGTCCTTGATTGTTATGACATTGACTTGATTGTCACATGTTGATATGTGATTGATGACGTTGTTATACACATAATTTATACAAGCCCCCTTATTGTTTGAGGATGATGTTGCTCCCTTATCATAGCTGGGATGGGGATTTTTAAATGCTTCATGATCATCATTGGTTTTATGTCTATCTATTGTTATGTTAGCCTTGTCTAGTAGATCTTGAACCAAGTTGTTCAATCTTAGACAATCATTAGTCTGGTGACCTTTACTTCAATGATACTTGCAATGATGGGTGTCATTCTACCATGTTGGTTTGACTTGTGGTTCAAAATCCCTTGTGTTTGGCAATGTGATGAGTTTGTTTGCCAAAAGTTGTTTGAATGTTAATCCAAGGGATTGTCCCAAAGGTGTGAATTTTCATCGATATTGAATAGGAGTTGGTTTTGTGTTATTGTTTCCTTGATTGTTCTTAGGTGTAGTTCTTGATAAGTTCAACACTAGTTATTTTGGTTTCACATTTTGAGCGTCGACTATACCGTCATTGACGATGTTCTTGTTATTTGTCCAGAATTTGGAATTATCAAAATTGTTATTGTTGTTGTTATTGTAGTTGTTGTTGTAGTTGTTGGAAGGACTATCTCCTTCTTTGTGAAGTTTTATCACTCCTTTTTTGACAAGAGCCTCTTTGATTTTGAGACCATTTTCAAACGTCTTTTAAAAAAGATGGTGGACATTGCAGTTGAATTTGGTAACACATTTCATCAGTTAAGGTGTTAATGAAGATGTCCATCTTCTCCATTTTGGGTACATCTCAAGGATCCCTTGAAAACAATCTTCACCACCTTTGTAAGTAGGTGCCAAAAGTTTCACCATTCTTTTGTCTTGTATTGCATAAACTAAGCCTGGTGACCTCATGTTGAATGTTATGAGTATTGAGATACGAATTTGTCTACCAACTCATTGAATGTTCTGATTCCCAATGGAAGTTTTTAGAACCGTTTCATGCTTCATCCACCTAAACTTCTTGGAAATAATCTCATCAAATAAGACTCGTTATGTGTAAATTCCAAATTCATAGTGCAAAATTTCCTCACATGATCTTGTGGGTCATTTTTGCCATTGTATTTGTCATACTTTGGAATATCACTATTTGGTGGAAAAGGAGGCATGATTATGCTCCTATAAAATGGATAGGGACAAATGTCTTCCACTTTATACCTCCTTGTTGTTCTCCTTTACATATCCTACTTTTTTTGTTGGAGATTTTGAATTTATTGAGTTAATGCATTCAAGGGGTGATTGTTTTTGTTGTTGTTGTTTGGTTCTTCTTTTTCTCTATTATACATTTCTTGGGTTGATCTTGGTCAAAATCAATAGGTATTTTCGCTCCATGATTTTTTAGCATTAAGATATACTTATCTTTATCATTTTCTAGAAGCCTTTCCATGAATTTTTGGAGCTTGGATCTTGTTGGGCTTCTTGAATTTGATCATCACTTATATCTTTTATGTCCATCTCTCAATATTTATTCCAAAGTTTTTTCTCATATGACATGGTTGGTTTTGTTTCTATCTCCTTTTGTTTCAAGCTCTGGGATCTCATCCAAATGGGCATGTGAAGAATCTACCTGAAACGTGATTCAATAGGTGATTGGCTCTGTAAGAAGATAAGCCAAATTTATCTTGCCACGAAAATTGAGATGTTATGATAGTGTCAACCTTTGTGTGAAGGCACACGTTTTTAATGATTCCTTGTCAAATTTAGTTCCTTTACTGTGTAGATAGTTACAAAAATGGTGTAAGAAAGTTTGATTCTCCAGAAGGAGTTTGTGGTTTATGTATTCTTCAAGATCTTCTCTTGACTAGGATTTTTCCTCTTCAAATCAGTCTTTTGATGAAGATTCTGTTGGCATATGGACACTCCAATGAGACATTATGTGTGATTGAAGGTTTTTTCATTGATGGCAACCTTTGAATCCTATGGCACCGGCAAGACATTATACCAGCAAAGCATTATACAGGCAACCTTGCAATCCTATGGCACCGGCAAGACATTATACCGGCAAAGCATTATACAGGCAACCTTGCAATCCTATGGCACCGACAAGATATTATACCGGCAAAATATAACACAAGCAAGATAGTGCACCGGCATCAGAAGATCAATCTACACCGGCACCGGCACTGAAGGAAATATGTATACCGGCACTAAGGCCGATAGGATTTTTGATATGTAATATTTTTTTTATTATTGTAAGCCGACTTGGCAAATCGTAAAATGACTCTTGTATATAAAAGAGATCATTGTAGTCATTTGTAGGATATGGATAGAATGCTATAATAAATTATAAGATAGACCTAATGTGTGATTTATAGGTCAAGGGTATATGTAAAGAACAGAGCAAGAACCGGTACTGAATCTGGCATTGAAGATGCTATTGTAAAGCAGTACAGAATATTGGATTTGTGTAAATCCTCATTGTAAGTCAGTGTGACTTCTTTTGAGCAGTGAGCTCTAGGTAGTTGGCCTTCCTACATGTACAGGCCCCTATTGTAAGTAATATTCTCTTATTGGCTAGTAAGTGAATATTGTGGGTCACAAATCCCACAGAGGTTTTTCCCACATCGGGTTTCCTCGTTAAACATCTTGTGTTATGGTGTTCTTTTCATGTGGATGCTTTTAATTCTGTCATTTGCATTAATTCTTGAATACTGGTATACTGTTACTTTATATTCTGCATATTCAGTTTTAAGGAAATTTCATTACCGGTCAGATACTGATTCACCCCCCCCTCTCAGTAACTGTGGGAACCCTAATAGATTCTTCCTCTTTAAGTGTTGAGGGGTGGTCATACAAGTGATCAAATTTTCAATTTTGGATAGGTTGATATGAGAACAAATACCTTGTTTTGATAGCAAAGCCTTCTAAGTCAAATAGGGGGTTCAATATTCCCCTATTGATATGATTAAGTGTGTCAAATGATATGATGAAGTTTCTTGTTTTAGGATGATACATCCTCATATTGGAAGCAAAAATTGATTTGACTGACTTAGATAGCTAGCAGTATTTGATGCTTGATATTTGGTGGAAATGTGAAACTTAGATCACTAGATGATATTCCTTTGATTTGTTTGAAGAATCTTGTCTGAGATAATTGGATTTGAGAGAAGACCCAAAAGGGTATCCCAATCAATTTCTAGATCTCTGAAATTCTTCTTGGAGATACTCGCTATCTCAAATGCACTAAAGGATATGTGCTACTATCTTAGAAAATGCGCTACTGTATGGGTTAAATGCACTATAGTATTATTAAAATGTGCTACTATTTGTAATGAATGTGCTAATAGAAACATCAAATGTGCCAATCTATGGGATTTTCTAATTTTTGCAAGTTTTGAAGTGATTTTTGACTTTGTTGGAATTTTTGCAAGATGTTTGTATGATATCTAACAAGAACACAAAAAACACTCATGAACACAATAGCAGATTAATTTCTAATCTAAACCTGAACTGTATGTTCTTCGAAGATCTTTTGAAATCCCTTTGTTTTCACTAGTTCTGAACAAAAAGACACATGAATCAAACTCTTTAATCTCATGGGTTGTCAATAATGTCATAGACCACAACTCGATACTCCTTCAGATCAAACAGTCATGCCACACCCTAATGTACGCCCATTTTTTTGTCTTTGTCCAGAAGTTGTGTGAGGCCCTACCCTAACCCATCCTATCTCTTCAGTTACTTTCATTTTGGAACTATTTTGGATGCTAGTTTTGACACACTATGGATATAGAACTTTACATGGTCCCACGATTTTGGTAATATTGATATATATTGATGCTTCATTTCTATGCCTTGTGGATTAGAGAATATTATATGATTCTAGATTAGGGTAACATTGTGATGATGTATGTTATTATCTAAACTTTGGGATTTGTTATAATGCTAGAAATATGT
This sequence comes from Cryptomeria japonica, assembly GCF_030272615.1. Taxonomy (NCBI): domain Eukaryota; kingdom Viridiplantae; phylum Streptophyta; class Pinopsida; order Cupressales; family Cupressaceae; genus Cryptomeria; species Cryptomeria japonica. The sequence goes on from NC_081415.1 coordinate 86,739,893, forward strand.
TTGCATATCTTGTAAATGGATCAAATTTTGAGGATTATGATGAATTGCTTTGAATTGTGACAAATCATATTTTATAATGACAAGTCTTTGCAAATGAATGTATTGTATTCTAATTATGTGTTTTATATTATATGAGGCTATTGGGAAGTACTAATGTTTAAATTTAGATGTGTAGGGAATTATCCATGTGACCATGGAAATATTATGGAGAATCAAGCCTAGGCCTATGTGAGTTAGTAAAACCAAGGGTTGTCTATTTGGAGAGACAACACCCCATATGTATTGTATTTTATTCGTAAATGTAAAATGTTGCATGAGTGTAAATTGTATTTATTGAATTGTTTAAATTGTTTAAGGGACAATTGCCACGTGTGTATTGTGATGTGGAGTTATTTTGTACTGTCACTTGACACCTATGTAGTATGTTGTGTTGGCAATTTGTCATGTCACCTTTTTGGAGAGTTTTATTTTTTGTTAATTGTTATATCTCCTAATTATCCTTGAAGGAACCAAGAAATCTAGGTTAGTGAGCCACAAGGAGGGTCAACTCAGAGTTGACCCGTAGGTTAACTGCAGGTGGACTTTCTGAGGGTCAAATCAACTCCTAGAGTCAATTTTAGAGCATTTCTATTAGGCCTCATGGGGTACCTATGGGTGAAGGCCGAAATTGGCCATGTGTCTCTCCCTTAGGACTTGTTTAACCACCCAAAAAAGTGGTTTTCCAAAGATGGACGAATTCCATCTATAGGAGTGTCATCCTTGGTAGGATAACCTTCTTGAAGGGAGTAATCCCTCTTCCCCATTCCATTTCCCTTCTCTAGGTACCTAGGTTAGGGAGTGTGTAAGACCTAGGGAAGACCAAACCAATGGGGGATCCCTCACTTTGTCCAAGAGGTTGGAAGGAGTGAGAGAGGCCTTTCTAGGCTAGGAATGGAAGCTTAGTGAGGTAATCACCCACTCTCCATCCTTGGAGAGTTTTGAATAAAGTTTAGAGGAGAAAAAAAAACCAGTTTTAGGGATAGCAAAATTGGGGCTAAGGAATTGCAGAAAAAGATTGAGGATTGGGCAGCTCTTCACCAAGCTTTCACCTAGATTTCCCTTGGCAAGCCAAGGTTGGTGTTACTTTTCCCTTTTATGTAAATGTGAAAATGTTCTAGAATGCTTGAATGGAAACTGTTGTATTTCTTTTTTGTGTTGTACTTGTAAAAATCTATGTGATTTCTTGCTTATTTTTGTTTTATGTATTGTTGTGTTTGGGGAGTGTTCAAGACCATCCTTTCCTTAGGAGGAAAGATTGGTCTTGGGGGTGGAAGGAGCTTGATAGCCCTTAGGGTGAGAGGCTCTAATTATGAGAGTGATCTCAAGGGTCTGTCCATGAGACCCTTGCTGCTTTCCTTTGTGTTATTTCACTTGGGGGTCATAAGGGGGAGCAAATATGGCATGTTTGCCTTTTTGGGGGTCATAAGGGTGTAGGGATTAAGGATGATTTTTGGTTATACTTTCATGGGTGCCATGAGTTGGCTGTAAGTTCTATCTAGTAGATTTATCCCCTAGGGTACTTGGTCCACTTCCACCCTAGTAAGGCATCACATTTTGTGATGGAGTTTCAGCCTGGGAAGGGATGTGAGTGTTGTGTTGCTTGGTTGTAACCCTGTCTAGGTCTTGATTCTCCAAGCTCGGGGGTGGCTTCTAGTAAGCCTAGGCTGGGAGGTGAGCACCCCATGGTCACAACCCTAAAATTTTATATGAAGGTTGTTGGGAAAAGAATCTAGGAGTTGCAGATTTGTTTGGTTGTAGATTTTTATTCAGATACAGATTTTCTATTTAGATGCAGAAAAGCAAAAAAATGTAATTTTATGAATTGTTGCAAAAAAAAATATATGTAAATAAGAAGCTTTAAGTTGTTTTCTTTTATTCTCTGTATAAAGATTAAGAATGAGAGACTGGTTGGGTTATTCACCCATTTTAATTATGGGCCATTGTAATTAAATATTCTATAAGCAATGTAAATTTTACTTAAATTTTGAACCCTATTATGTTGTTGTAGACTATATCTAAATTTGGTCGCAGAAAGAAGTCTGTTATCTTGTGTATTTCTGCAATTTAAAGAAAAAGGAAAGGGATGCATTAGGTTTAAATATTTACTTGCATAGTTTATTTACTGCTAGTTTATTGTTGTTAACTCTGTTTAGGCATAGCAAAAAAATGAACTAGTATTTATTCATTGCTATAGAAAACATGTTGCATAGCTATTTAAAAAAAAAAAAAAGATATATCAGTAACTTCTGAATGTTGTATATTAGGATAAATTACACCTAGAAAATGAGAATCTAAAATCAATGGATGTGCTAGTATTTAACCCACTCCTGCAAGTTGTGAAACAAAAAAATATAAATATATGAACCTGTATATTGCTGTTAAAAAAATAAAATATAGGGGTTGCATGCTTATGTGTTAAAACTATTCAAAATAAGCTTCCTAACCCTATTAGGTATATATATATATATCCCTGCATCAAAAAAAAAATACTCCATGGATACCTTTAAAATATATATATATATGTTTATGTTCTAGTTATAGCAGTGTTTATATGTATATATAAATATATATATACAAATATATATATTTACATATATATATATAAATATGTGCACATAAATATATATATATATATATATAAAAATATATATATATATATTTTATATTTTTAAAAATACATCATATAAAAATAAAACAAAAAAAAAGGGGGAAAACGAGGGTACCAGCCGAGCCACTGTGTGTTAACACAGTGGATGGCTCATGGCCGAGCCACTGTGTTTACACACAGTGGGCAGTGCGGAAGGCACCGCACTTTATGTAGACACAGTGGAACGACCGCGGCCGCCACTGTGCTACACACAGTGAGCAGCGCCCTGCCACTGTGTGTATACACAGTGGGCGGTGGTAATACCGTCCGCCACTGTGTGTGCATACAGTGGGCAGTGCTCCTCGCCATTGTGTGTACGCACAGCGGCGTCCGGAGACCCCCGCGCCACTTCCTCTGCTCCCCCCTCTTCAAAAACCCTTCGCCATGTCCATGGCCACTGTGCCCTAATCCGTCCCCGTACCTGCAATCACACACTCACACACACACAACAAAAAAAATGTGGTAAAATAAACCCTAACCCATTTCGGGTTAGGGTATAAATTAATAAGAAAATAAAACAAAATGGGAATAAATAGAAATGCAACCCTAACCCAATTTCAGGTTAGGGATAGTATTTTATGAATAAGGAATTTCTTTTTTAAAAGGAATTGTGAAATTTGATTTTAAGTTTTAATATTTTAATTAATAATTAGGGTTAGCATTTTATGAATTAAGGAATTTCTTTTTTTTAAAAGGATTTTGAAATTTGATTTTAAGTTTTAATATTTTAACTAATAACTAGGGTTATTTATATAATTGAATTATTTTATGCTTATTATCCTTAGAGAACTAAAATTTTAATATAGTTATTTTAAAGGGGTTTAAAAATGAAGAGTTAATATAGTTGGATACACTATACACTAAATCAAATTAATTTATTTAATTAGTCAATAGAGTATCCTCAACTTAAATGTGGACATTAGGTTATATTGTAAATGTAGAAAATTTAAAAAGGAGAAATTGTAAATTAATTTTATGAACCATAAGCCTTTGAGACTGATTTTGGCCGGATTAATTAAATCGTCAAAAATTAAGGGTTTAGGGAAAATTAGAATTGGCTTTAGCCTAATATCGGATTTAGTGGGCGAATGGTATTATAGGAATTCGAATCCTTATCGGTTGGATTTAAATAATAAGTTTGCGTGTGCATCAATTATTTTATAACATTATGGTCGGAAATGATTTAATACATTAAGATAACCAATTAACCCTCATTTTTAATTAGCGACAACTTAATTAAGGTAATTGATCTAGCTAAGTAATCCGTGATATTAATTAATCTCCACCAAATAAAGTCGCTCATTCGAGTTGGTTAATTAACCCAACCTTAGTAAACAATTTTATTTTCACCTTAGATAAGACAAAACTCTAATGAAGTTATTATAATTGTAGGATATATTGCGAGTTCATGTGGTCAAAAAAAAAATTTGTTGTTCTGTTTTTGTGCCCAAAAGTTGGGCATGACATTTTGGTATCAGAGCAAGGTCTCCAACACTAGGAACCTTTCTCCATTATGTTTCGCTTTAATTATCTAAATTAATCAAATATCTTTTCCCCCAAAAAAAAATATATATATATCTAAAAATTAAATTATTTGTTTATTTATTTTATTTTTATTTTTGTCATTAGGATGCCTCCGACTACGCGACAAGCTCACAAGCGTAGAAGGGGTCCTAAGCGTACACGTATGGCATGCGAGGATGTTGATAGGGAGGAACCAGTTCCAGAAGGGAACCCGGAAGTGCCTTCCGAACCATCAGTTGACCCTAACTAAGACATCTTTCTATCTCTTCAGAACATGATTGGGATAGTGCAGGAGAGGCTTCCAGCAGTGGACCATCATGCAGACAATCAGAACTCAGGGAGTCATAGGTCAGTAGATAGGGAATGGAGTAGGAGTCCACCTCCTAATCCCATAGAGGGTGAGGTAGAGCATGAGCCGGAGTTCGTTCACCTGCTCGAACCACCTCCAGTAGTAGCACCTGTGTACCTTGAGAGAGCATGTCGGGACCTAGGAGATCTGATTAGAGAGGTTTTGCACCTCCAGCCACCATCTTTTGGAGGATCTACTGATGGAGTAGAGGCTGAGGCATGGCTTTTGAGCCTAGATCGGTGCTTCGCATTGTGATCTTATGAAAGCAATCTGAAGGCACGAGTTGTAGCCCACCTTCTGAGATCGACAGCCTCCACATGGTGGAAGCAGGAGGAATTCAAGTGCAGACTCACTGCAGATACCATCACATGGGAAATTGTCATAGAGAGGTTCAGAGAGAGGTACCTGTCAGAGCACTTTAGGAAGCATAGGATCGATGAGTTCCACGACCTCCAGCAGAAGGGTCTCTCAGTGACCCAATATGAGAGTAAGTTTATTGAGCTCCTACCTTATGTAGATTACCTGAAGGATGAGAAGTTGCTCGTCAATCGATTTGTCAGGGGACTTAATACTGGGATAGCAGGACCAGTGAGGATGGCCGCTCTCGGAAGCCTTTGGGTTGCCGTAGAGAAGGCCCTTATAGTCGAGGAGATTCAAATTAGGCCACAGGACATGAGGGATCGATTCCAGAACGGAAACCTAGCTTCCCAGTCTTTCGAGTTTCAGAAACCCCATTGGAAAGGCAACCATAGAAATGTTTTGGCATCCTATAAACCCCCTCCTCCGCAGCAGTCATAGCAGAGTCAGAGACAGAGCCCCCCTCAGGGATAGTAGGGCTGCAAGCCCAAGCAGTGGCAGTCACAGGGTCCTAGGCATGACCAAAGAGCACAGGGTACATACACACCCCCAGTAAGGGCTCAGCAGTCCTCCAGGGGTGGGTACAGTGGTTCTAGCCGGATAGGTGGGCATCCTTTTTCTAGGCCTCAGGGTGCACAGTTCGAGGCATGCGGTGCTTGCTTCATGTGTGGAGCCATGGGGCACATGGCGAGAGAGTGTCCATAGGGACAGATGACAGGAAATCAGAGGATGGCAACATTAGAGCCTATAGTTGGGGATATGGGAAAGTCCCATAGAGTCTTCATAGTGGTTGACAACCACCAGGCAGAGCACCAGGCCACAGTCATCAAGGCTACAAGTAAGATCAGAGGTAGCAGTATTTCTATATTATTTGACTCGGGAGCGTCTGACTCCTTTATATCTCCATTGGTTGTGGAGCGTTGTGGGCTAGTGGCAGTAAGGCAAAGTGTCAGCTGGGAAGTGGAGTTAGCTTTAGGGGCTAGAGTGTTAGTGGATTCAGAGGTTAGGGGATGTCCGCTCCAGATTGGTAATACCACCACCTTAGTAGACCTTGGAGTTACGCCAGTCGGATCTTATGGCATCGTACTTGGCATGGATTGGCTTTACGCCCATAGACCCAAGATGGATTGTCACTTGAAAAAGATCAAGTGTGAGGATGACCATGGTGCTCCTATAGCAATCACTGGGATTCAGAGACCCGTGTCTCTTTGTATTATATCTGTTATGTAGCTTAAGCAGAGCATGCGGAAGGGATGCCAGTTGTTTGCTATCACGATCAATGATAGAGAAGAAGAAAATGAGAAGGAGCCTTCTGTAGATGATCATCCCATCCTTGAGGCATTTGCAGATGTGTTTCCAGCTGAGCTACCCGGTATGCCACCTAGCAGAGAGATTCACTTCCACATAGATTTGGTACCAGGAGCCAAGCCAGTTTCAAGAGCACCTTATAGGATGACCACTGATGAGCTTAATGAGCTCAAGATGTAGCTAGTGGAACTCTTAGAGAGGGGTCACATTCATCCTAGCATCTCCCCTTGGGGTGCACCAGTCATCTTTGTGAAGAAGAAGGATGGGTCTGTTCGTTTGTGCATGGATTATAGGCAACTGAATAAAGTAACCATCAAGAACTGCTATCCCTTGCTGAGGATCGATGACTTGTTTGATCAGCTTCAGGGTGCTAAAGTGTTTTCCAAAATAGACCTGAAGTCAGGATATCATCAGTTGAGGATTGTGGAAAGTGATATCCACAAGACCACGTTTCGCACCAGATATGGCCACTACGAGTTCACTGTGGTCCCATTCGGTCTTACGAATGCTCCAACTATATTCATGAGCCTCATGAATGGGGTATTCCGCACCTTCCTTGACTGATTTGTGATTGTGTTCCTCGATGACATATTGATCCATTCCCGGAATGAGCAGGAGCATGAGGAGAATTTGAGGCAGGTTTTGTAGTGTTTGAGGGACAACCAGTTGTTTGGCAGTTTATCAAAGTGTTCTTTCTTTAGATCAGAGGTCAAGTACCTAGGGCATGTTATATCCGGTGATGGGATCTCAGTTGACCCATCAAAGATCAGAGCCATTATGGATTGGCCAGTGCCTACCAGTGTGACAGAGGTCAGGAGGTTCATGGGTTTAGCAGGATACTATAGACGTTTTGTGGAGGGATTTTCCAGAGTTGCACACCCCATCACATCCCTCCAGTGAAAAGGGAAGAAATTCGAGTGGACAGAGAAATGTGAGAGGACTTTTCAGGATCTGAAAAGGGCATTTACTAGTGCAATTATTCTTATTGTGTGAGACCTCATGACCGACTTCATGGTATGCACAGATGCTTCCTTAGATGGATTGGGAGCAGTTCTTATGCAGGAGGGTAGGGTTATAGCATACGAGTCTAGGAAACATAAGACTCATGAGCTTAACTACCCTACGCATGGCCTAGAGCTTGCAGTAGTTGTACAAGAACTTGTGAGGTGGAGACACTTCCTATTAGGTCATCACTTGGAGCTTCATTCTGACCATCAGAGTTTGTAGTACATCTTCACCCAGCCTAACCTTAATGCACGTCAGAGGAGATGGATGGAGTTCCTTTGTGAGTATGATTTTGATGTTCACTACATCAAAGGAAAGGAGAATGTGGTTGCAGATGCCCTAAGGAGGAGACGACATGACGTTTACACCATATCCATGAGCACAAATTTGAGAGACCATATTTTGTAGTAATTGCCAGAGGATGGATGGTATCTAGAGGTTTGTCAGAGGATCTAAACTCAAGAGGCCCTAGAGGGGAAGTTTGTGGACTACTCTTTAGAGTTCGATGGTTTATTACGCCATAGAGGGCGCATCTATGTGCCCTCTCCTTGGGGTTTGTGAGATTTCATGATCATGGAGGCTCATAGAGCTCCTTATGCAGGGCATCCCAGGGTTAAGAAGATGCATGCTGACTTGAGGCAGTTATATCATTGGCCAGGAATGTGGTAGCTTATCGCCGATTTAGTAGCCCGATGCCTTGAGTGTCAGATAGGCAAGGCAGAGCAGCGCCATCTAGGTGGGTTACTCCAGTCCCATGCTATACTAGAGTGGAAGTGGGATACTATATCCATGGACTTCATCATTGGTCTTCCTATGTCATCTCATCGCCATGATGCTATCTTGGTGATAGTTGACAAATTGACCAAAGTGGCCCACTTCTCACTAGTCCGGACTACCTTCACAACTACAGCAGTGCAACAGGTGTTCTTGCGGGACATTGTCAGGCTTCATGGTGTTCCACGCAAGATTATTTCTGATAGGGATTCCCTATTTACTTCTTCCTATTGGAAGGCATTACAGGGGGCATTGGGCACCAATCTCAATTTCAGCACCGCCTATCATCCAGAGATAGACGGATAGACAGAGTGGGTTAACCAGGTGTTAGAGGATATGCTCCACATGTACGTCATGGATCATCACACCCGATGGGAGGAGTACCTGCATTTAGTAGAATTTGCCTATAATAATGGGCATCACACTTCTTTGGGGATGCCACCTTTTCAGGCTTTGTACAACAGACCATGCAAGACACCCTTGAGTTGGGACCGTATTGAGGATAGAGTGGCCATTGGCCCTAAGATGGTCTGTGATATGGAGTAGCAGGTAATTTTGATTATACAGCGCCTTAGAGAGGCAAAGGATAGGCAGAAGAAATATGCAGATGCAAAGAGGATAGACCGGAGTTACATGATTGGGGACAGAGTTTTTCTGAGAGTGGGACTACATAAGAGTCCGATCCGCTATGGAAAGGGTTCTAAGCTTGCACCTCGCTTTGTCGGACCTTTTGAGATCCTTGAGAGGATAGGACCAATTTCTTATTGCCTAGCTTTGCCACCTAGCCTATCACGCATCCACGATGTGTTTCATGTATTAGTTTTGAGAAAGTATATCTATGATGAGTCTCATATATTAGATTGGGATGCCTTACAGGTGGAGTCAGACGGGCAACCAGCTTTGGAGCCCATTCGCATTTTGGCTCATCGGACATTGGCCCTTCGAGGTCAAGAGCTGGACCAGGTTAGGGTCCAGTAGGATTGCTATGATGAGGTTACAACTTCATGGGAGGATGCAGCACGTATGAGATCTCAGTACACTTATCTTTTTGATGAACTCTAGGAGGACATTCATGCCTAGAGAGGGAGGGTGTGAGGCCCTACCCTGACCCATCCTATCTCTTTAGTTACTTTCATTTTGGAACTATTTTGGATGCTAGTTTTGACACACTATGGATATCGAACTTTACATGGTCCCACGATTTTGGTAATATTGATATATATTGATGCTTCATTTCTATGCCTTGTGGATTAGAGAATATTATATGATTCTAGATTAGGGTAACATTGTGATGATGTATGTTATTATCTAAACTTTGGGATTTGTTATAATGCTAGAAATATGTTTGCATATCTTGTAAATGGATCAAATTTTGAGGATTATGATGAATTGCTTTGAATTGTGACAAATCGTATTTTATAATGACAAGTCTTTGCAAATGAATGTATTGTATTCTAATTATGTGTTTTATATTATATGAGGCTATTGGGAAGTACTAACATTTAAATTTAGATGTGCAGGGAATTATCCATGTGACCATGGAAATATTATGGAGAATCAAGCTTAGGCCTATGTGAGTTAGTAAAACCAAGGGTTGTCTATTTGGAGAGACAACACCCCATATGTATTGTATTTTATTCGTAAATGTAAAATGTTGCATGAGTGTAAATTGTATTTATTGAATTGTTTAAATTGTTTAAGGGACAATAGCCATGTGTGTATTGTGATGTGGAATTATTTTGTAGTGTCACTTGACACCTATGTAGTATGTTGTGTTGGCAATTTGTCATGTGACCTTTTTGGAGAGTTTTATTTTTTGTTCATTGTTATATCTCCTAATTATCCTTGAAGGAACCAAGAAATCTAGGTTAGTGAGCCACAAGGAGGGTCAACTCAGAGTTGACCCGTAGGTTAACTTCAGGTGGACTTTCTGAGGGTCAAATCACCTCCTAGAGTCAATTTTAGAGCATTTCTGTTAGGCCTCATTGGGTACCTATGGGTGAAGGCCAAAATTGGCCATGTGTCTCTCCCTTAGGACTTGTTTAACTACCCAAAAAAGTGGTTTTCCCAAGATGGATGAATTCCATCTATAGGAGTGTCGTCATTGGTAGGATAACCTTCTTGAAGGGAGTAATCCCTCTTCCCCATTCCATTTCCCTTCTCTAGGTACCTAGGTTAAGGAGTGTGTAAGACCTAGGGAAGACCAAACCAATGGGGGATCCCTCACTCTATCCAAGAGGTTGGAAGGAGTGAGAGAGGCCTTCTTAGGATAGGAATGGAAGCTTAGTGAGGTAATCACCCACTCTCCATCTTTGGAGATTTTTGAAGAAAGTTTAGAGGAAAAAAAAAATCAGTTTTAGGGATAGCAAAATTGGGGCTAAGGAATTGTAGAAAAAGATTGAAGATTGGGCAGCTCTTCATCAAGCTTTCCCGTAGATTTCCCTTGGCAGGTCAAGGTTGGTGTTACTTTTCCCTTTTATGTAAATGTGAAAATGTTCTAGAATGCTTGAATGGAAACTATTGTATTTCTTATTTATGTTGTACTTGTAAAAAGCTATGTGATTTCTTGCTTATTTCTATTTTATGTATTGTTGTGTTTGGGGAGTGTTCAAGACCATCCTTTCCTTAGGAGGAAAGATTGGTCTTGGGGGTGGAAGGAGCTTGACATCCCTTAGGGTGAGAGCTTCTCATTATGAGAGTGATCTCAAGGGTCTGTCCATGAGACCCTTGCTGCTTTCTTTTGTGTTATTTCACTTGGGGGTCATAAGGGGGAGCAAATATGGCATGTTTGCCTTTTTGGAGGTCATAAGGGTGTAGGGATTAAGGATGATTTTTGGTTATGCTCATGGGTGCCATGAGTTGGTTGTAAGTTCTATCTAGCAGATTTCTCCCCTAGGGTACTTGGTCCACTTCCACCCTAGTAAGGCATCACATTTTGTGATGGAGTTTCAGCCTGGGAAGGGATGTGACTATTGTGTTGATTTTTCCCCTTTGCTTGTTGTGTTGCTTGGTTGTAACCCTGTCTAGGTCTTGATTCTCCAAGCTCGAGGGTGGCTTCTAGTAAGCCTAGGCTGGGAGGTGAGCACCCCATGGTCACAACCCTAAAATTTTATATGCAGGTTGCTGGGAAAAGAATCTAGGAGTTCCAGATTTGTTTGGTTGCAGATTTTTATTCAGATACAGATTTTCTATTTAGATGCAGAAAAGCAAAAAAATGTAATTTTATGAATTGTTGCAAAAAAAAAAAAATGTAAATAAGAAGCTTTAAGTTGTTTTCTTTTATTCTTTGTATAAAGATTGAGAATGAGAGACTGGTTGGGTTATTCACCCATTTTAAATATGGGCCATTGTAATTAAATATTCTGTAAGCAATGTAAATTTTACTTAAATTTTGAACCCTATTATGTTGCTGTAGACTATATCTAAATTTGGTCTCAGAAAGAAGTTTGTTATCTTGTGTATTTCTACAATTTAAAGAAAAAGGAAAGGGATGCATTAGGTTTAAATATTTACTTGCATAGTTTATTTACTGCTAGTTTATTGTTGTTAACTCTGTTTAGGCATAGCAAAAAAATGAACCAGTATTTATTCATTGCTATAGAAAACATGTTGCATAGCTATTTTAAAAAAAGAAGAAGATATATCAGTAACTTCTGAATGCTGTATATTAGGATAAATTACACCTAGAAAATGAGAATCTAAAATCAATGGATGTGCTAGTATTTAACCCACTCCTGCAAGTTGTGAAATAGAAAAATATAAATATATGAACCTGTATATTGCTGTTAAAAATATAAAATATAGGGGTTGAATGCTTATGTGTTAAAACTATTCAAAATAAGCTTCCTAACCCTATTAGGTATATATATATATATCCCTGCATAAAAAAAAAACATACTCCATGGATACCTTTAAAATATATATATATATATATATATATATATGTTTATATTCTGGTTATAGCAGTGTTTATATGTATATATAAATATATATATACAAATATATATATTAACATATATATATATATAAATATGTGCACATATCTATATATATATAAATATATATATTTTTTATATTTTTAAAAATACATCATATAAAAATAAAACAAAAAAAAAGGGGAAAAACGAGGGTACCAGTCGAGCCACTGTGTGTTAACACAGTGGACGGCTCACAGCCGAGCCACTGTGTTTACACACAGTGGGTAGCGCGGAAGGCACCGCACTATGTGTAGACACAGTGGAACGATCACGGCTGCCATTGTGCTACACACAGTGAGCGGTGTCATGCCACTGTGCGTATACATAGTGGGCAGCGGTAATACCATCCGCCACTGTGTGTACACATAGTGGGTGACGCTGCCCGCCACTGTGTGTAGGCACAGTGGCGTCTGGAGACCCCCGCACCACTTCCTCTGCTCCCCCCTCTTTTAAAACCCTTCGCCATGTCCATGGCCGCAGTGCCGTAATCCATCCCCGTACCTGCAATCACACACTCACACACACAACAAAAAAAATGTGGTAAAATAAACCCTAACCCATTTCGGGTTAGGGTATAAATTAATAATAAAATAAAACAAAATGGGAATAAATAAAAATGCAACCCTAACCCAATTTCGGGTTAGGGTTAGCATTTTATGAATAAGGAATTTCTTTTTTAAAAGGAATTGTGAAATTTGATTTTAAGTTTTAATATTTTAATTAATAATTAGGGTTAGCATTTTATGAATTAAGGAATTTCATTTTTTTAAAAGGATTTTGAAATTTGATTTTAAGTTTTAATATTTTAACTAATAACTAGGGTTATTTAAATAATTGAATTATTTTATGCTTATTATCCTTAGAGAATTAAAATTTTAATATAGTTATTTCAAAGGGGTTTAAAAATGAAGGGTTAATATAGTTGGATACACTATACACTAAATCAAATTAATTTATTTAATTAGTCAATAGAGTATCCTCAACTTAAATGTGGACGTTAGGTTATATTGTAAATGGAGAAAATTTAAAAAGAAGAAATTGTAAATTAATTTTATGAACCATAAGCCTTTGAGACCAATTTTGGCCGGATTAATTAAATCGTCAAAAATTAAGGGTTTAGGGAAAATTAGAATTGGCTTTAGCCTAATATCGGATTTAGTGGGCAAATGGTATTATAGGAATTCGAATCCTTATCAGTTGGATTTAAATAATAAGTTTGCGTGTGCATCAATTATTTTATAACATTATGGTCGGAAATGATTTAATACATTAAGATAACAAATTAACCCTCATTTTTAATTAGTGACAACTTAATTAAGGTAATTGATCTAGCTAACTAATCCATGATATTAATTAATCTCCACCAAATTAACTCGTTCATTCGAGCTGGTTAATTAACCCAAACTTAGTAAACAATTTTATTTTCACCCTAGATAAGACAAAACTCTAATGAAGTTATTATAATTGTAGGATATATTGCGAGTTCATGTGGTCAAAAAAAAAATTTGTTGTTCCGTTTTTTTGCCCAAAAGTTGGGCATGACATTTTGGTATCAGAGCAAGGTTTCCAACAATAGGAACCTTTCTCCATTACGTTTCACTTTAATTATCTATATTAATCAAATATTTTTTCCCCAAAAAAAAAATATATATATATATCTAAAAATTAAATTATTTGTTTATTTATTTTATTTTTATTTTTCTCATTAGGATGCCTCCGACTACGCGGCAAGCTCCCAAGCGCGGAAGGGGTCCTAAGCGTACATGTATGGCACACGAGGATGTTGATAGGGAGGAACCGGATCCTGAAGGGAACCCAGAAGTGCCTCCCGAACCACCGGTTGACCCTAACTAAGACATCTTTCTAGCTCTTCAGAACTTGATTGGGATAGTGCAGGATAGGCTTCCAGCAATGGACCCTCATGCAGACAATCAGAACTCAGGGAGTCATAGGTCAGTAGATAGGGAACGGAGTAGGAGTCCACCTCCTAATCCCATAGAGGGCGAGGCAGAGCATGAGCCAGAGTTCGTTCACCTGCCCGAACCACCTCTAGTAGTAGCACCTGTGTACCTTGAGAGAGCATGTTAGGAACCAGGAGATCTGATTAGAGAGGTTTTGCACCTCTAGCAACCATCTTTTGGAGGATCTACTGATGGAGTAGAGGCTGAGGCATGGCTTTTGAGCCTAGATCGGTGCTTCGCATTGTGATCTTATGAAAGCAATCTGAAGGCACGAGTTGTAGCCCACCTTCTGAGATCGACAGCCTCCACATGGTGGAAGCAAGAGGAATTCAAGTGCAGAATCAGTGCAGATACCATCACATGGGAAATATTCATAGAGAGGTTCAGAGAGAGGTACTTGTTAGAGCACTTCAGGCAGCGTAGGATCGATGAGTTCCACGACCTCCAGCAGAAGGGTCTCTCAGTGACCCAGTATGAGAGTAAGTTTATTGAGCTCCTACCTTATGTAGATTACCTGAAGGATGAGAAGTTGCTCGTCAATCGATTTGTCAGGGGACTTAATGTTGGGATAGCAGGACCAATGAGAATGGCCGCTCCCAGAAGCCTTTGGGTTGCCTTAGAGAAGGCCCTTATAGCCGAGGAGATTCAGATCAGGCCACAGGACATGAGGGATCGATTCTAGAACCGAAACCCAGCTCCCCAGTCTTTCAGGTTTCAGAAACCCCATTGGAAAGGCAACCACAGAAATGTTTCGGCATCCTATAAACCCCCTCCTCCACAACAGTCATAGCAGAGTCAGAGACAGAGGCCCCCTCAAGGATAGCAGGGCTCCAACCCGAAGCAGTGGCAGTCATAGGGTCCTAGGTGTGACCAAAGAGCATAGGGTACATACACACTCCCAGTACGGGCTTAGCAGTCCTCCAGGGGTGGGTATAGTGGTTCTAGCCGGACAGGTGGACATCCTTTTTCTAGGCCTTAGGGTGCACAATTCCAGGAATGTGGTAATTGCTTCATGTGTGGAGCCATGGGGCACATGGCAAGAGAGTGTCCACAGGGACAGACGACAGGAAATCAGAGGATGGCAACATTAGAGCCTATAGTTGGGGATATGGGAAAGTCCCATAGAGTCTTCATAGTGGTTGACAACCGCCAGGTAGAGCACCAGGCCACAGTCATCGAGGTTGTAGGTAAGATCAGAGGTAGCAGTATTTCTATATTATTTGACTCAGCAGTGACTGACTCCTTTATATCTCCATTGGTTGTGGAGCATTGTGGGCTAGTGGCAGTAAAGCAAAGTGTCAGCTGGGAAGTGGAGTTAGCTTCAGGGGCTAGAGTGTTAGTGGATTCAGAGGTTAGGGGATGTCCGCTCCAGATTGGTAATACCACCACCTTAGTAGACCTTAGAGTTACACCGCTTAGATCTTATGGCGTCGTACTTGGCATGGATTGGCTTTACGCCCAGAGAGCCAAGATGGATTGTCACTTGAAAAAGATCGAGTGTGAGGATGATCATGGTGCTCCTATAGTAATCACTGGGATTCAGAGACTCATGTCTCTTCGTATTGTATCTGCTATGCAGCTTAAGCGGAGCATGCGGAAGGGATGCCAGTTGTTTTCTATCACGATCAGTGACAGAGAAGAAGAAAATGAGAAGGAGCCTTTTATAGATGATCATCCCATCCTTGAGGCATTTGCTGATATGTTTCCAATTGAGCTACCCGGTATGCCGCCTAGCAGAAAGATTGAATTCCACATAGGTTTGGTACCGGGAGTCGAGCTAGTTTCAAGAGCACCTTATAGGATGACCACTCATGAGCTTAAGGAGCTCAAGATGCAGCTAGAGGAACTCTTAGAGAAGGGTCACATTCATCCTAGCATCTCCCCTTGGGGTGTACCAGTCATCTTCGTGAAAAAGAAGGATGGGTCGCTTCGTTTGTGCATGGATTACAGGCAACTGAATAAAGTAACTAGCAAGAACCGCTATACCTTGCCGAGGATTGATGACTTGTTTGATCAGCTTCAGGGTGCTAAAGTGTTTTCCAAAATAGATTTGAAGTCAGGATATCATCAATTGAGGATTGTGGAAAGTGATATCCACAAGACCGTGTTTCGCACCAGATATGGCCACTACGAGTTCACTGTGGTCCCATTCGGTCTTACGAATGCTCTAGCTGTATTCATGAGCCTCATGAACAGAGTTTTTCGTACCTTCCTCGACTGATTTGTGATTGTGTTCCTCGATGACATATTGATCTATTCCCCGAACCAGCAGGAGCATGAAGAGAATTTGAGGTAGGTTTTGCAGTGTTTGAGGGACAACCAGTTGTTCGGCAGTTTGTCGAAGTGTGCTTTCTTTAGATCAGAGGTCAAGTACCTAGGGCATGTTATATCTGGTGATGAGATCTCAGTTGACCCATCAAAGATCAGAGTCATTATGGATTGGCCGGTGCCTACCAGTGTGACAGAGGTCAGGAGGTTCATGGGTTTAGCAGGATACTATAGACATTTTGTGGAGGGATTTTCCAGAGTTACACACCCCATCACATCCCTCTAGCGAAAAGGGAAGAAATTTGAGTGGACAGAGAAATGTGAGAGGGATTTTCAGGATCTAAAAAGGGCACTTACTAGTGCACCTATTCTTATTGTGCCAGACCCCACGGCCGACTTCATGGTATGCACAGATGCTTCCTTAGATGGATTGGGAGCAGTTCTTATGTAGGAGGGTAGGGTTACAGCATACGAGTCTAGGAAACTTAAGACTCACGAGCTTAACTACCCTACACATGACCTAGAGCTTGCAGCAGTTGTACATGCACTCGTGAGGTGGAGACACTTCCTATTAGGTCATCACTTCGAGCTTCATTCAAACCATCAGAGTTTGCAGTACATCTTCACCCAGCCTAACCTTAATGCAGGTCAGAGGAGATGGATGGAGTTCCTTTGTGAGTATGATTTTGATGTTCACTACATCAAAGGAAAGGAGAATGTGGTCACAGATGCCCTAAGGAGGAGATGACATGAGGTTTACACCATATCCATGAGCACAGATTTGAGAGACCATATTTTGCAGTGATTGCCAAAGGATGATTGGTATCTAGAGGTTTGTCAGAGGATCCAAACTCAAGAGGCCCTGGAGGAGAAGTTTGTGGACTACTCTGTAGAGTTCAATGGTTTATTATGCCATAGAGGGCGCATCTATGTACCCTCTCCTAGGGGTTTGTGAGATTTCATTATCATGGAGGCTCATAGAGCTCCTTATGCAGCGCATCCTAGGGTTAAGAAGATGCATGCTGACTTGAGGCAGTTATATCATTGGGCAGGAATGTGGCAGCTTATCGCCGAATTTGTAGCTCGATGCCTTGAGTGTTAGAGAGTCAAGGCAGAGCACCGCCATCTAGGTGGGTTACTCCAGTCCCATGCTATACTAGAGTGGAAGTGGGATACTATATCCATGGACTTCATCATTAGTCTTCCTATGTCATCTCGTCGCCATGATGCTATCTTGGTGATAGTTGACAAATTGACCAAAGTGGCCCACTTCCCACCAGTCCGGACTACCTTCACAGCTCCAACAGTGGCACAGGTGTTCTTGCGGGACATTGTCAGGCTTCATGGTGTTCCACGCAAGATTATTTCTAATAGGGATTCCCTATTTATTTCTTCCTTTTGGAAGGCATTACAGGGGGCATTGGGCACCAAGCTCAATTTCAGCACCGCCTATCATCTAGAGACGGATGGACAGATAGAGCGAGTTAACTAGGTGTTAGAGGATATGCTTCGCATGTACGTCATGGATCATCAGACCCGATGGGAGGAGTATCTGTATTTAGTAGAATTTGCCTATAATAATGGGCATCACACTTCTTTGGGGATGCCACCTTTTCAGGCTTTGTACGGCAGACCATGTAGGACACCCTTGACTTGGGACCGTATTGAGGATAGAGTGGCCATTGGCCCTGAGATGGTCTATGATATGGAGCAGCAGGTAATTTTGATTAGACAGCGCCTTAGAGAGGCACATGATAGGCAGAAGAAATATGCAGATGCAAAGAGGATAGACCGGAGTTACATGGTTGGAGACAGAGTTTTTCTGAGAGTGCGACCGCATAAGAGTCTGATCCGCTATGAAAAGGGTTCTAAGCTTGCACCTTGCTTGGTTAGACCTTTTGAGATCCTTGAGAGGATAGGACCAATAGCTTATTGCCTAGCTTTGCCACCTAGCCTGTCACGCATCCACGATGTGTTTCATGTGTTAGTTTTGAGAAAGTATATCTATGATGAGTCTCGTATATTAGATTGGGATGCCTTGCAGGTGGAGTCGGACGATCAACTAGCTTTGGAGCCCATTCGCATTTTGGCTCACCAGACGTTGGCCCTTTGAGGTCGAGAGCTGGACCAGGTTAGGGTCCAGTGGGATTGCTATGATGAGGTTACAACTTCATGGGAGGATGCAACACGTATGAGATCTCAGTACCTTCATCTTTTTGATGAACTCCAGGAGGACGTTCATGCCTAGAGGGGGAGGGTGTGAGGCCCTACCCTAACCCATCCTATCTCTTTAGTTACTTTCATTTTGGAACTATTTTGGATGCTATTTTTGACACACTATGGATATAGAACTTTACATGATCCCACGATTTTGGTAATATTGATATATATTGATTCTTCATTTCTATGCCTTGTGGATTAGAGAATATTATATGATTCTAGATTAGGGTAACATTGTGATGATGTATGTTATTATCTGAACTTTGGGATTTGTTATAATGCTAGAAATATGTTTGCATATCTTGTAAATGGATCAAATTTTGAGGATTATGATGAATTGCTTTGAATTGTGACAAATCGTATTTTATAATGACAAGTCTTTGCAAATGAATGTATTGTATTCTAATTATGTGTTTTATATTATATGAGGCTATTGGGAAGTACTAATGTTTAAATTTAGATGTGCAGGGAATTATCCATGTGACCATGGAAATATTATGGAGAATCAAGCGTAGGCCTATGTGCATTAGTAAAACGAGGGGTTGTCTATTTGGAGAGACAACACCCCATATGTATTGTATTTTATTCGTAAATGTAAAATGTTGCATGAGTGTAAATTGTATTTATTGAATTGTTTAAATTGTTTAAGGGACAATTACCACGTGTGTATTGTGATGTGGAATTATTTTGTAGTATCACTTGACACCTATGTAGTATGTTGTGTTGGCAATTTGTCATGTCACCTTTTTGGAGAGTTTTATTTTTTGTTCATTGTTATATCTCCTAATTATCCTTGAAGGAACCAAGAAATCTAGGTTAGTGAGCCACAAGGAGGGTCAACTCAGAGTTGACCTGAGTTGACCCGTAGGCTAACTTCAGGTGGACTTTCTGAGGGTCAAATCAACTCCTAGAGTCAATTTTAGAGTATTTCTATTAGGCGTCATGGGGTACCTATGGGTGAAGGCCAAAATTGGCCATGTGTCTCTCCCTTAGGACTTTTTTAACCACCCAAAAAAGTGGTTTTCCCAAGATGGACGAATTCCATCTATAGGAGTGTCATCCTTGGTAGGATAACCTTCTTGAAGGGAGTAATCCCTCTTCCCCATTCCATTTCCCTTCTCTAGGTACCTAGGTTAAGGAGTGTGTAAGAACTAGGGAAGACAAAACCAATGGGGGATCCCTCACTCTATCCAAGAGGTTGGAAGGAGTGAGAGAGGCCTTCTTAGGCTAGGAATGGAAGCTTAGTGAGGTAATCACCCACTCTCCATCCTTGGAGATTTTTGAAGAAAGTTTAGAGGAAAAAAAAAACCAGTTTTAGGGATAGCAAAATTGGGGCTAAGGAATTGCAGAAAAAGATTGAGGATTGGGCAGCTCTTCATCAAGCTTTCCCCTAGATTTCCCTTGGTAGGTCAAGGTTGGTGTTACTTTTCCCTTTTATGTAAATATGAAAATGTTCTAGAATGCTTGAATGGAAATTGCTGTATTTCTTATTTGTGTTGTACTTGTAAAAATCTATGTGATTTCTTGCTTATTTCTGTTTTATGTATTGTTGTGTTTGGGGAGTGTTCAAGACCATCCTTTCCTTGGGAGGAAAGATTGGTCTTGGGGGTGGAAGGAGCTTGACAGCCCTTAGGGTGAGAGGCTCTAATTATGAGAGTGATCTCAAGGGTCTGTCCATGAGACGCTTGCTGCTTTCTTTTGTGTTATTTCACTTGGGGGTCATAAGGGGGAGCAAATATGGCATGTTTGCCTTTTTGGGGGTTATAAGGGTGTAGGGATTAAGGATGATTTTTGGTTATTCTTTCATGGGTGCCATGAGCTGGCTAGAAGTTCTATCTAGCAGATTTTTCCGCTAGGGTACTTGGTCCACTTCCACCTTAGTAAGGCATCACATTTTGTGATGGAGTTTCAGCCTGGGAAGGGATGTGACTATTGTGTTGATTTTTCCCCTTTGCTTGTTGTGTTGCTTGGTTGTAACCCCGTCTAGGTCTTGATTCTCCAAGCTCGAGGGTGGCTTCTGGTAAGCCTAGGTTGGGAGGTGAGCACCCCATGGTCACAGCCCTAAAATTTTATATGCAGGTTGCTAGGAAAAGAATCTAGGAGTTGCAGATTTTTATTCAGATACATATTTTCTATTTAGACGTAGAAAAGTAAAAAAATGTAATTTTATGAATTGTTGCAAAAAAAAAAATATGTAAATAAGAAGTTTTGAGTTGTTTTCTTTTATTCTCTGTATCAAGATTAAGAATGAGAGACTGGTTGGAGTATTCACCCATTTTAAATATGGCCCATTGTAATTAAATATTCTGTAAGCAATGTAAATTTTACTTAAATTTTGAACCCTATTATGTTGCTGTAGACTATATCTAAATTTGGTCTCAGAAAGAAGTCTGTTATCTTGTGTATTCCTGCAATTTAAAGAAAAAGGAAAGGGATGCATTAGGTTTAAATATTTACTTCCATAGTTTATTTACTGCTAGTTTATTGCTGTTAACTCTGTTTAGGCATAGGAAAAAAATGAACTAGTATTTATTCATTGCTGTAGGAAACATGTTGCATAGCTATTTAAAAAAAAAAAAAAGATATATGAATAACTTCTGAATGTTGTATATTAGGATAAATTACACCTAGAAAATGAGAATCTAAAATCAGTGGATGTGCTAGTATTTAACCCACTCCTGCAAGTTGTGAAACAGAAAAATATAAATATATGAACCTGTATATTGTTGTTAAAAAAATAAAATATAGGGGTTGCATGCTTATGTGTTAAAATTATTCAAAATAAGCTTCCTAACCCTATTAGGTATATATATATATATATATCCCTGCATCAAAAAGAAACATACTCCATGGATACCATTAAAATATATATTTATATATATATATATATATATATATGTTTATGTTCTGGTTATAGTAGTGTTTATATGTTCTGGTTATAGTAGTGTTTATAAAAATAAAACAAAAAAAAAGGGGGAAAATGAGGGTACCAGTCGAGCCACTGTGTGTTAACACAGTGGATGGCTCACGGCCGAGCCACTGTGTTTACACACAATGGACGGCTCACGGCCGAGCCACTGTGTTTACACACAGTGGGCAGCGCGGAAGGCACCGCACTGTGTGTAGACATAGTGGAATGGCCGTGGCCGCCACTGTGCTACACACAGTGAGCGGCGCCCCGCCACTGTGTGTATACACAGTGAGCGGTGGTAATACCGTCCGCCACTGTGTGTGCACACAGTGGGCGGTGTTGCCCGCCACTGTGTGTACGCATAGCGGCGTTCAGAGACCCCTGTGCCACTTCCTCCGCTCCCCCCTCTTTGAAAACCCTTTGCGATGTCCATGGCCGCCGTACTCTAATCCATCCCCGTACCTGCAATCACACACTTACACACACACAACAAAAAAAATGTGGTAAAATAAACCCTAACCCATTTCGGGTTAGGGTATAAATTAATAAGAAAATAAAACAAAATGGGAATAAATAGAAATGCAACCCTAACCCAATTTCGGGTTAGGGTTAGCATTTTATGAGTAAGGAATTTCTTTTTTAAAAGGAATTGTGAAATTTGATTTTAAGTTTTAATATTTTAATTAATAATTAGGGTTAGCATTTTATGAATTAAGGAATTTCTTTTTTTTAAAAGGATTTTGAAATTTGATTTTAAGTTTTAATATTTTAACTAATAACTAGGGTTATTTAAATAATTGAATTATTTTATGCTTATTATCCTTAGAGAATTAAAATTTTAATATAGTTATTTCAAAGGGGTTTAAAAATGAAGGGTTAATATAGTTGGATACACTATACACTAAATCAAATTAATTTATTTAATTAGTCAATAGAGTATCCTCAACTTAAATGTGGACGTTAGGTTATATTGTAAATGGAGAAAATTTAAAAAGGAGAAATTGAAAATTAATTTTATGAACCATAAGCCTTTGAGACCGATTTTGGCCAGATTAATTAAATCGTCAAAAATTAAGGGTTTAGGGAAAATTAGAATTGGCTTTAGCCTAATATCGGATTTAGTGGGCAAATGGCATTATAGGAATTCGAATCCTTATCGGTTGGATTTAAATAATAAGTTTCCGTGTGCATCAATTATTTTATAACATTATGGTCGGAAACGATTTAATACATTAAGATAACCAATTAACCCTCATTTTTAATTAGCGACAACTTAATTAAGGTAATTGATCTAGCTAACTAATCCGTGATACTAATTAATCTCCACCAAATAAAGTCGCTCGTTCGAGTTGGTTAATTAACCCAACCTTAGTAAACAATTTTATTTTCACCCTAGATAAGACAAAACTCTAATGAAGTTATTATAATTGTAGGATATATTGCGAGTTCATGTGGTCAAAAAAAAAATTTGTTGTTCCGTTTTTGTGCCGAAAAGTTGGGCATGACAAGTTGAACCAAAGAGGATTGCTTCATTGGATCATTTTCTTTGGATTGCAGCCATTTTTTTGTTGGCATTTTGCATATAGATTGCATTAATTATATGTTGTCATTGATGTCAATTGAATTAGTAATGGTATTCATGTTATTATTGATATTGTTGTTTTTGATATTGGCTAGTAACCGGTAAGAAGAGCTTTGTGGAAGATGTTGTAAACTGGTATGTTAAGTTTGTGAGTTGAACCAGTAAACCGGTGTAAAGGGTTAAAGCTTTCTATGCAATGTAATCGATAAACCCTATCAGTTGTTAAACCCTAATAGATCAAGTTTGTTGTTTTGTTATTTGATGAGCAGTAATGATGGAGACATGTTTGATCATTGTATGAGGATAAGTTCAGATTGTTTTGGCATGTTTGTTTGATGTCTAGGGAAGGAGCAAAGTGGATTGCATCTAATGCATAGCACATGATGAGTTACAAAGCCTGATGAAGCAGTGATCATGGAGCGGTTGGAATTTTCTTGAAGAATTTGAAGATATTGTCATGATTTCTAATGGTCAAGATTGTATTGACTTGTTTGTAATATCGATGATGAGAATTAGGTTTTTGTTGTGTTACCGACCTAATTGGTTTGTATTTAAGGTCGATGAAGTTGTTTGAAAAAGTTGTTGGCAAGATTGGTAGAAACCTGTTGAGTGTGTAGCTACTTAACTGGTGAATGGATCTGCACTTTGAGTAAAGGAAGATTGAAGCTTAAAAGGATTTGATCAAGAAATCATAGTTCTATTCAGACAGATCAAGAAAACTTCTTGTTTTCTAACAATTATAATAGAAGTGAAATCCCTTAATCGGGTAAGCTCTAACAAGCTTGGTTACTTATTAAATCCTGTAACAAGGTGGTCGATTAGCTTGTATTCTTAAATCATCCAATGAGGTTACTCCTAATAGGGTATTGTGCTTTTCATCAAGGCATATTTGTAAATCCCTTAACTGGGTGATTCCTAACTGGAATTACTTCTTAACAGGACTTATTATAAAGATTTAACAGGCTTGGCTCCTAACAACATGAACTTTAGAAGAGTTTAGATAGCTATCCTTGTGAGTCTCATCTCACCGTGGTTTTTACCTATTTTGGTTTTCCACGTATAAACATTTGTGTCAAGTGGTGAATGTTTTTGTGGTTATGATCTTATTTGTTGATTTGATTAACTTCTGATAAGGCATGATAACTAGAAGCATTGAGAGATGAATATGTTGAGATATGATTAAGCATTGTTGATGTTTACAAGATTATAGTTTTTTACTGTTAAGTTGTCATAACAATCAAACTGGTTGATGTCAAGTATTCTTATGAATATTGATCTTGACCGTGATATCTTTACTTTGTGTGATTGAATTTGAGTTTTAGAACTTTGTATCAGGTTTTTAGTATACTGATTCATCCCCCCCCCTCTTAGTATTCTACTGGATACTTATTATTTCATCATACCATCAATTGGTATCAGAGCGTCTCGGGCCTTCTTTAATCTAAAATCCTAACAACTTAAGGAAAATATATTGTAGATCATGATGAAGAAAGAAGGTCTGAAGTTCAACAAAGATAACTATGTTGGAAAATGCACACTCCAATGAGAAATTGTAGGTGATTGAAGGTATTGTCATTGATGGCAACCTTACAGTCATGTGATACGGTCAGGCAAACATAGACACCAGCACTGGTAGACTCTACACCGACATATAGATCACCGGCACCGAAAAAGAAGATTACCGGTACCATGGCCGACATGAATTTTGTGTATATATACTGTGTAATTAATTGTAAAATCTTTTGTAAGCCGACTTGACAGATTGTAATATGACTCATATAAGTATGAGATCATTGTAGATAATTTAGAAGGAGATGTATGGAAAAGATAATAGTAGACCTAATATATGAATTATTGGATAAGGGTTTATGTATGTAGCAGAGCTTAAACTGGTACTAAATCTGGCATAGTAGATGCTAATCTAAAGCAGTAGAACACATTGGATTTGTATAATCTAATTTTGTAAGTCAGTGTGACTTCTTTTGTATCTGAGTAGTGAGCTCTAGGGACTTGGCCTTCTTGCATGTGCAGACCCCTATTGTAAACAGTAATATTCCCTTATTGGCCAGTAAGTGAATATTGTGTGTCACAAATTGTAAGGAAGTAAAGTAGCGGAAACAACTTCCTACACTAACCTTGAGAGGAGAGTAATGCAAAACTTTTTCAGATTGTTACAACAGTTACAGAAAATAGAAATAGATATAATAACATTCATACCACAACACAATGATTTACGTGGGGAAAACCCTTTCGGGAGAAAAACCCCACCCTCCAAAAGCAGCTCAATATTTTATTCAGCAATCAAAAACAGATTACAAAATACTTGCAGAGCAAGCTCTTCGCAGGAGTAGCACTAAATAGAGATTCAGAGGCAACTCAATAACCATAGGACTCTTACACACAACCTCTATCTCACACACCTCATAAATAGGAGATACAATACAAGAAACCGTCAAACGGTATTACAAAACCATGGGCTAAAACCACCCAATAAGGTGTAGCCGACCTTATCTCCCTTCTATGACATGTTGAAGCACACATCAACACGTGTCGCTCCCTTTTACAGCTCATTTATGTATCCGATACAAATTATTTTTCCTATTTCAGGAGTACAAACTTCCGGAGGCCATAACTTGAGAACCGGGTGTCCGATTGACGAACCGTTTGAAGCACCGGAAAGCTCGCGAAGTGCTCTATCACCTCGTAACCCGCTTCACCAGTTACGGAAACTTTTCAAGGCGTTTCGGAGCCTATAAAGTCCCCAAAATTAAGTTTAAACATTTTATTGCACCCCTCCAAGACGAAAACTTTAATATCTTCAAAACTAGTTGTGACCTTGCGACGAAACTTTACCGGAATGCTTATCTAGCCAACCAGAAGCTTCAGGGAGAGTTTCGCACCATTTCGTGCTCAAATGAAAAATTACTATAAATAGTAACTTCACATAAATGCAAGGTTGAGACACCATTTTTCCCAACAAATCTCCCACTTGTCGAACACCTTGCATGAGTGGAAGGGAATGTCAACACAATGAATCAATTGCTAGGGGCCATAAGGCCCATAGACTCTGAACACCATCTGAACTTCTCTGTGCTCACAGCCTTATTTAAAGCATCTGCAACATTCATCAAAGTTTCCACCTTAACCAGCTTCACCCTACTATCTTCGACCATATCTCTAACAAAATGATACTGAACATCAATATGTTTGGTCCGGGCATGAAATGTCGGGTTCTTAGCTAGGCTAATTGCACTCTGACTATCACAGTAAACTGTCACTGTACCTTGTTTTATTCCAATATCCGAACACAGTCTCTTAAGCCAAATGGCCTCTTTACAAGCATGAGTAGCTGCCATATACTCTGCTTCAGTAGTGGATAAAGCAACCACAGCCTGTCGCTTACTCATCCAACTAATTGCACCACCAAACAAAGTAAACACATAAGCACTGGTGGATCTTCTGCTATCAATATCACCTGCCCAATCTGAATCCACATAACCATGGATATCAAGGGAAGTCATGTCTCCAACTGAATTACCATGATAACACAAAGAATACTCTGAAGTACCCTTCAAATATCTGAAGACTCTTTTGACTGCATCCCAATGAACTCTACCAGGATTAGACATATATCTAGAAAGTACTCCCACTGCTTGGGCAATGTCTGGTCTAGTACAGACCATAGAATACATCAAGCTTCCAACCGCACTTTGGTAAGGCACTCTGCTCATGTCTTCCATCTCCAATGGGGATGTAGGACAATCTGAAATAGATAGTTTCATTCCAACTGTAAAAGGAACACTCAATGGTCTACAATTCTGCATGTTGAACCTCTGTAACACTGAATTCACATACTTACTCTGGCCTAGCCATAGCTTTCTGTTCACCCTATCTCTTCTAATTTCCATCCCAAGGATGTTCTTTGCTACACCAAGATCTTTCATTTCAAATTTAGCAGCGAGCTGAGACTTCAGTTCTGAAATCATACCTTTCCCTTTACCAATGAATAACATATCATCAACATACAATGCAATGAATAAGAAATGATCACCATAAGATTTATAATAAACACAGTGATCTGATTTAGAACGTTCAAATCCCAAACTCAACACATATGTATCAAATTTCTGGTACCACATCCTAGGACTTTGTTTGAGGCCATACAAAGATTTCTTCAATTTACAGACCAAATTTCTTTTGCCTTTCACCACATAGTGCTCTGGCTGTGTCATATAAATATCTTCCTCCAAATCACCATGAAGGAAAGCAGTTTTCACATCCATTTGCTCAACCTCTAAATCATAAGCAGTAGCAATAGAAAGCAAAAATCTAATGGACGTCATTTTTGCAACAGGAGAAAATATCTCACCGTAATCAACACCCTCAACCTGAGAGTAGCCTTTTGCAACCAACCTTGCTTTATACTTCTCAATGCTTCCATCTGAACCAATCTTTTTCTTGAACACCCATTTACAACCAACAGGTTTTCGTCCTTCAGGCAATGGTACAAGATCCCATGTATCATTCTTTTTCAAAGCTGCCATTTCTTCCTCCATAGCAATCTTCCAGGATTCTGCATCATTCATACCTAATGCCTCTTCTACAAATTTTGGTTCATCCACACTAGTATTCAGAGCAAAAATACATCTCCAATCATCAGGTGAATACCTTTCAGGTGGTTGTCTATGTCTTGTAGACCTTCGAACAAGCTGAGTTGGAGGTTCTTCCTCCTCTTCTGAAGATTCAGAGCTAGACGAGCTCTCCTCAAATTCTTGCCTATCTAGGGGTCTCGATTCAACTCTTTCAGGTGTAGAAGGAAGTTGAATCACATCTTCTTTTTTAGTCTGTTCTAGTTGCAATGTAACAGAAGGAGACTTAATTTCTCTAAAAATAACACTTCTACTGTGAATTACCTTTTGTGCAACAGGGTCCCAAAGCTTGTATCCTTTCACACCATAACTATACCCGATGAAGATACATTTCACAGCCTTGTTCTCCAACTTTGTTCGCTTCTCCTTTGGCACATGTGCATATGCCTCGCAACCAAAAACTCTAAGATGTCTCAATGAAGGCTTGTGACCTGACCATGCTTCCATAGGTGTTTTATCAACAAGAGCTGATGTAGGAGACCTGTTAATCAGGTAGCAAGCACTGGCAACAGCTTCAGCCCAAAACTTTTGTTCGAGACCAGCACCACTCAACATACTCCTAGCCTTCTCCATCAGTGTCCTGTTCATTCTTTCTGCAACTCCATTCTGCTGTGGAGAATACGGAGTTGTCTTCTACCGGTTAATTCCACAGTCTTTACAGAATCTATCAAAATCATTAGAGCAAAACTCACTGCCATTATCAGTTCTCAAACATTTTATTTTCTTTCCAGTCTGCAACTCAACCATTGCTTTAAATTCTTTAAAACGACTAAAAACTTCAGATTTACTCTTTAGAAAATATACCCATGTCCTTCTACTAAAATCATCAATAAATGAAACATAATATGTGGATTTTCCAATCGAAGAGACATCTACTGGACCAAACACATCAGAATGGATAAGGTCCAAAACACCACAAGTTTTATGAGAACTCGAGTAAAACTGAACGCGGTTTTGTTTTCCATAAATGCAATGCTCACAGAAATCAAAGTCAAGATTACAATCATTCAAACCTTCAACAAGGTTTTTATTTTTCAAGGTCCTTAGACCCTTTTCTCCAATGTGGCCAAGTCTCTGGTGCCATAACATAGTCTTCTCTGCAGGTAACTTTGCTTTAGACGAAAGAGCACCCTTAGGTACCCAAAAACCATTTCCATCTGCTGAAGGTGAAACCTTCAAATCTTCTAGTGAAGTATCCGCAAATTTACTTTTTACAGAAGTGCTATTACACTCAACAGTGTATGCTTCAAGCTTATACAAAGTGCCAAACCTGACACCTCTAGCAACTACCATAGCACCCTTAATCATCTTACATCCTGTTTCAGAAAAGACTACCTGCACACCTGCATCTATTAGTTTGCTCACAGATAACAGGTTTCGTTTTAATCCAGGGATATGCAGCACACCATTAATCCCTTTTATTCTACCATCAGAAAACCTGATTCTAACTTTACCTTGACCAACAATGTCTAGAGGTGAATCATCACCCAAGTACACCTTACCTCCATTAAATCCTTCATATTCAGAAAACCAATCTCTATTGGAAGTCATATGAAAAGATGCACCTGAGTCAATTAGCCAGGCATCATTACCTGCATGAGTCGCCAAAGCTGCAATAAATGCATCACCATCTTCCTTGTCGGACTCAGAATCAGAATCGAACTTTTTCTTTTTCTTCTTCTTTTCTTCTTTGCAGTCCTTACGGATGTGACCCGGTTTACCGCAATTCCAGCAAATGACTTTGGACTTTCCAGGAGATTTTGATCTCCCTTTGGATTTGGACTTGCCGTGCTTCTCATTCTTCTTGCCTTTCTCCTTAGGTCTTCCACGAACGGTTAGGGCTTCCTTTGAACTGATGGATACCTTCCTTCGCATCTCTTCACCGAGTAGGGCACCCACCACGTCTTTAGATTTCAAAACAACAGAAGTACTACCGATAGCCATAACAAGAGAATCCCACGAATCAGGCAAAGAACAAAGCAAGATCTGACATTTCTCCTCCTCATCCATCTTAACACCGACGGATACTAATTGAGCCACAATCATATTGAATGCTTCTAGGTGGTCTGCAATTCGTCCACCCTCTTCCATCTTCAAGGAATACAATTTCTTTCTTAAGAAAATTTGATTTAATAAAGATTTCACTTGATACATCTCACCAAGCTTAGTCCATAGCTTCTTTGCAGAGTTTTCTTCATGGACATTGATTAGAATAGAGTCTGCCAGGCACAGTCTGATTAGACCCTTGGCTTTTCGGTCCATAACATCATATTGAGCTGCCGCAGTAGGATCTGAGGGCCTTTGGACATTTGCATCAACAGCATCCCAAAGATCTCGATCTATTAGCAGATCTTCCATCTTCAGCTTCCACATCTCAAAATTACTTCCATTAAATTTCTCCACCTCTATTCTCCCTGACGAACTTGCCATCTGAATATTCCTGCAACAAGATCAAAAAATGTCTTCTGCACAAGCTCCCACTCAAATCTGGAATAGTTCAAAAAACCCAACTGCCCACAATTGAAACCAAAGCTGATCAGGCTCTGATACCACTTGTAAGGAAGTAAAGTAGCAGAAACAACTTCCTACACTAACCTTGAGAGGAGAGTAATGCAAAACTTTTTCAGATCGTTACAACAGTTACAGAAAATAGAAATAGATATAATAACATTCATACCACAACACAATGATTTACGTGGGGAAAACCCTTTCGGGAGAAAAACCCCACCCTCCAAAAGCAGCTCAATATTTTATTCAGCAATCAAAAACAGATTACAAAATACTTGCAGAGCAAGCTCTTCACAGGAGTAGCACTAAACAGAGATTCAGAGGCAACTCAATAACCATAGGACTCTTACACACAACCTCTATCTCACACACCTCATAAATAGGAGATACAATACAAGAAACCGTCAAACGGTATTACAAAACCATGGGCTAAAACCACCCAATAAGGTGTAGCCGACCTTATCTCCCTTCTATGACATGTTGAAGCACACATCAACACGTGTCGCTCCCTTTTACAGCTCATTTATGTATCCGATACAAATTATTTTTCCTATTTCAGGAGTACAAACTTCCGGAGGCCATAACTTGAGAACCGGGTGTCTGATTGACAAACCGTTTGAAGCGCCGGAAAGCTCGCGAAGTGCTCTATCACCTCATAACCTACTTCACCGGTTACGGCAACTTTTTAGGGCATTTCGGAGCCTCTAAAGTCCCCAAAATTAAGTTTAAACATTTTATTGCACCCCTCCAAGATGAAAACTTTAATATCTTCAAAACTAGCTGTGACCTTGCGACGAAAATTTACCAGAATGCTTATCTAGCCAACCAGAAGCTTCAGGGAGAGTTTCGCACCATTTCGTGCTCAAATGAAAACTTACTATAAATAGTAACCTCACATAAATGCAAGGTTGAGACACCATTTTTCCCAACACAAATCCCACCGAGGTTTTTCCCACACTGATTTTCCTTGTTAAAAATATTGTGTTATGGTGTGTCTCTTATGTTGTGGTTATTATTCTCATTTACTACATTACTTTTGGTTTACTGGTACACAATTTTGATATGCTTTTCATGTTATAATTCAAGTAAATTATTATACTGGTCAGATATTGATTCACCCCCCCTCTCAGTATCTTTGGGAATCCTGACAATTGGTATCAGAGCTTGGTCCTCTATTTTCAAAAGCCTAACAGCTTGAGGAAGATCTTGACACCGGTAGAGATGGAAAACCTAAGGAAGAAATTGGAAACAACTCTTTTAGACTATGATGTAGAAAAGGTGAAAAATATCAACCTTGAAGATGATGTGAAGGCTGCATAGGATATCATTCAAGGAATTCAAGAAAATCTTACTATTGGAAGGAATAAGAGAAGAGAACTTTGTGAAAAGATGCAAAATAATGATGATGAAAAGGAAACTCTTAATGATCTAGTGAACAAACTGAGATAAGAAAACATACAATGAAGAATGAGATGCAAGATATGACTATGAGATTTTGTAAAGAAATTGAAGATAGAAAGAAGAATAAAGATGAATTGGTTAGAAGACTGAATGATGCTGGAAATGAAATCACAAGACTTAGTCATGAAAATGATATGTCGAAGAAAGATTTGATGCATACACAAAATGACACAAATGAACTTATGAGGCAGAAAGGAATCTTGGAAAGTGAACTAGCTGCTGCAAATCATCATAAGGAGAAATTCAAGAAAAGTTTAGAAGAACTTAATGACATATTGAAAATCCAGAAACCCAATGGAGATACAAATGGCCTTGGCTTTGAAGTTGGTGAAAGCTCCGGTACTGCAAACAATCATGATCATAGTAAAATGGTAAGACAACCTAATGCTTACAAATTTAATGAGAAATGCTTTAACTATAACAAGTACGGTCATAGAGCAAATCAGTGTAGATCTAGAAATTATCAGAACACTAACATACCCACTAGTCAATGTTCTAAGTGCAACAAAGTTGGTCATAATTCAAAGAATTGCAGAATGAATGTAAGATGTTATGTTTGTGGAAGATTTAGACACTTATCTAATCAATGCAAAACACATAACGACATAGGATATGGGAAAGCTATTATGAAAAACAATGTAACTTGTTATGCTTGTAACAAGATTGGACATATTGCAAAATTTTGTAGAAGTAAGGCATCACTGGAAAATAACAAAAGATCTAGCTTGAAAGGTAAAGAAAAGGTTGAAGAGGTAAAACAACAATTCTTAAAACAATGGATCAAAAAGTCAGATCAGAATATTGATGGGAATACTCCTCCACTGGTAGAACAAAGTATCACTCCACCGGCAGGAGACTCTTCATCTAACTGAAGGAAAATCCTTTGGGGGTTTAGAAACAAACTAAAAAAACATACTATTATACCCTCAGTTGATGGTAAGAAGTTGAATTACTTCTATACCGACATATGAGTTAAGTTGTGACTTAACCGGCAAGCATTAAATGTGGTAGTTGGAGAAAATAACATTATAAAGCAAGTGTTTTGTCTCTTTTTTCATTCACTGAGCATTCAAATCTTCGAGAGTGCAAAAATTCCCAAGTGAAGGCATCTTTAGCAAAGAAGTCAAGCAGTTAATCCAAGCACTTATCCCTAAGGTAGATTGAGGTATTCAAGCTTGTCCCCGAAATTGCGAAGAAAGATGATAGCATAGGTGCATTTTCTCAAATTCCTAAGGGAGTAGTATATGGTGAAGACCCTAGGATATACATACATTGTCATATAGATGAATTAGGTGATGATGAGATCAAGAACATATATAGGACTATGATTTGTGATAAATTTGGAAATATTAAACCAAAACATAAGATAGTGGAAACCCTAGGTTTTACTGAAATCCTTAGTGTCTTGGATTTTCCCAAGGATATTATAAGGATTGTGCTAAGTAGAGTTCATAGCGATTTATTTTGGTTGGATTCCATCCATAAGATCACCAAAGAAGTGGTTAAGGCAGTAATAGGGTTACCTTCCACTGGTAGCAGACCTAATAGAACTAAAAAGGTCTCTAATGACATAGTAACAACCCTAATCGGCTCAACATTTGACAAAATATCTCTAAGGGTAAATGATGTGAAGGATATCAATGTCAGACTTGTTAGTATGATTTTAGGCTACAAGGCTACACATGCAAGTAGGTTGAACTTAGTTTATAGCCTATGTATCAAAAGTGCATATGACATGGTAAAAGATAATTCTAGAATAGATGTGTGTGAATGGCTCAAAGATGAGTTCATAGACAATATAAAGAAGATTAAAGGACATAAGAAAGGAACATTTAGATTCGGAAATTTACTTGTATGCTTAATACTGTATATTACTAAGCAAGTACCTGGTATTGGTAGGAGAGATTTTGGCTTTGATATACCGATAGGAAAGCAAGTTTTGGATACACTAAACAACATGGGAGAAGACAAAGAGAAAAACATAAATGAACATTTTCAAGCATTGAAGGCTCGAAAGAAAACTAGAATAAGACTGTCACAGGCAATTGTGGACAAATATCAGAAGGAAATATGTTTTGTAATCAAGAAAGATGAAATCTAGATGGAGGCAGTTGTCCCTAGGACTATCTGGGTAATAGAAATGGGGTATGAAATAGATGACAACATCATAGAAACTTATGCAAAATCCCTCCTTGAAGCACCAAAGGAACCCTCTGAGAAAATATTTGGAAATGCAGAATCAATTGAAAGTGAAATTTAGTCTAGGAAAAGAGTCAAGAAAGTTGAACAAATAGTAAGGAAAGGAACCTGATAGGCAAAGGCAATTAAGGCAAATATTTTGAAACAAACTAGTGTCAAGGAAAGTGAGTTGGAAGGACTTCAACCGGAAGCTCATCTTTCACCGTTTGGAACTTCTTTTGAGAGTGATATACCGACGGTATTCAAAAGGGTAGAAAGAAAAAGAAAACCTTCACCGACACCCTCACCTACACCCAAGAGAACTAGACAAAAGAAACAAGCAGTGAGGCCTCCCGTAAAGAAGTTGACTCCTAAGAAGAAAAAGGTAAAACAAGACATAGAGGATGGAAAGTTCAAAACCATTAGAAAAATGTATAACACACTTTTTGCTGATGACAAAGAAAGCATAGAAAATAGTGTAATTTTACACTTAGACATTTACAAGAATTTTTTTATGGAGATTGTTGATGAAATTCCAAATGATTTATAGATGAGACTAGAAGCTAGAAGAAGAGCCATTGTTGAGCTAGATAAGAAAATAAAAGTTGAAAAATTACTTGTAGTACATCTAGTTAAGTCACCTGATGAAATAGACCAATTAATTAGTGAGGCTAACCGAATAGTGTTTTCAACTGCTCACTGGCATGTAGCACTGATGACAGGAAGAGTAAATGAAGTTTATGAAGAAACAATAGATGCATTGGACATATTCTTTGTTGAAAAAGAAAAACATGAAGAACTCAGAAGACCTAAAACAAATAGAGTATATCAAAAGGAGAAGGATAAGGGAAAAGGTAAGGTAGGTGGACCTCCAAGCCTTAAAATAATTGATAATGTAGTCCCACCTCCTTCTAACACTCCACCAGCACATACTACTGACAGTCAACCAGCCACAGAGAGTATGGGGACTCCTCAAGAGGATACAAATCCTGAGTCTGAGATTTTGTATACTATGAATATTGATACACAAGAGGTAAATATTGTGGTAGATAAAGAAACCACTGAGAATAAAAAGGAAGATATGGCTACTAAGCCACTGACTACAAATATTGAGATTGGAATTAGTGATACTATAAATATAAACACAAAAAAATCTACGAAAACAGAGAAATAGATAGAGGACACCACTGGGAAATCATCTGAAGCACTGGTAAATGGAACTGGAAAACAATCAGAGGTAAATAAAGAGAAATTGGAAGTGCATACATAGACTACATCTGAGAAACTGGCAGTTAAGAGCTCAAAGAAACCTTCTGAGACATAGATGGAGAAACCGGAATAGAAATAGGTTGAGACACAGGTTCAAACAGGAGCAGTGCCACTGATAACAGCTGAAAAGCCTAAACCTTTTCTAGTAGAAATGCAAACACAGATTGACCCATCAGAGGTCGAAACAAGAAAGGTTATTACTACAACCGGTAGCATGAAAATTGTAAAAACAATTGGACAAACATCTGGTGCCTGTATAGTAGAATTCTGACCTACAAATGTGACATAGGTCTTATTGGACTCAATAAAGAAGATAATAGAGTGTAATGCTCAAGCCTATAAGTCTATTGATGATACAATTCCCATTCTTAAATTGATAGCACCAAAGTGCATTGTGGATAACAAAGATTCTTTAAGTCAACTAGACACATTGTCTAAATACATCACTGACAACATTTTGACAGTTGATCAAATAAATGAAGATACATTTAAAGAGAGAATGAATAAAGAAAAAGATTTTTTTTTTGAGGGAATAGTGAAGGAGATTAAGGAGAAGATGGAAAACTTATTACCAACACTACGAGAAATAATTTTGGATTTCAAGAAACTATATAGGGATACACGTAAAACAGACATATTGACAGAGGATATAAATTTAGAGATTAGCAAAACACAAACTGAGATTAATAATATTGCTAACAATCTAATAGGCACATCTGATTCATTTTTGGAAATTGAAGAGAACATTGTAGATCTTGAGAAGAAAATTGAAAAATTAGAAAAAGAAAAAGAAGAGATAAAGGTTAAGGCAAAGAACTTAAAATGCAAACTTGGTCCAAAACTAGATTACCTCATTTCTTTGAGAAAAGAAATTTCTGAGGCTTTGGTTCTCGAACTAAAGACACCAGAAGAGAAAATGAACAGACTCACTAGTACAGTTCAAAGAATAGAAGCGGCATTAAAGGATAGCACAAGGTTCAGTGATGGTCTAAACTTGGTACTGGCATACCTTTTTCAGATTGTAACCCACCGATTACAAGGATCCAGGCAGGTACTACACTCCACTTTCAACAAATGACAACCTTTGTCATTGATGTCAAAGGGCGAGTAGTGAGATGAGAAAAATGATCAGAATAGGACATCATCAGCTCAGGGGGAGCATGGATGTTTGACAACAAAATTTTGGTAAGAAATTCCTTTTGGACACTTTTTGATTTTTCTCATGAGTGTTGCCATCAATGTCAAAGGGGGAGATTGTTGGCAAATGCACACTCCAATGAGAAATTGTAGGTGATTGAAGGTATTGTCATTGATGGCAACCTTACAATCATGTGATACAGGTAGGCAAACATAGGTACCAACACCAGAAGTCTCTACACCAGAATCTGCATTTAGAGCTTTTGTCTCTAACCCATCTGTGAGAAGAAGTAAAGATATCAGCCATAGCTATGAATCTAAATCCATTAGAGATGCTGATGATGTAGACAACTTTGTGGAACTTGAAGCATTGTTGGCGAAACATCTACCTAGAGGCACTGGCAAATATAGAGGTAAGCTAACTTTAAAATGTTTTTCATGCAACAAGATTGGTCATATAGCAGCTAATTGCCCTAATGGTGAAAATGAATACACGAGATACAAATTTAAGAAGTATAAGGATAAAGGCAATAGAGATTGTATTGTAGCTATTGATAGTGGTATTACTGATGAAGAATTTGATGATGATGCTAGTGAAGATATTGTGTTTGTAGCTATTAAGGAAGAAATATCAGATCACAAGGCACTAGTATCCAGGATGGACAACTCTAATGATTGGATCATTGATAGTTGTTGTTCACATCACATGACAGGTGATCAGAGAAAATTTCTTTCCTTGAAGGAATTTGATGGTGAGGTTGTCAGATTTGGCAATGACTCACCATGTATGGTTAAAGGTAAGGGAGTTATTTCTCCTAATGGGAAGAGAACTGCTGATGATGTCTATTGGGTTGAAGGCCTAAAGAAAAACATTTTGAGTGTGGCACAACTTAATGACAGAGGATACCCACTAGAGTTTGGAAATGGTATATGCAAAATCTTTGACAACAAAGGTGAATTGATTCAACCAGGAAACAAACCAAAGGTAATCTATTTCATCTTAATCCTAAAGTTAGCAATTGTTTGATTACAAAAATAGATGATAGTTGGCTTTAGCATAGGAGATTTTATCATATAAATTTTGACAATATTGTTAAAGTGAGCAAGTCTAAGATAGTAAGAGGTCTGCCTCAACTAGACAAACTGGTTAATGCTCTTTGTAAACAATGTCAGTTAGGAAAGATGACTTCTTTAACTTTTAAGAGAAAGTCCTTCTTAGTGGAGCACTTGTTAGAATTGGTTCATATAGATCTATGTGGACCAATAAGAACAAGAAGCATTCAAAGTGACAAATATTTCATGATCTTCACTGATGATTGT
Organism: Cryptomeria japonica; assembly: GCF_030272615.1. Classification (NCBI taxonomy): domain Eukaryota; kingdom Viridiplantae; phylum Streptophyta; class Pinopsida; order Cupressales; family Cupressaceae; genus Cryptomeria; species Cryptomeria japonica. The sequence goes on from NC_081415.1 coordinate 86,777,337, forward strand.
TCAAGGATGACGTGGGTCACATTCTTGAAGGATAAGATTGGAGATTTTGGTAAATCCAAGGCATTCAAGGCCTTAGTTGGGAAAGAGACTAACAAAAAGATAAAATGTCTGAGAATAGATCAAGGTAGTGAATTTACTTATGAGGAATTCATTAAGTACTGTGATGAGAATGGTATCAAGTGGCAACTTTCTGCACCAAGGACACCATAGCAGAATGGTATAGGAGAGAGAAATAATCGGTCAATGGTTGAAGCTACTAGGACTATGTTGATACAAGGAGGTGTAGTAATTTTTTTTTTGAAAGAAGCTGTAAGTACAACTGTCTACACAATGAAATGAGTTCTTATGAAAAGAGGTAAGGACAAGACCCTTTATGAATACTGGTATGGGAGATCACCCGATGTTAGCTATTTTAAGATATTTGGAAGACAATGTTTTATTAAAAGAGGTGATTACATAAGAAATTTTGAAGCAAAGAGTGATGAAGGCATATTTATTGGCTATTCAATCAAGAGTTAGGACTATAAATGAGTGCTGATGTTCGTGTAGATGAATGTCTTGAAGTCTCTGAAGGAACCAGTTCAGAGAAAAAGGATGAAGATCCTTGCATCTTGCTTTTGGAACCTGAAACTATTAAATTAGAAACCGGTAAAGACAATATTGATGTACTTGTTCAACTGGAACAAATAAATTCAGAAGAAGATGATAATGAAGAAGTTGAACCTAAAGAGAATGATCATGTTATTCCTAGGTATGTGAGACTGAATTACAATACTAAACAAATGATTGGGGATAAGGATGTTGGAGTACTAACTAGAAGGAGAATAAGAGAGAACTCTTGCATGATCTCCACCTTTGAACCTAGAAGTGCTAAGGAGGCATTTGGTGATGATAATTAGGTTAAAGCTATGGAGGAGGAATTGGATCAAATTGAGAAGAACAACACTTGGACCTTGGTACCCCGACTAGTAAACAAGAATGGTATAGGTACTAAATGGGTGTTCAGAAACAAGTTAAATGAAGATGGTGTTGTAGTTTGCAACAAGGCAAGATTAGTTTGCAAAGGTTATGTGCAAGAAGAAGGAGAAGATTATCGAGAAAATTTTGCACCAGTAGCAAGACTAGAAGGTGTCAGAACTTTACTTGCATTTGCAGCTCATAAGAAGTTCAAATTATACTAGATGGATGTTAAGTCTACATTTTTTAATGGGATATTGGAAGAAGAGGTTTATATAGAGTAGCTTGATGGTTATGCATTGATAGATAAGGAAGACAATGTATGCAAATTGCATAAATCTTTGTATGGATTAAAGTAGGTGTAGCTAGGAAATCGGAAAATCATCACAAGCAAGTCAATACTAATCTAGCTCAATCAAAAAAGCTCAAATGCAATGATCAATCATAAAAACACTCAATAAAGACATGAAAGCAAAACATTCAAGATTTGAAAACTAAGCAAACCAAATGCAGATCTGAATGTCTCCTTCATGTGGCTCCATTGTCCTTCTTTCTTCTTCAAATAGCTTTTATTTGTGGATCTCACCTTCAAGTGCATAAACCTAATGTGAAAGCAAGATTGACAAGTAGTGCAAGAATACTCAAAGCGTGATTGATTCGATGAGGTAGTAATCAAGGATTAGGGATCTTGATTGAAGAAATTCATCCAATTTATAGACAAATTGGAGAAAAGATCAAATTAGCATGAAGAGATTCAAATGGAAATTGCAAATCAAGAATGTCAATTATGAAAAATTATGACAAATTATGCGCTCTCTATGCAAGAATGATTGATTGATAATTTATGACAAAATTATGACAAATTTCTATGTCAAAATTGATTGATTGTCAATTATGACAAATTATGACAAATTGAAATGTCATTCCCATGAAATTAGGAGACAAATAGGAGATAATTTAAATTAGGTGAATTAGAAATTAAGAAATTAGGAATTAGAAATTAGGAATTAGGAATTAGGAGAAATTAGGTAAATTAATTAATAATTTGTCATTTATTAATTAATTCACAAAAAGAGGAATAATTAGTTAGCCAATTAAATAATCATTTAATTGTGACACAAAGACTTAGGATAAATAAATAATTTATTAATCCTAGAGAGAGAAATGACAAACAAGGTTAAATGATTAAATCATGAAACCCTAGCAATGCAAGGATGACAATTAGGTCATGATTGAAGGATCGATTTGATCATGATTTTGACTTGATAAATGACCAATGTTGATAAATGATTTGATTGAGAAATGCACCAATTGACGAGGAACAATGACTAATTGATCCAAATTGACATGATTGAGAAGGACGATGATCAATGACAAAATCGATCGCAAAATGACAAAATTGACAAGAGGACAAGGATCAATGACAAAATAGATTGCAAGACAACAAGATTTAAAATGACCACGATCGATGACAAATCGATCGCAAGATGACAAGATTGAAAACAAGAATGATCGATGACAAATTGATCACAAGATGATAAGATTGAAAACAACAACGCAAGATGAAAAGATTGATAAGAGGACAAAACCCTAATTAGGATTGACGATGTGCAAAATGATGGTAAATGAGCACGCACATTGATACGACAGGATAAGATTGACCAAAATCATGACTGAAGATTGTTGTCGACAAGACCAAATTCGAAAGCAAGATAAATGAAGAATACAGAAGAAGGACTCGATGCTCGCAAATGATAAAGACCAAGTGTGAATCATAGGAGAAATGTTAATGCGATGCAAAAACCCTAAAATAAGGCAATGCGCAAATGTTAAAGTATGACTCTGCAAGCGTTGACTATTTTTAGACATCTACATTTTGCTCCTCTTTGAGACAATGCGAGTTTAAGAATTGTTTCAAAGAACAATACTGAAAATGCCCCAGACAACTGACAATGACATATGCATGCCCCCTCGAGGAATTGGCCGGAAACATGCAGAAAAGAGGCCAATTGATCGATAAAAATGATAGGATCGAATGAACTGACAATCGGAGATCGGATTCATGAAGGACAAGCAAATGATGGTGCAAAAGACCGTGACCAACATAAGAGGGAGAGAGTGTACGTCCATCAATGCACTGACAAAGGTCTATAAATGAGACAAAGAGAGTGAAAATTGCTCATTTGCACTAACCAAAGAGGAGAATTTGTTGCTATGGAGAAGGACACTTGCAGAGAGATGGTGAACATTCCAATGGAAGATCACCTTGAAGAAAATGTATGCACATATAGATGACCAGACGACGCATGAGCAACGGTACATATCTCAAAAACCCATATTGTCAATTTCATGAATTTGACTTGCTGGCGAGACATTGCGGGGCCCACAGAAGATGCAGAAACTAACTTCTGTGCTTGTGTAGGATGAATCTTGCACTTGTGTAGGGTCTTCTATGCTTGTGTATGGTACACAGGTACAAGACTTAGCACACAGGCACAGTTGTGCTTTGGCAACCCTAATTTGGTCAAAAATAGCATGCAAATGATCCAGAAAAGGGGGGATAAGGGTAGGATAGGTCAAAATAGAGTAGAAACACCCTAATTTATGGATGAAATGAGGAAATGAAACCCATAGGAGAAAACCCTAAAATTGACAAAATATGCCCCAATTGTGATGCAGAGTCGATAGTATCCATTGATCACATGGGAGAACTGACCAGACTACTTCATGTTACGACATAGACTCAGGAGCACGGGCAGAGATACATTAGCTGGACTGGGGATATACTATATCACATTCATGCCCGAGATTAGGGAAAACATAGGACTATTGCCCGCATTGGTAGAGCGATGGCATTTAGAGACTTCCTCTTTCCATTTGGCGACTAGAGAGGCGATGGTGACACTAGAGGATGTATGGCATATCCTCCACATTCTGATTCATGGGGAGATGATAGAGTATGACCCAGTGATAGGGAGAGATGCGTTGTGTAGATTATTTGAGTGCGACGCAGATGATTTGGATATCGTAGAGAGGGAGATTGGCTAGGAGACCATGGCATCAGAGTACGATCGATGATATGTGGTGATAGTAGTGGTGATAGCATGCTTATTAGCAAGAGACAGGCGAGGACATGGATTCCCTATTGGATGGGGAAGAGTGCTAGAGTGGATGGTGATAGAGGGGACAGTGTACGCATGGGGACCATGTGTATTGGCTATGCTGTATATTCAGTTGCATTAGATAGCATATCAGGGAGTTCAGACTTTGAGTTGTGGAGTCACATTGTTACAGGTATGGTCATTTGAGCACATAGCCATATGTCAATCGATTACAGAGAGATAGGTAGTACCACATCGACCATATGTGTACTGCTATGGGGGAGCATTGAGATAGGGTCCGTTTGGATACATATTGTATTGGCGACATGAGCTAGACAAACTAAGAGAGTTCACATGGAGGCCATATCTTGATTGCCCTGGATGGTCAGATGATAGTGATGAGCTACCATATTGCAAATAGGAGAGATACCTGATTGGGCGACTAGTGAACTGATAGAGACTGATTGAGATGTACCTACCAGAGAGAGTTAGATGATAGTTTGGAGAGAGGCAGGAGGTACCTAGAAGGACTGCACGCTTTGCCCAATCTCACAAAGAGAAAAGTCAGTGGGGGAGTATGATTCAGCCACACATAGCATATGCTGACTTCACATAGCTACAACAAAGATAGTGGGATTGGAGATTAGATGTGGTGGACGACAGGATGACAGAGGAGTATGAGTGATGGTTTGCACGATGACAGCCAGTGCCATTGACAGATCCTGATATTCCAGTACCGAGGAGACAGGAGGACTTCCCACTCATAGGAGAGGAGGAGGGAGATGAGGATGATGAGGAGGATGAGGTTGGTGATGAGGAGGAGGGGGATGATGAGGACAGAGATGATGAGGGGGATGATGATTATGAGCCAGATTCAAGCGATCAGGAGGCATTGCAGGATATACCCATAGAGCCAAAGATAGCTAGGATAGAGGAGATGGAGCTGTGTAGGGCTACCATAGCGAGTCAGCATGATTACATTGCGACATTAGAGAGACAGAATGGCATCTTGAGGATAGAGCATGATCAGTTCAGAGCGGAGATAGCCAGACTCATAGTGGCTTGAGATGCAGGAATAGCGCAGGCACAGCGAGAAGAGCAGAGAGTCACTGAGTACATTGGGTCGATTAGGGATGCCAGTGCATGTGAGATGGCACAGATGTTGGTAGAGACCAGAGAGGAGATATGCCATTGGAGGAAACTATATGAGAGTGTAGTTCCACCAGAGCAGAGAGCAGCATCATATCAGGCACGATCGAGGATAGGGAGTAGGGCACGCTCTCAGAGGTCATTAAGCAGCATGGGGGTGAGTGGACCTATGAGGCCACCACAGCCAGGACTAGGAGGGACATCATCTCTGAGACATGGCAAGGGTGAGGAGGACAGAGGGAGCACCCAGTGATAGAGGCACGTGCTCCTTAGGATAGACAGATGACATTATGTAGTGTGATATTTTATAGTCAGCCTGCGGGCCATACTTAGGACAGACAGTCCAATTTTGTACTCTGATATTATTTTGATATGTGATATGATATGCATTGATATGATGGGATGCAATGTGTTATGACTTATAGTTATTTTTCTATGTATGGATGACTTATGCACCATGTATGAATGTATTTTTATGTGTTTTTTGATGCATGTATAATGTGAAATGAATAAAATGCTTGATGTGATGCTTGATGTAATGCAAATGTACTAACCAAATGGATGCAGGATGCAGCATATGTGTGTTTGTGTGGAGATCAGAGAACTAGACTGAACTGACTGTCCAAACTGATGGAAGAAATGTTAGTAAGAAGAAATGAGACAGAGGACAGTTAGAGATGAAGAAAAACTTGCTTTCACTAATGCACTTTGTAGGTGAGAACCTTTATTTAATGTAGCAAAATGGATGCGTAGCATTATGGCATTGAAGGCCAGAGCTGAAATGCAACCCTTTTTGCAAAAGACAGACACATCGCAGACAAACAACAATCACAACAAAACAAAGAAAGAGACCATGAACCATCCTGGTCACTCTAAATCACTCAGTGACATCATCGAGCAACATAGGAACATGATCGAAGAGAAATCAGTAAATGATAAGACTCGCTAATTTCAACAAGTCAAAGAAACATCTTGATCTTTATTGTCAAAAGTTGAACATGTTGATAGGATGATCATGTTGTCTAGTTTTAGGGAATGTGGTACCCCATCTAAGACAAGACATAGTCTGGTTTCAAGTATACCACACCCGGTATAAGACCCATGATAGTAGTGACAAGGACAAATGATATTGGTGGTAACATCCGATTGATATGACAATTGTGATCAGTTTGAATGTCTGGTTTGATTGAAAAAGTTCATCTATGAATGCATGATCTGAGTAAAGCGCAATGTGTGATTGTGTGTCATTGGAGGGATGCTCAGTGATCTATCTATGCACAAAGGGGATTTTTTTTGTTTTGCTTTTCGAGTTTTGACAATTTTTTTTGGTGTTCAATTTTTTTTAGGACTTTATTTGACTTTTTAGGGACTTTTTTCAGGACATTTTTCAATTGTTTAGGGATTATTTTAGGACATTTTTCAATTTTTAAGGATTATTTCAGGACATTTTTCAATTTTTTTGAATTATATCAGGACATTTTTCAATTTTTTTGGATTATTTCAGGAAAGTTTTCAATTTTTATGATTTTTTCAGGACATTTTTCAATTTTTTTGGATTTATTTTAGGATATTATTCGATTTTTATGATTTTGCTTCCAGTGTCTAGCAAGGCAAGGAATATGACAGGTGAATAAATAGGCTTGTTGAAATGTTGGTGGATAGAGGGAAGACAAAGGCCTTTTATCATGGAGACAATACGGATGCAATTTTCAAGGGCTATGGCATGATGGGACAAGAGACTAGATATGACAATGTAAAGCAGTGACATGGCATGAGGGACATGTCAAGAGGTGTTTAAAACCATGTTTAAATTTTGTGTCTTTATGTTAGATCAAGATCAAGGAATGAAAAAGAGTGTATGGATAGTGATAAGATATGGATAGGATAAGCAAAACCAAGAATGGATAAGGGACATGGACTAAAGGTCGGGGTAGGCTAAGGGATAGTGGCAAAAAGTTGCAATAAGCTAGGGAGTATGGATGAAAGGTTATAATAAGCAAATGGATAAAGACCAAAAGCTATGATGGAATAAAAGCTGCAAACAAGATGCATGATGCTCATGACGATCCTCAGCCTTGTCAAGATCAAAGGTGGAAAGGGAAACTAGACATGAGGGACAATAGGATATGAAGGGTAATGACAGGGGTTCGATAGGATAATGGAATAATGAAGGACAAAAGAATATGATGGGATAAAACCTATCCCCAAGTATGGTATGCAAGAAGTTCATAGATTACGCATGATGCCTATTTGCCAGGTTTTCATCATGGTACTTGCCCAAGGCGCCTGTTTGCCAGGTTTTCACTAGTGGACGAATTATTTTTGCTTTACTTTTTTTTCTTTTTCTTTTTTCTCACTTTTTTTTTTTTTGTATTTTGACTTTTTCAATAGAAGATGGACACATGATAGGGGATGGAAGAAGGACTCAAGCATCTTTTTGTTTGGATAGTAGCCTTGAAAAAAATGGACCATGACCTTTAAAAGTATGCTCAAAGACATTGGTAGGATAAGGACATGGAAAATAAGATGAAACTAAGGCGAGGATTTATGCAAAGGATTGGATCAAAGGGATCGAAGGACGAAAAATATGCATTGGATAATAGGTAGGGTATTGGAAGAATTGGGCTTCAGTGGATGGAAATGAAGGCAAGATCAACATTGGCACACACCTTGAGGGGTGATGGACTGATGGAGGAAGAGTGGGTTTTGGATATTGAGATTTTGATGAAGGAATAGCTAGGGATTTGTAGACATAAGGGCCCAAAATGGATGAAGAAGGTGATGGAGGAATAGACTTGGAAGGTTTGGATGGAGGAATAGCAATTTTGGATGCCAAGTTGGATTTTTCTTTTTGTGCTTCAAGAAGCTGCTTTGGGATCCACATGGTTTTTGATTTTTCATGCTTTTGTGGTTCCTTGGAGTGCATTGCTTGCACAAGGGATTTAGGAACCCATATATATTTTGACTTTTGTTTTTGAGCAATGGGCCTTTGTGTCCTTTTGGATTTTTCCTTTTCTTTTTGGATCATATCTTTCTTTGCTTTGACATGTTGATTAGATTGGACATGTTGATCCTTGAATACATGTGGATTTTTAGACTTATGACTTTTATACTTGGCATCCAATTTGCTTGGAGGGGGAAAGGAATGCATGGATGGATATGAATGAAATGGAGTTCTTTTGGATGGATGAAATTTACTCAAGGATGTGTGCCTTTGCTAACCTTGCATAGAGGATGAAGGGATATAAGGACCTAAGATGGATGGAAGGTATGATGGGGAAGATGTATGTTTTGATTTTGAAGGGATACCAACGTCTTGAGAGTGAGTTGTGTAGACATGACCCTTAAGATCTTCTTTTATATGGAGGGGTTCTTGCTTATGGAGATCTGCTCCTTTGCCTTTATGAATATCTTGACTTGTAGGATACTCTTTTCTTTGGGAAGAAGACGCGAGTCCATTATCAGGTGGATATGATATGACAGAAATAATGAGATCTTGAAGTGGATTGGATTGCACCAAAGTGGAAGAACCCATTATGCATGTTGAGGGTTCATGAACATCTTGCACTAACACATTAGAATCATGAAGGGGATTAGGATCATGAGGGGGACTAGGACTGTGTAGTGGACATGGTTTAATGATAGGCTCTTCAAGAGATGGAATGGGAGAAATAATGGGATCATCAAAAGAAATGTGATCTTGGAGTGGATATGCTAGATTAGGACGTGGAGATGGAGGAACAAGTGAATCTTGTGGAGGATCTGAAGGAATAATTTGATCTTGACAAGGAGGAAGATCATTGGAATCCTCTTTAAAGGTGCTTTGCTCTTGACTTTTAATGGGATCATCGGAAAGGATGGAAGGGATATCTTGATCTTTCTTAGGAAGTGGAATGTCAATGGGATTTGAAAGGACATTTTTTTTCATGAAATGGAAGGGGATCATTTGGGATTGGATGGACTGGGATATCTTGATCTTGCTCAAGGAATGGAGTGTCAATAGGACTTTGGATAGGATGGACAAGAATAGGGGAATCATCATGAGTCTCTGGGAACATGGGGTCTTGGTCAACAATTGGATAGGATGATAAGGTTTCAAGATCTTGAATTTTATCTATTTCAAGACACGTTTCTTCATGCTCTAAATTATCCTCTTGACATGGGGTTGGACTTTGGATATGCATGGAGGATTCTGACAAGGGCTCAATGTTTTGGGATGAAGGAAATGCACTTTGAACATTTGTGATGGATTCTGACAAGGAATCAATGCTTGAACATGAGGAAGAGGGACTTCAAATGGGGTCCTCTAAAATAGGTAATGGCAATAAAGTGCATTGTGGCATTGGGTCTTGTATTTCTAAAACATGACAAGGATGTGCATCATGAATTGGATTATCTTGGCAATCAATTATGGATAGCCCTTGGATAATTTCATCCTTGGGTGTATTGTTTGATGAGGACAATATGGAAGGTTCTTGTGAAACTTCTAAAGGTGTAGGGATAGATGCCATTAGAGAGTCAATTTGTTTGTGGGGAGATGAGGCATTGCTAGACATAAGTGTATTATCTTGATCTTCCTCAAAGAACTCACTTGGTAATTTCCTTAAGATCATTGCAATAAAGCCACCTTTCTTTTGAGGTTTTGATATAGTTGAATCTGGAATTTGAACTTGTTTGGCAAGGAGTTGGTTTTGATCTGATGTCATGTTTTGATATTGGACTTGGTTCAATTGTTCTGACATGTTTGAAACTTGGGTTGGTGTGTGCTGCAACCTTTGTTTTTGAATGTTTGGTTGTGGTTGTTGACATTGATATGTTGATTGAACTTGTTGATATTCCACCATTGGTTCAACTATTTGTGGACATTGTATAGTTGGTTGGACATATTGTTGAAATTGGACCATTGGTTGTATTGGTTGTATATGTTGAACAATTGGTTGAACCATTGGTTGTATTGGTTGAAAATCTAATTGATAGTAAACACCTTGTTCTTGTTGTGGAGGCACGTAATGTTGAAATTGATGTTGTCTCTTTTCTTGAAATTGTTTCATCATCTCTATTTGGGAGAGGAGAGCTAGTATGTCTAATCATTCGAGAAGAGATCTTACATCAATTGGCTCAATCTTTGATTTTGACCTAGAAATTTTTGAAACATTTTGGACATTTGTGATCTATTCTTCTCAATGTTTTTCACTCTTTGTTCCAAAATCTCATTTTCTTGAGCTAGTTTCTCCTCTAGTTTTTGTATTTGGAGACTTGTTTCATCATAAAAAGTTTGATCGATATTGCCTTGTTGTTGGGTTGGATATAATTCTGATTGACTTGGATTAAAATTCGATTGCATTGTCGGTTGATACATCAAACTTTGTTGCATCATTGGTTCTTGGAACCTTGTTTCAATAGACATGTCACTATGCAATGTTTTATTTTTTTTGGAATTTTTCAAGGATAATATATGATATGTAACTAAATGCAAACTAAATAGGTGAAAATGCAATCTATGGCAAGAATGCAACCTATGTTTTTGGTTGTTTTTTCAAGATTTTGACAAACTCATGAATGCAATTCTAAGAAATGAGACCCTTAGGGAAATTGAAATGATGTCTAGACCTCAAAGGACAAAAGGACCAAGTGACAAAAGGACAAAATGACAATGTCTCCCCTATATGATTGGATACTAAGCTAGGTTTGACCAAATGACATTGATGACAAAAGGAGAAAAGGTTTGATAAGGTCTAGACTTCCTAACAATGACTTAGGGTTTATCAAAGATTTGGATTACTCAAGTATGACAAAACCTAGTTTTGACACTATATGCAAAGGGACAATTACTATGCAAATGACCCTAATATGATATGATAATGACTTAAGCTTAATTAAGGGACCTAGGGTATGCACATGCAAATGTACGACAATGTCAACCTAAGGTTGAATTATGAAATGGTATTACTCTAATGCAAGAGGACACATGCAAAATGGATGACCCTTATTGATATGCAAAGGAGTATGACCTAGGTGAAACTTAACCTTGGTAAATTGACAATGAATTTGCAAAATGCAAACCTAGGATGAACCTAAATCTAAGTGACATGAATGTTGAGACAAGATTTTGAAAAATGTTTGACAACCATGTTTGAAGGTGTTTTGAATTTTGTTGAATGAAATAATTCTTGGGTTTAACCTTGTTTTGAATCAATTTGTCTTGTTTTTGAAATGAGACACAACTCAACTTTTGACAAGCAAAGAAGACAAGATATTTTAACTTAGACTCAAGACAATCATGCTCATTCACACATTTCTTATGGTAGGTAAGGACAATAGGTACTTGAGAGGTAGACTCGTTATGAGATTCAAGGAGAATACATAGATGCTTGACCCCACGGGCTCCCCTCCACGGCACTCACTTCTCAGGGCAGCCAAGCATCAGTCCCCATGGAAATCTCCCCATGGTGAACTTAGTATCTCTTCCAAGTATCCAAACTTGTCCTTCTTAAGCAACTAGAAGGATTTTTGGCCTCTAAATACAAGGTGTTTAATAAGGATTTCTATTAAGCGTTACTCCTTGGTGTCACGCAAGTGTGATTGAGACATTAAGCCCACCAAGATACCAAACAAATGTAGTCACACAAGCATTATTTAGACCTTGAGGTCCTACTTAGATGTTGATATGAGAAAGAGTCCAAGGGTCATCACTTCCCAAGTAACTACAATTCCCACGTAACCCTTCCTTCAAAGCTTTCACCCATTAGGTATTTATTTATAGTGAGTTATAATGCCAAGGTATTCTAGCTTTACTCACTTTGGGTTGTTCCCTTCTCATGATTGTCACTTGCTTGCAAAAGAAAGCAAATGGTCGAGAAGGCAGGCCCTCTAAAGGTGACACTCAATCAAAACATGACCATGGTATCAAAGATCTGGATTTTTGATCACCCTAAGAAGGATGAGAGCATACTCTCCTACTCCAATGTCAAACTCAACAATCATAGCAAACATACATTCATTCCATCCTATTTAGAAATCATACTAGGTGCCTAAATATTAATTACAAACACAAAGTTTAGCTGTAGTCCAAGGCAACTTGCAAAACCACGAAGTTAGAAGTTTGATATGTTTGATCTTTGACTAGCGAACCTGCATAAAATGTGTTAGTAGTTTCATTTTTTGTCTTTGTCATGCATAATGCCAAGGTGTTGCATGGAGGATTAGTACCAAAGAAAACTAGAATGCAAGAAACAAAATGCAAAACAAAATAATTTGCAAGTAAGAAACACTGCTTTTTACCTTTGTTTCTGACCTTACACATGCGCAAAATGTCTCACACAGGCGTAGAATGATGCAACATAGGCACAGAATGATGCAACATAGGCACAGATCCCTTTGACATAGGTGCAAAAGTCTTTGACACAGGCACAAAATGCTTGACACAGGCACATATTGCTCCTACACAGGCGCAGAAGTTCTCAGAAAGCCCTGCATTACCCTGTTTCTTGGGTTTTTGACCTGCAAATCATCTCAAAGGCACTCAAAAGCATGGTTAGGGGGTTAGTTCACATCGGGTTCACCAATTAATGTAGCTAGGAAATCAGAAAATCATCACAAGCAAGTCAATACTAATCTAGCTCAATCACAAAAGCTCAAATGCAATGATCAATCCTAAAAACACTCAATAAAGACATGAAAGCAAAACATTAGGGATTTGAAAACTAAGCAAACCAAATGCAGATCTGAATGTCTCCTTCATGTGGCTCCATTGTCCTTCTTTCTTCTTCAAATAGCTTTTATTTGTGGATCTCACCTTCAAGTGCATAAACCTAATGTGAAAGCAAGATTGACAAGTAGCGCAAGAATAATCAAAGCGTGATTGATTCGACCAAGTAGTAATCAGGGATTAGGGATCTTGATTGAAGAAATTCATCCAATTTATAGACAAATTGGAGAAGAGATCAAATTAGCATGAAGAGATTCGAATGGAAATTGCAAATCAAGAATGTCAATTATGACAAATTATGACAAATTATGCACTTTCTATGCAAGAATGATTGATTGATAATTTATGACAAATTTCTATGTCAAAATTGATTGATTGTCAATTATGACAAATTATGACAAATTGAAATGTCATTCCCATGAAATTAGGTGAATTAGAAATTAAGAAATTAGGAATTAGAAATTGATGAAAATTAGGAATTAGGAATTAGGAGAAATTAGGTAAATTAATTAATAATTTGTCATTTATTAATTAATTCACAAAAAGAAGAATAATTAGTTAGCCAATTAAATAATCATTTAATTGTGACATGAAGACTTAGGATAAATAAATAATTTATTAATCCTAGAGAGAGAAATGACAAACAAGGTTAAATGATTAAATCATGAAACCCTAGCAATGCAAGTATGACAATTAGGTTGTGATTGAAGGATCGATTTGATCATGATTCTGACTTGATAAATGACCAATGCTGATAAATGATTTGATTGAGAAATGCGCCAATTGACGAGGAACAATGACTAATTGATCCAAATTGACATGATTGAGAAGGACGAAGATCAATGACAAAATTGATCGCAAAATGACAAAATTGACAAGAGGACAAGGATCGATGACAAAATAGATTGCAAGACAAGAAGATTTAAAATGACCATGATCGATGACAAATCGATCGCAAGATGACAAGATTGAAAACAAGAATGACCAATGGCAAATTGATCGCATGATGATAAGATTGAAAACTACAACACAAGATGAAAAGATTGATAAGAGGACAAAACCCTAATTAGGATTGACAATGCCCAATAAATGAACACGCACATTGATACGATAGGATAAGATTGACCAAAATCATGACTGAAGATTGTTGTTGACAAGACCAAATTCGAAAGCAAGATAAATGAAGAATATAGAAGAAGGACTCGATGCTCGCAAATGATAAATACCATGTGCGAATCATAGGAGAAATGTTAATGCGATGCAAAAACCCTAAAATAAGGCAATGTGCAAATGTTAAAGTATGACTCCGCAAGCATTGACCATTTTTAGATGTCTACAGTAGGCACCTAGAGCATGGTATGAATGACTTCATACACATCTAATGAAGATAGGATTTGCTAGAACCAGAGATGACAACAACATTTATCTCAAGTCTGAAGGAGATGAAATATTGGTCAGTGAATTATTTGTTGATGACATTATATTTGGAGGTAATGATGACATGAACAATAGTTTTGCAGATGAAATGAAGACTGAGTTGGAGATGTCATTAGTAGGGGAAATAGAAATTTTCATAGGTTGAACTAATTTTTCCTAGGTTATAAGCATAAAGTCATGTCACACTTTGGGCCAATTGAGGGTAGTTCAGCTGAAGTGAGTCCGACCAGACTACCCGCAGGCCACATGGCACCACGTGGCACCTACATGGCGTTGAAATGGCATTCAGAGTTCATTCAGACTAAGTTCGACCAAACTCAGTCAACTAGACTCCCTTAGTTCAAATGAGTCCATTAAAAAAAAATCAAATTTCTTTTTATAGTTTGAGATAAGGCTAGTCTAGTCGGACTGAATCTAGTCGGACTAGCCTATGTGTCATGTTATGTGGCACAAAAAGGGTGAAAAACTATGTATCTCTAAAACTTTTCACTTTTGCTCAAATTTTCTTCAAGCAGAATATTTTTTAACAGAAATTAAAAAAATGCTCTTTTGTAGAGCTCAAAGTCACGAATCTAGACATATAATTTTTTTACTATTTTGATTAATTTTAAATTTTTTTATTAATTAAACATTGGGAGTATCTTTTTAAAGTTAAAAAAGAGGATAATTAGAAAAAAAAACAAAGCATATTAAATGATATTAAAAAAATTAAAAATTTTATTTTTCGCTAGATGAGAGAATCTTCTTGAAGAGAATTATTATTTTTTTGTTAATGATAAATTTACTAGTCAAAAGGTGACACCGAATGAAAACTATCAAATTTAGCTATGTTGGACTTCAAAATATTATAACGAGAAAAATATACATCAAAATTAAATTTATTTATTTTTAAATACATATATATGTTGTCTATTTGGAAAAAAAAATTAGAAAAAAATAAGTCCATTTTCATTGTTTTTGGTGACGCCAACTAGAACCCCTGATTTTTAGCATGTTTCAGCAATGAAAAATCTGTGTTTGAATTTATAAAAAAAATATCAATTTTTTTTTAATTTTTAAAAAATAATAGACATAAATTTTATTCATATTTTTGCATTTGATCAATTTACATCATTTCAAAATTCAATTTAAAAATGTCACTTTTATGCGGTCAAAGTTAAATAGTTTTAATTGTGTTGGTCGATTCCTTTATAAAAGAGTGACACAACATTGTGCTTTTACCATAGAATAGAAGTTGTTAAATTTACCCCTTCATTGCAATGGTGATCTAGTTTCTATTTGAAGATGTTTCTCCAAAAAACATGATGTTATTTTTAATTCAACAAAGCAAAATGAGTTTTCAACAACAATTGCAATAATTGAACATGAGAATTTGAAAGATTGCAAACTTGAAATTGGTAAAGATGGTTTGTTCTTTTTAGCTTTGCAAAAATTGAAAAATAGCTTGTTCTTTTTATCCTTTTGTACCAAAAAAGGAAATTTGTCTTGTTCTTTTTTAATAGCACCAAAGTAAGTGTGAACTAATCTTACAATAAAAGAAGTTTTGATTTGTTGGTCTTTTTTATTTTTTGCAAGAAAGTAAGGTGAGATTATTTTTAAGGACCAAATGAACAAGTGAGATTCTTTTTAAGTCCCAAAACACAAAAGGAGGTTCCTTTTAAGTGTTTGCAAGAAACAAAGGTGAATTATTTTTATTCCTCTTTGTAAAAGAAAACTTAAAAAAATGAAAAATCTAAAATTCTTACTACCTCCTTCGAACCTGCAAACAAGTGTTAGAACCTGTAAAACCTATTAGCAAAATCAATTGTGATGGTGGGCTTCACAAGCCTATTCTTTTTGGATCTAAGTTACAAATTTTTTAATTCTCTATCTCAAATGTGCCAGAATATATAACAAATGGACTACAAAAGTTTTCAAATGCACTAGAAGAATAATTAGTTGTGCTATAAGATTAGTCAAATGCACTAGTAGAAAATTCAATTGCACTAAAACTCTTTGTCACATGTGCTAGAAGAAAATTCAAATGCACTAGAAATCTCTATGTTTTGGGGGGCATGAAACCCACTGAAACATTTGTGAAAAAGTGGGAGTACCCCATGGTGGGTGCCAAAAATGTATGCTGGAAATGAGGTTTGATCAATCAAGAGTCCAAACTACCTGCATACTAATGAAACGTTGCATAGAATAGATCAAATGAACAAAAGAATTTAGATCATTGGTCTCCTAATATCGTTCCATTGTTCTCTATCTCCAAGGATTCTTCAAATAAAGGTTGTTCTCAGATTTTCTTGAGCACTTCATCTTTAGAATGACTACCTAAAGAATGAGGGATGAATTGACAAACATCTAAATGTAATTGCAACTATGATCTATTGATATGATATTGAAAAGCTATCATATGATAAAGATTATGATGTTGATATGAGAATTATGATAACATGATATGTTATGCTAACATGATCATTTTTAACACTAAAATGCCACTAAGTGATTAAACTTGCAAAGAGGATGCAGAGAAGACTCCTTGATAACCTACACACAATAAAATAGTATAACCTAGATGCAATAACTCGGAACCTTGATAATGAAAAATTGAGACCTATTTATATAAGAAATGGTCAATTGGATGGCCAAGATTTAATTGGCTTGACAAGGGCTAGGATTGAATGATTTTCAATCCATGTGAGACTTTCTACCCAATCCCATGTTGACAAGTGTCACCATGAGAAGGCTTGGGAGGAGATAAAATAATCATTAATTGAGAAGACATGAGGGTTACCCTCATATAGTTGGGTTATTGGATAAAGATTTTATCCAATGACAATAAGATATTGATGAATGGGTAAACTCTTGTGTAGAGTTTGACTATGGTCAAGATGACAAGATATGATGGTTAGTGTGTTGAAGAAGGGAAGTCTTGTAAGAGAATTAAATACTTTTTGGAGACTTTTATGGTTCACTTACTTGAAGGGAGAAAACCCTTAAGCCTTATGTAAGAGCCTTACAAGTTTGGAAGAATTTGGAAGCTAACCTGTTGGAGAAAACAACTTTGAAATGATTTTTAAAGAATTTCTCATATTTTGAGAAGTAGCTTCCTTTTATTTAGGAATGTGACAATGGTTAGAGTAGAATTTGGTTAATTAAGAGGAATTTTGGATGTTATAGAAGAATGATTAGAATGCAAGTGGGTTTTGTAGTTGGTATTTTTAATTAAAATTAAATCATTTATTTCAATTAAGTGATGCAACTTGCATTTGTAGGAAAATACAAGTGGGTGAGGGGATTATAAATAAATATTGATTTATTTATATGGAAGAAAGGATTTAATCAAATGTAAATTTATTTAAATGTGGAAAGGGAATTTAATCAAATAAATATGATTTATTCAATTAATAGAAGAAATTTGCTAGGTGAATTAAATCAAATAAATTGGATAATTTATTTAATTAATTAAAGAAAGGTGGAAAGGGGCTTAATTAATCAAATACTAGATTTAATTAATAGCTAGATAGAAGAAGACTTGATAAAATGTGTAGATGTTCAAAAAAGTAGTAATAACTTGGGCTAAACCAAATTCTTGGAAGGATGGCATTCGTGCGGGGGCTCGCAGGCGGTCGAGCTAGGATTTTATGACCCTGGCTCGTAGGAGGCGCAGGTGTAGGTTTGTGCAGGGGGAGGGAAGTGCAATGGTTTGAGGGTTAGCGGTGGTGGATGGTGTTGAGTAGGGATCGACGGTGGGTGAGAGTGGTGTTTCTGTGAGGAGTGGAGGCTGCCCAGGTGTGGGGTTCTAGATTGTTGCGGCCAGGGACAGTCTCGTTTGACAGGGATCTGTAGCGGGCCCCTCTCTTTTGGGGTATGTGGGAAGGGAGTTGCCTAGGGTGCTGAGCCTCCATGGGGGGCCCTTAGGGTTGTGTGTCATTGCCCCTCTTTTTTTATTTTTTATTTATTTTTTGCACCCGGATGGCGAGTTTTGGTGGTGAGGCCTTGCAGGGTGCTCCAGCCATGGATTTTCGTGCTGCGGTGGGCTCAAAACCCCCACTTCAGAGTATGAATACTTTCAACAATAACATTTTCTCATCCAATTCAGGGTTTGGGACTGCTAGCAGCTCTTGCATTGGGAAGATTAATGGTTGTTTGGAGATGCAATGAGAGGCCAAAGCTGGTTATTCCTCTAGAGATGATAGCTGAAGACATTGAATATTTTTCAAATCACTCACTATACTACAAGTTTTTGGGGATGAGGGTTTCCTTGCAACTTTTGGAAAACTGGGAGTAGAGGACTTGAGCACCGGAAGGGGAAATGGAGATTATGTTGCTGGAAAATAGATATTTCATGGTCTCTTTCAACTGCATGGAGGATCGCAATAGGGTCTTTGAAGGAGGCCCGTATTTTTTCAACCAGGTGGGATTATTCATCAAGCCTTGGCATGCGGGGTTTAATCCTTCACAGGAGCTCCCAAATATGGTTCTAGTGTGGGTTCGGCTACCATAGTTTCTAGTAGAATGTTGTCGTGACGATGTGCTAAGGATGTTTCCTGCTCTGCTTGGGAGGCTAGTGGGATCCTCAATGCAAACCCTGGGGAGAAAGGTAATGAATTCTGCACGTATCTATGTTGAAATTGATCTTAGTAAACCTTTGCCAGATGCTATAGGTATGTGCACAAGCTCTTATTCTTGGGTTCAATAGTTAGATTATGAGACTTTACCATTTCGATGTCGGTTGTGTCATGAGTATGGTCATTTATAGTGCAAGTTCCCTAGATACAAACCAGTGGTGTGACAACCTCAACAGTCTGACCTGAACTTAGTTAGGACTGAGAAAGGGAAAGTTGTCATGTCAGTCGAGGTTGAGGGTGCTGATGGTTTTGTCTTAGTTAAGACAAAGAATAGGATCAGAGGACAAAAGAGGCCCTTATAGGAGAGATGGGAAGAGGATACCTTTAATAGATTTGAGGTCTTGGATGACCTTAGCCATCAGGAAGTAAACATGGGGTTAACTCCTATGGATCAAGGTGCATCAGGGGGGGTCCCAGAAAGTGTAATTGAGGACTCTACCCAGGCCCTGCTAGTGGTTGGAAGCCAACAAATGGAGATGGACCAGCCAGTAGGGGTTTAGTAAGGTTTGGATTCTACTTTTGAGGTGAATTTGATCGAGGGGGGGGCTCTCCGATAGCTTTGAAATTGGAATCAGTTGGGGTTAAAAGTAATAAGTCCTCTGTTCACCTGGGTCTTCATGAGAAATATATTAAGAAAAGTGCTTCAAAGAAGAGATCAAAGGTTGGTAGAAAGAAGGATATGGATAAGATCAGTTGATGGGGGAGAATTTGGTTGAGTCAAGGTTGGTAAAGACCTTGGATTCACACTTTTCCAATCCTCCAAAATGATTATGCTTTCATGGAATGTAAGGGGCTTGAACAGTGGCCCTAGACAAAAAGTTGTTCAGGATTTGATTAGGAATCATTCACCTGATGTCCTATTCTTGCAAGAAACTAAACTTTCAGTGGAGAGTATGTTGGGTTTGGTGCCAAAGCTGTGGGGGCGAGGCGAGTTTTAGTGTGTTGGTGCAGTTGGTTCCTTGGGAGGGGTGGCCTATCTTTGGAACCCTTTAATGTTTTGCCTTGTCTGGTGGCTTGCCTCTAGATCCTTGTTATCTGGAGTGATATCTAGTCTTGAGAATGGGGCATTCATCCTATTTTTGAACATCTATACTCCCACTAATCTTCAGGGTAAGAAAAACTTATGGTCTCATGTTGCTTGTATGCGAAGGCTGGCCCCATTTCATCCTTGGATTATGGTAGGAGACTTCAATGCCATCCTGGAGTTGAGTGAAAAGAAGGGGGTGTTATGTGGTTGGAACCTTCTTCTTTCCTTTTTTAGGATAGCATATCCTTGTTGCAGCTAGTTGACACTAAGCCTGGAAATGGTTTGTTCACTTGGAACAATAGGAGGGTGGGAGAGCATTGGATTGTAGAGAGGCTGGATCATTTTCTGGTGTCTAGTTTTTGGATTGGTGGGGGGTGGTACTCGAGTTCTAAGATTATTGACTGGAGAGGGTCAGATCACTGGTCCATCAAGCTGGTGTCTTCTTCGGCTCGGGTTTTTCGCTCACCTTCATTCAAATTCCAACTTATGTGGCTTTGGGACCCTACTTTGTAGGTTCTAGTTGCGAAGCGGTGGAGGAAAGGAAGGTTGCCCTTTGGCACTACCATGTACTCTTTTGCCAAGCAACTGTAGTTTGTTAAATGTCAACTTAAGCAGTGGAACCGATAGAGTTTCAGGAACATTTTTCATGAGAAGAAAGTTGCTCAAGATGTGCTGAATGGGATCACCAGTGTAATCAGAGAGCATGGTTTGTCTACGGACATGCTTAGGGAGGAAGTCAAGGCTATCAATGTGGTAGAGGAATGGGAGCTTAGGGAAGAAATATACTGGAAGCAGAGAGCTCGTATTGATTGGCTAAAGGAGGGGGACAAGAACACTACTTTCTTCTTCAGCTCAGTGAAAGCATGAAGACATGGAAATTCCATCCCGGTTCTGGTTAATGATAGAGGTGAGTAGTGCTTATCCTTGTAGGAGATATCTAGGGAGTCACTTTAGTTTTTCTAGTCCCTCTTTAGGGAGGACTGTCAGGGGGAAACGATGGAGGAGAATATGGTTTTGGCTTGCATTCCTGCTCTTGTCACAGGGGAGATGAATGAGCAACTTCTGTGACTTATTTTGTTGGAAGAACTTGAGAGGATTGTCTTTAACATGAGGAAAGGAAAATCTCCTGGAGTAGATGGGTTCCCGATTGAATTCTTTCAAGAGTTATGGGATATTATCAAGATGGAGTTATCTGAAGTAGTCTAGGAGTCCCAAAGGAATAAGAAGATGCTTCGGGCATTGAATGCGACTTTCATTGCTCTAATCCCAAAGTGTCATGGGGCCAACCAGTTAGGCCAGTTCCACCCTATCTCTCTCTGAAATGTGATTTATAAGATCATCTCTAAGCTAATAGCTAATAGATTGAAGAAGTGTATGGGGAAGGTTATTTTTGAGGAGCAGAGTGGGTATGTGGAAGGGTGCCAAATTCTAGACGGTGTGATCATCGCTACAAAAACCATTCATTCTATGGCAACCTCCAAGGAAAAAGATATGTTTATCAAGTTGGATATGGCTAAGGCATATGATAGAGTTCGGTGGTCCTTCCTTTAGAAGATCCTCAGGGCTTTTGGTTTTTTTCTGATGAGTGGATCCAGTGGGTTACAAGTTGTGTTACATCTACTTATTTCTTTGTGCTTATCAATGGAGACCATACTGAGTTGTTTGATGCTTCTAGGGGTCTCCGCTAGGGGGACCCCCTCTCCCCTTATTTATTCGTTCTTCTAGCTAAGAGTTTGGGGAGGCTGATTAAGCATAATGTGGGGCTGGGTATTATTTAGGGTTCGAGATGGGGTAATGACTTGTAGCCGCAGTCTCATTTGCAGTTTGTGGATGACACAACCCTTATGAGGCTAGCTAGGATCAAAGAAGCTTCTAATCTATAAAAGGTCCTGGATGTTTATCTTGTGGCCTCAGGCCAGTTGATCAATGAGGATAAATCTTCTATCCTCCTTTTCAACACTCTTGAAACTATTCAAAGGAGGATTTCTCTTATCTTGAGATTCCAAATTGGCTCCCTGCCCTTGATTTATTTGGGTGTTCCTATTTCTCCTGGCAACCCTCCTAAAGATTTGTGGCAGGGTATCTTGGACAAATTTTGCTCGAAGGTTGATCACTAGACTCATAGATGGCTATCCTTTGCGGGGAGGGTTCAACTAATTCTTCCGATCTATCGGTGTATGCTTTAGGTGGCGCCTAAGTGGTTCTTGAAGGGTTTGGATTCTCTGGCTAGGCAATTCTTATGGGTAGGAAATCTCTCCTCTTCCAAATGGAGTCTTGTTAATTGGGATATGGTGTGTAGCCCAAAGTAGTCGAGGGGCTTGGTTTAAGGCAGTCTACTCTTTTTTGGGAAGCTCTTGTAGCTAAATTGTATTGGAGGTGGTGTGTTAAGCAAGATTGAGGCTGGGCTAGGATTTTGGCCAACAAATATATGCAGAGGATCTCGATAGAGGAAATCCCTAGATATCCACTTGAGAGAAAGGGCTCATCGATCTGGTATACTCTCAAGAAGGTGGGTTCTCTCATTAAGGCAGGACTTTTTTGGATTTGCAGAAGGGGGGAAGAGGTCCTTTTCTGGAATGACTCTTGGGATTGATACCCTCCCATCCTGGATCCATTTTCTAACCTTTGGAATGTTAGGATTCCCACAGATACTAAGAGGGGGGGCTGAATTAGTATCTAACTAGTGATAAGAATTTCTTAAATTAAAACATGCAGAACATATTATAACAGTGTACCAGTATGCAAGAAATAATGCAATAAATAGAAATAAGAACATCCACATAAAAGTACACCATAACACAGGATGTTTAATGAGGAAACCCAGTGTGGGAAAAACCTTGGTGGGATTTGTGACCCACAATATTATCTTACTGGCCAATAAGATAATATTACTTACAATAGGGGCCTACACATGTAGGAAGGCCAACTGCATAGAGCTCACTGCTTAATGGGAAGTCTCACTAACTTACAATGTGGATTATACATATCCAATATCTTGTACTACTTCATAATAGAATCTTCAATGCCAGATTTAGTACTGGTTTCTGCTAAGTTCTTTACATATACCCCTTAACCTATATTTCACATAATAGGTCTGCCTAATTTCGCCTTATTATTTTTCCTACATCTTACAAAATGTCCTATAATGACTTCTTCTATATACAAGTCATTTTACAATGATATTGAGTCGGCTTATAAAGTTTATTAAATAATAAACAAAATATATTATGACAAAATCCTATCGGCCTCTGTCCCGGTATACTTGCTTTCTCTATGCTGGTGCTGGTGTGCTGAGTGCTAGTGCAAAGTGTGTTCTATTGATGCCGGTGAATTGCCTTGCCAATGCCATAGGATTGTAAGGTTGCCATCAATGAAAAAACATTCAATCACCTTCAATGTCTCATTGGAGTGTCCATATGCAAACAATCTCCCCCTTTGGCATTGATGGCAACACTCATGAGAAATTTCAAAAAAGTGTTCTCCAAAAAGGTATGTCCAAAAATGTTACCAAAAATGTGTGGTCCCCCTAAGCATATGATTCATGTGATGTTCCTGTAGTGTTTTGAACTTTCTCATACCTCTACTTCCCCTTTGACATTAATGACAAAGGTTGTCAGGATGTTGGTAGAGTTTGTAGTTTCAACCTTGTAATTGGGAGGTTACAATTTGAAAAATATCTCCCAAGATCAAGTTTATACTATCCATAAACTCTTTGTTATCCTTTATTGTTGTCTTAGTTCTCTTCACTGTACTGGTGAGATGCTATAGATGCTCTACTGGTGTTTTGTTTCCCTATATTTGTACCTCAGATACTTCCTTTTGTAGAGATGCTAGATAGTCCAATCTTGGACTTAGTTTTGATCTCAAATGTTTTGCCTTAATCACTATTCTTTCTTTCTCTCTTCCCTATTTGAGCAGTTCTTCCTCAAAATTTGATATCTTCTCCTCAAAGACTAATAGTGTATCAGGTGAGTTGACAAAACTATCTACAAGTTTATTGATCTCATCATGTACCTTGCTCATTTTCTTGTCTATATCTACAGTCAAGAAGTTTGTTTTACAGACATCTTTGTACAAATTTTTGTACTCTTTCAACAAATTACATAATTCTGGTAGAAGTGTGTCAAAATCTCTATTACACTTCTATATTTGCTCATCAAAGAATTTTTGTTTTTCAACTTCTACCTTATCCTTCACTGATTCTTCCTTTATTTTCTCAATATTTTCTAAGATATATTTACACAATGTATCCAGTTTTCCTAAAGAATCTTTGTTATCTATGTTACAGTTGGGAGCAATTACCTTCAAAATTGGTATGGTATCATCAATTGCCTTGTAAGCTTGTGAGCTATAGTCAGTTATTTCCTTGATAAAGTCTAGTAATACCTTAGTCACATTTGTTGATTTGTATCCTGATGATGATCCAACAATCTGAGTACCGGTGGAAGTAACCAAGCTTGTGTTGACCTCTGTTAGGTCTGTTTGTGTCTGCATTTCTTTAAGCACTGGTTTTCCTACTTCACTAGTTGTCAGTGGCACTGTTTCCTTATGTACCTGTTCCTGTGGTTGTTGTTGTTCCGAAGCCTTTAGCTCTGTTTGTTTCTCTGTATGTTCCATTGCCTTAGTTTGTGACTCAGTCTCTGCCTTTTGTTCTTTATGTTTTGCTAGTTTATTTGTTTCTTCAGCTACCGGAGGCTCATTAGCCATATCTGTCTTACCTATTGCATCTTTATCTACCACTATGTTGATCTTTTGAGTATCAACATTCACAGTATATTAAACTTCAGGATTAGGAGTATTATCCTCTATATCCATACTCACATCTATCGGTTGATCTTCTGTAGCTATAGCTATTGTTGTTATTACCAGTGGAGTAATCAAAGGAGGTGGGGGTAAGTTGTCTTTGACTTTGATGTAAGGTGGTCCACCAACTATACCTTTACCCTTGTCTTTTGCCTTCTGATATACTTTTATTGGTCTAGGGCTCATATATTCTTCCTATTTTTCTTTTTCCACTAGGAATATATCCCATGCATTTTCTGTCTCTTCAGTCACCTCTTTGACTCTTCCTACCATTAAAGAAATGTGTTGGTGTGCAGTAGAAAATACTGATCGATTGGCTTCAGCAATTAAGTCATCAATTTCCTTGGGTGAGTTTACTGGGTACACAACAAGTAGTTTTTTTGCCTTGATTTTCTTGTCAAGTTCTACTACTGCTAGTCTTCTTGCTTCTATCCTCTTAAATAGCTCAACTGGAATCTCATTTGCTACTTCCATCCAAAAATTTCTTATACATGTCCATATGCAATATAACACTATTTTCAACTTGTTCTCTTTCATTAGTTGTCAGAGTGTCATATATTTTCTCTATGTTTTTCAATTTTCCTTCCTCTGTAATTTCATTCAACAATACATCAAGAGGGGCCAAGTCTTTGTTTGTCTTCTTCTTCCTTTTGGGTGTCAGTTTCTTCTTTGGTGTGGCCTTTCTTACCAGAGAACTTACTGCTTGTTGCTTTTGCCTTGTCCTTCTGGGTGAAGGTGTGGTTGTCGGTGAGGGATCTCTTTTTCTTACAACTCTTTTAAAAGTTGCTGGCATGTCATTTTCTGAAGAAGCACCTGCCAGTGATAGATGAGTTTTAGGTTGTAGAGTTTCCAACTCATCCTCTGTTATGCCAGTTACTTTTAGTATATCTTCTTGCATGGCTTTTGCTTGTCTAGACCCTTTTCTTACTCTTGCATCAACCTTTTTCAATCTTTTCTTAGATTGTATTTGGCTTTCTATGGTCTCAACATTACCAAATATTTCCTCCTTAGGTTCTTTAGGAGCTTCAAGAAGTGCTTTGGCATATGTTTCAACTATATGATCATCTGTTTCGTAGCCCATCTCTATTACCCAAACAGTCCTAGGGATGACTGCTTCCATCTAGATTTCATCCTTTTTGATTACAAAGTAGATTTCCTTCTTGTATTTGTCAACCATCTTTTGTGATAGTCTGATTCTCTTCTTCATTTTGGCCTTAAATGCTTGGAAAAAGTCATTTATATTCTGTTCCTTGTCTTCTCCCATATTGTTGAATAGATCTGTTAACTATTTACCTACCAGTATATCATAGCCAAGTTCTTTGTAGCCTATACCGAGAACCTATTTGCATATGTGTAGCATTAGGCACACTAACAGATTTCCAAACTTAAAAGTTCCTTTCTTGTCTTTCTTGATCTTTCCAAGATTGTCAATTAGTTCATCCTTTAACCATTCACATACATCAATCTTTGCATTGTCCATGACCATGTCATAAGCACTCTTAATGCATAAACTTGATACTAAGTTAAGTCTATTTGCATGAGTGGTCTTATACCCTAATATCATGCTGATAAATCTCACATTAATGTCTTTTACATCATTTACTCTTAGAGATCTTTTATTAGATGTGGCATCAGTTAAATCTATAACTAGGTCATTGGTTACCTTATTGGTTTTATCTAGTCTTTTACCGGTGGTCGGTAACCGTGTCACAGCTTTCAAAGCTTCCTTAGTGATTTTATGGATTGCATCTAGCCAGAAAAATTCTCCGTGCACACTGCTTAAGACTATCCTAATCACATCCTTGGGAAATTTGGGAATGCTAAGGTTCTCTGTGAATCCTAGGGTTTCAGTGATTTTGTGTTCATCTTTTACTTTACTGGTTTCATCACATATTACAAATTTGAACATTGTCTTAATCTCTTCATCTCCTAGTTCCTCAATGTTGTAGTGAATGTAAATTCTAGGGTCTTCAGCATAAACTACTCCCTTAGGAATTTGAGAAAAAGCACCTAAAGCATCATCTTTCTTTGCTACTCCGGGAATTATTTGAAATATGGACCTAGGTCTTTTTATGATTTCTACAATAGTAGGGTTTGCTACATATTCAATTGCAGAGATGGATGCCATGATTAAATAGCTTTTACTACCTTTGATGGATGATTGCTTGGAGTGTTCTTCTTTTGCTCGAAATGCGTTAGCTCAAAATCTTCAGCTCTTCGTAGGTTTGAAATCTCAGTGAAGTGAAATGGAGCCAAAACTTCAAATTTATAACCTTTATTTGCCATCTACCACATTAAATGTATGTCGGTTAAGTAATAACTTAACATGTCTTCTAGTATATGAGTATCTTTTCAACTTCACATCTCTAACTGAGGGAATAATAACACATGTGTCATTTATTTGCCAAACCCTCAAATAAGATTTCTTCAATTCGATGAAGAACTTCCTGCCAGTGGAGCACTGCTTTGTCCTGTCAGTGCAGTAACACTCTGTTCTGCCGGTGGGGTGTCAATTGATTCTACCGGTGGAGAAGTATTCCCAACATTTAGATCTTCTTTTCTAATCCATTGTTTTGAGAATTCCTACTTTACCTCTTCAACTTTTTCTTTTCCTTTCAAGCTAGTACCTTTGTTGTCTACTGATGTTCCTTTGCTTCTGCAGAATTTTGCAATATGCCCAATCTTGTTACATGCATAACAAGTTACATTGTTTTTCTGAATAGCTTTGCTATAACCTATGTTAGTTTGTGTTCTACATTGATTAGATAAGTGTCCATATCTTCCACAAACATAACATCTTACATTCATTCTACAATTTTCTGAGTTGTGACCAACCTTGTTGCATTTTGAACATTGACCGGTGGGTGTGTTGTTGTTTTGATAACTTCTAGATCTACATTGATTTTCTCTATGCCCATACTTATTACAATTGAAGCATTTTCCATTGAATTTATAAGCATAAGGTTGTCTTACCGGTTTGCTGTGATCTTGAGTATTTGCAGTACCAGAGCTTTCACCAATTTCAAAGCCAATTCCACAAGTATTACCATTAGGTTTTTGAGTCTTCAACAAATCACCAAGTTCTTCTAAGCTTTTCTTGAATTTATCTTTGTGTTGATTTGCAATATCTAGTTCTCTTTGTAAGATCTCTTTCTGTCTCATTAGTTCATTTGAGTTATTCTGTGTATGCATCAAATCTATCTTTAATAGGTCATTTTCATAGCCAAGTCTTGTGTTCTCATTTGCTACATCACTTAGTCTTCTGGTCAGTTCTTCTTCATTCTTCTTTCTATCTTCAATTTCTTTACAAAACCTCATAGTCATATCCTGCATCTCATTCTTTGTTGCCATGTTTTCTTTCTTCAGCTTTCCTATCATATCATTTAGAGTTTCCTTTTCATCATTCTCAATTTGCAATTTTTCACAAAGTTCTCTTCTCTTGTTTCTTGCAGTGGTGAGATTTTCTTGAAGTGCTTGAATGATATCCTGAGCTACTTTTAGATCATCTTCAAGTTTGATGTCTTTTAGTTTTTCTGTATCATAGTTTGAGATGGCTGCTTCAAGTTGCTTCATCAAGTTTTCCATCTTTACCAGTGTCAAGATCTTCCTCAAGCTGTTAGGCTTCTGAAAATAGAGGACCAGGCTCTGATACCAATTGTTAGGATTCCCACAGATACTGAGAGGGGGGGGTGAATCAGTATCTAACCGGTGATAAGAATTTCTTAACTTAAAACATGCAAAACATATTATAATAGTGTATCAGTATGCAAGAAATAATGCAATAAACAAAAATAAGAACATCCACATAAAAGTACACCATAACACAGGATGTTTAACGAGGAAACCTGATGTGGGAAAAACCTCGGTGGGATTTGTGACCCACAATATTATCTTACTAGCCAATAAGAGAATATTACTTACAATAGGGGCCTGCACATGCAGGAAGGCCAACTGCCTAGAGCTCACTGCTCAATGGGAAGTCTCACTAACTTACAATGTGGATTATACAAATCCAATATCTTGTACTGCTTCACAATAGCATCTTCAATGCCAGATTCAGTACCAGTTTCTACTCTATTCTTTACATATACCCCTTAACCTATATTTTGCATAATAGGTCTACCTAATTTCACCTTATTATTTTTCCTACATCTTACAAAATGTCCTACAATGATATTGAGTCGGCTTACAAAGTTTATTAAATAATAAACAAAATATATTATGACAAAATCCTGTTAGCCTTTGTGCCAGTATACTTGCTTTCTCTATGTCGGTGCTGGTGTCCTGAGTGCTGGTGCAAAGTGTGTTCTACTGATGCCGGTGAATTTCCTTGCCAGTGCCATAGGATTGTAAGGTTGCCATCAATGACAAACCTTCAATCACCTTCAATGTCTCATTGGAGTGTCCATATACCAACAGGAAATCTATGTCAGAGGTTTTTGGAGGTGGGATGGTCAAGGGTGAGTGACGTGAAGGTTGTTTATAGGTGTGGTTGGCTGGATTTGGAGCGGTGGAAGGCTCCTAATGAGTGGCTGGTTGTTGGGATGGAGGAAGAGTGTGCTGAGTTACATGGAATTTTGGGGAGTAGACACTGTAGCTCTGTCAAGGGTAGGGGTTTTCTTTCTTGGTCTCCAAATCCTAAGGTTTTTTTTTTTCTATGGCTAGTGGATACCGAGAATTGTTGAATCGAAGACTTGAGGGAAGAGAGGTGAACTAGTGGAAATAGGTGTGGAATAATGCTTCTTGGCCGAAGTGTAACTATTTTTCTTGGACTTTGGCTTTGAATAGATGTCTAACTTGGGACAATATCCACAAGAAGGGATTCTTGGGGCCTTCTATCTGTGTTTTGTGTGGTAACGGGGAGGAAGAATCCTCACACCTATTCTTCAGATGTCCCTTCTCTATGCTTATTTGGCACTATTGGTGGGGGGTGTGGAAGCATCCTTATGTCCATGCAGATTCTCTAGTGGAGTTCTGGAGTATTTTGGGCAGACCTCCTATCCTATCCTCCTTCCTCCAGACTGTCTGGTATATTAGGCCCATCTTCATTCCATGGCAGATCTGGCTCGAAAGGAATAGGAGGATCTTTCATGAGGTCAGATTGTTTGTTCAACAAGTTTGGAATAGGATCATTTATATGATCTGGGAGACAGTGGAAGCTAAATGTGAGGTGAATTTTTTGCTGGGTAGAGATGAGGCAGATATTGTGAGCAGGCTTGGCTTGTAGGAGGTGTCTCCAGCTTCTGCTTATGTTAGGAGAGGTAGACGGGCTATGAAGAAGGTACATAGGGTGGGAAGGTGGATACCCCTTTAGGATGAGTTTATCAAGATTAACACTGATGGCTCATCTAGGGGTAGCTCATGCCTTGCCAGAATAGGTGGTGTTGGCAGAAATAGTAGGGGGAGGTTGTTTTCCTCTTTTCGGTGCATAAAGGATGGTAGTCTAATAATTTTATGGAGGGATTTGCGATTCTCTATGCACTAGAGTGGGCTTGGGTGTTGGCTCGAAGGAAGGTGATTTGTGAATCAGATTCACAAATTGTTGTTAACTTGTTGACTAGGCAGAAGGTGAGTGGGATTCAGTGGTAGTTGGTAGGGATTGTCTAGCAGATTCTCCAAATTAGCTCTTTAATGGAGCAGGTGTCTTTCATCCACATCCCTCGAGAATGGAATAGAGAAGCTGATTGTTTGGCCAAGTGGGCCTCAGAACATGGTAGCGATTGGAAATTTCAAGGTTGGAAGCATCTCTCTGGGGATTACTATCAAGACTTGCAGAAGATTTCCACTGAGGATATGGAGGGTTTTGAAGCTAAATGATCTGAGGCTATGTTGGTGGTTTTTTTCTCTGGGGCCTTGGGGCTCTGGTTCTCTTTGTAATTCTTGTGTCTAATTTTCAATAAATTTTTTACCCTTTTATTCAAAAAAAATAAAAAATAGATAGATAGAAGAAATGGTAAATTAATTAAATATTTAATTTAATTAATATTAAGATAAATGATAATTAAATGGATGTAAAACTCATTGAATTAAGCAGACAAAAATAGGTGTCTAAAGTAAACTTCAATTGCAATGTACATTTATATGACATAGATTTCTCTAAAGACCTTGGATAAGTGCACAAATATGAGTTGAGATCTACTAGAAGTATTAGACTTAGTCAAAAAAAGAAAAATTGGGACATAAGAAAAGGGATGGACTTTCTTTTTACAAAACATGATCTCATCATTCTTTTAGATCTTGAGCCAAAATTTGGAATAAGGTCCCATTTTATGGCGAGTGCCAAGTAAAAAAACGGAAATGGGGCCTAGTTCAGTACTAAATAGGATACCATTTATTACTAAATAATGTGATCCTAGTCCTTAAATGTATTTTTTTTAAATGTCTGCGATGTCATTTTTCAACAACATTGACCTCACAGCAAATGGGATCCTACTCCATGTCACCCAAATTAGGCCACAAGCTCCCTCTATCCTGGTGATTTTTGTAATTTTTGTTCCATTTTACTGCTATGTTTTCATTAGAAAAATAGATTTTTAGTTTTTTTTTAAATATTATGATTTAGCAATGTAGGATCAAAATATAAATGTAAAATGTTTAGTTTAGTTTAGAAAATACATGCATGGATTTTAAATATCATTTTAGATTCCTCAATATTACATGAGCTAAAAAAATATATTTGAATGCATGATTTTTTATGCTCATTATCTAATAAATATAAATCCTACTATAAACCATAAACCATAAACCAAATGAAAAAATATAACATGAATTTGAATATTCATTACATAATAAACATAAACTTTTAACCATAAACATTTAAAAAAATGAACAAATATAATATGAATTTTGATATTTATTGTGTAAGAAATATAAACCCTAAACCCTAACCCATAAAACAAAAGGAAAAATATAATAATTTAATTGAATATGATTAAATGTGAAAGTTGATAAATTTTGATTAATAATCATTTGAAACCCCGAAATAAGATAATTGAATAACTTCTTATAAAGAAAAACACTCTTTTTGTTTATCAATTTGTGTGCCTCTATTTCTTAAATATTTAAAAAACTTCTTAAAGCAATGTTCTAAAAAATATGTGTCACGCTCTTTATCATCACTAACATAGAAGTGTCTCTTAATGTTTGAAAATTTTGTGCTTTCCACTTTCCAAGAAAACCATGATGTATGTATGGATGTACAAATTTACAAAAAAATTCTATAAATGTTCCAATAAGTATATGCTCTTCTACATAATATAACTTCGTTGATTCTTTACCATAACAAAATTCAAACCTTTTGTAGTTGTAACTCTTAGAATTTACCATCTTTGTCATGTCAATATCTTCATTTCTCAAGTGCAATTTAGCCAAATCACTACAAGTTTCACAAACTCCTTATATGCAATCTATTTGACTAGTTGTATTATCATTTGATTTATCACATAGGATGGATGCTATGAATTGAATTGTTGACTTAGGAGGAGAATTTTGAAAATCATCACTTTTTTCTCTATTCTTTCAAAACACTTGATAGTACAGATCAAATTTAATATGATAGCGACAACAAGTTTCAAAAAAAATGTTCATCTTCACATAAGATGGCCTTAAACTTTGAAACATTGTTTGTCCAATCTTTAAATGTGAGTATTTAAATTAGAAAATATTACATATAGTTCATATTTTGTTGTGTATAGAACCAATCTTTTACATGAAGATCATAATGATTGGACCAAATCCTACATTTGATAACATCTCTACTATTTGAAGAAGGACGAGTATTATCATTCCAAAAATTTGAGACCAAGTTTCTAACATCATCTTCAATCCTGTCAAAACAAGGAGCTCTACACATAATTAGCCCATTTCCTTCCAAGGTACTATCATCCAAAATATTTATCCTTTTCACATATTTTGATATTGTCTTTTTACTAAAACCAACCTCTATTGAAAGTGAAGAGATTTATATTTTTTGGGACATTTTTAAATTTAGTATAAATGTCAACATCACTCTTGTTAACATGGTCTTATATACTGATTGATATTTTTTCCCAAAGGAACCCAAACCGTTCATAACATTTTCAACAATAGATTTTTTTAACTAAGAACTTCTCCTCATTTTAATTATTGTATATCTACACCCAATGAATTTAATCATTTTTAAACTCATTATTAATAAGTACAATTAATAATAGTTGGGATTTATCTAGTGCATCAAGATTTTCAAAATGAGAAACTATTTCCTTTGCACTTCTATTCATGACCTCCTTTTAGTATTTCAAGCAAATGATCTATATTTTATAAGAAATATTTTTCTTCACCTATTTAGCTAGATTCACAATATGCTCATACATACCAATAGAAGGAAGCAAACCTAACCCCTCTCCAACCTCAATTGTTTGGACTTGGGCCTCCTCACTAACTTCAACCGTGTGTGTGTGTGAGAGAGAGAGAGAGTGAGTGTGTGACAATGAGAGAGAGAGAGAGTGGAAAAACTTTAGAGTCTAAAGAGGGAAACAGTGAGAGAGAGAGAGAGAGTGGAAAAACTTTAGAGTCTAAAGAGGGAAAGAGAGAGAGGTCCTAAAAATACTTAACATGAGAGATTGAAAAGACCAAACACTTTGAACAAGATTATTTTTATTGCACTAATTCCAAATGTTTGTTGATCTAAGATTAGGACAAATACTCAAAATTGTGTGTGGCGGTTTGAAAAACATATCCTTCAATAGATAACCCTTCTTTTATAAATATGTTAGGTTATTCATCAAACCTTTACTATGTTTGATACTTTAGAGGAACTCCAATAAAAGGTTCTTATTTGGGCATGTATCCCTTGGATCTTGTCTATACTCAAAATGATGGTGAAAAAGTTCATTACTTATGCCTATATTTGTATTGAAATAGAATTATATTTACTTCTACTAGACTCTATGGAAATTTGATTGGGATATACTACTTGGATCCAATAGTTGGATCATAAAGCTATTCTATTTAGATGATGACTATGTCATGAGTATAGACATCTACAGAGAAAATATCCAAAATTGAACTTTGTTGAATCTTTATTCAAAGTGCCTCCTCATCAACCACTAAAATTTGATAAAGGGACAACCCATTTGGTGGATGGGGGCATAGATAAGGAGTTTTTTTTATTGTGATGAAGCCTTCAAATAACAGAAGAGGCCAAATTATACTTTAAATTCTAAACAAATTGAAGGATTGTTAAATCCCTTTGATAGCTTGAATGACTTAGAATAGTTTGATTGGATGCTCAATAGGATGAATTTTGTTGAAGATATATTGGAAGAGGTTCATGAATATCCTAGGGAGGTCACCATCTAGGGTAATTCTCAGCTTACATTGTCTACTACTCACATGGATATTAAAATTGGGATCAAGAGGTTATTGGTAATTTGGAGACAACAAAGAATTAAAATTTGAGAGTTGAGTCTGACTTTGTTTGCATTATTCCCTTGTTAGTGACATTGGGTCAATAAAAATGCAATAAAAATCTTCCCACTCTAGTGCTTCAACAAAATAATTCCAAAAAGGGCGGGCTAGACAAGCCCCCTAAAGTGGCTTGAAAGAAAGACCAAGATAAGATAAATTTGATGGGTGAGAATTTGGTTGAGTCAAGATATGTTAAGTCAGTTGATTTTTATTTCTCCAATGTTAAAAAATGATAGGATCCTCTCATGGAAAGTAAAGTTCATGCTCCTAATATTTTGTTTATCTAGGAGTCAAAGTTGTCTATAGAAGTATATTTTACATTGTTTCAAAATTTTGATGTAGTGGTTATTGTTAATGTATTGGTTTCCAGTGAAGTATTGTTTGTTTTGCCTAGTTTTGGGACTGATAAAATACTTGTCCTATTTAGTGGATCTCTAGTAGATATTATATGTTATTTGTGGCTTCTAACCTTGTTTCTAGAGAAATATTTCTTTCTACTAATTTTTTTGTCCTTGTTGACACTCTTGGAAAATCATTCCTTTGGTCTCATATTTGATATGTTTGGTCCTAGGCTCTCCATTACTATTGGATAATGGATGAGGAATTTAATGCAATTACTAATCTAGAGGGAAAAAGGGGTGGGTTGAATAAGATTTATCCCTCCTCTTAGGCCTTTAAGTATAATAGTTTCCTCTCAGAATTGATTGATATTAAGCCTAGTAATTGTATGTACACCTAGAACAATAAATGTTGAAAGGATTCAATATCTAAATAATTGGGTAGGTTCTTAGTCTACAAATTTTGTATTGGCAACAATTGGAATACCAACTCTAAGATTCTAGAATGGAGGGGATCTAACTATGACCCTATCAAATTGTTTTCTATATTATTTGGTGACTCTAAGAATACTTACTTCAAGTTTAAAATTATGTGGCCCTACCAAGGAATCCATTAGATAAGAAGTTGAAGCTTTTAAAGAGCTTGTTGAACTATAGGAAAGGGAGGAAACTTTTTAAAAATATAAGTTTTGGATAGATTAGCTACAAGATGGAGATGGAAATATATGGATTTCTTCTTTAAAACTAAATGAAGCTCAAAAGGCATGGGAACATGATGTCCTCTATTATGTTTGTTCATGGGGCTTAATTATCTTTCCTTCAAGATATCTCTAAGATGGATATTGTAGTTATATGGAGCCTAATCAGACTCGAAGGTTAAATTTTTCCTACTTCTATTGGCATAGTTTCCCCCCATATTTTTTGATGAGGGTTAGGAGGTACCACCTCCAATATGGGGTTAAGGGGAAATGCCCCTTGCGAGGTCGAGGAGAAGTGCCCCACAAGGCCAAAAAGACCTGTATTATTTTATAAAGGTACCAGGTTTTAATTTTCTATTGGATGACATGTTGTAACCCTAATTTTGTAACCGACATAAGTCTTGATAAAAAGGCTAAGGGTTAGGTTTTTCTATAGAGAATTTTGTAGCATTTTGTAGTGGTATTGAGTTCCAAGAGGATTGTTGGTTGTAATAAGTTTTGATTTACTAGATAATTATATTGGCTCTTTCTTTGGTGGATGTAGCCTAAGATTGGGTGAACCACATTGAATATTGTCTCTTCACTATTATTATTTTTGTGCTTTTGATTCCTGTGTTTAATATTTATCTTCATATAATTGATATTTTCTACATGCAATTCCTAACAAGTGTTAGATATTTTTCTTTCATGTTTATGGAGGATTATACTCTTGTGGATGAAGAGAATCAGAGTTTTTACTATATTCCTTATGTCATGTCCAGTGAAATGAAGAAAGGGAAAGCCACTACGCTTGACAAATTCCCAATAGAGTTCTTTCCAGAATTCTAGGAGATTATCGATTATGATTTGTTGTAGGTGTTGCAAGAGTTATAGAGGAGAAAGTAGATGTTGACATGATTAATGAAACTTATATTTCTTGTATCCATTCCAAATAGAGAAGAGATAAATTTTTCTTTTCAATTTCTTCTATAAGATCATCTCTAATATATTCATAGAGAGACATAAGCCTTGGCTCAATACTATTATATTTTACAAGAAGGGGTTGTTGTGGTTGTATTTTTTTTTGGATGATGTTGCCATTTCTTTTAAGGTCATAAATTCCCTGAAGATCTCCAAGGAGAAGGAAATGTTGATAATATTATATATGGCCAAAGTGTATAATAGTGTTAAGTGGTATTTTATATACAAACTTGTCTTTGCCTTCAGCATTGGCTTAGATAACATTAATTGGTGATGAGTTGCATCATGACCGATTCCTACATAGAATAACAAATAGTGAGCCTTCATAGTTATTTTTTGCCTCTAGAGTAATTTAGTAGTGGGATCCTCTATCAGGTATGTGCAAGATCATGGTGGGCCAA
This sequence comes from Cryptomeria japonica, assembly GCF_030272615.1. NCBI lineage: Eukaryota > Viridiplantae > Streptophyta > Pinopsida > Cupressales > Cupressaceae > Cryptomeria > Cryptomeria japonica. Next base: position 86,813,979 of record NC_081415.1, read on the forward strand.
ACAAGCCCTTAAGTGGAAATGAAAATAAGAAAACAAAGTTAGGCAACTTGATGTAAAAATTTAAATAAGCTACCAACATTATTTAAAAAATATCTAAGAATAAAATTTATAGGAAATTGAATTTAGTTTCTAAGCTACTAGTTGTTTTTTGAAAAAATTTAAATCTTTTTGACTAAAATTTGAAATTTCAATGCAGTAGTACTAAAATTTCAGGAAAAAGATACGAAGCGGATGTCTGTCTGACAAACCTAATCACAAAAAAATCATAATGTTTTCTTATAATATTAGAATTATAAGTAGGAGAATCATGTTCGGATGTGACACATTTTTTTTTGTTTTTGTTTTCTGAAAAAAATAATTAATGAGTTTTTTACTACAACTTTTAAAAAATATAAAAAACTCATATGTTTGACCACCATAAATTTGTCAAAACTCTATGAAATTCAATTTTTTTTGTTTAATTCTATAGTATATGAAGCATAGAATGTGACACATGTTTTGAATTCAAAAACTATGATATCATTTAAAAGTTATAAATATTTTTCAATCGACCTATCAATCAGAACTTTAGTCAAAATATCACCACTCTTTGGTCCCTCATGATCCTGCACATACCCTATCCCCTCATCTTTTTATTATAATGGCTAACGGTTTAGGATGGATCTTAATATCCTAGGTGTGAGAAAGGCTTATTTATGGTTGGAGATGGGATGACTTATTAGAACCATAGTTTATCTACAACTTGTGATTGATACTGATTTCATGGGAAAGACATGAATTAGGGAAGAAACTAATATTAAAAGATCTTTGAATATCTATTTGGCAGCTTTGGTGCAAAAATTAATGAACTTTTCTATTTATCTCTTCAATATTTCCCCTCATTCAAACGAGTATTTTTCAAATCCTTTGAATCTAGGTTGGTTCTCTTTGATAGTTCTGATACTAATTGTAAAGTACTGATGCCAATAGCTAACAAAATGAGAGGGGGGGGTGAATCATACAAGCTTAAACTTCCATGAAATCAACAGATTCAACCTCGGTAACTTATGCTTCAGAAATATAACCAAAAACTGCTAAACATGCAAACTCATAAACACATAATCATCACAACACATATAACACCAGATTTAAAGTGGAAACCCAAATAGGGAAAAACCACTGTGGGATTTCAGACCCACTAAGAAATATACTCTTCTAAAATATGCTCGGTTAAAAGAAAATCCTGTTAAAGATTACAAACACATTGCTAGATGTGACTCGGTTAAGGGATTTCTCTCAGATCTGTTAGGATCTTCACTTTGTTAGAAGTGACCTTGTCAAAGGATTTCAAACACTCATTTAGAATGTTATCTTGCTAGAGGGTTTACAAATAAGACTGTTAAGTCCACTCGGTTAGGAGATTTTATGTCACTTACAAAATAATAGTAATAAAAATCTATCTCCAACTTCACATCTAAAATGTTAAAGTAGATTCTTATTTGCTCAAAACAATCTAGTCATAGGACTTATCTTGTCCTTCTGCTAGGCTTCCTACTCTATTATTCAAATAGGTCTTCAAGCTTCTATGCTTTGTAATCACTATGTAGCATCCCTGTGCTTACACTTGCCCGCATACATTGTTTACCAATAATTTCTTATTTATAAACAATTCTAACTGCTAAATCTCCTTGATCACATTTCCCATGATCAATCTTAGCCATCGAATCTTCATTCTTGACTAGGTTTAATGCATCTTTCGATCTGAAAATGTTTTACCTTGCCTCAGGACTTGCATTCCTTTCTTGGAACTTGCACAAGGTTATTGCGGTTCAATCTGCGTTGTAGATCTTCCTATCGATTTTTCATTGCCATAGATACTTAACAAACTTCATGCGCAACATTCCAATCATTTATTTATACATCTCCAACTCATCATTGTCCTTCATTAAATAATGCTTGTAATCATCCAATGTGCTCTGTCATAACTTGGTTGCAACTCAATAAATACTAAATCTTACTCGGCAGACATTCCGCCTTCATTAACTGATATCGATAACCTTAGGGTTTACTGACTAGGTTCTTTGCTCAGTGACATAGTATAGTATTAACCTTTCAATCAACAACATATGTAGGATATCAAAACAATATAAATATCATGATCTCATCATTGTCTAACTCAGTAATAGTTGCCCATTGAATAACTTATTTCTCCCCTTATTCATCACATTCTTTTTGTGTCACTTAACGACCACTTAATTCTCTTCAAATCAATATTCTCAAGATATGGCAACATCATACTGAATCAGAAAATCAATTTCTTGACATCAATGAGAAAATAATGTTATAAAGATAGTTATCATCCTTTTTCAATTATATCAAATAGTCTTCAACAACCTTCTCAATATCCTTAATGAATATCAACAATCTCCCCCTTTGGCATTGATGGCAAAACCAACAATTAAATGGTAATACCAACAAGATATTCAAATTGATTCGGATTCAGATTGTTGTTAGACTTCTCTTGTTATCCTTGAGCTGTTTCAATCTACTGAAGTCTTCTCCCTTTAGTAATCTTCTCCCCCTCTCATTAGCCTTCCATTCTCTTCTTCATTTAGGATTTTACCATTTAGTCTTCCATTTAATCTTCTCCCCCTTTTGACAACAATGCCAAAAAGTAAAAGAACTAAATCATTTTTTCTTCTCCTGTGAAGTGATTTTCCTTGCTGTGTATCATCTCAGTCTCGTTCAGAGCAACTTGTCTCTATTCACTATTTCCTGCACAACTTTAGGTGACCTCCTAAAGTTTAAATCTGCATCAATCCACACATAATATTCTGTAGATTCATTGAATTGATGCTTTCACCGAACTCGGTCAGTGAGTAGAAGATAGGGTTAGGACCCCTAACTTGCTTCTGAGATACTCAAAAGTGTCCCTTGGCAGTGGCTTTGTGAAGATATCTGCTGATTGCTCCTTTGAACTGATATATTCCAACACAACTTTCTTCTCTTGGACTTCTTCTCTGAGATAATGATACTTTATAGATATATGCTTTGTCTTGGAGTGCATTACCGGGTTCTTTGAAATGTTAATGGCACTAGTATTATCACAGAATATAGTTACTAGCTCGGTAACTCTCTCATTTATACCTTCCAATAGTTGTTTGATCCATGCTATGTTGGTACAATTCAATGTTGCAGCAACATATTCAGCTTCTATTGTTGACTGTGAAATACATCCTTGTTTCTTGCTAAGACAACTTACTAATCTTTCTCCTAAAAAGAAAGCTCCACCACTTGTGCTTTTCTTGTCATCAATGTTTCCTGCCCAATCAACATCAGTATAAACTTTTAAATCAAAATCATTCCTCTTTTCATATACTAGGCCATAATCTTCAGTGCCTCTCAGGTATCTGAAAATTCTCTTGATTGTTGTTATATGGGTTTCCTTGGGATCTGCAGAGAATATTTCTACAATACCTACTGCATGTGCTATATCCGGTCTACTATGCACAACATATTGCAACTTTCCAATCATAGATCGGTAAAGTGTCTCATCAATAGATGCAGATTCATCATTCTTTGATAGTTTACAGTTAGTAGTCATAGGAGTACTTACTGGTTTAGAATCCTCCATTCCAAATTTCTTCAATATTTCCTTTATGTACTTGGATTGAGTAATGAAAATCTCATCTTTCATTTGTAGTATCTGTAAACCTATAAAATATTTTATCTCACCGATTAGTGACATCTCAAATTCTTTGCTCATTTCATTTCCAAAGTTCTTGCATAAGGAGTCACTACCACAAAAAATAATATTATCAACAAATATGGCTGAGATCAGTATACCATTGTTCTCATCATTCTTCATGAACATGTTGTTGTTTTCACTAGTCCTTATAAAACCAATCTTGATCAAATAAGAGTGCAATCTCTCATACCATGCTCTAGGTGCTTGTTTCAGACCATATAAAGCTTTGTTTAGTTTACATACTTGATCTTTATTCTTGTCTTGAACAAATCCTTCATGTTGTTCAATGTAAACTTCTTCTTCTAGTATACCTTTCAAAAATGCAGATTTAACATCCATTTGATATGCCTTGAAATTTTTGAAAGTGGCATATTACAACAATGTTCTTACTTCCTCAAGTCTAGCCACAGGTGCAAAGGTCTCACCATAATCTATTCCTTCTTCTTGAGCATAACCTTTGCAAACTAGTCTTGCTTTGTTGTGAATGACCTCACCTTTTTCATTTAGCTTGTTTCTAAAAATCCACTTAGTATCGATTACATTTTTGTCCTTCGGTCTTGGGATCAGTGTCCATGTGTCATTCTTCTTGATTTGATCAATCTCTTCTGTCATAGCATTTACCCAATCTTCACTATTAAATGCCTCTTTTACTATTCTCAGTTCAAATTCAGAAATCAAACATGTGTTTTGTCTTAGTTTGTTCCTTGTCATCACTGGATCATCGTTGTCTCCTATAATCTGACTTGATGCATGATGTCTTATGACATATTTGGCTAATATAGGCTTGGCAGACTCTGTATGATCTTCTTCATCACTCAGTAATTGGACATTCTCTTCATTTTCTTCAGCAGCTTTTTCGGTAGGACTTCTCAGTTGAAAATAAACAAATTCTTCATAATTTTCTAGTTCTTTGGAATTTCCTTCATCATTTCTTTCTACAAATTCATTAATTTTCACATTTGCACTTTCTACTATTTTGTTTGATGATTTGATCAGACATTTAAATACTTTACTTCTAGAAGAACAACCAAGAAATGCTCCTTCTTCACTTTTCTGATAAAACTTTCCATTTCTATCATCTTTGTGAACACAACGTCTACCTACATTAGGTTTCTTGTAATACTAGATCTCATATGGTGTCTTCATAGTTCCTTTCTTCAATTGAACTCGGTCCAGGGTGTAAACTACAGTGCTGATTGCTTCTCTCCAAAATGTTTGAGGTACCCTCTTTTCTATCATCAGGGTTCTAGCACAATCCACAATTGATCTGTTTCTTCTCTTGACTATCCCATTTTGCTAAGGTGTTCTTGGTGCAGACACTTTCCTTTTTATACCATGATCATTGCAAAATAAGTTAAATTCATCAAAAGTGAACTCTCCTCCTCTATCAAATCTAAGACATTTCAGTTGTCTTCCTGTTTCATTTTCAACTCTTGCCTTGTAACATTTGAACATTTGAAAAGCTTCTGATTTTTCTTTTAAAAACATGACTGACATCATCCTTGAGTAATCATCCACAAATAATATGAAATATTTATCACCATAATAACTTTGAACTTTCATAGGGCCACACAAATCAATGTGTACTAGATCTAAAATTCCTTTATTAGTGTAGGACTTACTTGTAAAGCTTGATCTTGTCATCTTACCCATCTGGCATCCTTGACATATAGCATTCTTAGGTTTTTCAAGACTCGGTAGACCTCTTACTCCATGCTTCTTACTTATTTTGATCAGATTATCAAAATTTACATGACAAAACCTTTTATGCCATAACCAGGTATCATCTATCTTAGCATAAAGACACTTGTTCTGAGTTGAGTCAAGATGAAATGTATTACCTTTTGTTTGTATCCTAGTAGCAGCTAACTTTCCATGCTTGTCATGAACTTTGACAATTCCTTTTTGAAATTCTATTCGGTATCCTCTATTGTTTAGCTATTTTACACTCAACAAATTGTATTTCAATCCTTCAACCCAATATACATCATCATATTTAGCATTGTCAATAAGTGTTATAGATCCTTTACCTTTCACTAGACATGGTGCATCATTACCAAATCTTACATAGCCTCCATCATAGACATTGTGTTATAAATAAGAATCATTATTATTTATGTGAGATACTAGGGCTTTCTTTTCATACCTTTCTTCATTAGATCCATCTTTAATAGCCACATAAACAACTTCCTCAGTATCAATTTCATCAGATTTGTCATCGTTGGATTCCTCATCAGCAATTAAGCATGTCTTTCTATCTCTCCTTCTGAAGTCATAGTGTCCTATTTATTGGTTGTCTTTCCGCCTATCTTCTTGGTATTCTCTCTTTTCACTAGATTCTTTGTCAAGACAGTTAGAAGCCATATGTCCTATTTTATCACAATTGAAACATTTTAAAGGTGGCTTTCCTTTATACTTACCTTTTCCTCTCGGTAACCTTCTAGCTAATAATGCTTCAAATTCTTCTTGCTTCTTGATTTCCTCATACAGTTTGTGGACTTTTTCCATGTTCTTGTGAAATCTTTCACTAGCTCCACTGTGATCCCCTTCAGAGTACTTACTCATTCTATCATTGTAATCATCAGGTTCACCAATATGAAAAGAACTAAATGTAGATTATACTTTATTTACCAAAGACCCACTGTTATCAAAACTACTTAACTCAAATGCATGTAGCTTACCAATAGTAGCATCCAAAGAAATTGGCATGTTAGGTACAAACCTCAATTCATTGATTGTAGAGACTCGAATAGCATAATCAGGTAGAAAGGTTCTCAACAACTTACTTGTTATATCCTTTTCTTCAATAGTTCCTCCTGCTCCTTTAATTTGATTTACAGTCTCCTTTAACCTTGTACTTTATTGTGTTATGTTCTCACCTTCATTCATTCTCATGGATTCAAGTTGTCCTCTTAAACTATCTACTTTTTCTCTTTGAACTTGTTCATCATCGCCATATATAGATATGAGCTTAGTCCACATTTCTTTTGCATCATTGTAGCCTTCTAGATCATTAAACTCTGAGTCAGTCAATGCTGAGGTTATTTCAATCATAACTTGGATATGTTCTTGCTTTGCCTTTATCTCTTCCAAGGTCATTGGATTGGTGCTCGGTGCAATGTAATCATTCTCCAGATAATATGTTTCATATTCTCTAGTTCCTGATAAATGCAGCTTCATCCTTTTCTACCATGTGGAGAAACTTGACTTGTTCAGCTTTGGTGCATCCCTTTTATACATCTTCAAATCTTTGCCTCAAGTACCTTTAAACTTTTTCTTCCAGAGTCCTTAAATCTGATACCAATTGATAGTTTTGATACTAATTGTAAAGTACTAATGCCAATAGCTAACAAGATGAGAGGGGGGGATGAATAATACAAGCTTAAACTTCCATGAAATCAGCAGATTCAACCTCGGTAACTTATGCTTCAGAAATATAACCAAAAATTGCTAAACATGCAAACTCATAAAGACATAATCATCACAACACATATAACACCAGATTTAATGTGGAAACCCAAATAGGAAAAAACCACTATGGGATTTCGGACCCACTAAGAAATATACGCTTCTAGAGTATGCTCAGTTAAAAGAAAATCCTGTTAAAGATTACAAACACATTGCTAGATGTGACCCGGCTAAGGGATTTCTCTCATATCTGTTAGGATCTTCACTTTGTTAGAAGTGACCTTGTCAAAGGATTTCAAACACTCATTTAGAATGTTACCTTGCTAGAGGGTTTACAAAAAAGACTGTTAAGTTCACTCGGTTAAGAGATTTTATGTCACTTACAAAATAACAGAAATAAAAATCTATCTGCAACTTCACATCTAAAATGCTAAAGCAGATTCTTATTTGCTCAAAACAATCTAGTCATAAGACTTATCTTGTCCTTCCGCTGGGCTTCCTACTCTGTTATTCAAACAGGTCTTCAAGCTTCTGTGCTCAGTAATCACTATGTAGCATCCCTATGCTTACACTTTCCCGCATACATTGTTTACCAACAATTTCTTATTTATAAACAATTCTAACTGCTGAATCTCCTTGATCACATATCCTATGATCAATCTTAGACATCAAATCTTCATTCTTGCCTAGGTTCAATGCATCTTTCAATCTGAAAATGTTTTACCTTGCCTCGGGACTTGCATTCCTTTCTTGGAACTTGCACAAGGTTATTGCAGTTCAATCTGCGCTATAGATCTTCCTATCAATTTTTCATTGCCATAGATCCTTAACAAACTTCATGTGCGACATTCCAATCATTTATACATCTCCAGCTCATCATTGTCCTTCATTAAATAATGCTTGTATTCATCCAATGTGCTCTGTCATAACTTGGTTGCAACTCAGTAAATACTAAATCTTACTCGATAGACATTCCGCCTTCATTAACCGATATCGATAACCTTAGGGTTTATCGACTAGGTTCCTTAGGGTTTACCGACTAGGTTCTTTGCTTGGTGACATAGTATAGTATTAACCTTTCAATCAACAACATATGTAGGATATCAAAACAATCGAAACATCATGATCTCATCATTGTCTAACTCGGTAATAGTTGCCCATTGAATAACTTATTTCTCCCGTTATTCATCACATTCTTTCTGTGTCACTTACCGACCACTTAATTCTCTTCAAATCAATCTTCTCAAGATATGGCAACATCATACTAAATTAGAAAATCTATTTCTTGACATCAATGACAAAATAATGTTATAAAGATAGTTATCATCCTTTTTCAGTTATATCAAATAGTCTTCAACAACCGTCTCAATATCCTTAATGAATATCAATAATCTCCTTTCTACTGAAAATGCCAACACTCTTCCTTTTGTTGATTTGGGCAATCCTCTCTAAGTTGGACCCTTGCCTAGGGAGGCTTGGCATAATCTATTAAATAAATTCTAAAAAAAAGTCAGCCATTGAACACTTGGATAGCTTTCTTTTGTTGGTAAAGTGTTGCTTCTAAATATTCTAGTTCAAGTGCTTCCAATTTATATATGTATATTGTAGATCACTCCCTTTAGATTCATTGAGGATCTAGATTCTCTTTCAAGGCTACTCTTATGAGCTTGGTTAAGTTGAAGAATATTTGTATATTAATTAGGATCAATTCTTTAGTAGAATTAGTATATTAATTAAGATCAAGAATGGGTCAAGATCATCACTACCAAATATTTGAAAAGTGAGAGGCATGAAGATGTTGCTTAAGTTTTCTTTGTGGGTAAAGGTTCTATGATTTGTGATATTCTTAAAAAGGGAGCAAACTTGATTAAGTATGGTCTATTTTAGTGTGCAATAGGTGATATGATGCTATTTATTAGCATGATTCCTAAGATGGTTTTCCCTATTTGGGTTAGTTATCCACACATGTGAGGGCTATGTTGTATTTTATTGGAGGTTCCCTAGGCCAAAGTGGGGGATTTTAATGTTGTTTAGTGATTGGCTGAGGTTGAGGTGCATAGGTGGAAGGAGTTCGTTGAATGAGTAAAGGGGGTTTAACTAAGAAACATGAGGAGGTATCTTGGATCTTAGAAGGAAGTGTTTGTAGTTCTCTAAGGAGTGGAGATATCTTGTCTTGGATCCCTAATTTGAGGGCTATTTTCTTTGTGCAGTCTAGCTATTAGGAATTTCACCACCAAAAGTATGAGGGAGTTAAGATCCCTTGGTGGAACAATTTTTGTTGCCCTAAATGTAACTTATTTTTATGGTTCTTCACTCGCAATAGATTCCTAACTTGGTACAATATTCAAAAGGAAGGATTTTAATGACCGTCAAGATGTTTCCTCTATGACACAACCAAGATGAATGCTCCACCTATATATTTCTCTAGTGCACTTGATATACTCTAGAGATATTTGTCACTTAGGTTGGGGCATATGGAGAGAGATGTGTATGCATTCCTCTTCCCTTACTAACTTCTCGCGAAGTTTTGGAAGGCCTCCATCCAAAACCTTTTTTCTATGTAAGTAGCTTGGACTATTGGGCACTGTTGCATCTTATGGAAAATTTGGCTTGAAACAAAAAAAATAATCTTTGAAGGAAGGATTTTGGGTACTCAACAACTTTGGATTATGATTTTGGACATGATTCAAGAAACTATTCTTGCTATGTGTGAGGAATCCATCCAATTAGAATCTAGAGAAATTTATTTGATCAAGGGTCTAAGATTTTGAGACAAGAGACCTACTTCTTCTACAATTTGGTTGAGTAATTCCATTAAGAAAATAAAGACACTGAGTAAGTGGAGTCTACCTCCTAAAGGTATATTCAAAATTAATTTTGATTGATCTTCTAAGGGGAATCCTAGGTGGACTCTACCTCCTAAAGGTATATTCAAAACTAATTTTGATTGATCTTCTAAGGAGAATCCTAGCCATGATGGGATTAGTGGAGTTAGAAAAGAAAGTTGGTTAGAGAGGAATTATTTGATTAATGGGTGTGTTTACCAAGGTTATACAAGGCTTTATCCTTTGTATTGGTGGAATTCGTTAATTCTCTAGATCCCCTAGTGGAACTAGGCATTAACCTTTTGATTATATTGTTGCTTTGTTTAGATTGAATATTTTTTATCCCTTTAATTCAAATAAAAAGAGTTTACTATGGCAGGGGTGTAGCAAGATATAAAGAAAGCTAAAAACAACATAAAAGATGCAAAACCTAGGAGATTCAAGTTCTTGTCTCTCTCAATTATATTTTAGTAATTTTTACACCACTATTGTCAAATTTTACTTTATTTTTTTAATTGATTTTATCAACAATATTTTTAGAATTTTATGTCTTACTACCTAGACTACATTTATTATGGATATTTACATAATTTCATCAACTAATTTTTTATAAATTGTTTTATAAATTGTTCAAATTTTTTCACAACAAATTTTACCCCCCTCCCCCAAACATATAAATTCTTGACCCTTTCAAAAGAATCAAGATGTTACAACAACAAAGAACATACATCATTATTTTAAAAAATATTATAACAATGTTGCTTTATTATTATTTTAAAATATTGCATTGTTAGAGGCACTGGATTGTTATAAGATGCACCAAACATAGAAAAGTTTTTTGGATGAGACAAGTTCTTTATTTTTTTAAATGTGTAAGACATATATAATGTTTTAAATTCAAAATTTAACACCATGTGAGTGCCCTGCGCAAACTTTAAAAGCATCATTTAACGTCATATATAAATTTCCAATCTAATTGTGCATTTATGTCTCCAGAACATAGCTTCCAGTGTCGTTATTTCCTTATCTCTTCAGCTTGTGATGTTTTTCCTTAAGAGTTATATCTTAGTAAGTTTTTAATTCTTGTAAATATTATTAAACTTAAGGTGAATGAAAGAGTAACAACTGTCACCAACCTTGCCAATGAAGGGGTCAATCTTAAAGGCCAACAAACGTGGCATACCTAAAACGAACTGAGAGTTGATGTCAAAGCCTTATTTGACTATGATGTCACGCATGGAAAAGTTTTCATTTTCACTAATGATTAAGCAGACTAGAGAAGGTTATTGTTTCATCGTCCAATGTAGTGGTGGTGCCTTAATTATATTTATGGGTTGCAAGGGTTGGCACGTATTATGAGTGCCTTGGTTTCACTATTGCTTCTCCGCTAAGTTTTTTTTATCTTTGAAACTCTGAGAAGTGATTTTATCATAAAAAAGGGGGGATTAGGAAGAGGATTGAACCAAAATATTGTGAGAAACACAAGAAGAACCATAAGGTACGGAGGTAAATTGATGGGGACTGAGCCCTTTCCTCAAGAAATTCCATGGCGGTAACCTTAAAATTTTGAGGTATTTTGCTAAAAAATTTAAGGAGGAAGGAATTGTTCTCTCTGGTAGAAAGGTGAAGACAGATGAAAATCTTACTGGGGAATTTATAGGACTTCCTACATATGACATAAAGTTCTTTCATGATAGAAAGGTCTCGGATGAATCATTTATTAAATTCTCAAAAATTGAAGAGGAAAGGGAGACCCTTGTCAAAATTTCGAACAACTATTTCGATATTGGCAGCATTAAGAAGCTTTGGAGGGAGGTTCTTAGAGTCATTATGTAATACATCATGGTGGGGGATAGATTTACCAGGGTCTATGGCTACCATTTTGTCCTCCTCAATCATTTCTGATACAATGTTAGGATCTCTTTTCCCTATTAATTATTGTGCTCTCTGAAACAATATTTTTAGGAACACCGTAATAGCCCTAGGAGATACCCTATCTTGCATGTTGGTCTTATTTAGTTGATTCGTGATAATTTTGAAAAAATGTTGGCCGTCCAGCTCTATTTTGATTCTAGCTCAGAAGGGTATGGTACTGATATAAGTTTGTCTAAGGGAAATGATGAATGGTATACTGATTGGGAAGAGGAATAATATCCTCCCCTCTAAGAGGGTGTCAAATAAAACCCCTTTGAGCAAGCACTCAGGTAAAAAGATTCCTCTGTGAAAAGCCTTATTGATCCTTCTTCAAAAGCTAAAAGCAAGTTGAAAGCCCCTCCAAAGAAGAAGCTAGTCTCTTATTCTAAAGATACACTGGAGGATTCCTCTGATTCTCCTAAAACCTCTGATGGACCCTTCTCTTCTTACCAGGCCACTGACAGAGAGAATAGGCCCAAATTCCCTAGAGACCTCAAACTTGAAGACCATTACTTTAAACCAAATTGGGAATTTCCTAATGACATTCTAGAAATTGCTAGAAATGGTGTTGTGGGTTTCTTTAGGGTTATTAAATGGGTTTTTCATGAAATTAAAGACATTAGCATAAAGAACGGGGTGGTTTCTTGTAAATTGGAAAAAATGCAAACAAAATGGCAATATCAGAATGTTTATGGGGTTGTGTGGACTGAAGAAAAGAATTTGTCGATGGTAGAATGCCTCTAAAGAACTGTGAAGCTAATGGATAAAATAAAGAAAGAGAATGAGAAAAAGATAGCTTGAAGGAGAAATTGGTAAGATCAGGGAAACCATGAATGCTATTATGAAGCAAAGCCATAAAATCATGAAGAACTTGGCTCCCTCTATGAATACATTGGTGGAAAAATTAGATAAAACACAACAGGGTACTCTATTCGTGGACTTGGGTGATGACAAAGAGAAAAGTCATAAAGAGGATTCTTGTCCCTCGAAGAGAACCAAAGACAACCTCAAGAGAAAGGCAAAGTCTTCCATTCAGGAGATCCAGAATCTGAAGAAGATGGATCATGAGATGAATCTCCTAGAAGATGAGATTGTAGAGACTTTAAAGTCTTTTAGGTTAGTGTTTGTTGTGTTTTAACTTTTTATTAAATCTTCGGGCTCGGGTGTTGTCCTTGTATTTTTTTGATAGCCTTTTTGTTTTAGTGAACTTTAAATATTTTTTTTCATATAGCTTGTAACACTGTGTTTTTGAGTCCTTGTAAAAACCATTTATTCCTTAATCAAAAACAACTGTCACCACCTCACTATCTCTCATCCTCATAAATTTGTTTTTAACTATCATGTGCTCGTCTGTGGAAGGAATTTTTTGTTGTTCTCATCCATTTTAATTATTTAAAGCAAGCAAGTGATTGCCAAATGTCACTCAATTTGTTTTGTTTGATGGTTATCTTTCATGACTTGTTCTACTATTTATGAACATTGACTTACTATTATAATAGGCAATTTATAGAGTATTTATTAATAATGAAATTGCCATGTCTCTTAAAGAAACTTTTGCCCAAATCTCCATCATTATTGAAACATTATTTAGATGGCTGTAACTACTTCACAAATAGTTCTCACTATATGACCATGAAATTTATAAAATAAAAATATAAAATCCGCTTTTATAAATAACACACCCTTGAACCAAAGATGGTCATTTGCATTCTCGTCTTCACCTCCATCCCAATTCCCAAATGGCCATCTCTTTACAAAAGTTGTGTTTAGTTGTCATTTAAGTTTTTGTTGTCTTTCTCCCCTTTTCACAACTATCTCTTTCCAATAGATGTCCTCCCCATGAACTTGAATCTCTTCTCTACTTCAAGGAGGCCTCGAATGTGTTAGCTCAATCTTGAAAAACACCTTTTTCCTTGCTTTACAGATCTTTTCTATCCATAATTTATGGATGTTTATGTCATGTATTATTCCCATGATTTGAAATATGCTATTGCTCCTTTTTATTTTAAGCTAACAAAAGATTTGATGTCTCCCAAAAAAAACCCTTGCTTTTCCTTTGTTTAATGCTTCCACATAGGTTTTATATACTTTATAATTCATTTGCAAATCAATGAAATAGTTTTACTCTCAATCTTTCTCTCAAATTTTCTCTATATTCTATAAGTTTACTTCTTTCTTTCTAGCTAGATCTTTTTGTGTTGTGTAGGTCAAGATAAAATTTTATTTGGTATCAGAGTGCATGGTTGCTGGAAAGAAGAAACATAACAATCTTTTGCAGTTTTTGAAGATTAGAGTTGTTTTAGAATAAAAATTTTCATTATTGGGAGTTGTTTATTAATTTCTTTTATGTATTTATGAACAAAAATAAAGTTCCAAAAGGGAGTAATCTAAGTCTAGAATGGGAATTAAATATCATCCATCTATCATAACTTTGGAAGAAGGGAACTACAAGTCCTGGCATGATGGAATCCTAAAGCATTGTTAATGGATTCATCTATCATCACATTTGCATTTGTTGGAATCAAGGAACACTAAGAGTGGTGTGAATTAGTGTTCTACAATTTTTAACTTTGTTAACTTGTTCTCTCAACCACTTGATGCAAATGAAAAAAAGGAAAATGCAGAAACATAAAGCAGTCAGCAACAACATCATAAAACCAAGATTTCTATGTGGAGTTCTAGTTAATGAAAAAACCACAGTGGGGATGAACCCACAATATAAATATACTGTGCAAAAGTATAGAAATATTACATTGGGGAATGCACATGCATTCAGGCATACTACCTAGAGCTCACTGCTAAAAAATAAAGAGGGATACAACACTAAGAAGACTCACTATCTTACAATAGCTTTTACAAAAGATAATCAGAATGTCTGAACTGAAAAAAAACATCTACAAATCCCAAAACATAGTTCCCATTAAGCACAAAACACTTTAGTTTGACACAGTTATGTTCTTATGATCTACAATATTCTAGAGCACAAATCCTTCACTTGTGCACGTAAAACTTCTTACTATCGATCACAAACACTTTCCAACCATACACTGATATATAAAATGATCATATCCATCGATCATTTATATCTGTAACATGAAATTAGATCTTCTACATGTTGGCTTCAAGAACACTACAAATGATGAAACACGTATACCAAGTTGGCTCAATCCGAACTCCAATGCATATGCAGACCAAAAAGAATTGTCCACATGCTACCAAAATTATCCAACAACATGCCACGATCACATAACTGAGCACCAAAATCAATCCACATAATTTGGATAATGATTACTTACACATGTTGGCCATACTACACTATTTAACCCAGAAACCAATTCACCGGACCTTCTATCTCGCACATGAATTGTCATCACAGCTTAAGATTTTGGAATAAGGTACTCTAGACATCTATCTTCCAGTAGCTCCACAACACAAGATATAAACATATATTGAAGTACGGATCGATGAACTTGTTCTCTATCAAATACTCTATTTTCTAGTATGTTGGACTTAACCAAAATCTATCACTCTTTCGGTATGAGCAAAATGAGCTATGTGGATGGGTGCATTATCATTAGTTGTCATTAATGATAACATTGGATCATCTATGTAGTGTCTCTTGCCAACAATCTCTCCCTTTGGCATTGATGGAAACACTTATTGAAAAATGACTGTGTCGGAACCAAAACCAAAATACTATACACTGCAATCAACAATCTAACAATGAGACTCCAAAAGTAAAAAATTCCCCCTAAGATCAACATTTTCTCTACCCTACAATACACAGAAACCAAAAATATAACAAGCAAACTCCAAAAGTAAAAAATTCTCCCTAATATCAATATTTTCCACTATCCTAGACTCCCCCTTTGACATCAATGGCAAATAAGGGTTTCCAAAATCCAAACACTTACACAAAATTCTATATACAGGCATATATACACAAACCTTACTAACTTACAAAAACTCGAAGATATCTACAAAAGTGAACTCTTTAATGAACTCAAATGGCTATCCTAGCCCTCCTTGAGACTCTCCAACATAGATATGAGGCCACTAAATAGATATACTTGCATCTCTATTGATTTAAGATCTAAGGGTTCATTGGCATCCTGAGCATCCTTTAGAGCATTAAGCATAGTATCTAACTTGAGAGTGATATGACTCTAAAGTTCACCAAATCTGCCAATAATCTTCACCTTGTCATGGTTCAAACTCTTGATGTTTTCAACTAGGGATATTACTTGATCTTCTTGACTGCTCATAGAAATTGACAAAGGATCAAGACACTGAGATATGTGGTGTAATTGATCCTCATTCTCCTTGAACTTATTCTCAATATCCTTAGTGAAATTTGACAATGATAGGCATGATTTATAAATGTTGCCTCCTTCAGATAATCTATCTTGCATACTTTTGACACAAGTATCTAATGTAGCTCTATCATTAGCAATCATTCTCTTCAATGTCTAGAACCTCTTGGCATTAAATTCACTACAAACTTTAAGTTTAGCTAACTTCTCTAATGACTCAAAATAAATATCCACTAGATTGATCAAACTCTTGAGCTATCTGGATGGAGTATCAAACGTGTTATTCTGAAGTGTGGGCATTAAATTTTCAAGAACACCGGATTCTAGAGTAAGTAATTTACTGTCTTCCATGGGAGATTTCAACGAATACTCACTTGCCTTGGCCTAAGAAAATGAATCTAATTGAAGCTTATGAATAGGGGACATAGTGGCAAGCTTGATTGGGCCTTAGATAAATTTGGGATCATCAATAATCTTCTTACCTTTCACTACCCCTACAACATCTCTTGCTTTAGTGCTTTTTCTCTGAGTAGCAACTTCAACTTTAACCTCAACCTTCTCCTTTTTTGCTATCTTTTCTGCATCATCCTTCTTAGTTTCCTTAGAAGGATTATCAGTGTCAACCTCATTTCATTTTCCTACTATTGGAATTAGAGATCATTGAGAGGGGGGGTGAATTGGTGATTTATCATAAATTAAAACTGCAAACTTATTCGTTATCCACCAGTTAACAATGTATAATAGATATGAACATAAACATGCAACAATAAAAGCACAAATCCACAATACCATATTTTTTACATGGAAACCTGGAAAGGGAAAAACCATGATGGGGTTGGAATCCACTATATTCATATACAATGCCTAGGAGTACATAAATATTACATAGATGGGGAATGCACTTACATTCAGACTCACTGCTCAATTACATATGCTCGGAAGGATACAACCTTCAAGGAAGTCTCACCGACTTACAATTATATTACAATAGGAATTTAAAATGAAATGAACTCTTAGAAAGCATTTGATAATGAGAAATGAGTTTCGATTAGGCTCTATAATACTGACTATCTCTGGTCTGCTAATTACCCTATTCCAATCTCAGTCAACTACCAGTTGATCTGAAACCAAAATGTACACTTGAAACTGCACTCAATCGCACCAAAACTGATCACCACACACATAACACACAATAACACACCAAAAATCAACCACTACAATGACCTTATATATCTAGTCTCACCATAAAAACAATCTCTTTCAAGTCAGCTTCAATCTTGAACACACTATATCATCGGACTAAAATATTACAACCAAACACTTCCTAAAGGTCTTAACAAACACTGAGATCACAAAAATAATCACCACAAACACTGCAATCATCAGAGATGATTCTGGATCAATACATTATTGAGATACCTTGTTTTACTGGTTAACTATCTACCAGTTACCTCCATCTTCTGAATAAGTTGAGTCATGACTGCCAGATCGAACCACCATGAATATTTGACATCAATGACAACCCTAAACATATAATCAACCACTGAAAGTCTCCTAAAATCACTAGATGAGTGTCAATTGCCAACAATCTCCCCCTTTGGCATTGATTGTAACTCCTGTGAAAAATGGCGAAGTGATGAAATCTGTAGAATTAGATGAAAGAATAAAAGAATAGAAGAATTCCAAGACTCCCCCTTTGATAAAAAACCTGTGAATCTACAATACATCGGGTTGTACACTCCATACATACAATTTATATACTCATCTCTCCCCCTTTGACAACAATGCCAAAGATAGGGTGTCCATCAAAATTTGTTGTACATACATACACATTTAATGGAGGATTATATGTATACATGTTTTAATATATCCTCATATGCCATCTTAAGGAACCCTAGATATGTTTTCGAACCTGTTTGCAACTTCTCCAAAATTGAAACAAAATTATTCAAAACATAGGCATGAAACTCTATAGCTGGAATCTCTATAGGTGTGTCCTGAGAGATATTATGAATGCAGTCCATTTTATGATATACTAAGGTGTCCAACTGGGGATGAATTAGGTTTCAGATTTCACGTGTTTTGTAGATTATTCTCTCCTTCTCCTTTTCAAAAGTCATAATCTGCTCAATGATATTCAAAGTTTGTCCTTCTATACTGTCGGTTAAATTCGTTATAGGATCATAGGCTTGAAAAATCTGAATTAATTACCCTTTAAAATTCTCTATCTACTTGTCTATGCTAGTAGTAAAATTGGTCAAACTTAGAGAAGAATTATATTTTACCACCTTCTTGCTGGACACAAGATCCCACTGAGATGGGGGGTGAATCAGTGGTTTCCAAACTTAACCCCTTTTAATCCTAAGTGAGAGTATCGGTTAAAACATCAAAGACCAAGAGGACCTACTAGTATGATAAAGAGAGAGAGAACAAATACAAACACACCAAATCACATCACATAACACTGATATATATGAGGAAAACCTAATATGGGAAAACCCTTGATGATAAATGTTGTTGAAGTCTATTGCTCCAATCCAACATCACAATAAAAACAATGGTTACAACATTTAGGGAACCAACCCAAGGAGCACCACCCCTACTGATTTAGGGCACCAACCCCTTTTGATTTAGTACACCAACCCAAGGAGCACCAACCCTTGCACCGAGCTCCAACTCAGTGATCTACAATGAACATTATCGAATCAATACAGAAGTAATAATCTAGTTACAAGTGAATCTTGTAACAACTACACACACTTCATCCTGTTGGTATCACTCCCCCTCTACTTTATCGGATGACTCCTCCTCTTCCTTCAGTCACTCTGCCTTTGTTTTGTTCTCTGTCAGTTTTCTGTCCTCTCCTTAATTCTTCTCACTTCCTCTCTCTTCTCACCTTCACCTATTTCTTCTCACACATTAGTACTATCTTTTCTAGTTGGTTGAACTGTCAGACCTTATACCTGATGTCAGTTACTCTTCTTATCGATATAACCTTGCTCTGTTATTTTCCTTATCAGATCTTCTCTGACACACTCACAACTGGTTCACTCTATACTGCCTTCTTGTTGGCTCTAATACTATCGGTTTAACCACAACAAGTTCACTTAAGTGATTCACTCTTCAACTTACCGGTTACTAAGAACTTACTAGTTGAACCCTCGTTAAACCCTATTACCCATTATCCCTCTCCAACTCTAAGTCACTATGATCTTCTGTAGATTTTCACTTGAAAGCTTCTCTTCTCCTTTGTTCAATCTATAGTCTCTTCTAGCAACATCACATAGTATCATCTTTGATCTACATATTTATCCTTTGGACTTCCTGCCAAAAATGGTCATTCAAACTTGGTGCATTAGGGTTTTACCACTGACTATGAGGTGTATTAGATCAGATTGGATCTGATCTCATCTTCAAGATTCACGTCCTGTTGTAAATTAGACCACACTACAATATTTTATGCTTCAAAAATATATTGATTGTCTTCAACGACCCACAACCTGTTTGTCAGCCACGCACCTCATTATTTGTTGACCATGCTTTCTATCAAACACATTAACCAATCTCATTATTTTACTCCAAGTATGATCTGTACCTAGGAATCCTTCATTGACTACTACATCTCAAATGTCAACCTTCTGATCTTCAACCTGTGAAAGTCATAGTCGACATTTAATGTCGACCTACTCTGCAACTACCTCATTGGTGCACACTCCATCTACCACTTCACACATGTTTCCCACCTCAACTCCAAGTGGCATCTTCATCAACATCCACCTCATCTAAGTCTTCTATGTCAGTTCAGACAATATCATGGATCATCATGCACTATCGGTATTCACATGCCAATTTCCTGAGCCTGTTGGTTTTATAACCCAATCAATATGTCATAATTTACATCTATTCTCTTACTAGTTGACACACTTTTATTCACACACTAGTGACATTGACATGTAAGAAGACTCCAAGGTACATCAACAAGAAAATTGGTGGTATGACATACCTAGACATCAATCATCAACATGCATCTCTGTTGTTGTTAGCAACTAGAGTGAATTCAAGTCTGCAAGTGCAAACACTTACCTTCTTCTTCAGCTGACCAGTTCTCCATTCAACAGTTTGTCAAAGTAACAAACTCATCACTCGTTTCTCTTTGCTTTTCTATCTGAGTAGTCCATCATATGAACTCCTATTGATCCAATGTTCACCTCTGATTTCAACCACTAGAGGCTTATGATATCTCACCATCACTAATTGATATGTGCCTTTAATCATCTGCCTTGAACTTCCTTGATTTTCTTATCCTGGAGAGTTATATTACATTGTATACATGTTAAGAGATAGGATTGATGTTAGCTCTTACCAAGGGGAGTAGTTAGGCAGTTGCACAGAAACTGCCAATCATCGGTGGTAAAGGATCTATGATATCTGTTGGCCAATAGTGTGACTTCCATGTCATTGAGTGGATGCATCTTCCTTACTTATCATGAGGTAGTAATCTTTCTGTTATTCATCGCTTCAACCTATGACAACATCATTAATTGGTGGGAAACCTGTTGATCAACATTAAACTACACATTGGTTTTCTATAGGCTCCTCATTATTTCACCCTACAACAAACTTTATTGGTCATAAGCTTACCGGTTCACATCACTCACCAATTGACATAAAATACTGGTCTCCAATACTTATGTCTTCAACACAAGTCAACACTAACTTGTGTACCGGTGATCCTAATGACCACAATTCTAGTTGACATTCTCTTCTTACCGGTGACAAGCTATACCGATAACCTGCTATACTAGTTGACATCAATGAAACCATTACTAGTTGACATCAATGAGATCTATACTAGTTGACATCAATGACATCTATACCGGTTGACATCAATGACAACACAATGCCAACAATATCCCCCTTTCGTATTGATGTCAACACATGTAGTATCTAGTATTATACAAATTTCCTCTCCCCCTTTGACACAATGACAAAGGGTGCTGATAAAACATTCTAGCAGTTGCATCTTCCCCTTTGGCCATTTTACTCTGCATCCTCTCAACCAACAACACTTGAGATAGAGGTCTCAGACATCAACTGACACCAATTTGTTGATAGCAATTAGATACCAATCCAATATATTCTCCCCCTATATAAGCTACTCTCCCTCTTTGTTAACTCTTCCTCATTTTCTTCACAACCGGTTGCTTGAGGACCTACTATTAAATCGGCTAGACCATCTTCTTCTAGTCATGCTATTGTAACTAGCTACTGGAACCAGTTTATTCCTTGATCTTGCAGGAACACTTCTCCTTATGCAGCTCTTTGATACTCATTTTCTCTATACCCACTTTCATATTGAGCATGACTGTTCTACCGGTTTTCATGTGACTGAAATCTGTTCTTCTTGCATTCATGACTCCTATGGCTAGCTACATTACATCTTTGGCAAGCAACATTGGTTTTTATAGGAAAACCATTTTGTATATTTCGAGACCTCTTTTTGCATTCATCTTCCCTATGGCCATAATCTTTGCATGCAAAGTAGTAACCAATGAAAGGGGGCTCATAACTTACAAATTTATTTTTCTATACACGAGGAGATCTTACTGGTTTGGTATCTCCATTTCTGCTTCTTCAGGCATTGTTCTTGAACTATTCGGTCACTACAGTCCTTTCATCTAATCCCTTCATCTTTCACACTTGTCTTAAATTATGGACAGTAGCATCTCTTTGTCTTCTACCGGCTGGATGTTTTCTAGGTTGTCTTTTTTTCAATTTCTTGCTTCTGTTGAAGCTACCTTCTCCTATCTTTCCTTTTCCTTTAGGATCATCATTGTCTCTACTTGCAGAAGCAACGGTCTTCATCCCCATATCTTCACCAGTTGTAGTTAGGTCGACCTTCTTCCTTGGAACATTCTTGGCAGTGAAGGTCTATCCCATGTCCTTGCCATTTGAGGAGACAAAGTGAGTGTTTTTGTTGGAGACATCTTTTCTTGTGGAGCATTCACCGACAACATATCTTAATCCTCTAGTATCCTTGTAGTTTTTTTGTTGATTCAACTTTTTTTCCAAGGCCTCATAGCTGCCATCATACTGGTTTCTTACCTTGAGTTCATCCAGACACTTCTCAAGGTCTTTGCTGAGTTTCCCCACTTCACCTTTTAGCACTTAACATTCTTTATCATTTGTCTCCACATCTAACTACAGGTCTTCATATCTTCTTTTATTCATATCAAGGACTGATTTCAATTCATTAGTCATTCTTTTGGCCTCTTCAAGTTTAGCTGTTAGCATGCAGATATTTTTGTTTGACAGTTCGAGGCATATCTCAACTAGCTACATTCTTCATGAACTAAGATTTTATAATTCTTAAACTCATTCCTAATAGTTTTCAATTCATCAAGGGCACTTAGCAACTCACCTTCTAGATCAAATTTAGCTTCATCTTCTTCTTCATCTTCTTTATCACTACCAAACACATCTTGCCGGTATGATTGGTTTGTGCTATCACTTTTT
Organism: Cryptomeria japonica; assembly: GCF_030272615.1. Classification (NCBI taxonomy): domain Eukaryota; kingdom Viridiplantae; phylum Streptophyta; class Pinopsida; order Cupressales; family Cupressaceae; genus Cryptomeria; species Cryptomeria japonica. The sequence continues at coordinate 86,836,682 of NC_081415.1, forward strand.
GAGCTATGTACCTCAAATTCTATTTCTTGTGCCATGAAGAGATGGGTTTCTTCTTCATTATTGCTACAACAACTAACTGATCTTGTTTCAACACCTACATATGTGTCTATTATGTTGCTCTTCTTGCTTCAACAAACTAATTCATTAGTAGTAGGCTCATTTACATAAAGATTCTTTAGTCTATCCCATAGACTCTTTGTAGATCTGCACTTATCAACTTTAGAAGAAACATCACTGGACAATTCACTAAATATAGCTTTCATGGCTTCAACATTACATTTTGATCTTCTTTCTAATTCAGAACTGGTTGGAGGACTAATATTACAAGGGAGACCATTTACAACTAACATGTAAATGTCATACCCTAATGAGGATAGGTAGACTTCCATTCTACAACTCCAAATAGAATAGTTTGACCCATCAAATACTAGAGTTGCGATTGAATCAAACCAAACCATTGTGTCCTCAAACCAGAATCTTCCCAAGATAGAGAAAGATTATCAAACTGGGAAACTCGCTCTGATACAAATTGTTGGACACAACATGCAACTAAGAGGGGAGTGAATTAGTGGTTCCCAAACTTAACCCCTTTTAATCCTAAGTGAGAGTATCGGTTAACACATCAAAGACCAAGAGGACCTACTAGTAAGATAAGGAGAAAGAACAAATGCAAACACACAAAAGAACATCACATAACACCGATATATACAAGGAAAACCCAATATGGGAAAAACCTCGGTGATAAATGTTATTGAAGTCTATTGCTCCAATCTAGCCTGACAATAAAAACAATGGTTGCAACATTTAGGGCACCAACTCAAGGAGCACCACCCCTACTGATTTAGGGCACCAACCCAAGGAACACCAACCCCTGATATTTTATGGGAACCAACCCAAAGGAGAACCAACCCTTGCTGATTTAGGGCACCAACCCCTACACCGAGCTCCAACTCAGTGATCTACAATAAACATTATCAAATCAATACAAAAGTAATAATTTGGTTACAAGATTCCTGCACACACTTCACCCTGTTAGTGTCACTCCCCCTCTACTTTACTAATTGACGACTCCTCTTCCTTTTGTCACTCTGTGTATGCTTTGTTCTCTATTGGTTTTCTATCCTCTCCTTCCTTCTTCTCACTTCGTCTCTCTGCTCACCTTCACCTACCATTACTGACACACCGATACTATCTCTATCAGTTGGTTGAATTGTCAGACCTTATACCTCATGTTGGTTACTTTTCTTACCAGTCTAACCTTGCTTTCTTCTTTGCCTTATTAGATCTTCTTTGACACACCCATAACCGCTTCACTCTATGTTTCCCTCTTGCTGGCTCTAATACTATCATTTCAACCACAACAGGTTCACTTGACTAATTCACTCTTTAGCTTACTGGTTACTCAGACCTTACCTGTTGAACCCTCATTAAACCCTATCACCAGTTATCCATCTCCAACTCTGAGTCACTATGATGTTTTGAATATTTCCACTTGAATTCTTATCTTCTCCTTTGCTCAGCTTGCAGTTTCTTCTGGAAGCATCATACAATATCATCTTTGATCTGGCTATTTATCCTCAGGCCTTCCCACCAAATATGGTCATTCAAACTTCATGCATTAGGATTTTACCACCGACTATGAGGCATATTAGATCAGATCTGATCTCATCTCATCTTCGAGATTCTTGTCCTACTGCAAATCAGACCACACTACAATATTTTATGATTTGAAAACACGTCTACTGTCTTCAGCGACCTGCAACCTATTTGTCGGCCATGCATCTCCTTGTTTGTTTGCCATGGTTGTTGTCAGACACATTAAATAATCTCACTATTTTCTACTCTAAGTATGATTTGTACCTAGGCATCCTTCATTGACCACTGCATCTCAAACGTCAACCTTCTGATCTTCAACCCGTGAAAATCAGAGAGTCAAGATTTAATGTCGACCGGCTCTGAAACTAACTTGTCGGTGCATATTCCATCTACCACTTCACGCATGTTTTCTGCCTCAACTCCACATGGCATCTTTGTTAGCATCCACCTCAGCTAAGTCTTTTGTGTCAGTTCAAGAAAGATCACCAACCATCATGCACTGTCGATGTTCACCTACTGGTTTACTGAGCCTGTCGACTGTATAACTCTACTAGTATGTCATACTTTACATCTGTTCTCTTACCAGTTGACACATTGTTCTTCACATGCTAGTGAAATTGACATGTCAGTAGACTCCAAGGTACATCAACAAGCACATCAGTGTTATGACACACTTAGATCTCAATCATCAACATGCATCTCTATTGATGTCAGCAACCGAAGTGAATTCAAGTCTGCAAGTGCAAACTCTTACCTTCTTCTTCATCTTATCAGTTCTCCATTTAACAGTTTTTCAAATTGACAAAATCATCACTCATTGCTCTTTCCTTTTTCTGTCCTAGTAGTTCATCATGTCAACTCTTGTTGATCCAATGTTCACCTTTGATTTCAACCACATGAGGCTCAGGATATCTCACCATCACTAACTAGTATGTGCCTTTAATCATCTACCTTGAACTTCCTTGACTGTCTTATCATGAAGAGTTATACTGCATTGTATGTATTTAAAGAGATAGGCTAGGTATTAGCTCTTACCAGGGGGAGTAGTTAGGTAGTTGAACATAAACTGCCAATCATTGGTTATAAAGGATCTATTTCACCTACTACCCAATAGTGTGACTTCCCTATCATTAAGTGGATGCATCTTCCTTACTTATCTTGAAGTAGTACTCTTGCTGTCAGTCATCCCTTCAACCTATGACAACATCATTAATCGGTGGGAGTCCTACTCATCAACATTAAACTTCACATCTATTTTCTATAGGCTCTTCATTATTTCACCCTACAACAAACTTTACCGATCACAAGCTTACTCGTTCACATCACTCAATGGTTGACATACAATACCAGTCTCCAATACTTATGTCTTTAACAAAAGTCAACACTAACTTGTGTACTTGTGATCCTAATGATCATAATTTTTGTTGACATTCTCTTCTTACCGGTGACAAGCTATACCGGTAACTTGCTATACTAGTTGACATCAATGACACCATTACTAGTTGACATCAATGATAAATATACCAACAATCTCTCATACTGGTTTCCATGCTATACCAGTTGACATCAATGACAACACAATGTCAACACTTCTACTAATGCCTCATTAACCAGTTTTAACTCTTTTTCTAATTGGGCCTTATCATTACTGATCATTTACAAAAATGTCTAAATTTTAGCACCCTTAAACTTCTCCATAGCTTGTCGACCGGATTCTTTAGATAAAAAATAAAATTTGGTGGATATATGATCAATTAAGTTGTTAAGCTTACCAAATAAACTAGTTCTTGCATCAAATTGCAAATCCGGTACCACATATCCCAGAACTTTAATTGATTTCTCAATAAATTTATTCTTCTCTGATTCTAATTTGGCTAACTCTTGCTTGGCTTGCGCCTAAAGAGCAACAACACCTATCATCCTCTCAGCCAGAGACATTTGATTGAATGGTTTATCAAAATTGATGTTGAATTGTGGAAAACTCCCTAGGCTTTCATTTTTGGCAGCGTCAATTTCCACTAGTACCGGAGTTTCCATACCCATACCCTTGTCCTTATCTTTATGCTTATTCTATTCATCTTATTTTTGTTGGCATTTTCAGTAGAAAGATAGATTGTTGATATTCATTAAGGATATTGAGAAGATTGTTGAAGACTATTTGATATAACTGAAAAAGGATGATAACTATCCTTATAACATTATTTTGTCACTGATGTCAGGAAAATGATTTTTTGATTTAGTATGATGTTGCCATATCTTGAGGAGATTGATTTGAAGAGAATTAAGTCGTCAGTAAGTGACATAGAAAGAATATGAATAAGGGGAATAAGTTATTCAATGGGCACCTATTACTAAGTTAGACAATGATGAGATCATGATGTTTTGATTATTTTGATATCCTACATATGTTGTTAATTGTAAGGTTAATACTATACTATGTCACCGAGCAAAGAACCTAGTCGGTAAATCCTAAGGAACCTAGTTGGTAAACCCTAAGGTTATCGATATCAGTTAATGAAGGTGGAATGTCTACTGAGTAAATTTTAGTATTTACTGAGTTGCAACTGAGTTATGACAAAGTGCATTGGATGAATACAAGCCTTATTTAATGAAGGACAATGATGAGCCGGAGATGTATAAATGATTGAAATTCTGCACATGAAGTTTGTTAAGAATCTATGGCAATGAAAGATCGGCAGGAAGATCTACAACATAGATTGAACCGCAATAACCTTGTGTAAGTTCCAAGAAAGGACTGCAAGTCCCAAGGCAAGGTAAAACATTTTTAGATCAAAAGATGCATTGAACCTAGTCAAGATTGAAGATCTGATGGCTAAGATTGATCATGTTAAATGTGATCAAAGAGATTAAGCGGTGAGAATTGTTTATAAATAAGAAATTGTTGATAAACAATGTATGCGGGCAAGTGTAAGCACAGGGATGCTACATAGTGATTACCGAGCACAGAAGCTTGAAGATCTGTTTGAATAATAGAGTAAGGAGCCCAACAGAAGACTAGATAAGTCCTATGACATGATTGTTTTGAGCAAATAAGAATCCGCTTTAGCATTTTAGATGTGAAATTGCAAATATATTTACTACTATTGTTTATTATGAATAACAGAGAAATCTCTTAACCGAGTGGACTTAACAGTCTTATTTGTAAACCCTCTAGCAAGGTAACATTCTAAATGAGTGTTTGAAATCCTTTCACAAGGTCACTTCTAACAAAGTGAGGATCCTAACAGATCTGAGGGAAATCCCTTAACCGGGTCACATCTAGCAATGTGTTTGTAATCTTTAACAAGATTTTCTTTTAACCGAGCATACTCTAGAAGAGTATATTTCTTAGTGGGTCCGAAATCCAATAGTGGTTTTTACCTATTTGGGTTTCCACGTTAAATCTGGTGTTATGAGTTTCATGATGATTATATGTTTATGAGTTTGCATGTTTAGCAATTTTTGGTTATATTTTTGAAGCATATGTTACCGAGGTTGAATCTGTTGATTTTATGGAAGTTTAAGTTTGTATGATTCATCCCCCCTCTCATCTTGTTAGCTATTGACATCAACTCTTTACATTAAGTATCAGAACTCTCAATTGGTATCAGAGCTATCAATTGGTATTAGAGTTGAGGACTGTAGAAGAAAAGTTTAAAGGTACTTGAGGCAAAGATCCAAAGATGTATAAAAGAGATGCACCAAAGCTGAACAAGTCAAGTTTCTCCACATGGCGGAAAAGGATGAAGTTGCATCTATCAGGAATTGGATAATATGCAACATATTATTTGGAGAATGATTACATTACACCAAGCACCAACCCAATGACCTTGGAAGAGATAAAGGCAAAGCAAGAACATATTCAAGCAATGATTGAAATAACATCAGCATTGACCGACTTAGAGTTTAATGACCTAGAAGGCTATAATGATGTAAAAGCAATGTGGACTAAGCTCATATCTATTTATGGCGGTGATGAACATGTTCAAAGAGAAAAAGTAGATAGTCTAAGAGGACAACTTGAATCCATGAGAATGAATGAAGGTGAGAACATAACCCAATACAATACAAGGCTAAAGGAGATTGTAAATCAAATTAAAGGAGCAGGAGGAACTATTAAAGAAAAGGATATAACAAGTAAGTTGTTGAGAACCCTTCTACCTGCTTATGCTATTTGAGTCTCTGTAATCAATGAATTGAGGTCTATACCTAACATGTCAGTTTCTTTGGATGCTACTATTGGTAAGTTACATGCATTTGAATTAAGTAATTTTGATAATAGTGGGTCTTCGGTAAATAAAGTTGAATCTGCATTCAGTTCTTTTCATCTTGATGAATCTGATGATTACAATGATAGAATGAGTAAGTACTCTGTAGGGGATCACAGTGGAGCAAGTGAAAGATTTCACAAGAACATGGAAAAAGTGCACAAATGATATGAGGAAATCAAGAAGCAAGAAGAGTTTGAAGCATTATTAGCCAGAAGATTACCAAGAGGAAAAGGTAAGTATAAAGGAAAGCTACCCTTGAAATGTTTCAATTGTGACAAAATAGGACATATGACTTCTAACTGTCTTGACAGAGAATCTAGTGAAAAGAGAGATTACCGAGAGGATAGGTAGAAAGACAATCAATATAGAGGACACCGAGACTTCAAAAGGAAAGATAGAAAGACATGCTTAATAGCTGATGAGGAATCCAACAATGACAAATCTGATGAAACTGATACTGAGGAAGTTGTTTATGTGGCCATTAAAGATGGATTTGATGAAGAAAGGTATGAAGAGAAATCCCTAGTATCTCACATAAATAATAATGATTCTTGGATCATAGACAGTGGATGCTCACATCACATGAAAGGTGATAAACAAAAGTTTGTTAAATTAGAAGACTATGATGGAAGCTATGTAAGATTTGGTAATGATGTACCATGTCCGGTGAAAGGTAAAGGATCTATAACACTTCTTGACAATGCTAAATGTGATGATGTATACTGGGTTGAAGGATTCAAATACAATTTGTTGAGTGTAGCACAGTTAAACAATACAGGTTACCGAATAGAATTTCAGAAAGGAATTGTCAAAGTTCATGACAAGCATGGAAAGTTAGCTACTACCAGGACACAAACAAAAGGTACTACATTTCATCTTGACTCAACTTGGAACAAGTGTCTTTATGCAAAGATAGATGATACCTGGTTATGGCATAAAAGGTTTTGTCATGTAAATTTTGATAATTTGATCAAAATAAGTAAGAAGCATCGAGTAAGAGGTCTACTGAGTCTGGAAAAACCTAAGAATGCTATATGCTGAGGATGCCAGATGGGTAAGATGACAAGATCAAGCTTTACAAGTAAGTCCTACACTTCTAAAGGAATTTTAGATCTAGTACATACTGATCTTTGTGGTCCTATGAAAGTTTAAAGTTATTATGGTGATAAGTATTTCATATTATTTGTGGATGATTACTCAGGGATGATGTTAGTCATGTTTTTAAAAGAAAAATTAGAAGCTTTTCAAATGTTCAAATGCTACAAGGCAAGAGTTGAAAATGAAATAGGAAGACAACTGAAATGTCTTAGATCTGATAGAGGAGGAGAGTTCACTTCTGATGAATTTAACTTATTCTACAATGATCATGGTATAAAAAGGCAAGTGTCTGCACCAAGAACACCTCAGCAAAATGGGATAGCTGAGAGAAGAAATAGATCAATTGTGGATTGTGTCAGAACCCTGATGATAGAAAGAGGGTACCTCAAACATTTTGTACAGAAGCAATCAGCACTGCAGTTTACACCCTGAACCAAGTTCAACTGAAGAAAGGAACTGTGAAGACACCATATGAAATCTGGTATGACAAGAAACCTAATGTAAGTTATTTTAAAATATTTGGAAGTAGATGCTATGTTCACAAAGATGATAGGAATGGAAAGTTTGATCATAAAAGTGAAGAAGGAACATTTCTTGGTTATTCTTCTAGAAGTAAAGCATTTAAATGTTTGATCAAATTATCTAACAAAATAGTAGAAATTGCAAATGTGAAAATTAATGAATTTGCAGAAAGAAATGATGAAGGAAATTCCAAAGAACTAGAAGATTATGAAGAATTTGTTTATGTTGAATCGAGAAGTTCTACCGAGAAAGCTGCTGAAGAAAATGAAGATAATGTCCAGTTACCGAGTGATGAAGAAGATTATACAGAGTCTACCGAGCCTATATTAGCCAAGTATGTCAGAAGACATCATGCATCAGGTTAGATTAGAGGAGATAAGGATGATCCAGTGATGTCAAGGAACAAACTGAGATAGAACACATGTCTGATTTCTAAATTTGAACCGAGAATAGTAAAAGAGGCATTTAACAATGAAGATTGGGTAAATGCTATGACGTAAGAGATTGATCAAATCAAGAAGAATGAAACATGGTCACTGATTCCAAGACCAAAGGACAAAAATGTAATCGGTACAAAGTGGATTTTCAGAAACAAGCTAAATGAAAAAGGTGAGGTCATTTGCAACAAAGAAAGACTGGTTTGCAATGGTTATGCTCAAGAAGAAGGAATAGATTATGGTGAAACTTTTGCACCTGTGGCTAGACTTGAGGGATTAAGAATATTGTTGGCATATGCTGCTTTCAAAAATTTCAAGGTATATCAAACAGATGTTAAATCTGCATTTTTGAATGGTATACTAGAAGAAGAAGTTTACATTGAACAACCTAAAGGATTTGTTGAAGACAAGAGTAAAGATCAGGTATGTAAACTAAACAAAGCTTTATATGGTCTAAAACAAGCACCTAGAGCATGGTATGAGAGATTACACTCTTATTTGATCAAAATTGGTTTTATAAGGACAAGTGAAAATAACAACATGTACATGAAGAATGATGAAAGCAATGGTATACTGATCTCAGCCATATTTGTTGATGATATTATATTTTGTTGTAATGACTCCTTGTGCAAGAATTTTGGAAATGAAATGAGCAAAGAATTTGAGATGTCATTAATCAGTGAGATAAAGTATTTTATAGGTTTACAGATACTGCAAATGAAACATGAGATTTTTGTTACTCAATCCAAGTACATAAAGGAAATCTTGAAGAAATTTGGAATGGAGGGTTCTAAACCAGTAAGTACTCCTATGACTACTAACTGTAAATTATCAAAGAATGATGAATTTGCATCTGTTGTTGAGACACTTTACCGATCTATGATTGGAAAGTTGCAATATATTGTGCATAGTAGACCAGATATAGCACATGCAGTAGGTATTGTATCAAGATTCTCTACAGATCCCAAGGAAACCCATATGACAACAATCAAGGGAATTTTTAGATACCTGATAGGCACTAAAGATTATGGCTTAGTATATGAAAAATGAAATGATTTAAAAGTTTATACTGATGCTGATTGGGCAGGTAACATTGATGACAGGAAAAGTACAAGTGGTGGAGCTTTTTTTTTAGGAGAAAGACTAGTAAGTTGTCTTAGCAAGAAATAAGGATGTATTTCACAGTCAACAACAAAAGCTGAATATGTTGCTGCAGCACTGAATTGCACAAACATAGCATGGATCAAACAACTGTTGGAAGGTATAAATGAAAAAGTTACTGAGCCAGTAACTATATTCTATGATAATACTAGTGCCATTAACATTTCAAAGAATCTAGTGATGCACTCTAAGACAAAGCATATATCTATAAAGTATCATTATCTCAAAGAAGAAGTCCAAGAGAAGAAAGTTGTACTAGAATATATCTGTTCAAAGGAGCAATTAGTAGGCATCTTCACAAAGCCACTGCCAAGGGACACTTTTGAGTATCTCAGAAGCAAGTTAGGGGTCCTACCCCTATCTTCTACTCACTGACCAAGTTTGGTGAAAGCATCAATTCGATGAATCTATAGAATATTATGTGTGGATTGATTCTGATTTACACTTTAGGAGGTCACCTAAAGTTGTGCAGGAAATAATGAATAAAGACAAGTTGCTCTAACCGAGACTGAGATGATACATAGCAAGGAAAATCACTTCATAGAGGAAGAAATCATGATTTAGTTCTTTTACTTGGCATTGTTGTCAAAGGGGGAGAAGACTAAATGGTAAAAATCCTAAATGAAGAAGATAATAGAAGACTAATGATAGGGGGAGAAGATTACTAAAGGGAGAAGACTTTCAGAAGAAGTCTACAGCTCAAGGATAATAGGAGAAGTCTAACAACAATTTGAATCCGAATCAATTTGAATATCTTGTTAGTATTACCATTTAATTTTTGGTTTTTCCATCAATGCCAAAGGGGGAGATTGTTGGCATTTTCAGTAGAAAGATAGATTGTTGATATTCATTAAGGATATTGAGAAAGTTGTTGAAGACTATTTGATATAATGGAAAAAGGATGATAACTATCTTTATAACATTATTTTGTCATTGATGTCAAGAAATTGATTTTCTGATTCAGTATGATGTTGCCATATCTTGAGGAGATTGATTTGAAGAGAATTAAGTGGTTGGTAAGTGACACAGAAAGAATATGAATAAGGGGAATAAGTTATTCAATGGGCAACTATTACCGAGTTAGACAATGATGAGATCATGATGTTTAGATTGTTTTGATATCCTACATATGTTGTTAATTGTAAGGTTAATACTATACTATGTCACTAAGCAAAGAACCTAGTCGGTAAACCCTAAGGAACCTAGTGGGTAAACCCTAAGGTTATCGATATCGGTTAATGAAGGCGAAATGCCTACCTAGTAAAGTTTAGTATTTACTAAGTTGCAACCGACTTATGATAGAGCGCATTGGATGAATACAAGCATTATTTAATGAAGGACAATGATGAGATAGAGATGTATAAATGATTGGAATGCCGCACATGAAGTTCGTTAAGAATCTATGGCAATGAAAGATCGATAGGAAGATCTACAACGCAGATTGAATTGCAATAACCTTGCGCAAGTTCCAAGAAAGGACTGCAAGTCTCGAGGCAAGGTAAAATGTTTTCAGATCAAAAGATGCATTGAACTTGGTCAAGATTGAAGATCTGATGGCTAAGATTGATCATGGGAAATGTGATCAAAGAGATTAAGCAGTGAGAATTGTTTATAAATAAGAAATTGTTGATAAACAATGTATGTGGGAAAGTGTAAGCACAAGGATGCTACATAGTGATTACCAAGCACAGAAGCTTGAAGACCTATTTGAATAACAGAGTAAGGAACCCAATAGAAGACTATATAAGTCATATGATAAGATTGTTTTCAGCAAATAAGAAACTGCTTTAGCATTTTAGATGTGAAGTTGCAGATATATTTACAACTGTTGTTTATTCTGAATAACAGAGAAATCTCTTGACTGAGTGGACTTAACAGTCTTATTTGTAAACCCTCTAGTAAGGTAACATTCTAAATGAGTGTTTGAAATCCTTTCGCAAGGTCACTTCTAATAAAGTGAAGATCCTAACAGATCTGAGTGAAATCCCTTAACCGGGTCACATCTAGCAATGTGTTTGTAGTCTTTAACAGAATTTGCTTTTAACCGAGCATACTCTAGAAGAGTATATTTCTTAGTGGGTCCAAAATCCCATAGTGGTTTTTACCTATTTGGGTTTCCACATTACATCTAGTGTTATGAGTTTCATGATGATTATATGTTTATGAGTTTGCATGTTTAGCAGTTTTTGGTTATATTTTAGAAGCAAATGTTACCAAGGTTGAATCTGTTGATTTTATGGAAGTTTAAGTTTGTATGATTCACCCCCCCTCTCATCTTGTTAGCTATTGGCATTAGCTCTTTACATTAAGTATTAGAACTATCAATTGGTATCAGAGCTACCAATTGGTATCAAAGCTATCAATTTTACCTCTTCTTTCTTCTCTGCCTCAATAGCTCTGGATTTAAATTCCTTATGTTCCTTTTGTGCATCGGTGTCATCACTTGGTCCACCATCCTTGACCTTTGTTGGTTTATCATTATCATTTGTATCCTCATCAGCAAAAGAATAAAAAATTTGTTGTTCACCAACATCTTGTGTATCCTCATCATTATTTACATTGTCTACTAGAGGGTTATTTGACTTAGTGGTATCATTATCTATAAGTCGGTTCTCAGTAAGGAATTTTTTCTATATCTCACTAGTCTCTCTCCTTATTTCCTCAACTCTTCCAACCATCAAACTGTTAACCTTGTGCTTTCTTTGGACTTCCCTTTTATTAGCCAATAAAATTAATCTATCATTTTCTTCTATGAAGATACTAGTGCACAGATTAACCAGTTCACTCTCCTTTATTTCCCTGTCCATCTAACTAGCTGATTTTCTCCTAGCATCAATAAGATTGTACAATTATTTGGGAAGATATTTTCTAATTCAATTAATGCCTTGCTAAATACATCCATATACAAAATTACTACTTCTTCTATCTCCCTTTAATCTTTAGCATCCATATTTATATAATATATAGATATATTCTTTAAATTTCCATCTTTAATAATATCATCAATTAATTATTATGTAGACAATGGGGGAATAATATGGTACTCTATTTTTGAGGATCTCATCTTACCAGATTCTATGGCTTCATCCAAATCAGACTTTGTCTTCTTCCCTTTGTTGGTCTGGCCTATCAATTCAGGTTCAAATCTTACTTTCTTCTTCTTCTACTCACCCTTCACACCACTGAATTGGGGTTTCCAAATCATCATAGAAAATTCACCTTTCTTAAGTGCCTTTTGAGTATCTGAGTTAGATTCAGTCTCTGATTGCACCTGAGTGACCACCACATATTCTCTCTGGGTCTTTTTCTTCTTCCTCAGAATACCTTTACCCTTCGTAGATATACCAGAGGTTTCATCTTTGGCAGTAGGTATCTTTGTCAAACTAGAAGAAGGTCATGTCACCTTTATCTTAATAGGAACAAATGTAGATAGTCTTATGTTTCTTTTCCTTCTTAGTTGTATCCCTTGCTGCCCTAGTAACCCTCACTTTCTCTTGGGGATGGTCCTCCTCCACAAGAATTTCTTCAATGATCTTTGCCACCTTTCTCTTCCTTACTGGTTTAGTGAATTTGAAGTGTAACTCCATTGACTTTTCTTTGCAGGTACCTCTCCTCTCCTCCTTGGCATCTTCTAGAGAGTTGAGCAAGTGTTGAGCATAAGCTTCCAATGTAGCCTCATCAACTTCGTATCCCATTAGCATTATCCAGATAGTATAGGGTTGGACCACTTCCATCAAACATTCATCCTTATTTACCATAAAACATATTGTGTCCTCATCCTTATTAATAATTTCTTTGGGGATTCTAACTCTTTGCTTTATTTTATCCTAGAATGGTTTGAAGAAGGCCCACAAAGTAGCATTTTGATTATCTTGACTACCAAGACTATCTAATCCTTTCTTGATATGTTGCAACACCAATCTATCATAGGCTCACTGGACTCTGTCACTTCTAGGGATTGGATTCATGAAGCATAAGGCAAGATATATAATCAATGATCTAAATTTTAAAACATGTTTTTTATCTTGTTTAATTTTCTTCAAATTTATCAGTAGCTCTTCCAACGGCCCATTGCATAGGTCATAATAATCATCTTCCTTAACCATCTTATAGGCTACGTGAATTGTAGTGCTAGAAATTGAATTCAGTATGTTGGATTGATACACCTTATATCCAATCACCATAATAGAAAATTTAACATCATCTTTCCTTATTGTGTTTATTTTCATTGATCTATCATAAAACTCTACACCAGTTAACTTGTTTTTGATAGGATTTATAACCTTCCATAACCCTAGCTTCTCATCGGTTTGATGCAAACAGGTAATATCCTTAATTGCTTCAGTAGTGATTTGGTATGGTTTGTCCAGCCATATGAATTCAACATGAACCCTTCTGAGTGCATACCAAACCCACTCCTTCTCATCAAAAGTTGGAAAAACCTTTCTTTTCAGTTGTGCAAATTATGTCTTATGGTTGCCAATATCATCCATGATTTTATTAGTGTATAGATCCAAAATATCTTTCGAGCCAATTTGTTCAATTTCACAATGAATATAAGCTGAAACATTGTCAAATTGTAGAACACCATGAGAATGAAAGAAAATGCTCCTATCAGGTCATCCTCCATGGACCTGTAGGGGTGTTTCTATAATATGGGATAAGTCTTATCCTTAAATTCGACCACCAGTAGAGTAGAAATGGAGGATGTAGATGCCATTGTAAGATCTCAGAAAATAAGACTCTGAAAAATGCCCTTTAAGAAATACCTTAGCCAGCTATGAGATGCCCTAGATCGCTTTGCCAAATTGCAGTAAACTCTTAGATTACCTAGAAAATTTGATTGCCTTAACTATCAACTTGAAAACACTATTTGAAAGGTGAAGAATGATTATCATATTTTCGCTTTTAACTTTGCAAACCCTAATTTCACTTTGAATTAAATGCACCTCAAATATTCAACCGGATGCCCTATTCAGCTACCGAATACCACAATCAACCATCTGAGTTCCAGATATCAACTGCCATCTGTAATCCATTGACCACAAATCTCATCAAAGGGTTACTTGCAAGATTTGCCTCCCCCTAAGGCCAAAATCCCTAGTTACCAGATGAAGATCCTTCACCGGATACAAGAAAAGATCCAGTATGTGCCTTAGATTCATCCTTTCTCACCCACATCTTCTCATGCTTCTCTTTAATATTTTCCACTTTCACTTTACCCCTCTCATCTGATTTATTCTTGTCTACTTGAGCACTATTCTTGTTAGGATAACTAGTGAACAACTGAGATGGGGGGGGGTGAATTAGATGTTAACAAATTATACCAATTAATCCACTTAATAACCTTTAACTAGATCATATAAACATTAAGTACCAGAATAGAAGAAACAGATACCAACAAGAAATGAAACTTAACAATAAAGCAAATAATCAACACAATGCAACCATACTATGTAACACCATGATTTGCACATGGAAAAATGGGAAAGGGAAAAACCACGGTGGGAAGCCTACCCATAGTTAGATGATACTTCTATAGAAAGTATGTGATACAGTCAGGGGCCTACACATACAGGAAGGCACACTGCCTAGAGTGTACTACTCATTACAAAAGAGTCTCACTGACTATAGAGATGTAATAACCATCTCAAGATAAATGGATAACAATCCAATAGAGTGAACTACCAGAGATAGAATCTACCATGCCTTATTACAGACTGGGTTAAGCTCAATACCAGAGGCCTTTGACCTCATCCTTAATCCCAATTCAATCACCTATGATCGACCAAATACCCTTCACATATGATATTGCATTCCAAGACCATGACACATATTCCCAATGATCTACAATGAGATCTTACATCATTTTATACCAACCCTAGGGCCTAAACCAATTAGGTCGACCACCTAGAAGATATTACAATAAGATCAATACATAGATCCATATTATAATGATATGCCATGTTGGCTTAAGACAAAAATAACTATAACCAATCAATAGAACATTTTGAAACATCCTGGTAACATGTAGAGTACACGTTAACATGATACTTGTCCATAACCTAGATAGGTACCAAACCTATTCTGGGTCCACCACGCCAAAGCAATGTCGTCAAGAAGTTGAAGTGTGATTAAAGAACATCTTAAGCATCCTGAAATCCATCTAGAAGCTGCACAGACACCACTTATGCATACTATCAAGATTTCCCAAGCTCTGTCGGTTAAACCCTAAACCAATGTCGGTATGAGTTTACAAGAGTGTATGATAGAATCCAATTACAAATTCAATACCAACTAACCAAAACATGCTCCAAAAGAATGTAACACATAAAATCAAACATACTCCATGGATCCAAACATATCAGAAGTGTCCAAAAGATAGTCTCTTATATCGGTAACACTAGATCTTCTACTGGTAACCAAAACCTATCTGTCAGTAACCAAAACATGTTTATTGGTAACCAACCATAATGACTAGTGTTGACATTAATAACAAAACATCAATACAACACATAATCAATTCATCCATAATGCCAACAATCTTCACCTTTTGTATTGATGACAACACTAGATATGAAAAACATCTAAGTACCAAGAAATTCCAAACAAGTCTCCCCCTATGGAAGACAACTAGTAATCTCTTGAATAAGTCTCCCCCTGTGAATAATATCTCTATAAGGTTCTGAATTTATTTTTCACATTACTATCTCTCCCCCTTTGACATCAATGCTAGAAATCTCACACAAATATCAAAGCAATAATATAAACCTATGAATCTCAAAGCTGAATACTCCCCCTGAGTAGTAGAACCACTCATCAATTTCAGAATGAATAATATCTTTGATAATACATGCCGAAATGATGACAAGCTGTATGAATCAAGTCTCTGTCGGAGGGGTAGAAACCCCTAACCTATCTCTCAAATACTTAAATGATTCCTTAGACAATGGTTTAGTGAATATATCTACAATCTGTTCTTTAGTGTTCACATAAACCAATTTGACTTCCTTTCCTTCTACCTTGTCATTTAGAAAGTTATAATTTATTGATATATGTTGTCTTAGAGTGAAATACTGGATTCTCAGACATGTCAATATTTGCAAAGTTATCACAGTAGATAACTACCGGTTCACTACAATTTACCTTGATATCCTTCAACATTTGCTTCATCCACAAGACTCGAGTGAAATTAGTTGTTGCTGTAACATACTTAGCTTCTGCAGTAGATAAATAAATGCATGACTATTTTTTTTCTAATCCATGAAACCGATTTCTTTCCAAGAAAGAAAGCTCCACCAGAAGTGCTCTTGCTATCATTAGCATGTCCTGCCCAATCCAAGTCAGTATGTGCACATAAAGTAAAATCACCATTTCTAGAATACCATAAGCCATATTCTGTTGTTCCTTGCAAATACTAGAATATCCTCTTTATTGCACATTCTGATTTTCTTTAGGATTACTTTGATATCTTGAAACAATACTTACTACATTCATAATATCTGGTCTAGTTTGAGTTAAATATAATAGACCACCAATAATAGACTTATACCTTGTCGAATTTATCGATGTAGAAGTATCTTTGATAGATAATTTCTCACTTGTCACCATAGGAGTACTTACCAATTTGGAATTATCCATACCGAACTTCTTCAAAAATTCCCTCAGATACTTAATCTGATAGATAAAAATGCCTTTGTCAATTTGAGTAATCTACAAACTTAAGAAAAATCTCATCTCACCAATCATGGACATATCAAATTCATTCTTCATATTATTAGAAAATTCCATGCACAATTTATCTTCTCCTCCAAAAATGATATCATCAAAAAATACTTCAATAATCAGAATATCCTCATCAGTGATCTTATAAAATAAATTACTATCAACACTTCCTTTAGTAAAACCAAGCTTCCAAAGATATTTATCCAACCTTGCATACCAAGCTCTAGGAGCTTGTTTCAATCTATTTAAAGCTTTCTTCAATCTGCAAACCATATCTTTATCATACGTCAGTAAAAATCCATTAGGTTGCTCAATATATACTTCTTCGTCAAGTTCACCATTCAAAAATGCACATTTAACATGCATTTGATAAACCTTATAGTTCTTATAAAGCCTACAACTCGACCATCCTCATTAAATTTATTCCTAAAAACCCATTTAGTTCCAATAAAATTCTTATTTTTAGGCTGGGGAACTAAAGTCCAAGTCTAATTTATTTTATCTAATCTAATTCATCTTCCATAGCCTTTAACCAATGTTTATCCTTGCAAGCTTCAATAACAGATGCCAATTCAATTTGAGAAATAAGACATACCTCTTCATTTGCCAGTCTTCTTCTTGTCATAACTCCCTTCTTCATATCTCCAATGATTTGATCTTCAAAATGATTTAATCTTACATAACTTGGTATCTTCTGAACTTCGGGTTCACTTCTTTGATCATTAGTCATAGTTGAATTTTCTAATTGTACCAGTGTAACTCTCTTAGTTTCATGTACCGGTTGAGGCATTGTCAGTTTAGTTATGATCATTTCCATTGTGGGTTCCCTATCATATGATATAGATTGATTTCTGTATTGCTCATCCATTTTCACATTAGCGCTCTCCACAATTTTCTGAAATCTTTTGTTATAACATCTATATGCTTTGCTTTGAATTGAATAACCAAGAAATATCCCTTCATCACATCTAGGATCAAACTTCCCAATTGAATCATCTCTTTTGATATAGCATTTACTTCCAAAAAATCTAAAATATTTAACAGTAGGTGTATATCCAAACCATAATTTATAAGGGGTCTTATAGATTTCACCTTTTATGTGAACTTTGTTGAATGTGTAGACTCTTGTACTCACTGCTTCTCTCCAGTAGATGTGAGGCAATTTGGCTTCCATCATCATAGATCTTGCTGCATCCAAAATGGTTTTGTTCTTTCTTTCCACTACTCCATTCTGCTGAGGAGTTTGAGGTGCAGATAACTGTCTCCTAATTCCATTTGTCTCACAATAACTATTAAATTCATGAGAAGTGAACTCACCGCCTTGATCTGATCTTAGACATTTGATTTTCAATCCAATTTTTGTTTCAACCTTTTCTTAAGAGATCTTGAATTTCTCAAAGGCTTTAGACTTCTCCCTTAGAAAAGTTACCCACATCATTTTAGAATAGTCATCAATAATCAGCATGAAATACCTATCACCTTGAAAGCTTCTAGTCCTTGTTCAACCACATAAGTCAGTGTGAATCAAATCAAGAACATCATTAGGTTTATCATGTATACTCTTAAAATAACTTCTAACTTGCTTCCCCAGTTGACATTCCTTACATACTAGATTATGAGGCTTCATAATCTTAGGTATATCTCTAACTGCCTTAGTTGAACTGATCTTAACAATACAATCAAAATTAACATGACACAACCTCTTATGCCATAACCAACTCTCATAAATATGAGCAATCAAACATTTTTTATTACCAGTGTTCAAGTGAAAGATATTACCTCCAGTCTGAATACCGGTTGCAATCTCAAAACCAGTCTTGTTAATGATTTTGCATTTTCTATCTTTAAACTGAAGTTGGAAACCCTTGTCCACCAATTGACTTACACTCAAAAGATTATGCTTTAAACCTTCTACATAATAGACATTATCAGTATTATGCTTTCCATCGAGAGAAATAATACCTCTACCTTTGATCATACATGATTTGTCATCTCCAAATATGACTTGACCGCCATTGTATTCTTGTTGGGACAAAAAATTTCTTTTATCTTCAGTCATATGATGTGAGCATCGACTATCAATTACCCATTCATCTTTATCTTCAACTTTTTCTACTAGGGCCTTTTCTTCATTCATGATAGCCGGTTCCGGTTCATATTCCTTTAAAGCATAGAACACCCATTCCTTTCCATTGCTGGATCTACTAGTAGAGTCTTTTGTCAGTTCATCCCCAAAGTCATCACTTACTCCTTCCTCATCCGCTATGTAGCATTGTTTACTTTTCTTGAATCTATATCTGTTCTGGTTAGGCTCAAATGATTTCTTAACTCTTTCTTCAAATCTTGCATTCCTTTCAGGACATCTAGATACAAAATGACCAATCTTATTACATGCAAAACATTTAAAAGGTTCTTTTCCTTAATACTTGCTTCATGTCGGTCCTTTAGGTACTCTTCTAGAAAATAAGGCTTCAAGTTGCTCAAATTCTTCATCTTCTTTCCTCATACCTTCCAATTCTTTTTCACATAAGGCTTTCTAATCACTTTTGTCGGTAGATGATGATGCATGAAAAGCGGATTCAAACTTTGCAGCTCTAGAAGATCCAAATTCTTCAAGTTCAAAAGCAGATAACTTCCCAATAAGAATGTCTCTATTAACTGAAGTGTTTTCCATTGTTCTCAACTCATTAATTGCAATTTCTTTCATCTTGTAAGCCAGTGGGAGGGCTCTGAAGACTTTGGAAACTATTTCATCTTCACTCAAATATCCTCCACAATATTGAATTACCATAACAATCTCATTTACTCTTTGCATAAAAACAACAATTCTTTCATTATCTTCCATCTTCAAGTTTTAATATCTTACCCAGTAACCATCAAGTTTAGCAATTTTGAAAGTAGAATCACCTTCATTCAGAGTTTGAAATTTATCCCACATAACCTTTGTCGATAATTTATCTGTCAATCCCATGATTTGATGATCAATAAGTGCATACAAGAGGGCTTCTCTAGCTTTGCAATCATTTTCAATATTCTTGTCCAGATCCACATGAGCAGGATTGCCAGATGTCAGATCATAAGGTGTGTATCCTTTCTCGATTATCTCCCAAATATCCTTTCCAAGACATCTAAGATAAGTCTCCATTTGAATTTTCCATATCTCATAATTTGTTCCATCAAGCTTAGGGATTTCTCTTCTGAAAATAGTTGCCAGTGGATTTGAAGTGTTAACTGCCATAGGATCTACCTCAAGTGGTAAGCTTCTACAAAAGAGGACCAAAGATATAATACCAATTGTTAGGATTACTAGTGAACAACTGAGAAGGGGGGGGGGATCAATTGTTAATAGATTATATCAATTAATCCACTTAATAACCTTTAACCATATCACATAAATATTAAGTACCAAAATAGCAGAAACAGATACCGGTAAGCAATGAAACTTAACAATAAAGAAGATAATCAGCACAATGCAACCATGCCATATAACACCATGATTTGTACATGGAAAACCCAGAAAGGGAAAAACCATAGTGGGAGTCCTACCCACAGTTAGGTGATACTTCTGCAAAAAGTATGTGATACAATGAGGGGCCTGCACATGCAAGAAAAGCACACTGCCTAGAGCATACTACTCATTAATAAAGAGTCTCACTAACTACAAATATGTAATAACTATCTCAAGATAAATGGACAACAATCCAATAGAGTGAACTACCAGAGATAGCATCTACCATGCCTTATTACAGTCCTAGTTAAGCTCAATACCAGAGGCCTTTGACCTCTTCCTGAATCCCAATTAGATCACCTATGATCGACCAAACCTCCTTTGCATATGATATTGCATTCCAAGACCATGACATATATTTCCCAATGATCTACAATAAGATCTTACATCATTTTATACCAATCCTAAGGCCTAAACCAATTAGGTCGACCACCTAAAAGATATTACAATAAGATCAATACATAAATCCATATTACAATGATATGCCATTTTGGCTTAAGACAAAAACAACAATAACCAACCCATAGATAATCCTGAAACATTCGGGTAACGTGTATAGTACATGTTAACATGATACCGGTCCATAACCTAGATAGGTACTAGACTTATTCTGGGTCCACCACACCAAAGAAATGTCTTCAAGAAATTGAAGAATGATCAAAGAACATCTTCGACATCCTCAAATCCATCTATAAGCCACACCGACACCACTTATGCATACTATCAAGATTCCCAATGAAAGCTTTGTCGGTTAAACTTTAAACCAATGCTGGTATGGGTTTACAAAAGTTTATAATAGAATCTGATTACCAAGTCAATGCCAACTGACCAAAATATGTTCCAGAAGCATGTAACACATAAAATCAAACATGCTCCATGGATCCAAACATGCCAAAAGTGTCCAACAGATAGTCTCTTTTGTCGGTAACACTAGATCTTCTACCGGTAACCAAAACTAGTTTGCTGATAACCAAAACCTGTCTGTCAGTAGCCAACCATAATAGCTAGTGTTGACATTAATGACAAAACATAAATGCAAGACATAATCAATTCATCCATAATGCCAATAGTTCTTTCTTCTACAATACTTTTCAATGTGACTAGTTTGTTTGCACGCTCTACATACAACATTGTTCTTCATAGATCTAAAGTTCATTTGATTATGTCTCATCCTGCACTAATTAGAGATATGTCCAAATATTCCATAGGAATAACATCTTTTGTTCTGAAAGTTATTAATCACATATGTACACACATTTGACTTGTGTCCAAAATTATTGCATATGAAACATTGTCTAATAAAGGTAGAAATATTATTTATATTGTTGATCATATTATTATTATTCATCATTCCATTATTCATCCTACTTCGAAATTGACTTTCCATATGAGAAAATTTGTTGCAAATAAAACATATACCATTAAATTTATGAGCATTAGGTTGTCTTACCAGAGGTTTCTTGCTCTTCTTTTGATTAGGTTTAGCATTTCCTTGTCCAGAATTGGAGGATTCACCTTTCTCATATCCAAGACCTCGAATTTCCTTTTAATATCTTTGACTTACTAGCATCTCATCAAGGCTTGTCGAACTAGTTTTCAATTTGCCTTTGTATTCATTGGCAGTAGCACATTCATCCATCTGGATAACAACTTGTTTTTCAATCTCTTGACCATTATTCCTTGATTATTTCAACTCAAGCTTTACCTGAACATTCTCATAGGTAAGCCTGAAACATTCATCAGCTCTTTCCTTCAATGATTGTGCCAAATACTCCTCATTCTTCTTCTGGTCCTCAATATCCTTGGCCAGTATCATCACAATGGATTGCATCTTATTCTTCAAAGAAGCATTCTCTCTCTCAAGTTTGTCAACTTCATCAGCTTTGTCCTAGTATTCTTGGATCTGATCTTCCTTTTCCTTCAACTTGTCCATTAATTCCTTCCTCTTTTCTCTGTAGATACTTGCTTGATCTATCAACTTAGTAATGAATTCATCATCTGCATTTAGATTCTTCTTCAAGGTACATACCTCACTTCTAGCAACATCAAGATCCTCAAGTGCCATATTGAGTTATCTCTAGAAACCAGAATCCAATAAATCAATCTCCTAGATCTTCCTCCAGCAGTTAAGCTTCCTTAGAGTTACTAGGTTGTTGGCATTATACACTCAGATGAGAATAATTGATGTTGTCATTGATGGCAACCAACTGGTAACATGGTTCACAACTTACATCGGCAATAGACATCATCTACCGACACTGATAGGCACAACAAGATTATTCTCACCGACACCTAGTCTACACCAACAAAAGATCTTACCTGCACCCCAGCCGACATGGAAATTATATTGTTTTGTATTGTAAAGACTCATATATGTATGAGATCTTATAGGTCATTTTTTAAGTGTGAAAGGTATGAGAAATATGTATAGGTAATTAATGCAAGTGGAATATGAGAGAGAATATCTGTATATGCATTTTGATGTAATAATTTTGATGAGCGAATAAGAGAAGAGAAAAGCGAAGAAAGGTTTATGGAAGAGGTATTTGATAGAGCTTAAACTGGTACTGAATCCAATATTGCAGATGCTATTTTGAGCAGTACATTGTCATTGGATTTAATCATCCAATTTTGTAGTCAGTGTGACTCCTTTTTGTGATTAAGCAGTGAGCTCTAGGCTGTTGGCCTTCCTGTATGTGCAGGCCCCTATTGTATCAGTAATATTTTTTCATATTGACCAGTGAGTAAATATTGTTGGTCACAAATCCCACCGAGGTTTTTTCCCTACCGAGTTTACTCACCAAAATATCTGGTGCTATGGTGTGCATTGATGTTGTCTCTCTTATTTCTCTTTCCTACATTATTACTTGTTTACTGGTACATTAATTTTGGTTGTAAAGTTGCAAACAAGTTTAAATATTTCATTTACCAATTCACCCCCCCCCCTCTCAGTGTCTTTATGACTGATCAAGTATCTAACAATTGGTATCAAATCCTAGTCCTCTATTTGTAGAAGCCTAACAACTTGAGGAAGATTATAAAACCAGTACGAATGGAAAGACTGAGACAATAGTTGGAAGGAGCTCTTGAATATTTTGATGTAGAAAAATTGAAGAATATCAAACTAGAAGATGAACTTAAAACTACTTAGGAATTTATCAAAGCACTTCAAGATAACTTGGTTATAGAAAAGAATAAGAGAAAAGAATTACATGCACAATTGCAAAATAAAGATGATGAAGAAAAAGAAACTCTTAGAGATATTGTAGACAAATTAAGACAAGAGAACAATAACATGAATAATGAGATGCAAGATTTAACCATGCAACTATGCAAGGATATTGAAGATAGAAAGAGGAATGAAGAAGATTTGGATAGAAGACTAAATGAAAGATCAGATGAATCTCAAAGGCTTAGTTATAAAAATGATATGCTTAAAACAAATTTGATTCACATGCAACATACAAAGAGGAACTTTTTGAGACAAGTTAGCACTTTGGAAAGCGAGTTGGTCACTGCAAATGAATACAAAGACAAATTCAAGAAGAGTTCAGATAATCTTGATGATATGCTGAAAAAGTCAGAAACCTGATGGAGAAATAGTTAGACTTGGATTTGAACATGAAGAATGTTTTGAGACTACAAACAATCATGATCACAACAAACCGGTAAGGAAACCTAATGCTTATAAATTTACTGGGAAATGTTTTAATTACAACAAATTTGGTCATAGAGTAAATCATTGCAGATTTAGAAATAATCAAAATACAAACTTATCCACCGATCAATGTTCCAAAAGCAATAAAAATGGTCATAACTTAGACAATTGTAGAATGAATGTGAAATGCTATGTTTGTGGTAGATTTGGACATTTATCTAATCAATGCAAAACTCAAACCAGTCAAGGTTATGGAAAGGCTATTCATAGAAACAATGTAACTTGTTATGCATGTAATAAGATTGGGCATATTGCAAAATTTTGTAGAAGCAAGATTGTACAGGTGAACAATAAAGGATCTAACAACAAAAGGAAAGGGAAGGTGACTGAAATCAAGCAATAATTTTCAAAACAATAGATTAGGAGGAGAGATCAGAGAGGCGTTGAATCTGTCACTGCACCAATAGAACAGGGTAATCCTGCACTGACAAGAGATTCTTCATCCAACTAAGGAATAATCCTTAGGGGTGAGGTAACAAATTTAAAACCATGCATTTACCCTCAGTTGATGGTAAGAAGTTATATTTCTTCTTTATTGGCAGATATGTGAATTTTTCACTTCACTGGCGAAGCATTGATTGTGGTTGTAAGTCAATTTTTAGTTATAAAGGCATTGTAACCTCTCATTTCAATTCACCAAGAATCCAAGCATTCCAAGAGAGGAAAATTGAGAAAAAGAATTCCAAAGGCAAAGCAACAAAAGTCTTTTTAGAGCATTCAAGGATTTCATAGTTAAAAGGTATTTATCTTTCGCAATGGCATCTTCATCTTTTGTTCTCAAATTTAGAGGAAACCCTACTATTGTGGACATTATTAAATGACCTAGACTTATTTTTAAGATTATTCCTAAGATAGAAAAATAGGATGATTCTATTGGTGCATAATCTAAATTCCCGAAGGGAGTCACGTTCACTAAAGACCCTAGGGCATACATACATTGCAACATAGAAAGTTTAGGATATGAAGATTTGATGAACATGTATATGAATGCAATTACTGACAAGGATGGGATAGTGAAATTGGAACATAAGGTAGTTGAGGATTTAGGTTTCATAGACATCCTCCATATGCCAGAATTCTCAGATAAAACTATTCGCTATGTCCTTAGCAAAGTTCACAGAGAATTTATGTGGTTAGACTCAGTATTTATGATTACCAAGGAAGCTATTAAAGTTGTTATTGGTTTATCCTCCATGGGTTCTAGACCTGGCAAGAAGAAGAAAATCCATAACAAGGAAGTTATGAGCTTAGTCGGCAGTTGTCACTTAGGGTTAATGATATAAAGGATAAAAAAGTTAAATTTGCTAGCATGATAATTGGATATAAAGTTGGTCAGAAAAATAGGTTGAACTCTGTGTCTAGTTCATGTATTCATAGTACACATGAGATGATTATAAACAATGCAAAGATTAACATTTGTGAATGGTTCAAGGATGAATTGTAGAAAATTTGGATAAGATAAAAGGTGATAAGAAAGGAACATTCAAATTTATAAATTTGTTAGTATGTTTAATGCTTTACTTTTAAAAGGATATCCCCCACATGGGTCATAAGGATTTTGCCTATGATATTTCTATTGGAAAACAGATAAAGGAGGCAATCATTAGTATGGGAGCTAACAGTGATGAGTTGGTTAAAGATTACTTTAAGAATTTTCAAACTAAAATGAAATAGAGAGAAAAGATTTCCCAAAGCATCGTAGATAAATATGATAAACAAATATGCTTTCTAGTAAAGAGAGATGAAATCTGGATGGAAGTAGTTAGACCCAGAACTATATGGATTGCTAAAATGGGATATGAGGTGGACTCTCACATTTTGGAATCATATGCAAAAATACTCCTAGATGCTTCACCGGAACCATCGAGAAAATATTTGGTAGTGCTGAAATAATTCAAAGTGATGTAGCCATGATGAAGCAAAGAAAGAAAAGAGACAAATTCATGAAAGATGCTTCTAAAATGGTAAAGGATGTTACAAAAGGTTTGATGAGTCTTGGTAGTATTGCTACTAGTATGAAAGAAAGTCAATCAGAGCAAACACTGATAGCTCACATTTCCCTTGTGTCTACTTCTTCTGATTCTAATGATGATAGGGCAGTTGAATTCAAGAGAGTGGATAGGAAGAAAAGAAAACCTTCACCAAAATCTTCTCCATCTCCCAAGAAGTCAAGAATATAAAGAAAGAAGCAACAGGCTATAAGAGAGCCTAGTGGTCCAAAGAGGAAGGTAACTCTAAAGAAGAAACAAATACCTAAAGTACCAGATACTCTTACACTGGAAGAATTGATAAATGAAATCACACAAGAAGGTAACCTTAGAAATGTGAATAAACTTTATCATTCTTTCAAAGATTTAGATAAAAACACTATAGAGGAAATAATTATTTTGCACCTTGATATATACAATAAAGTTCTTATTAAGGTTGTAGATGATCTACCTAATTATTTGTATTTGAGGTTAGAATCTAAAAGGATGTCGGTAATGGAATTAGATAAGCAATTGAAAGTAGAGGATCTACTGGCTATACATCCTATTAACTCCAAAAAGGAAATTGATAACTTAATTTCAGAGGCAAACAAAACAATTTTTGTGAGTGGTCACCAACAAGTTAGCCTTATGGCAGGTAGAGTAAAGGAAATTGTAGATGAAATGAGAGACAAATGGGATATACTATTTGTGGAAAAAGAGAAGAAAGAAGAAAAGGATAGACAGAAAATGGATGTCTTTTGCAAAGGTATATCACAAGGATAAAGGTAAAAGTAAAATTGGTAGTGTACTTGATATAATGGTCAAGAATAACCTTCCTCCACCAGCACAAGACACCCCACCAATAACTGCATAGGCACCGATACAAACTGACACTCAACCAGAAGAGAAGGCAGAAGAGATGACACAAGATGGTACTAATCCAAACTCAAACATTCTTTTCACCATGAATGTGGATACTCAAGACTTCAACATTATCATATTGGATAAGGAAACCATAGAGGTTAAGCAAACCAAAGCTACAAATATTGAAATCTCTGAGTCACCGGTCAACATTGTTCTCTCAGAACATTGAGATACCATATGAAGTTAAGGAAACACATACCATCCCAGATGCTACTTAGATTAACACTAAGAAACCGGTAGAAGCAGAAATAGAAGCACAAACTGAAACCGAAGAAGGATAAGAATAGAGTATAGTTGAACCGACAGTTAGCAAGACAGAGAGTAAGGATGATAGTAATATTGAAAAAATAATTAAAACACAAAGTGAGAAAAAGGAAGATATAATGAATAAAGAAAAGGTCAATGATGGAAGTAAGATATCTAAAGTGGTTAATGTGCAGACATCCGGAGATGAGAAGAAACCAACTACAAAACTTCACACTCCACCTAGCACTTCCACCATGGATTACAAGCCTACAAATGTGACTGATGTACTTTTGGATTCCATAAAGAGGATCATAGATTGAAATGCCTTAACATTTAAGGCCATTGATGATACTTTACCTATTCTGAAAATGATTGCACCAACATGTAAGATATATCATATTGATGGATCTTTAGGTAAATTGGACAGATTGTCTGAATTCATTGCTTCAAATATTCTAACTGTAGATAAAATAAATGAAGAGACTGTTAAGGAAAGGGTGAACAAGGAGAAAAGTGAATTCTTTGATAAAACTATCAAGGATTGTACTGAGCATATTGACTCTTTATTATCGGTACTTAATTCCACTATTTTGGAAATAAAAAATTGTATAAAGAAGAATGCAAGACTCACAACCTGATAGGAGACATTGAGGAAGAGATAAAGAAAACACAAAAAGAGATTGATCATATAGTAGACAACATGATAGGTTCTTCAAAACTTACCTTAGTTTTTGATCAAGAAATGACAATTTTTGAGGAAAAGATTGAAAAAATAGAAAAAAGAAAAAGAAAGGATAAGAATGAAGGCACGTGAGATGAAAAACAAACTTGGTCCTAAATTGGACAACAACAATTCAAGGAGAAAGATCACTGGAGCAAAAAATGCATTATCTAACTGGTATGATCCAATGAACTGAAACAATTATCTCTAGCAACACCAAATTTATGCAGAGTCTTAATCTGATTTTGGTGGATATCTTTCAAATTGTACATAATCAAATATGGGCTATGAGGTAGAATTTTGAATTCTTTGATTCTTTTTGACATCCTTTGTCATTGATGTCAAAGGGGGAGTAGTAGTATGGAGAAAAATGTAAAGATGAGATCATTTGCTTAGGGGGAGCACTCATATTTTTGGATTAGTTTTGAACTTCATTTTTGGATATCAGTTTTTGGATTTTTCTCATGAGTGTTGCCATCAATGCCAAAGGGTGATATTGTTGGAATTATACACTCAAATGAGAATAGCTGATGTTGTCATTGTGTTGAGCATTCATTTTTAAATCAATATAATTCCATGGTTTCAATTGAAGCTACAAAAATTTTCTTTAAAATATATGAAAATCAATCATGCCTTAAGAACTTTGATAGAACTGTTAGCATTTTCATTGATGTAAGAATTCAAAAAACTATCGCTCAAACCAAAACCATCAGATATGAATATTAATCCTTTACCAAAGTATCTAATCTGACCAAAATGATACATGTACTATATCGAAGAAACCCATTAGTATTTCATCGACAAATGACTTATCGAACAGACTCGAGCCTTGATGAGTTCCAAAAGTGGCTCATCGAAAATATTATTTTCATCAACAGGTGATATGTTGAGAAAACCATAGGAAGACTTCATCGATAGGACTTTTACGAGGAAAAGAGCATATCAAAGAATCACAAAAGATGTCTTTCCCACCAAAGAGTATGACATCAATGAAACATGAGAGATTACCATCGAAGACCTATTATTGGCCAAACATAAAGAGTCAAAGGAGACTATTTATCTTTCACTGAAAGGGGAGGTTTCATCAACGCCAATGCAAATATAACATGTGAGATAAAGCCTTTCAATGAAATTGAAGAGGTCGATGAAATCACAAATCTCCTTGATGATGATGGTAGTTTCATCGAAACTAAGGTGAGATCGATGAAACATGATATTTTGAGGGAAGAAAAGGTTAGGATACCGAATTGCATAATTCCATCAAAAAAGGGTATGACCATAAAATTGATGAACATCGATGGACAGTGTGAAGTGTTGCTAGACGAATAATTACTTTCTGCCATGAGAATCAATACAAATCTTAATAAAGTCACTTCATCATGAATTGAAATAAATGCCTCTGTGACCATTGTGAAACTGGTAATGGTAACCAATAAAATCACGATGAATGCTCGATAAATTGGCAAAAGAGGGAACACTTATGAGCAACGCTTGAAGAATTCACAATGAGTTTCAGAAAGTCAAGATGATTTGAGAGAAAATTCATGAGTGGTCTACCTTGAATTCAAGTAAGTCTTTCACTCTCAGAGCTCTGTAGTGATAATGGAGGGGTCATCTTCTAAAAAGAATAGGGCTAGGAAAGTTAAAGAGACCCAACCCTTGGAAGACATACCTAAGAGCTAGAAAAAGGAAGGGCGCTCTTTGGTCCAGGACCTAATTGACCAATGTCCTTTATCAAGCCTTAGGTATAAGAAAATTAAAATGGATGAGGAAGGACTAGAAGATAGATTTGAAGGTCTAGTGGATACATGGATAGAGATAAGGGGTCATGAATTTTTTATTTTTGGGTATATATGAAGGAGTGCACCCAAACCTGTGGATAACTTGTTGAGGTTGAATTTGGGGAAATTGGCAGTGGCTAATGTCTTTATGAATGTTGAATTCATGAAGTCCCTAGCCAATACTTATGAACCTAAGACCAGACCCATATGTGATTATATGGGGAGACCAATACTATCAATTACCAAGGAAATTATTGACACTATGTTTGATTTAGATTGGGGGTTCGAAGAGCAAATTGATACTAAGAAATTGACACAAGAGTACTTCAACTTAGAGGAAGTCTACAAGAGGTGGAGACTCCCTATCCATAGACCTAGGGTTGTAGGATTGATAGTGCCATTTGATAAAGATAATAAAGATCCATATAACGTTAATTTGTTTTATCCCTACTTTAAGCATACATACTACTGCACTGCTCAGGTTTTGGGAATAGAGGCTCATCCATTGATGGATATCATGACTATGGTCATTTGTGCAAATTTGCAATCTAAAGATCCCTGGTTATTCAATTTTTCTACCTATCTTGCTGATGCCATCAATCATGGACTGGAGAAATTGAAAGGAGATGTGATTAATGTGTAATTAAAGTATTATTTTGTTGTTATGCATATGCTATTGTAGGTCAGGCAAGACAAAGGGTTATGGCCAAATGAGTTATGCATTAGGGCATATTATAAAATTGGGGTAAGGAAGCCTGTGCAATTATGGATATCTTCATGGGACCAAAGATATGACAACGACCAGTACTGGCACTTCGAGGAATATTTTGTTAAGACATTACACATATTATTGGGGTACCTATGTGATCATGATTTGTCCCCTAAAATTCAGAGATTCTTGAGGCTAAAGGATTATGGAAAAGATACTACAATTGAGCACAACTGGGGAGATTTTTATTGCTTTTAGGATTGCACTCAGATAAGAGTGTATGGATTTGAGGGAAAACCGTATGTATTGTCTTCACTGTGGGTAACAGAGTGGCCTGCCTAGAGATTGTCATGCATTTATCAATAGTAAGTACCCAACATCTAACTGATCATGGAAAACAATCCATCATGCCTAGATTACTTGTCTTTTTCAGAAATTGTTGTCAAAATTTCAAAGAGTTACGGTTTCCTACAGAATAAATTGGATTACAACAATATGGAAGAAGGAGACCCTAGGCCAAACTTTGATCCAAAAGGATACATAGGGCCTACAATGTCATCCCAGAAACTCAAGGCTGGAGAGCATGTGTCACTCATGCTTGATGATTTCATCAAAAATATAAAAAGGGAAGAAGCTAATGAAAAAAGAGCTAAGTATGAGCAAGTGTTCAAAGCCTAAAAATGGAAGCTCTTCCGAGGGAGAATAAGAGAGGACATGCTTCAACACTTCAAAGATACCTTAGATCAAGCAACTAAACTTATGGAGCATGAGATAGAATTTCTTGAGGGAGTACCCACTTATGTCTATGGAAAACATATCAAAACTGTCAGGGATATAGAGCCCTTGGCCCAATTGTCTCCTCAATCTGTTTCTAATGTTTTTCCAATTGACTCTCCCAAAGAAGAATATCCTATTGGATTTGAGAATGATGTACAGATGGATATGACCATAGGGCAATATAATATCCAAGATGTTGGAGATATAAGGATGTTTGATTTAGATTGGGGGTTCGAAAAGAAAATTGACACTAAGAAATTGACATAAGAGTACTTCAATTTAGAGGATGTCTACAAGAGGTGGAGAATCCCTATCCATAGACCCATGGTTGTAGGATCGATAGTGCCATTTGATAAAGATAACAAAGCTCCATATGATGTTAATTTGTTTTATCCCTACTTTAAGTATACATACTACTGCGTTGCTCAGGTTTTGGGAATAGAGGCTCAGCCATTGATGGGTATCACAACTATGGTCATCTATGCAGATTTGTAATCTAAATATCCTTGGTTATTTGAATTTTCTACCTATCTTATTGATTCCATCATTCATGGACTGGCAAAATTGAAAGGAGATATGATTAATGTGCATTTCAAGTATAATTTTGTTCTTATGTATATGCTATTGTATGTCATGTAAGACAAAGGGCTATGACCATATGAGTTGTGCATTAGGGCATATGATAAAGCTGGTGTAAGGAAGCCTGTGCAATTGTGGGTATCTTCATGCAACTAAAGATACAACAACAACCAGTACTGGCACTTTGAGAAATATTTTGTTAAGACATTACACAGATTATTGGGGTACCCATGTGATCATGCTTTGTCCCCTAAAATTTAGAGATTCTTGAGGCCAAAGGATTGTGGTGAAGATACTGCACTTGAGCACAACTGGGGAGATTTTTATTGCTTTTCGGATTGCACTCAGATAAGAGTGTATGGATTTGAGGGAAAATTGTATGTATAGCCTATCATCATGCCTAACAGAGTGGCCTACCTAGAGACTGTTAGATAGTTATCAATAGTAAGCTCCCAACATCTAACTAATCATGGAAAACAATTCATCATGCCTCAATTACTTTTCTTTTCAAACTTTGTTTTCAAAAGTTCAAAGAGTTATGGTTTTCTGTAGAATAAATTGGATTACTACAAGATGGAAGAAGGAGACCCTAGGCCAAACTTTGATCCAGAAGGATACATAGGGGCCACAAGGTCATCCCGGAAACTCATGGCTGGAGAGCATGTGTCACTCATGCCTGATAATTTCATCAAAAATATAAAAAGGGAAGAAGTTAATGAAAAAAGAGCTAAGTATGAGCGATTTTTCCAAGCCTATAAATAGAAGCTCTTCTGAGGGAGAATAAATGAGAACATGCTTCAATAAATCAAAGATCCCTTAGATCAAGGAAATAAACTTATGGAGCATGAGCTAGAATTGTTTGAGAGAGTTCTCGCTTATGTCTATGCAAAGCATATCAAAACTGTTAGGGATATATAGCCCTTGGCCCAATTATCTCCTCAATATATTTCTAATGTTTTTCCAACTGACTCTCCCAAAGAAGAATATCCTCTTGGATTTGTGGATGATGTACAGATGGATATGACCACAGGACAATACAATATCCAAGATGCTGGAGATATAAGGATGTTTGAACATGATGGTTTCATTGCTGATGATGATTTCATTTCCTCCAAATAATTTGACACATTTATGTACCAGCATAAAGGAATACAGGTTAGGGCTTCTATGAAAGATAAGACAGAGGATGAACAATCCCAAAGGTTGCAAGAGGAAGTGGACCTTGCTAAAAAGGAGATGACACCCAATAAAGGAAGGAAACTACTTAAGGATGCTAGTGTGCTAATCTATTCAGGGTGGGATATGAGATCTGCATTGTTGTTTCACGGTTTCCTCAAGAAGAAAGAACCTAACAAGCAGATCATACCAGAAGAGATAGAGACAGTCTTTATGGGCTCAGGATATGATCTAGATCAAAAGGCTCTCATAATATGAGCATTGTATCTAAAGGAAAAGAGTGATATTCTAGTTGATATGGATCAGGTTTTTGGTCAGTTAATGGTCCAACAAGTTGGGAAAACTAATTCCAAAATCATAGCCAAGTTGAATGTGGATGTAGCAAAATTGAACCAGGAATAAATCGAGTTTTAGGTCAAAGAGAATATCATTTACAGAGGCTTGTATGAGAAAGCTACTGAAAAAGTCCAGAGGTAACAAGGATAGTTGTCACAAAATACTCCTATTATGGGGGAACATGAACCAGATATGGGTTATCAACCTGACTTAAGGGTCTTATATGCTATATCTCATGCTAGCTACTAGAGGATAAAGGCCAAAAAGTTAGCCAATTAGTTAACTAGTGCCCAACAAAAGATGAACAAGTTGGTGAATGATGTCATTGAGCACAGGTTCAAAGCTATGTTGCCATATGCTAACTGATATTGAAAAGAATTTACAAGAATTGTAAAAGCTCTAAAGGATAATGAGAGATTAAGGGAGAGATTGCAAGATGCACTGAAGGACAATAAGGCCATGAGTGTAGAAGAGAGATCTCAAGGGGACCAATATTTGGTGGAGCATGACAAGTACATAGATATATTGAATAAAGATCTCCAGATGTTGGATGAAGACTGTGTTGCAACGATACCAACCATCTACAATGATGGTGAACTGACCCCATTAGAGCAATGAAAAAATGAATTTGCACAGATTAAGGAGAAGGTAGTGGCTATATTTAACCAAAATGAAGATATAGCCCCACATATCAACCAGGCGGTGTTTGATCTCTTCTCACTGGAAAGAGATATGAAAAAAAGGAGCGTAGCCATTAGATGCCATAAGAGTGACAGTTATATTAATTATCTTGGCTTGCTTAATCTTTTCATCTTTCACTTTGTTAGACAATTGTAATTAAGTTGTTAATGATGAAGAGATGTAATTATTCATAGAATATGTGTTGCTCACTTATTTATATGAGCAAGTTTTGTAAAAAGAAAAACAATTTAGAAGAGAGGATATTGGGTAGGTACTATAGGCTCTGACATACTACTATATCTTTTTAAAACTTTAATAGAATCAATTGTGTTTCTCTGCTCATGTGCTGTGAATTATTCCATTTCTTATAGGCAGTTGTTTGTGATATTATCTAAAGGAGATAAGGTTATTCATATTCTTACAGTGAAGTTTATGTTTCTATGTTATAAAATTAATTTAATAAGATCTACTTTTGAATTTTAATTGTTCCTCATAGTTCTTCCTTGAATGGTCCTTTAAGGTTAAGGTTAAATTCATTCAAGCAGTTTTATGATATAAACATTTAGCAGATCTTATAAGAAACAGTAACTGACAGATTTGCCAAAGGGGGTAGGTTTAAAAACTATCAAGAAGGAACCTAATGAGACAGTGGTTGATTTCAATAATAAATTCAACAAAGTTATAAATAAAATTCCTAACAGGATAAAACCAATCCGAGAAGTAAGCATCTTATACTACATAAATGCATTTGACAACAAAACAAACTATGAGCTAAGAACAAAGAATCCTACAACTCTTCAAGGAGTTATGAAATCTTCCATAACTATAGAAAACAATAGAAAAGTTGTTGGGAGAGTTGGGAAGAGAGAAGATACTAGGTTGTTTAACCCAAGAGCTCCCAAACAAACTAAAGATGAAGATAAATTGGACAAGGCATTAAATGCTCTAAAGGATTTGTCTATGAGGATAAATAAAATAGAGAAACAATATTTTTTCCGTCAAGATAGACCCAGACTACATGATATGACATACAACACTACCTGGAAGGATGGAAAACCAGTGGAGAAAAATCAAAAGGATAATGTGCAGATACCAAATCCTTTAAAAAGAACTATGAGTCAAGTTTTGGATGATAACTTGTGGTGCTTTGCCTATGACATGCCACATTCTCCTTACCAATGTATAATAGGAAAGAATATTCAGGAAGAAGAGGAAGAGTGTGAAGGATATACGGATGACCATACCATAAATTTTCTATCATTTAAAGAATACAACTCATCTGAGGAGGAGGGAGATAGTGATGTGAACTCCAGACATATCAATCATTAGTGTGGTGTACAATAGATATTCTAAAATGAGGAAGAAGAAATCAAACTCAGGATCCCCACTGAAGAAGAAATAGAAAGAATCATAGTGGCTGCAGTGGAACAAGCTAAAAGAACCTATGCTCTTAGGAATAGAACTATAAACCCTAAGCAAGGAAAGCCTTCTAGTATGTTCATGAAAGAAACCAATAAGATATCTAAATCAATGAATAAAATGGATAATTTTTAGGGCAAGGATTTAGGCAAAACCAAAGAGAAGGATGTTCAAATAAAAAAACCACAAAAGGGATTGAAAGAGAGTATAATAAATGCTTCTTCAATACCAGCCACCACGTCATTCGACATTGCGAATGCTTTAACGCAAATTAAGGTCTCTATCCCATTGTTGAGATAATGAACTTCCCTAAATATAGAGAAAAGACTCTGAGAATAATCACAGATGTCTCAGGAGAAGAGTTGAAGGAGCACAAGCAAAGTGATCAAGATGGTAGTGGTGAGAGTGACACAATTCCAGCCATATACTTGGGATCAAGAATAACAAAGAATCCTTCCCAAGTGGATCCTTTCTACTTAACTTTGATGATCAATAACAAGATGATTAAAAACTACATGATTGATATAGGAGCAGCGATAAACAATATGCCCGTAGGAGTTATGAAAGAGCTCAGAATGGGGGTGGATACAACGTTTGGCAAATGTTATGCTATGGATAATAGATCTATCCCAGTTGTTGGTGTTATGAAAGATGTAGAATTCAAACTAGAATCATGCCCTAAAGCATCCTACAAAATAGATATCACAGTGGTAGATGTCCCTCCTAATTATGGGATGTTGTTATCTAGACAGTGGTAAAACCTGATAGGTGGACATGTCCAGTTAGACTTGTCATACGAAACCATACCAGTAAATGGTCATGAAGTAAGATTTGAAAGAGAGCCTCATTCCTCATATATCATTGAGGCTATGGAAATGCCTAAGCCGATATATTTTATTCAGTCAAACATGGATAATTTTAAAGTGCAATTGACAAAGCCAAAGACTGAGGATTTGTCTCCAATTCAGTCTTGCATCAAACAAACTAATGATCAAGTGTGGTGCATGTACTTTGATGGCTCGTGTAGTAAAGAGGGAAGTGGGGCTAGGATTTTATTCATTCCACCAAGTGGAGAAACATTTAAGTATTCTTTTAAGTTACTATTTGAATGTACCAATAATATTGCTGAGTATGAGGCTCTAATTACAGGATTGAACCTAATAGTTAAGAATGGAATTAAAATCCTTACTGTATTTGAGGGCTCAGAACTGATTGTGTCCCAAGTTAAAGAAATATATGCCTCTAAACATATCAGACTAAAGCAATATAGGAATGCAGTATGGGATACCAATGAATTATTTGATGCCTTCTAGATAAATTGGGTTGATAGGTAAAAAACATAACGACTGACTTTCTAGCGAATATTATACTTAAGGAAAATTACATGACATTGAATGGGATATCAGAAGTAGAGATAAAATTTAGACCTTCTATTCCTGATAATCTATACAACTGGAAATTTTTTCAAGATGATGCTGACTTGCTTAACTTCTTGCAATGTGTGGATCACTATCAGGTGCAAGCTATTAGCTTTAATGACTTTGTGGAGAAGGCTAAGTGGAAAGAAACCTAGTTTGGATAGGAAATCATATAGTAGAAATCAAACAAACTACCAAGAGGTTTGGTTGCATTAGAGAGGACTTTCAATGAACAAGACAAGATAGAAAATAAAGTAACTACAACTAAAGAAAGTGATGATGAACAAGTCAACATGGGAAGTGAGGAGTCACCAAGGCATGTGTTTGTTGGAAAGAAATTAACTCCTAAAATGAAGCAAGAACTGACAATATTGCTCAGAAAATATAGGCATGTGTTTGCATGGTCATATGATGACCTCAAAGCTTACATAGAAGATTTTTTCCAGGATGAAATCCCCCTCAAACCTGATGCCAAACCATTTAGACAAAAACAAAGACCTATAAATCCAACTTTGCTACCCAAGATGAAAGAAGAAAGAATAAAAATGAAAGATGTAGGGATAATCAAACCTTATAGGTATTCCTCTTGGGTTTCAAACCTAGTGCCTATCAGGAAAAAGAATGGAGACATAAGACTCTGTGTAGACTTCAGGAACCTAAATATATCATTCTTTAATATATAACTACCCATTACCAAATATGGATATCAGGCTACAGAAAGTAACTGGATGTGAACTATTATCTATGATGAATGGATTATCAAGTTATAACCAAGTGAAAGTCAGGGAGGCTGATCAATACAAGACAACCTTTACAACACCATGGGGTACTTATGTGTATGCAAGGATTCCATTTGGCCTAACTAATGCTGGAGCAACTTTCTAAAGAGAAATGGATGTGGCATTTGCAGAGCTAATAGATGTGATAATGGTGGTATATTAGGATGATCTAACCGCTTACTCAAAAAATGCTAAATACCACTACAATCACCTTGAAAGGATATTTAGGAAAGCTTTAGAATATGGGATTTCTCTAAACCTAAAGAAATATCATTTTGGAGTCAAGGAAGGAAAAATTCTAGGACATATAGTATCTAAGGAGGGAGTAAAAATTGATCTGGAAAGAGTGGCTGCAATCAATGAAGTCCCCATTCCAAAAACTGTTAAAGCCATTCAATCATTTTTGGCACAAATCAACTTTGCCTGGAGATTCATCTTAAACTTTGGAGATATTGTAAAACCTATAAAGTAGATGTTGAAGAAAGGAGCCAAGATATATTGGAATGTAGAAGCATTGGAGTCCTTTATAGCAATCAAGAGGGAAATATCTGAGGCACTGGTACTGATATCACTAGATTTTAGTAAACCATTTCTGATCTTTTCTTTTGCCTCTTGTCATATGGTGGCAACAATATTACTACAAAAGAACCAAAATGGATGTGAGCACCACATCGCATATTTCAGCAAATCATTGAGCTCATCCAAGATCAAGTATGATATAAATGAGAAACAGGCCTATGCTTTGGTTAAAGCAGTAAGACATTTCAGACCGTACTTGGTAGGGCCAAAGATCACAACTTATGTTCCTAATGAAGTAGTGAAAGATATTTTCAGACAAATAGAAGTAATAGGAAAAAGGTGCAAATGGATCAATTAGATCCAAGAGTTTAAAATTGAGCTCAAAATTTCACAAGTCATTGAGGGCCAAGGATTAGCTAGACTTATGGTAGGAGCAGATTTTGAAGAATTTCAAATAAATGAAGTTGGGTTTGAGGAAGCAGATTTTAGCATCGAGCACACAACATGGTACATAGATGTTGTGAATTACCTTAAACATATGAAGTGTCCAGACAATATGATAGATAAACAAAAGAGGACCTTGAAGTTGAAATCATTAAAATATGTGATCATTAATGGTGACTTGTATTGGAAAAATAGAGATGGGATCTTGTTACTTTGTTTGGATGAACATCAAGCAAAAGGAATCCTATAGGAGATGCATGGTGGGGTGTATGGTGGTCATTTTTCTACTAAAACCATAGCTCATAAGATACTGAGGTATGGATATTATTGGTTGCATGTATTCAATGATGCGTATGCATATGCTAGAAAGTGTGAGGTGTGCCAAAAGTTCTCAGGAAAACTAAAGTATCAAGGGGTCTCCCATTAAGACCTATGCAAGTTGAAGAACCCTTTCAACAATGGGGGTTGGATTTCATTGGGGAAATATTAGACAAATCTAGTGGAGGGCATAGGTGGATATTGGTAGCCATTGACTATTTAACCAAATGGGTAGAAGCAATTCCTATCAAGCAGGCTACTAGTAAAGTGGTAATCAAATTCTTGATGAAAAATATCATTGTCAGGTTTGGTGTCCCTACAAGAATCATCACAGACAATGATATGTGTTTTAGATCTGAATAATTAAACACCTTCTATGAGGAGTATGGCATCATAATATCCCATTCATCCCCATATCATCCCCATATCATCCTGAAGGTAATGAGTAGGCTGAATCCAGCAATAAAAATATCCTCCAAATTACCAAGAAGATGTTAGGACAAAATAAGAGAGCATGGGATTCAAAATTGAGTCTAGCACTTTGGTTTGATAGAATAACAATCAAGAAGTCCACAGGAAGGTCTCCATTTGAATTGGTTTATGGCAAGAAAGCTATACTTCCATTGGATAATCTTCTGCTCGTCCACAGATTTATGATACAAGAAGAAATTAATGTGGAGGATCCTTTGCAGGAGAGGCTTGTTCAATTAGTAGAGCTTGATAAGGTCAAGACAGAGGCCCAGCGATAGAATGTTAAGGTACAAAATTAAATGAAAAGGTTATATGACAAAAGGACAACAAATAGGAAGTTTGAGATAGAAGATTGGGTCCTGTGTGGGATGCTAGAAACCAGGACAAAGGTAGGCATGAAAAGTTTGAAGCCCTTTGGCTTGGGCCACATATGATTATAGAGAAAGAAGGGGAGGATTCTTATTGCCTACAAAGTACGATAGGAGACAATCAGGAATTTCCAGTACATGGACAGTTCCTGAAGAGATTTTTCTCTTCAAACTTCTATTCCATGTACTATAGATTAGGGTTCATTTTTCATTATATATACCACCAACCACCATTAGTATGTCCCTGTTCACCAGAGATTCTAGATTCTTGAAGGCATTTACAATATACCTCCATCCCCAGTCAGAGCCACTATTGAGCATTGGTTTTAAAATCAATTGAATTTCATGGTTTCAATTGAAGCTACAAAAGTTTTCTTTAAAAAATATGAAAATCAACCATGCCCTTAAGAATTTTGATAGAACCCTTAGCATTTTCATTGACATCAGAATTCAAAAAAATATCGCTCAAACTAAAGCCATCAGATATGCATATTAATGCTCTACCAAAGTATCTAATCTGACTGAAATGATACATCTACTATATCGAAGAAACCCATTAGTATTTCATCGACAAATGACTTATTGAACAAACTTGAGCCTCGATGAGTTCCAAAAGTGGCTCATTAAAAATATTATTTTCATTGACAGGTGATACGTCGATCAAACCACAAGAAGACTTCATCGATAGGACTTTTTTGAGGAAAAGAGTGTATTGAAGAATCACAAAAGATGTTGACCAAAGATGTCCTTACCACCGAAGAGTAAGACATTGATGAAACACGAGAGACCATCGAAGACCTGTTATTGACCAAATGTAAAGAGTTGAAGGAGACTATTTGTCTTTCACCAAAAGGGGAGATTTCATTGACACCAATGCAAATATGACACATGAGATAAAGCCTTTTGATGAAAGTGAAGAGGTCGATGATATCACAAATATCCTTGACGATGATTGTAGTTTCATCAAAACTAAGGCGACATTGATGAAACATGACATTTTGAGGGTAGAAAAGGTTAAAATACAAAAGTGTATAATTCCATTGAAAAAGGGTACAGCCATAAAAAGGATGAGCATTGACGGCTAGTGTGAAGAGTTGCTAGATGAATAATTAATTTCTACCACGAGAATCAATACGAATCTTAATAAAGTCACTTCACCATGAATTCAAATAAATTCCTTCATGACCGTTGTGCATCTGGTAATGGTAACCGATAAAATCGCCATGAATGGTCGATAAATTAGCAAAAGAGGGAACATTTCTAAGCAACACTTGAATAATTCACAATGAGTTTCAGAAAGCCGAGATATTTCAAGAGAAAATTCACGAGTGGTCTACCTTGAATTCAAGTAAGTCTCTCACTCTCAGAGCTCTGTAGTGATAATGGAGGGGTCATCTTCTAAAAATAATAGGGCTAGGAAAGTTAAAGAGACCCAACCCCTGGAAGAAAAACCTAAGAGACAGAAAAAGGAAGGGCGCTCTTTGGCCTAGGACCTAATTGACCAATGTCCTGAATCAAGCCTTAGGTATAAGAAAATTAAAATGGATGAGGAAGGACTGGAAGATAGATTTGAAGGCCTAGTGGATACATGGACAGAGATAAGGGGTCATGAATTGTTTATTTTTGGGTATATACAAAGGAGTGCATCTGAGCCTATGGATAACTTGTGGAGGTTGAATTTCGGGAAATTGGCAGTGGAAAATGTCTTTGTGAATGTTGAACTCATGACGTCCCTATCCAACAATTATGAACCCAAGACCAGGACCATATGTGTTTATATGGGGAGACCAATACTATCAATTACCAAGGAAATTATTAACACTATGTTTGATTTAGATTGGGGATTCGAAAAGAAAATTGACACTAAGAAATTGACATAAGAGTACTTCAATTTAGAGGAAGTCTACAAGAGGTGGAGACTCCCTATCCATAGACCCATGGTTGTAGGATTGATAGTGCCATTTGATAAAGATAGCAAAGTTCCATATGATGTTAATTTGTTTTATCCCTACTTTAAGTATACATACTACTGAGTTGCTCAGGTTTTAGGAATATAGGCTCATCCATTGATAGGCATCACGGCTATGGTCATCTATGCAGATTTGTAATCCAAATTTCCTTGGTTATTTGAATTTTCTACCTATCTTGTTGATGCCATCAGTCATGGACTGGCAAAATTGAAAGGAGATATGATTAATGTGCATTTCGAGTATTATTTTGTTCTTATGTATATGCTATTGTATGTCGGGTAAGACAAAGGGGTATGACCATATGCGTTGTGCATTAGGGCATATGATAAAGCTGGTGTAAGGAAGCCTGTGCAATTGTGGGTATCTTCATGGAACTAAAGATACAACAACCAGTATTGGCACTTTGAGGAATATTTTGTTAAGACATTACATAGATTATTGGGGTAGTCGTGTGATCATGCTTTGTCCCCTGAAATTTAGAGATTCTTGAGGCCAAAGGATTGTGGCGAAGATTCTGCAATTGAGCACAACTAAGGAGATTTTTATTGATTTTTAGATTGCACTCAGATAAGAGTGTATGGATTTGAGGGAAAATCGTATGTATTGCCTATCGTTATGCCTAACAGAGTGGCCTACCTAGAGATTGTTAGGCAGTTATCAATAGTAAGCTCCCAACATCTAACTGATCATGGAAAACAATTCATCATGCCTAGATTACTTGTCTTTTCAGACTTTGTTTTCAAAAGTTCAAAGAGTTATGGTTTGCCATAGAATAAATTGGATTACTACAAGATGGAAGAAGGAGACCCTAGGCCAAACTTTGATCCAAAAGGATACATAGGGGCCACAAGGTCATCCCAGAAACTCAAGGCTAGAGAGCATGTGTCACTCATGCCTGATAATTTCATTAGAAATATAAAAAGGGAAGAAGATAATGAAGAAAGTGCTAAGTATGAGCGATTTTTCCAAGCCTATAAATGGAAGCTCTTTTGAGGGAGAATAAATGAGAACATGCTTCAATAAATCAAAGATCCCTTAGATCAAGCAAATAAACTTATGGACAATGAGCTAGAATTGTTTGAGGGAGTGCTCGCTTATGTCTATGCAAAGCATATCAAAACTGTTAGGGATATATAGCCCTTGGCCCAATTATCTCCTCAATATATTTCTAATGTTTTTCCAACTGACTCTCCCAAAGAACAATATCCTCTTGGATTTGAGGATGATGTACAGATGGATATGACCACAGGGCAATACAATGTCCAAGATGCTGGAGATATAAGGATGTTTGAACATGATGGTTTCATTGCTGATGATGATTTCATTTCCTCCAAATAATTTGACACATTTATGTACCAGCATAAAGGAATATAGGTTAGGGCTTCTATGAAAGATAAGATAGAGGATGAACAATCCCAAAGGTTGCAAGAGGAAGTGGACCTTGCTAAAAAGGAGATTTACCCAATAAAGGAAGGAAACTACTTAAGGATGCTGGTGTGCTAATCTATTCAGGGTGGGATATGAGATCTGCATTGTTGTTTCATGGTTTCCTCAAGAAGAAAGAACCTAACAAGCAGATCATACCAAAAGAGATAGACAAGGTCTTTATGGGCTCAGGATGTGAGCCAAATCAAAGGGTGGTTATAATATGGGCATTGTATCTAATGGAAAAGAGTGTTATTTTGGTTGATATGGATCAGGTTTTTGGCCACTTAATGGTCCAACAAGTTGGGAAAACTTATCCTAGAATCACAACCAAGTTGAATGTGGATGTAGCAAAATTGAACCAGGAACAAACATACTTTTTGGTCAAAGAGAACAACATTTACAGAGGCTTGTCTAAGAAAGCTACGAAAGAAGTCCAAAGGTTACAAGGATAGTTGTCATAAAAGACTCCTATTATGGGGAAACATGAACCAGATATGTGTTATCAACCTGACTTAAGGGTCTTAGAT
Source organism: Cryptomeria japonica (assembly GCF_030272615.1). Taxonomy (NCBI): domain Eukaryota; kingdom Viridiplantae; phylum Streptophyta; class Pinopsida; order Cupressales; family Cupressaceae; genus Cryptomeria; species Cryptomeria japonica. The sequence goes on from NC_081415.1 coordinate 86,880,279, forward strand.
GCTATACTTGATGCTACCTACTAGAGGATAAAGCCCGAAAAGTTAGCCAAGGGGACCAATATCTGATGGAGCATGACAAGTACATAGACATATTGAATAAAGATCTCGAGATGTTGGACAAATACTGTGTTGCAATGATACCGACTATCTACAAGGATGGTGAACTGACCCCATTAGAGCAATGGCAAAATAAATTTGCACATATTAAGGAGAAGGCAGTGTCTTGATTCAACTAGAATGAAGATATAGCTCCACATATCAACCGAGTAGTGTTTGATCTCTTCTCACTAGAAAGAGATATGAAAAAAAGGAGCGTAGCCGTTAAATGCCATAAGACTAATGGTTATATTATTTATCTTGTCATGCTTAATCTTTTCATCTTTCGCTTTGTTAGACAATTGTAATTAAGTTGTTAATGATAAAGGGATGTAATTCTTGATAGAATAGGTGTTTCTCACCTATTTATATGAGAAAATGTTGTAAAAAGAAACACAATTTAGAAGAGAGGATATTAGATAGGTACTATAGCCTCTAGCATACTACTGTACTATTTTGAAACTAATAGAATTAGATGTGTTTCTTTGCTTATTCGATGTGAATTATTCCATTTCTTATAGGTTTTTGTTTGTGATATTATCTAAAGGAGATAAGGTTATTCATATTCTTACAGTGAAGTTTATGTTTCTATGTTATAAACTTGGATTAATAAGATCTACTTTTGAATTTTAATTGTTCCTCGTAGTTCTTCCTTGAATGGTCCTTTAAGGTTAAGGTTAAATTCATTCAAGCAGTTTTATGATATAAAAATTTAGTAGATCTCATAAGAAAAAGTAACTGATAGACTTGCCAAAGGGGGTAGGTTTAAAAACTATCTCACAAATCATACATTTAGTCCTAGGGAAATATAAGACTTTGTAGCCCAGATAATAGGACAGACACTGGTCACTCACAAATCACAACTTTTACCATACCAATCACTTTTACTTTAAATAAATAGGAGTAGTTGAGTAGGAAATATAGAACCAATTAGCAATAATGTATTCATACAAATTTCAAGAACAAAGATCGAATAGCTTTGACAATAACAATCTTGAACTCATCTAAAAGACATCTATTCCAAGAACCTTTGCCATTCTAAGATAAGGGTTAATTAGATGTAAATAATCAATCTGCTATAAAAGGCATTAGTTATCAAAAGCTACTAGTGAATAGGTATACCCACCTAGGTCTTGCACAGCCTAAACTGAGAGAGTTAGTAACCAAATAGTTTCACTCTATAAGTTGGCCAAGTCAAATTGGAGAGTTTGATCATAGGAGTTGGCATTTCCTTAGAACCTACCCAATCTATTGATTTGAGATCCAACACATTTATGGAAACCAACTGGTAACATGGTTCACAACTTACACCAACAATAGACATTATCTACCACCACCGACAGGCACAACAAGATTATTCTCATCGGCACCCAGTCTACACCGACAGAAGATCTTATAGGCACCCAAGTTGACTAGGAAATTATATTGTTTTGTATTGTAATTATATTGTATAACCAACAATATGTATTGTAAAGACTCATATATGTATGAGATCTTATAAGTCATTTTGTAAGTGTAAAAGGTATGCAAAATATGTATATGTAATTAATGCAAGCGTAATATGAGAGCGAATATCTATATATGAATTTTGATGTAATAATTTTGATGGGCGAATAAGAGAAGAGCAGAGCAAAGAAAGGTTTATGGTAGAGGTATTTGGCAGAGCTTAAATTGGTACTGAATCCAACATTATAGATTCTATTTTGAGTAGTACATTGTCATTGGATTTAATCATCCAATTTTGTAGTCAGTGTGACTCCTTTTTGAGATTGAGCAGTGAGCTCTAGGTTATTAGCCTTCTTGCATGTGCATGCCCCTATTGTATCAGTAATATTTATTCATATTGGCTAGTGAGTAAATATTGTTGGTCACAAATCCCATTGAGGTTTTTCTCCTACCGGGTTTCCTTGCCAAAATATCTTGTGTTATGGTGTGCATTGATGTTGTCTCTCTTATTTCTCTTTACTGCATTATTACTTGTTTACTAGTACATTAATTTCAGTTGTAAAGTTTTAAATGTTGGCATATGGACACTCCAATGAGACATTGAAGGTGATTGAAGGTTTTGTCATTGATGGCAACCTTGCAATCCTATGGCACCAACAAGACATTATACCAGCAAAGCATTACACCAACAAAATAGTATACCAACATCAGTAGATCACACTCTACACCGACACCGGCACAGAAGAAAGAAAGTATACCGGCACAAAGGCTGATAGGATTTTTGTTATACAATATTTTGTTTATTATTGTAAGCCGATTTGGAAAATTGTAAAATGACTCTTATATATAAAGGAGATCATTGTAGACATTTGTAATAATGATGTAGGAGAATAAAAAGGAAAATATTAGGCAGACCTAATGTACGAAATATAGGTCAGAGGTATATGTAAAGAATAGAGTAGGAACTGGTACTGAATCTGGCATTGAAGATGCTATTGTAAAGTAGTACAAGTTATTGGATTTATATAATCCTTACTGTAAGTTAGTGTGACTTCCCATTGAGCAGTGAGCTCTAGGTAGTTGGCCTTCCTACATGTGCAGGCCCCTATTGTAAGTAATATTCTCTTATTTACCAGTAAGCTAATATTGTGGGTCACAAATCCCACCGAGGTTTTTCCCACACTGGGTTTCCTCGTTAAACATCCTATGTTATGGTGTACTTTTATGTGGATGTTCTTATTTCTGTTTATTGCATTATTTCTTGCATACCGGTACACTGTTATAATATGTTATGCATGTTTTAACTTAAGAAATTCTTATTATCGGTTAGATACTGATTCACCCCCCCTCTCAGTATCTATGGGAATCCTAACAATTGGTATTAGAGCCGTGTCCTCTATTTTCAGAAGCCTAATAGCTTGAGGAAGATCTTGACACCTGTAAAGATGGAAAACTTGATGAAGCAACTTGAAGCAGCTCTCTCAGACTATGATATAGAAAAATTGAAAAATATCAAATTAGAAGATGATCTAAGGGAAGCTCAGAATATCATTCAGGCACTTCAAGAAAATCTCACCACTGCAAGAAACAAGAGAAGAGAACTTTGTGAAAATATGCAATTTGAGAATGATGAAAAGGAAACTCTAAATGATATGATAGGAAAGCTAAAGCAAAAAAACATGGCAACAAAAAATGAAATGCAAGATATGACTATGAGGTTTTACAAAGAAATTGAAGATAGAAAGAAGAATGCAGAAGAATTGACTAGAAGACTAAGTGATGCAGCAAATGAGAACACAAGACTTAGCTATGAAAATGATATGTTGAAGATAGATCTGATGCATACTCAGAATGACTCAAATGAACTGATGAGACAGAAAGAAATCTTGGAAAGAGAACTGGAAACTGCAAATCAACACAAAGAAAAGTTCAAGAAAAGCTCAGAGGAACTTGGTGACTTGTTGAAGAATAAAAAACCTAAAGGTGACACTTTTGGAATTGGCTTTGAAGTTGGTGAAAGCTTTGGTACTGCAAATACTTAGGATCACAGCAAACTGGTAAGACAACCTAATGCTTGTAAATTCAATGGTAAATGCTTTAACTGTAATAAGTATGGTCATAGAGAAAATGAATGTAGTTCTAGGAATTATCAGAATATCAACACACCCACCGGTCAATGTTCAAAATGCAACAAAGTTGGTCACAACTCTGAAAACTATAGAATGAATGTAAGATGTTATGTTTGTGGAAGATTTGGACATTTATCAAATCAATGCAGAACACAAACTGGCATAGGTTATAGCAAAGCTATTCAGAAAAACAATGTAACTCACTATGCATGTAACAAGATTGGGCATATTGCAAAATTTTGTAGAAGTAAAGGAACATCGGTAAACAACAAAAGTGCTAGCTTGAAAGGTAAAGAAAAAGTTGAAGAGGTTAAGAAAGAATTTTCAAAACAATGGATTAGAAAAAAAGATCTAAAAATTGGAAATACTCCTCCACTGGTAGAATCAATTAACACCCCACCGACAGAATAGAGCAATACTCCACCGACAGGAAGTTCTTCATCTAACTGAAGAAAATTTCCTTGAGGGTTTGGCAATCTAATGACACATGTGCTAATTATTCCGTCGATTAGAGATAAGAAGCTAAAAAATTACTTATTACCGGCAGACAATGTTAAGTGAATACTTAATTGGCATGCAATTAATATGGTAGATGGCAAAAAGACACTATAAAGTTAAGGTTTTGGCTCCATTTCATTTCACCATGATTTCAAATTTTCAGAGAGTGTGAAGACTCCGAGCTAAGGCATTTCGAGCAAGAAGCAAGCACACTCCAAGCAATCATCCATCCAAGGCAGTAAAAGGTATTTAATCATGGCATCCACCTCTGCAATTGCATACATAGCAAACCCTACTGTTGTTGAGGTAATAGAAAGACCAAGGCCTGTATTTCAGTTAGTTCCCAAAATAGCAAAGATGGATGATACCTTAGGTGCTTTTTCTCAAATACCCAAGGGAGTTGTTTATGTTGAAGACCCCAGAATGTACATCCACTGCAACATTGAAGAGTTAGGAGATGAGGAAATCAAAACCATGTATAAAACCATGATATGTGATAACACCGGAAATATTAAAGATGAACACAAGATTATTGAAACCCTAGGATTTACAAAAATCCTTAACATTCCTGAATTTCCTAAGGATGTGATTAGGATAGTCTTAAGTATAGTACATGGAGAATTTTTCTGGTTAGATACAATCCATAAGATCACCAAGGAAGCTGTGAAAGTTTTCACAGGGTTATCGACCACTGGTAAGAGACTAGATAAAACCAAGAAGGTTCCAAATGACCTAGTTACAAAACTAACTAGTGCAACATTCGACAAGAGGTCTCTAAGGGTTAATGATGTAAAAGATATCAATGTGAGATTCATCAGTATGATATTAGGTTATAAAGCCACTCATGCTAATAGACTTAATTCAGTTTCAAGTTTATGCATTAAGAGTGCTTATGATACGGTAACAGACAATGCAAAAATTGACATATGTGAATGGTTAAAGGATGAACTAATTGACAACCTTGGAAAGATCAAAAAGGACAAGAAAGGAAATTTTAGATTTGTAAATCTATTAGTATGCCTAATGCTACACATAACAAAACAGGTTCCTGATATAAGTTATAAAGAACTTGGATATGACATACCAGTAGGAAAACAATTGACTGAACTGTTCAATAACATGGGTGAGAACAAGGAAAGCAATGTTAATGACTTCTTTCAAGCATTAAAGACTAAAATGAAGAAAAGAGTAAGGTTATCTCAGGAAATAGTAGACAAATACAAAGTAGACAAATACAAAGATGATATATGTTTTGTTGTTAAGAAAGATGAAATCTGGATGGAAGCAGTCATCCCTAGGACTGTTTGGGTAACAGAGATGGGCTATGGAATAGATGATCACATAGTTGAAACATATGCCAAAGCACTTCTTGAAGCCCCTAAAGAACCTGAGGAGGAAGTATTTGGTAATGCAAAAACTATAGAAAGCCAAATACAATCTAAGAAAAGAGTGAAAAAGGTCGAGGCAGCAGTAAGAAGAGGTTCTAGACAGGCTAAGGAAATAAAGGAAGATGTACTTAAGAAAACCGGTATAACAGAGGATGAGTTGGCAGCTCTACAACCTGAAACTCATCTATCACCGGTAGGTACTTCTTCAAAGAGTGACATGCCTGCAAATTTTAAAAGAGTTGTAAGGAAAAGAGATCCCTCACCGGCAACCACACCTTCACCCATAAGGACAAGGCAAAAGCAACAAGTAGTGAGATCTTCGGTAAGAAAGGTCACACCAAAGAAGAAGCAAAACACCGATAGAGCATTTACAACATCTCACCGGTATAGTGAAGAGAACCGAGACAACAATAAAAGAAAGTAAGAAGTTTATGGATAGTATAAACTTGATTTTGGGAGATCTTTATCAGATTATAACCACCCAGCTACAAGGTTGAGGTTATGGATAAATGAAACTAAAAAATCTACTGACATCTTGATAACCTTTGTCATTGATGCCAGAGGGGGAGTAGTGGGATGAGAAAGTTCAAAACATAGAAATCACAGGAATCATATGCTCAGGGGGTGCACACATTTTTGGTAACATCTTTGGACACACTTTTTTTTGGAGATCACTTTTTGAAATTTCTCATGAGTGTTGCCATCAATGCCAAAGGGGGAGATTGTTGGCATATGGACACTCCAATGAGACATTAAAGGTGATTGAAGGTTTTGTCATTGATGGCAACCTTGCAATCCTATGGCACCGACAAGACATTATACTGACAAATCATTACACCAACAAAATAGTATACCGGCATCAGTAGATCACACTCTACACCGGCACCGGCACAGAAGAAAGAAAGTATACTGGCATAGAGGCTGGCAAGATTTTTGTTATACAATATTTTGTTTATTATTGTAAGCCAACTTAGCAAATTGTAAAATGAATCTTATATATAAAGGAGATCATTGTAGACATTTGTAATAATGATGTAGGAGAATAAAAAGGAAAATATTAGGCAGACCTAATGTGCGAAATATAGGTCAGAGGTATATGTAAAGAATAGAGCAGGAACCAGTACTGAATCTGGCATTGAAGATGCTATTGTAAAGCAGTACAAGTTATTGGATTTATATAATCCTTACTGTAAGTCAGTGTGACTTCCCATTGAGCAGTGAGCTTTAGGCAGTTGGCCTTCCTGCATGTGCAAGCCCCTATTGTAAGTAATATTCTCTTATTGGCCAGTAAGATAATATTGTGGGTCACAAATCCCACCGAGGTTTTTCCCACACCAGGTTTTCTTGTTAAACATCTTGTGTTATGGTGTACTTTTATGTGGATGTTCTTATTTCTATTTATTGCATTATTTCTTGCATACCGGTACACTGTTATAATATGTTCTGCATGTTTTAACTTAAGAAATTCTTATTACCGGTTAGATATTGATTCACCCCCCCCTCTCAGTATCTGTGGGAATCCTAACAATAAACAAGTTTAAATATTTCATTTATCGTTTAGACACTGATTCACCCCCCTCTCAATGTCTTTGGGACTGATCAAGTATCTAACATTGGCTCTAATACCAATTGTTCAAATCAGGGATCACTGAGAGGGGGGGTGAATCATTGATATACCATAAATTAAAACTATAAACTTATTCTTTATCCACCAGTTAACAATGTATAATATATATGAACATAAACATGCAACAATAAAAGCACAAAACCACAACACCATAATTTTTACGTGGAAACCCAAAAAGGGAAAAACCAGGGTGGGGATGGAACCCACAATATTCATATACTATGGCCAGGAGTACATAAATATTACATAGATGGGGAATGCACTTGCATTTAGGCTCATTGCCTAGATCTCACTACTCAATTACATATTCTAGGAAGGCTACAATCTTCAGAGAAGTATCACTAACTTACAATTAGAATACAATAGGATTGTACAATGAAATGAACTCTTAGAAGGCATCTGACAATGCAAAAAGCATTTCAATTAGGCTCTACTCTGCTAATTACCCTATTCTAATCTCAGTTAGCTACCGGTTAATCTAAAACCAAAATGTGCATATGAAACTTCACTTAATTGCACCAAAACTGATCACCACATGCATAACATACCATAACACACCAAAAATCAACCGCTAAATGATCTTATATATCTGATCTCACCACAAAAACAATATCCTTCAAGTCGGCTTCAATCTCAAACACACCATAGCATGAGACTAACATATTACAACCACATGCTTAATAAAGGTCTTACCAAACACTGAAATCACAAAAATAATCACCACAAACATCGTAATCACTGGAGATGATTTCAGATCAACACATTATTGAGATACCCTATTTTACCTTGTTCTGCTGATTAACTGTCTACCAGTTACCTCCATCTTCTGGATAAGGTGAGTCACGACTATCAGATTGAACCACCATGAATATTTGACATCAATGACAAACCTAAACAAATAATCAACCACTGGAAGTCTCCTAAAATCACCTGATGAGTGTAAATTGCCAACACGTACTTATTCTTCACCCTTATCTACCACATCCTCATCTCTAGCCAATTTTGTAACATTCACCTCTATTTGATCAACTATCTATAGTTGTGGAATAGAAGGAGTATCAGCCTTTGTCTGATCACCTTGGGATAGCATGTTTTGAGTTTTCAGAATAGATTTAGGAGCACAATAATAATTTTTTTCAGGGATAACCTCATACTGATTCTTAAGAAAAACTAATCTCTGAATCTTCTTTGTATCCTCAATTACTTCTTCAGTCTTGCTTTTGAACTAATTCTTGGCTTCCTTGAGAATTCTTGCAATATCCTCAATTGCAATTACAAGGCAGAGTTCTACCAATGCATATGCCCTTAATATTTCTTCTTCTACTCTTGTTGTTTCTCTCCTCATATCCAAAACATCATATTGGCTTTTGGGTATTTCAGGCATTATTTATATTAGAGATTTACTATACATATTCAAATACTTAACATTATCTTCCTCTAATTTCCTTTTTCCTTTTTAATCAAAATTGTCATGCCATTCAAACATTGGCTTCAAATTTCCATCATTAACAACCTCATCTACAATTTCAACTAGAATCATAGGAGATTTAACTGTGAATATTACTTGCTTGATGACCATGTGTATTCTAGAGGTTTTTGGTTTCTTTCTTGGCTTCTCTCCATTGGAGGGCTTCTCCTTAGAATATTTAGTTCACTTTTTCCTTACTTCCTTCATAGCTTCATCTTACTCTGTCTCCTCATCGTCAGGAATTGCAACATATATTCTAGATCCCATTTCTTTCTTCCTCTTCCCTTCACCACCAGATTATTTGTCTTGGGATTTTGGAGATCTTACAAGTTTTTGAGGACAACAGGAGGGTACAAAGCTCCTTGAATATCTTGTTTTGGATAAAAGACATCCAATTTAGCCTTCTTCCCCTTGGATAGCTCCTTAGAGAGTAGAATATTTATCTTCCCCACCTCCTGGACTGCCTCCTTCACGATCCCTATGCTCTCTGCATATGCGTCCACTTCCTTACTTTCTTCTAAATCTCAGGCTTCTTGAACTTAGTATGCAAGTCCAAGATCTTCTTAGCATATGTTTTGAATCTTTCTTCTAAAGAATCTACCATTTTTCTTAGTAAATGTTGAGCATATAGCTCAAGAATTCTTTCCTCCAACTCATAACCCATGGGCATGATCTAGGATGTCCTAGGTTATACAGCTTCCATGAATCAGATAGTATCTTGGTACTTCTCCACTACTGACCTGGGGATTCTCTCCCTTTCCTGCATAGGACTTTGAATTTTTTTGAAATATCCCCAAATAGTAGCATTATGGACCTTAGCATCATCAATGTTATATAAATATTCTCTAATCTACACTACCACAGGTCTATCGTGTGCCCATTGGAGTTGACCTACTCCCAGAACTTCATTCATGCAATAGAAGTACATACATAGGATCAAGGTGCCATAATTGAATGTGTGCTTCTTATCATCCTTGATCTTCTTCAGGTTTTTCATCAGCTCACTCTAGAGTAGTTCACATGTTATATTTCTTATTCTCCTTAATCATTTCATAAGCAACATTAATTGTTGTTTTGGACATAAAAATATCACTGCTGCAGTGGTATATCTTATACCATATCACCATAGAATCAAACTTATCATATACTCAAGGATATTCTTGATTGACATGGCCCTTTGGTCAGATTTTGATCGTCTTGCATCTGTGATGATCTAGTTTTTCACAGCCTTCAATGTGGGTAAGTCATTAGTTGAGCATAAACCAGTAACAACCTTAATAGCACTCTTTGTAATCATGAACAAGTTTTTCAACCATATAAATTTATCATGCATCCTACTAAGTACATACTGGACCCATTAGGGTTCATCAAACATAAATATTTTGACATACTGCATAAAACCCTTTTCCTCCACAACTTTGAATTCAAGTTTCAGACTACCAACCTCACCTATCATCTTCTTGGAGAATAAAATCAACATTTGTACACTTCCAAGCTCCTTGATATTGGCATGGATATAAACCCTAATATCCTCTACATGCAAAATGCCATACAAAATAGTTGAGAATGCACCTTGCGGATCATCTTCCATGGATTTATACAGGTAATTTTTGAAGTTGGGCCGAGTTCTCTCAGTGACATCTATGACTAGAGGAGTCGCCAAAACATAAGAAGCCATTTCATAAATTTGAAACTTCAAACTTGAAAGGTTTCACAGAAAAATATGTTGACCACCAGATTAGGGAATTTGCATGGCAAATCTTCTTCGCACTTTGTTCTCTAAAAATACCACTTGCAAAACTCTCTTCTCTTATTCTCACTGAATGCAAAGTGAGAAATGAAGTGATTAAGTCACTTTTTATCTTTTGTACACCTAACTTTTAGGTATAATAAATTCACTTTTCCCTAATACTTCCAGATACCCTACGTAAATTAACAGTTCTTCAATAAATATTTTGTGGCTCTTCAATTTGGTCAAACTCTTTCGAAAGTGCTTCAAAAACATCTATACCACCATAATGAGGCTACTGAAAATTTTTCGATCTTCTGGCACCAACATCTAGTAGGGGAGAAAATATCTACATGAAGACTCCCTTTAGGCCAGAGGCCTCAAACTAATTATTGGAGGAATTCATAGCACTAGAATAAGGTACAAACCCACTTCCATCATTCTAATCAGTCTTCTTCACCCATGTCTTCTTCATTTGGTCTTTGATCTTGTCTACTTTCACTTTCCGCTTTTCATCTTCCTGCACATTATTATTCTTGTCTATTGGACCATTCCTCTTCATATTCCTACTTCTATAGAATCTTGTAATGTGACCGAATTTGTTGTGACTGTAGCATACAACATTTCCGTGTCTAGCCCTGAAGTTTCCTTGATCTCATCTTCATCTGCACTGATTAGCAACATTTTTAAACATACCACATGCATAACATCTAACATTCCTTCTATTTTGAAAGTTATTCATCACACTTCTGCATTCAATTGACTTATGAACATACTTATTGCATTTAAAACATTGACCAAAGAAAGATTGACCATTATGATTCATTCTATTTCTACATTGACTAGCCATTTGACCAGTATTTTTACAAAAAAATTAGTTACCATTGAAATTATGAGAATTAGGTTTCCTTACCAAAGGCCTTTTAGGTTTCCCTTTGTGATGTGAAGACTTAGGATTTATTTGACCAAATCCAGAACTTTCACCTTTCTCAAATCAAAGACCTTGCTTGTTATGAGAACTTTTCTGACTTTGAAGCATCACATTAAGCTTAGTTGAGCTAATCTTGAATTTCTCCTTGTACTCATTTGCAGTATAAAGTTCATCTCTAAGAATGATAATCTATTTGTCAAGCTCTTGCTCATTTTTCTTGGATTGTAGTATTTCAAGTTTCAGTTGATCATTCTCATAGTTGAGTCTACAACATTTTTTAGTTCTATTTTTTAGGGACTGATTGAGACTTTCTTCATTATTCTTTCTTGCTTCAATCTCCTTTGTCAACCTCATCACTATAGATTCCATCTCATTCTTTTAGAATATATTATCTCTAGCAAGTTTCTCACATTCTTCTATCTTTTCCTTCAAGGCTTGGTCATCAATGCATTGCCTTTCTTTTTCCTTTATCTTATCAACAAGTTCCTTTCTCTTCTCCCTAGACTTGTTCAACTAATCTTTCAATGACTGGATGAATTTCTTAGCATCCTTAAGATTCGCTTTCATTTTTTGAGCCTCAACTTGGGACTGATTAAGATTCTCAAGTGCAACACTAAGATGATTTTGAAGACTATCAAAATCCATTGATTCACCTTCCTAGATCCTTCTCAAGCTACTAATATTCTTTTAAGGGACTAGGCTCTGATACCAATTGTTGGAATCAAGAAACACTGAGGGAGGAGGGGGGTGAATCTATGTTTTGCAATTTTTAACTTTGTTAATTTGTTCTTTCAACCACTTGATGCAACTAAACAAAAGGAAAATGCAAAAAGACAAAGCAATCAACAACAACACCTAACACAAATATTTTTACATGGAAACTTGGTTGAGGGAAAAACCATGGTGGGGATGAACCCACAATATAAATATAGTCTATAGAAGTATAGAAATATTACATAGGGTAATGCACATGCATTTAGGCACCTACAACTCACTACTCAAAAATAAAGAGGGCTACAATCCTGAGAAGACTCACTGTCTTACAATATATTTTACAAAAGATAATTGGAATGCCTAAACTAAAAAGCATCTAGAAATGCCAAAACACAATTCTAGTTAAGCACAAAATAATTTAGTCTCACATTGCAATACTCAGGAGCACAAATCCTTCACTTACGCACGTGAAACTATTAACAATCGATCACAAACACTTTCCAATATATAGATATATAAACTAATCTTATCAATCAATGTTTTATATCCGCAACATGAAATTATATCTTCTACATGTCAGCTTCAAGAACACTATACAAATGATGAAATGTGTATACCAAGTAAGCTCAATTTAAAATCCAATGGATATGTAGACCAAAAATAATTGTCCACATACTACCAAAATTGTCTAGCAACACACCACAATCACATAATTGAGCACCAAATCAATCAACATGATCTACACAATGATTCCTCACACATGTTAGTCATACTACACTATTTAACCCAAAAACCAATTCGCTAGACCTTCTATCTCGCACATGAATTATCAGTGGAGGCTAAGATTATAGAATAAGGTACTCTAGACATCTAACTATCTTCCTATAGCTCCACAACACAAGATATAAACCTATATTGAAGTACACATCAACCAACCTGTTCTCTAGTTTGCCAAACTTAAGAAAAATAAATCACTCTTTCGGTATGAACAAATTGAGCTATGCAAATGGGTGCAGTAGCATTAGTTGCCATCAATGAAAACATTGTCCATCATTTATGCCGTGTCTCTTGCCAACGGTATGGGTTTATTCATGAACCAAGTACTTGTTGGTAGAAATCTGCATGGGAACGTAGAAATGATCATGTCTTAGGATTAGTTGGTTTAAGAGTTGGGGAACACACATCATGGGCTCTATCACACATTAAGTGCCCTTGCACTCTTTGGGCGACTTTATGGGAAATGTATGGAGATCCCACTAAACCTTCATTCATAGATGATCCAACTATATACATGCTTCTCTCCCTTGATAATGATGATGACCCTGTGTATGATGATGACAGTGAAGAGAAAGTTTCTTATTGGAAGAGTCTTGATTGTCTTGATTACATAAAGACATATGCTCTTGCTTATCCTCTTTCTACACCTCCAATATTGGTAGCTATTTAGTCACCTCCACCTACTAATTTGATAGAGATTTTGGCTTCTCTAAATGCTACCTCATATTCTCTTCAGCAATTTAATTCTTGTCCTCTTTATGTGTGAGATATCATCCTATCAGACATTTATCATTTATTTGTTGAATCTCTCCTTGATCATAATGACAACATTGAGGACACATTCCATCTCTCCAATGTCAACTCACATTGAGATGCTATTCTTCTAGTTTGGACTCTCTTGTTCTTTGTTTTCCATTCCATGCTACTATCTTGACACATTTTGATTCACATCCGAATAAATCTCACACATCAGTGGTCACTATTCTTTAATCTTGTATGGCAGAGTTCAACATCAAATTGGAGAAATATGAGTATTTTTTAGGACTAGTCATTTTGATTCCTTCATACACTTCACTTGAGTGGGAATTCAATAGTATACACCATGAAACCACTACCTGACTAGAGGGATAAAAAACAAAACAAACCAATGGTATTATTGGTAGGAGAAAGGGATATGGTAGAAACCATAAAAGAAGCCGAAGGAGCCTAAGGAGAAATAAAACCCTAAGGAGGTACCTAGAGAAGTGCAAGACCTTCTTGATATTAACCAAGGTGAAGTTGCAGGAGACTTGCCGGATGCCCTACCACCTTTAAGAGATACATGTCATCACATTGACTTCGTACTTGGTGCTTCTCTACCCAACAAAGCAGCTTATACACTTATCCCTGCTCAGACTATAGAAGTCGCAAGACAAGTCCAGGATCTACTGGACAAAGTGTTGATCCAAAAGAGTAAGAGCCCATGTGCAGTCCCTAGTGTATTAGCCCCTAGAAAGGATGGCAAATGGAGGATATGCACTGATTCTAGGGCAGTGAAAAAAATCACAATTAGATACAGATTTCCAATTCCAAGGATTGAAGATCTAATGGATCAGTTAGGAGGTGCATGTTACTTTTCAAAGATAGACCTTAAATTAGGCTATCACCAGATCCCGATAAGGTGAGGAGATGAGTGGAAAATTGCATTTAAAACCACTGAGGAATTATATGAATGGCTTATCATGCCATTTGGCCTTAGTAATATGCCTAGCACATTCATGCGATTGATGAATGAAGTTCTTCAGGACTTGAATGGAAAGTTTGTGGTTGTATATCTTGATGATATACTTGTGTTCAGTAAAACCAAGACATAACACTTGAAATATCTCAGTCAAGTCTTACAAAGACTTCCTGAACATAAATTGTTGATAAATCTGGAAAAATGTGTTTTTATGCAGGAAGAACTAATATACTTGGGATTTGTGATATCCAAAGGTACTTTGAAGATGGATCCGGACAAGGTAGACACCATCTTCACTTAGCCAACACCAAGGACACCGGGAGAGGTGAGAATTTTTCATGGGTTGGCAACATTTTATAAGAAATTCATTAAGAGTTTTAGTCACATCTGTGCACCACTCCTTGACACCATCAAGGGAGGAAGAAAGGTAAAGTTCGAATGGACAACCAAAGCAAAGGAAGCATTTGAATATGTGAAAGGTATAGTGGCACAATTTCCTATTCGTACCCTTCCCGATTTTAATCAACTATTCACAGTAGAAATAGATGCAAGTAATTTGGTCATTGGAGCAGTCCTTAGCCAAGAAGGTAGGCCGGTTGCATTCTTTTCTAAAAAATTGAATGAAGTTAAACAAAAGTATAGTACATATGACTCAGAACTGTATGCAATGGTACAATCACTTTAAAAGTGGAGGCATTATCTTTTTCCCAAAGAATTTATTGTTTTCACTGACAACCATGCATTAAGGTTATTGAATGGACATGCAAAACTAAGTTGCAGGCATATGGCATGGGTTGAGTAGTTGCAGACCTATACCTTCACTATAAAACACAAGAAGGGAACACAATATAATGTGGCAGATGCACTCAGTATGAGAGTCCATTTATTGTAGGAGTTTCATATCCAAAGTATTGGGATTGATGCACTCAAAGACCTATACAAGGGTGATGCAGATTTTGGTGAGATATATGAGGTTTGCATTACTTTTTCTAATGCATATCACACTTTGTATTTGGATTATATGATTTAGAATGGCTTATTGTTCAAAGGGGGACAATTTTGTATTCCAAAGTGTTCAATGAGAGGAAATATCATTAAGGAAAACCATTTTGGTCCTATAAGAGGTCATTTTGGTATTGATAAAACACTAGAGTTGGTTAGGAGGCACTACTTTTGGCCTAAAATGAAGACAGACATTAGGAAGTTTGTAGAGTCTTGCACAATCTTTCAAAGAGCTAAGGGAGTTAGCACAAATCAAGGCCTCTACCAACCATTGCCAATACCTACAAAACTATGGGATAGTGTGAGTATGGAGTTTCTTATGGGTTTGCCTAGGACAAGACAAGGGTTTGACAACATTTTTGTCATTGTAGACAGATTCAACAAAATGGCACATTTTGTACCCTGTAAGTCCAAAAATGATGCATCTCACATTGCAAATCTATTCTTTAAATAAGTAGTCAGAATCCATGGATTACCTTCCTCAATCATCTCAGACAGAGATGTAAAGTTTCAAGGCCATTTTTAGCAAACTCTTTGGAAGAAGTTAGGCACAAATTTGTCTTTCAGTTCTGCATACCATCCTTAGACAGATGGGAAGACTGAAGTTGTAAATAGGTCTCTTGGAAACCTACTCAAATGTCTAACCAAGAAGTATGCACAAGCTTGGGATTCAATTCTCCCGCGGGCAGAATTTGTATTTAATGATACTATTAATAGGAGAACTGGAAAAACTCCTTTTCAGATCAACTATGGCATTCATCCTAGATGGGTGATGGAGTTAAGAGAGCTACCAAATTATTTCAAAACAAGTGCCCAAGGAGAAGCTTTGGCAAAGTTTATCAAACAAGTTGACGAATAGGTGAAGGAGACTTTGAAATCTACTGTGGAGAAGTATAAGGTGCAGGCAGATCATAGAAAAAGATATGTTAGTTTTAAAATAGGAGATCAAGTTTGGGCTTATTTGAACAAAGACAAGTTCCCTAAGGGAAAGTACACCAAGTTTCAGATGCGGAAGATTGGTCCTTGCCAAATCATCCATAAAGTTGGAGATAATGCATATGAAATCTCCCTACCACCTAATCCTTCTATTTCTCCTATTTTTAATGTTTTTGATCTCACTCCATTCAGGAGTATTGCAAGTGATAACAATTATTTGCAGGAAGTTGATGATGAACAAGTTGAATGGCTAAAGGACCTTCCAGCTAGCCAACCACTCTAGTTGGAGAAAGTGCTGGACACTAAAGTGGCTAAACAAACCCGGAAGAACACTTACATGGAATACCTGGTCAAGTGGAGACATTTACCAGACATGGATGCCACCTGGATGGATGAGAAGACAATCCTCAAGCATGGCACCACATTGAAAGAGCTACTCTCAAGTAGGAACTTGAGCTCAAAGCAACAAGGGGAGTATGGTACAGGAGCACCCCAACAATGAAGCCCCTTTTCCATTTTCACGTTTGTAATAAAGATCCATTTTTGTAAGACCAATTATCAAGATGGTACATTTATAAACCACTTGGTCAAACCTAGTCAATTGATCTATGGTAGATTAGGAAGAGTCAATTTTGTGTGTTTGGTGTGATTATGGTTCATTTGGAAACCTTTGGAGTGCAAGAAAATGCATAAATGGTCGATAGACCAAATGTTGCATAAAGTTATTAAAGTTGCATTTTCGGTGTAACTTGTCCCAATAGAGAGTCACCTTTTTGAAAAGTTGTCATTGGGTATCGGCATAACCATTTTGCGTGCCACCTGATAACCCAATGGAAGGTGTGACATTCCAAAGGAGTCTTATTAGGCATTGGTGTAGGTGTTTTTCTCCACTCACGATGACTCGATAGCATAGCATGCAGAAGGAGTCGGCATAGGGGATTAGAAGTTGAAGATCTTGACTACCCTGATGACCTGATACATTAGCACACTTGGAGTTTTAGCATCAACCATCAAAGTAACTGGTTTGGAGTCATCCCGACGACCCGATGGAAAAGTAGACTTGTGCCCATTGGTCATTGGGCATTGCCGAGCAGATGTTTGTGCTACCCCAAAGGGCCGATGGAAAAATGCACCACCTTGGCGACATGTCATCGGGTATCAGATGGAGAGTGTTTGAGCTACTCCGAAGACCCGATAGAAATGTATGAATTGTAAATATTTTCATCGGGCATCGAAAGGCATATTTTTGACTTATGCCGATAACCTGATGGAAGTTACCAACCTGCCAGAAATGGTAACTGAAAGGGAATTCGATCTCCCAACTCCTTCCATTGGCTAAAACGGTTTGAATTTTGGTTGAGGACGTTGAAAGGAGACCTATATGAACATGTTTGAATCATTTCCAGAGAGGAGAACAGATGATTCAATAAATGTAATCAAACTTTTGGTGTGAACAAAAATACAGTTGCAGGTTTCACATAACATATCTGTGTTATAACATCAATAAATTGTACTGGTAGGACTTGACATGGGTGTGTAGATTTAGAAGTTGAGTAAATCCATTTGTTTCAGTTGGCTTAGGGTTTGGGTGGACACATCTGAGTCAGAAATTTCTCTGTTCTCGTCTGACAACCAGGGTGAAGTGAAATAAGGGTTTCATCTAGAAATGGCTCTCACTTGAGATTTTTGCATTGGACCACAACAGCCATTAGAGGAGTTCAATTTGGAGCAATGTATGTTAGGATCCTGGTAGTTGCATCCTGGAAGGTGTCAGCACTTAGGTTCCACACCATACTCTAGGCCAAGCATGCCCATGTGGTTGGTCTCAGAATTAAGGAAGTAGGAGTGTAGAAAGACTCCGGGAGTGGACTAAACCAATCCAAGGCTGGATTGTGTATGTAGGAACATTCTCAAACCTGAACCAAATGACCATCTAGCCAAGTGTATTCATTTGTAGGTTGTTGCCCCTGAACCAGACCTGATTACCCTTATTAGGGTTGTCCAGCCTAGACGGTTCAAAGGTGTACAAGAGGAGTTGGAGCCTGTCCTTTTAGAGTCTGAAAGTACTCATTAAAGGATACTTTGATCTGTAGTTTGTTTTCTTCATCCTTTGAAGAAGTTGTGGTTGTTTTGCCAAAAATAGTGTTTGGAGGGCTACAAACAAAAAACAGTCTGGTTTAACAATCAGGCTGCATTTGGGTGTTGTGGGTCTAGGAGTTGTTAGGGATCAACTTGGTTGATCAAAACAAGTCTGAAACAAGACAGGGGAACCCTATCCACTCCCTAAACTGAAAGGTTCGAGTATTCTCACATTTTGCTAATTTGGCTTACTAGCCATTAGCCTTAGCATGCTAAGTAAGGCTACATTGTTCATTGGGATATTGTTCATTGGGTCAGAGTGAACAAGGGGATTGATTTCTTGTAGAAGGTTGGAGTTAGGGCTTGATTGTGCTTCCCCTAGTGACCTTTGCATCAGCTTCCAATTTCCAAATTTGTACTTCATGGCTACATAGCTATTCTAAAACTCTTTGTTCATGCTATTTTTTGTCAAATTTCCATCATTAGCCCTAGTTCTTACATTTAAGTCATTTCATATTTAATACAACTCAAATAATAAATAGTGAACTTAGTTTGTGTTCAACCCCTTCCAATAGGTTTGAGGTTGATCCTATTGAGTTCATTTTGCTCAATGTAATAGGTAAAAAATGTGTTTGATTCATAAATTGCATGCATAAAAAGTCATTCCCATTTTCCCTCCTAATGATTTTAGTGAACCCAACTTATGCTTTACATAATTTCTAATTTTATATGCTCCAATTTGATTATTATTGTAAATTATTTTC
The DNA here is from genome assembly GCF_030272615.1 of Cryptomeria japonica. Lineage (NCBI taxonomy): Eukaryota > Viridiplantae > Streptophyta > Pinopsida > Cupressales > Cupressaceae > Cryptomeria > Cryptomeria japonica. The sequence continues at coordinate 86,899,583 of NC_081415.1, forward strand.
AAATTTAGAAGCATTAATTGTTCAACTCTATCATTTTTAGAGTTCATTTTTCTTAATCAAATGGTTAATTGATCATTATATTAGGAAATTGCATTGTTTAATCATTTCTTTTGCTTGCATTATTAATTGTATAAGAGACATTGTGATTATAAATCTATTTCATTATATTTTCCCTCTTTGTGTATAATTTCCATGATCTTGTGTCTTGCATAGACTTATGGCTTGCCAAATTTTAAATACTAAGGGTATTGAGCCTTAGCCGAATAACGTATTTTATGGTAACTTGGGTGAATTATCTATTCGTACACAAGACATACTTAGCATTATGGAGAAATGGTCCCCTCATGATACTCATGATAAAGATGACTCTTTAACTCGAGTGACTACTGAAAAATTGGGGAAGTTTGATTAGAACATGGATGATCTTAAACAATGTATGGATCAATAACACTTGGGTGGAGAGGAAATCCCATTGATTGATCATTTGAGGAGGATGATTCAAAGTGATGAACAAGGTGTGAATCTATAGTATAGTACATACCTCCTTCCATTATCCTTCCATTTATTTCTCAATTATATCCTTTACCCATATATCATAATCTCCCACCTTGCTATTCCAATGCCTCACCAACATATCATAATGTTACACTTCAATCACGATCCGACATTTCCAACTCCAATTCATCCACTAAATCCACTATGAACAATTTGTCCCAAAGTGTTTCATCTTTTCAACAAAAAATGGCTTCCATAAGCCAATCCAAATTAAATGATTCTACATGTGATATCGCTAGTTCACTTTTTGATGATATCATATGTACTCTTTTCCCACAATACATGGATGTTCCTCATTTAGAGATTCAGAATATAGAAGGTGACCCCCAAACTCATTTGAAAGTATTTCATACTTTAGGTAGTCATTTCTCACATGATCATAGACTCATGGTAAAACTATTCACTTGTACCTTAATATACGAGTCTTAGCTATGGTTTTCCTCTTTTCGTTCTTGATCAAGTGATTCTTTTGATAAATTTTATGATGCATTTGTGCATAATTTTAAAAAATATAATTTTTCTCAAATTATTTTAACTAATTTCATGCATTTTAAAAAATGAGTAAAAAAAAAGTGACTAATTTCATTGGTAGGTACAAACACTTGCATTCACAAATTTATTAAATCTTGTCCTTGATATTGATGTTCAAATAATTTTCATTAAAAATTTACAAAAATTATATTAGAGATAAGATTTTGTACATATTTTACACAATTCTGCGCAATGCTTCATAATTATCAGCTTTAAGTGAGTCAATTTAAATTCTCTCCATCAATGGCTCGAGTAAATAAGATTGAAGAAGCTAATCAATCTTAACACATCATTGCATTATATCAAGCTTAAATTGATTAAGGTTAATGAGATGAAGCTTCTTCCTATCAAACCTATAGATACCTCCAAACCTTTTCTATCTTACTTTGATCCAAAAGATATTTTCCAATACCATCATCAAGCTGGCCATGATACTAAGAAGTGATAAATTAAAGCATGAAATACAAGATCTCATTGATTCTAACACTATAATAATGGAGGTGTGAATGATAAAGGAAATAAATTTGTTGCACCTCCTAATCTAAACATGCATTTATTTGCTGGTTCATTGCCTTCTCATTCTTCCAATGTTGTTGAGCCTAAAAATCCAAACTTTATAGTTGCTAGTGACATGTCTACCCCATCCAACAATGTAGCAAACTTTATTGACGAACCTAAGCCTATGTATGAGCCTTGCATCACCTTTGACTCAAGAGATATTATTGATGCACCTAATGGACTATTATAAATTATTACAAAGATTAAAGGAAATATTTCAAGAGGACTACTCATTGATTTTTAATGTATAGTGAATTTTATCATACAAGAACAACTTTATACACAATGATTATATCAAGACATGTATGATAATTATGATGCTATGATTAAGATCATGATGGTTTCAATTATCCCACCATAGGTTCCATCACCATTCTTGTAGAGGTTGGTACTAAGTGCTTAGATGTTATCATTATCATTGTCCCTACCTTAGTCCAATTTCATGTGAAGTTGGGACACCCTTAGCTCAATTACATTAAAGCTATACTTTCTACCATCCATAAATGTTTGAAGTTTCGTCATAATGGGAATATTACAGTGATAAATCATAGTCTTTATCAGTCTTTAGAAATACATAGAAACTTTCTTGATTGATTCTAGTTTCAAAAACATGAACCTTTGCAACCTTGAGAGGATATCCTTTTATTATCTTGTCAACAATTCAAACATGAAAGTATATTGGACTTTAGTGAGCCTAAGGATCTTCACCTGTGGATATGGATATTCCTCCTCCATATCTCGGACTTGAACTTATTCCTACCCCTCTTACATATGTTATGGTCCCAGCTCATACATTTTATAAAGGTGAAAAAGGAAAGCACTTAGCATTTTGTATCTATTAAACTAGAGAGGTTTCTTGAGTTCCTCTTCTACAAAGGACTAAAATAAGCCTATGTTGATTGATCCCCAACCTTCCCAAGATTTGATTCATACCAAGAGAAATTGTAGTGTGAGATAATATCGATGAATACATCATTCCAAGGCTCATAATTTTTCTTCCAAAAGTGTTTCCTCCCTTAAGACATCAAATGTTGACTTGGTCCCATTTTCCCAACCTTTTCCTAACCCTAGCGAGGAGCTAAGTTATCTTAACCAACCACACCAAAAATTAAAATTCTTTATGCAAAATTATTGTTCTTCATCTCCTCCATGCATTAGAGATCTTAATTGTTCTTATTATGAATGATGATGTCAATGCTAATAATGCAGATGCTAACAATTCTGATGATATGTTTGAAGTTATTGATATTAATCACTAGCTATCTTTAATATTTTCAAATCCTTTGATCCTAGCTACTAGTGATAAACAAAATGATTCAGCATTAGAGAATGGTCCTCGTTTGGAACTTGCAATAGCTCTTTAGACTATATTTTTTGTAGCTCCTTTTTTATCTTATGCACCATACCAAAATTATGTTTAGATAGATTGGGAGGGTGATGATTTGCTAGACTATCTTCACTTGTGTAGTAGACTCTTTTGTGGGTTTGATTGAATGAGATATTTTTCCCCTTTGATTTCATGCTTGCAGTGTCTTTGTGTTATGTTAAGCTCTCTTTAAATGACCCTTCTTTCTCTATTGGCACAAGACAATAAAGAGATAAAACTCGTTGTCACATTCCCGTATTTGTATCTCAATTGTTATATATGTCATATTCATGTTATATCATAAATGTGCTTGTAGCATCATAAATTGTATCCTTGTGCAATTTTCATCTTCACATAGGCCTCACTTTGGCTTTCTAGCCTTCCATGCTTTTGACCATGTTTGATTCTACCCACACTACTTTCAAAACTCAAATATCACTTATCACTTAGTTTGTGGCCCTGACTTCAGCCCTAATTTGTTAGACAAATACACTTTAGGTGACATTGTCCTAGGACAACAAGACCTCGGGTGCCATTCTCCCAACAAAAGGACCCAATTTTTGTTTTGAAAATAGTCATAAAATGTGGGTGGGAGTTCCACTCCCATATCAACTTGTCTCAAATTTTCAAACATGTTTAATGTGGTGGAGTATAAAAGCAAGTAAACACCCTCATTTGAATATCTATGTTAGATCTCTCAATTTGCTCTCCACATGATTCAAGTTCAAGTTCAATTCAAATTCTATTGAGTAAGCAATCAAGCAACTTCAAGACATTGGAGGAGAGGTCAATAATTCAAATTCAAACATTCAATATGGCATCCATGGTTACTTGATTCTATGGAGACATCCTACATCCTACATGACAACATCAACCTTGCACGAAGACTTCAAAGAAAGACTTGTCAACGTATTATATTCCAATTTCAACATTTCAATTCAAATCTATCCTCTACCTAAAAAGGCACACTATACATTTCTATTTCATTTCAAATTTACTTTAATATGATAGGAATGTCAAGCACAAATAGAAAAAACTTTTGGTCTACAAGCTATAGAAAATTATATAACTGAAAATTGTACCAAATGAAATAGTTCTTGTATTACAAAAATGCAACTCCTAGAACCTCAAAAATCTAATGAATGCTTTTCAAATGTTGTTGAAGGAGATGTTGTGAGATAGCTTTGATACCATGTTGTTGTGATCAACCTCCAAACGAATTGTATAAATATATATAATCATATTAAATTTTTAGGGGGTCTATGGAACCCTTGAATCGTGCTATAGAGTTGGTACTTGAATACTGCCAGCCACTGCATTTTTTCCTTTGGTCAAACCCCACCCACATAAACTTGCCGCCAATAAAACCTTGTACCTTTACATCGCACATGTATTCCTTAAAAACTTTTAAATATTAAAACTTAATTTATCGTTAAGATTTTAAACCGGACCCACTCCCCTTTTGAAATTAAAAGGAGATTAAATGAAATTTAAAATAGTTAGTTGGGTCCCCTTGAGAGATTACAACTCAGAAGGGAGATTATTGTTTTTATTTGTATTTTTAGAAAGTTTGCATATGACAAAAATTAACTATTTTTTAATATTTTTTTAATATTTTAAATTTTTATAAAATAAATAATTCTGATAAAAAGATGATTATTATTATTTTTATTGGTATATTTAAAAAGTTTATATATATGACAATAGTTTAAACATATTTTTAATAACTATTTGTCTTTTACATTTTAAAATTGTATAGAATATGGTATGTCTATAAGAAAGTAAAAATTAGAAGTTTTACAAAAAAAATAATTTTTAGAAAAATTTCATTAGTTAAATTTGAAAATTATGTCAAGGCAAATAAAAAAAATTAAATTTTACAATGTTTAGTGAGTGTTATTTTTGGATTCAAGTACATGACATTTGTTTGTATCAACATTCTAGATCACATTGTGATCAATCATCAGCATGTAAAAGAAAGTTGTGGGAGAAAATTGAAAGAAAGTTGTGGGAGAAAATTGATGAATCACAGAGTGTGATCCAAAACCTTCATACAAACAAAACTCATATAGTGCTAAGTGTCCATAGGTGGATCTCATATATTCTTTAACATCTTCCAAAACTGTTCATGCGTTTCTTGGCGATCTCTTCTTTAACAAACCTATTCAAGGTTCCTACATAGGCCATCTCTCACTTTAGTACAATGATTACCTTGGGTGCAAATCTCTTCAATAATTCTACCTTTTGTGTGTTTTATCTATAAAATCATAGAGAAAGTAGGTAAAATATAGCTTGTGCATCCACATGTAAGGAAAGGGGGTGTACCTCTTCTCATCTATCAATGCTTCCTAAGGCCTCAAATGCATTCATTGATGTCACAATTGATACTTATAAATGGAGGACTTCTAAGACTTGTAGCTAGGAACTTAAATAATAATGTCATTGTTGTCCGAGTTTTATGTTAAAATTCATAATGAAAACTTGGATTTTTCCCTCATTTCCTTCTAATAATGTTGTTTTGTTTGATTTCTAATATGAGAATTTTATAAACATGTAGATATAATTAAAGACATAACAAATAAATAATATATAATTCATATCAGTTATAGTAATATAAATATATAATATATTAATGTATATAGTGTAAATTTAATATGAAATTAAGGAACAAATAAATATAAGTTATGCATGTAATATTTACATAACTTTAATATTCTTTATCAAATGTATATAAATATTAAATTTTAAATATATAGAAATATCAAACGTGTATATATTAATATGTAATATTGAATATATATCACCTATTCCTCTCTGTTTATCTATCTCTTTATCTCTATCTCTCTATTTTTTATGTTTTTCTCTACCTCTGTCTATCTATTTATCTCCCCCTTCGTCTCCCCCTCTATTTTCATCAAGCTACTACCATCTACTCTAAACTAATCATAGATATTATTGAAACTTAATGGATTGTGTCTCTTACTAATAATATTTAAGATTTAATATCATTGTATACAAAATAGATTTATCATGAATATTTTTTCACAACTAGTTTTATAATTAAAATATTTACAATCTACTCACCTCATTATAAATAATTTTTTTTAAAGATCATAAGAAATTTGGAAGAGGTATCTTGAAAAAGATCCTTTCAAAAGCATGAAGAATAAATATAAACCTTCAAACATCAAGATGAAGCAACGACGAAGAAGATGCTTCATTATTGAAAAAATTATTATTACCAAAACGTTTCTTTAATACTTTAAAATATTGCTTTGTTAGAGGCATAATAAAGGTTTTTGGACGAGACAATTTTTTAAATTTTTTAAATGTGTAAGACATCTTCATTGTTTGAAATTTAAAATCTAATACTATGATAGTGTGGTGCAGACTGCAGAAAACAACAAAGAATCATTTAGATACGGCATATTAAACTTTCCAATCTTATTTTGCATTTATTTCTCCTGAGTAAGACAATAGCTGCCAAGTGTTGTAATTTCCTTTCCTCTTCAGCTTAATTTGTTTCTAAAAAATTACGCTTTTAAGTCTACTAAATCTTATTTGTGAAAAGGAAACTTTTGCCCTCCTCATTGAGTTTAATGTTTTAAAGCTCATTTGTGAAAATGATAGCAAGTGATTGAGAAATGTCGCTCAATCCTTCATTTTTCTCTATTTTTACCATAACCTTTAAATTAGTTTTGTTTGATGCTTATTTTTCGTCATTTGTTCTAATATTTATGAACATTGACATACCAAAAAAATAGCCAATTGACAAAGTATTTATGAGACTATCATTAATCAAAACTTTCAGAAATCTAGATTTGCATTTAATAAAGTGTAATTCTTTCATTAACTCAAATCATATTTTTGGCAAGCTTCATTGTATATTCCATGTTTTATTCTAAACTATTTACTTAATTTTAAGATTTATTATTTTTTATTTTATATTTTTTTAATCTTAAAATTTATATATTAATATTTATTTTTTATTTTTTTATTCTAATTCATATATTTATGTAAACTTTTACATATTAATATAGATCTCATATTAAAATTTGCATATTCATGATATTTCTCATTTAGTTTTATGCATGTTTTTAAGGAAGCGATTGGCATTTACACATATTGACAAATGGCATAATTTTGTATAAAGTTAGGATCATTATCCTAATTCATTTATTAATACAAATCTCTGCATATTAATAGAGATGTAGTAGTCACATTTGCATATTCATGACATTTCTGATTTAGTTTTATGCATTTTTTAGGGAAGTGTTGTGATATTTAGACATATTGATAAATGTCATAATTTTGTATAAGGTTATGATCATTATCCTATCTTATCCATCTAAATTTTAACACATTTTCAATGTATCTACCACTTATCACCTGTCATACACTTTCTATCTACAATGATAAAACCTATTTTCTCTCAAGCTAGTTCTTGATTATGAGCTTCTCCTCTTGATCACAAAATCAAATTTCTCTAATTTATATTCTGGAAGTCAAAATTGTTCAATATTTGTCCTTCACCATTCTTTTATTAGGCTAACTAAAAATAATTTTTCATGATATATGCTATGTCCTAGTATTTTTATACCATCATTTCACTCTTATTAGGGTTGCAATCCTTTGTTGCATATCATGTGAATCCCAATTCATGCACATTTTGATAGATATTTATTTTTATATTATAGGTTCTCATGAAACTTTATCCTTGTCATCACTCTATTCTACATGTTGAGATTGAAAACTACATATGCCACATTGCTAAATAGGATTCTCACTTTCTAGGCTAGAAGATGCATCTCATTTAGAAACAAATGTTGGACTCATTAAAGTATCTAAAATGCTAACTAATACAAGTAATTCACTGTACATATCTGGTTCTACAAGGGTAAGATGGTGATTCTTAAGGTGATTGAAATGAAAATTTTGGAGAAATGAAAACAAGTAACATATCCTTAGCTCATATTATTTATATAAGTAAATACTTATAATTTTTCAATAAGATCATCTTATACCAGTTGAGAAGAAGACCCACATTGACGTAAGCATTACAAGTGGAAATTATTGACTAATTAAATAAGGAGTCAATTAATTCAACTATTTTAATTCTCTTCCATAATGTAAACATTACAAGTGAACACTATTGACCAATATTCTTATGTTTATTATATAGTATTAGGGTGTAGCAACTATAATTGATCTTAGTAACAAGATGCATTAACATTTAAAGCACTTTGTGTGTTGCTATAGAAGCTATAGAAGTAATAGGTGGCCATGTATTTTATACTCTAGTTATAACAATTTCATTTACAATAAAAATGTAAATAATCTTTCTGGCTAGTGATTAGTTTGACCATTCATTTTCACTTATCTATGGTACAATAATTTTATAATGCATCTATAAGGAAAAATAGTTTTAATTTTTTTCTTTCTTTTTAGCTCATCTTATGGCTAAGATAGGGATTCTACAGGCATAAAGTAGAAATGGGAGCTATCACTTTTATTTATGGTTCCTTTAAAACATGTTATACACTCTAATGTGCATATCCTTTACATAGGATCAAGGAAAAGTGCAAAAAAATGTACTTCAATATATCTCAAGGAAATTTTAATATAATATACTTAAAATATAAACTAGGTCAATATCATTATGATTCTTTATAGCATATATATCAAGAAAAACCAAAATAAACTAAACTTTCAACCATTTTAATTAAGAAAATTAAGCTTAAACTTCATCTGCAAATAAATTAAATAATAACAATGTCTTAAATAGTTACCCTCTAAATATAACCTTTATCTTTTAAAAATATTTATTAACTTACCTTTATTTCATTATTTTTTTGAGTTTTAGTATATGAATAATGTAAATTAGATATTCTAAAATAGATCATTTTATAATTTTAACAATAATTTTTATTCACATTGTTAAAATGTTAAGAAATTTTTTTTAATTCGTTTAATTTTTTTATATAAATAAATCCTAATTATTATTATTCAGTAATCAAAATCTTTAAAAATATATGTCTTAATAATAACCCAAACATTATAATCAATAAATGACAAATTTTTAAAAACTAGCTTATATATATTTAATAGTATATATAGAATAAGTCGAGAGATATCCTTCTAGAGGCGCCTATCAACATTAAAGTGCAATAGGCACCTCAAGAAGGATATCTCTCCACTTATTCTATATATATTATTAAATATATAATCTAGTAGTAGTTGCAGCCTGGATTGAAAGACATGACATAAATTAAACAATGTTAAATTTAGGATTCCATTTGGTTCAATTCTAGATTTAGAGTTATAGTTAGGATTGGAATCAAAATAGTAGGCCCAATTCAATAAGGATTAGGGTTCATTTTGGTTTACTATTAGGGTTAGGATTTGATTTGGTTTAAAATAGTAGGCCTAATTCAATAAGGAATAGGGTTCATTTTGTCTTGCTATTAGTGTTAGGGTTAGGGTTATAGTTAGGGTTTACATCATTGTTGGGGTTAGGTTAATGGTTAGGGTTTGGATTTACATCATGTTTAGTGTTACAGTTAGCATTAAGATTGTGATTAGGCTAGGATTTAGGGTTATGGTTAGGATTATGTGTAGGGTTATGGTTTATATCATAGGGCTATGATCTAGGGTTAGGATTATAGTTAAGATTGTGGTTAGGCTTTGGATCTATCATTATGGTGAGGATTATGTCTAGGGTTAAGGTTAGAGTTAGGATTATAGTTTGGGTTTACATCATTGTCATGATTAGGTTAATGGTTAGGGTTTAGATTTATATCATGGTAAGGGTTAAGGTTCTAGTCAGGGTTAATTTTTAGGTATATGGTTAGGATTATCTTTGTGATTAGAGTTTGTATCATAAGGTTAGGGTTACGATTACAGTTGGGGTTAGGGTTAACGGTTAGGTTTAGAATTATAGTTAGGGTTTACATCATCTTTAGGGTTAGGTTAATGGTTAGGGTTTAGATTTACATCATGTTTAGTGTTACAGTTAACGTTATGTTTGTGGTTAGGCTTAGGATTTAGGGTTATGGTTAAGATTATGTGTAGGGTTAGGACCTTTATATCATAGGGCTAGGGTTAGGGTTAGGATTATAGTTAGGGTTTACATCATTGTTAGGGTTAGTTTAATGGTTAGGGTTTGGATTTACATCATTATTAGGGTTAGGGTTAAGATTGTGGTTAGGATTAGGATTTACATTTATGGTTAGTTTTATGTTTAGGGTTATAGTTTATAGACCACAGTGTTAGGGTGAGGGTTAGCACAATGGTTAGGGCTATGGTTAAGTTTAAGATTGTTGTTAGGCTTAATATTTAGAATTAAATGGTTAGGGTTATGTCTAGGGTTAGGATTTATATCATAGGATTAGGGTTAGGGTTAGGATTATAGATATATTTTACATTATTGTTAGGATTAGGTTAATGGTTAGAGTCAGGGTTAGGGTTAAGGTTAAGACTGTGTTTAGGCTTAGGATTTATGGTTATGATTAAGATTATGTGTAGGGTTAGGATGTATATCATGAGATTATATTTAGGGTTACGGGTCAGGGTCATGGTTATAGTTATGGTTTGTATCACTTTTACGGTTAGGTTAATGGTTAGGGTTAGGATTACAGTAAGGGTTTATATCATTTTTAGTGTTACGCTAATGGTTAGGGTTTGGATTTAGGGTTTAAAGTTATGGTTAGGGTTATGATTGTTGTTAGAGTTAGGATTTAGTATTATTAATATGATTATTTCTAGGTTTAGGGTTTATATCATGGTATTAGGATTAGGGTTAGGATTGGGATTTATGATTATGGTTACTTTTACATTTAGGGTTAGGGCTTATATCACAATGTTAGGGTTAGGATTAACATCAGGGTTAGGGTTATGGTTAAGTTTATGATTATAATTCAAAGACTTAATATTTAGAATTATGGTTAGGGTTATGTCTATGGTTAAGGTTTATAGCATAGGGTTAGGGTTAGGGTTAGGGTTAAGGGTTAGTGTTAGGATTATAGGTAGATATTATATCATTCTTAGGTTTAGGTTAATAGTTAGGGTTAGGGTCAAGGTCACAATTATGTTTAGGCTTATGATTTACGGTTGTGGTTAGGATTATGTGTAGGGATAGGGTTTATGTAATATGGTTAGACTTAGGGTTAGGGGTTAGGGTTAGGGTTATAGTTGTGTTTTGCATCACTTTTAGGGTTAGGTTAATGGTTAGGGTTTTCATTTATATCATGATTAAGGTTAAGACTAGGGTTAGGGGTTAAGATTGTGGTTATGCTTAGGATTTAGGGTCATGTTTAGGATTATGTCCAGGGTTAGGGTTAGGATTGTTTTTATGGTTTATATCATTTTTAGGGTTAAGTTAATGGGTACGGTGTGCATTTACAACATGGTTAGGGTTAGGGTTTGTATCACTTTTAGGGTTATGTTAATGGTTAAGGTTAGATTGTAGTAAGGGTTTACATCATTGTTAGGATTAGGTTAATGGTTAGGTTTTGGATTTAGGGTTTAAGGTTAGGGTTAGGGTTACGATTGTTGTTAGGGTTAGGATTTAGTGTTATTGTTATGATTATCTCTAGGGTTAGGGTTTCTATCATGAGATTCAGATCAAGGTTAGGATTAGGTTTTACGATTATGGTTAATTTTATGTTTAGGGGTAGGGTTTATATCACAATGTTAGGGTTAGGGTTTATATTAGAGGGTTAGAGTTAGGGTTAAGGGTTAGGATTAGGATTATAGTTAGGGTTTACATCATTATTAAGGTTAGGCTAATGGTTGGGATTTATATTTATATCATGGTTAGGATTAAGGTTAGGGAAAGGGTTAAGATTATGGTTAGGCTTAGGATTTAGCGTTACATTTAGGATTGTGTCTAGGGTCAGGGTTTATATTTAGAGTTATGATTATGGTTTGGATTTATAGTTATGGTTTGCATCACTTTTAGGGTTAGGTTAATGGTTAGGGTTAGGATTGGAGTAAGGGTTTACATCATTGTTAGGGTTAGGATTGGAGTAAGGGTTTACATCATTGTTAGGGTTAGGTTAATGGTTAGGTTTTTGATTTAGGGTTAAGGTTAGGGTTAGGTTTACAATTGTTGTTAAGATTAGGATTTAGTGTTGTGGCTATGATTATTTCTATGGATAGGATTTATATCATGGGATTAGGATTAGGGTTAGGATTGGGATTTATGATTATGGTTAGTTTGGTGTTTAGGGTTAGGGTTTATATCACAACGTTAGGATAGGGTTTAAGGGTTTAAGGTTTATATTAGAGGGTTAGAGTTACAGTTAAGGGTTAGGGTTAGGATTGTAGTTAGGGTTAAGGTTAGGGATAGGGTTAAGATTATGGTTAGGCTTAGGAGTAGGGTTATGTTTAGGATTACGTCTAGGGTTAGGATTTATATCATAGGTTAAGTGTTAGTGTTAAGGGTTAGGGTTAGGATTGTAGTAAGGGTGAAGTCAGGGTTATATTTAAGTTTAGGGTCAAGTTATGGTTTAGAGTTCAATTAGGACTAGATTAGAGATATTGTCAGGGTGAGGATTTGATTATGGCAAGGTTTTCATTATAGTCAGGGTTTGTATTTTTTTTATGTTGTTAAATGAATCAACAATTAGTTCTAGAATAAATTTAAAACTAAAACTTATATAACTTTAAATGATTAGAGTATGCTTTTGAATTTTTATCAAAGCCTAATGGTAATCAAACAAAAATATTAATTAAGGGTTTAACCTTTATGATATAATTTTAAAAATTTAAAAACTATATTGTAAGAGTTAACATTAAGGTTAGGTTAGGGTTGGAATTCAATTAGAGAGATTAGGTTTAGGGGTTAAGGTTATAGTTAATTATAGTTTAGTTTGAAGGTAAGGCTAGTAGGTAAATAATCTTGGATAATGCATTCATAACACTTATAATCCTTTTTTATAAACTATTAAGAGAATCTTTATTATTATGTACTTTTCTTATTAGTATTTTGTTTTCTTATTTCAATATTTTTATGAAATAATTACATTGAAACTTTGTTCTAAAGAAATAAAGACATTTTAAAATAGATTAAACTCTCTTTTAATTGAAATTATATTTTTACTATAAATTTAAAATATAGACATTTTAATGTTACAATGTATTGGAGAATGGATTTCAAGTTTGAGATGAGCAGGAAAGGAGGAGCAGGGTGGGCTAGGGTTTCCATGCCTGACAATTCAGGCAATGGAGATGAAGACAATGAGGCTAATGGAGATAGGAGGAGCCTCTTCTCTTTGGCCCAGATTGGTTCCTCTGGACTTTGCATAGGTTTGTTTGGTCCACAGAATGTGTGGTTTGTTTGCGCTAAAGATGGCAATGTGTTTACCTCGCCCTTGTTCATGTTTCTTTGTGGTGAGATCACTTTACTTCTGGATGTTTGCTATTCATTTCTCTCTCGAGATGAAACTTGTTGGGTGCCTTTGATCTCGCACGGTAGTGTCTTTACATTGATGCCCTATGTCTGGCTAGGCTATGGATCCCTCTTAGGGACTGACTGAGCATTTTTGCCCCCCTCTTTGCCTGGTCATATCTTTTTGGTGGTGTAGGTCTTCCCTCGGTGCCTTGCGATGCATTGTAGATTGTTCTACGTGGCTTTCTTAGACCCATGTGGGAGGATTCCTTATCCCTTGATGTTTTTGTGGGTCTCAGGAATAAGGGCTCTATGTGGTCTTGGCAGAATATGGTTGTTTTAGAGGGATTATCTTTTGCTCATTCCCCTTGATCTCTTGGCTCTACCTTGGTTAGAGTTTTCTCTCTATTGAAGATGGAGATAAATTATTTGGATGTGAATGGTCTGTTCATGGCCTCTACCATTTATTTTGAGGGAGTCTCTATGTTTCTGAGGGGTCTTCCTCTCGATCTTGAGACTGAATTGCTATACTCTTTCCCTGATCTGGTTTGCCCTTCTTTTGTGATGGAGGAGCTTTTTCTTTGTTGGTCCATGACTCTTCTATGGGGGCTTTTGATCTGCTCTCTTCCCAACATGTCTGAAGTGGCCCTTTCTCCTATAGAGGTGGAGATCTGGTGGTTGGGAGCAGTCTGGTTTCTTCCTACTATGAGAGTGTCTTTGAGGTTGATGTTTTGCCTTCTTTCTATTCCTATTGAGGTGGACCTCTTCCCTATTGAAGTGGGGAGATGGTGGGAAAAGGTCTTTTTGGTGAGGATGTTGCTCGAGTTGTTGGTTGAGGCCACCTGCCATTTCTTTCATGGCCAGGGCTGGGTTTTTTAACTATGCTTTTCTATTTTGTTTGGGGTTCGAGGGAGCCTTTAAAAACCTTCTTGTGTATGTCATGAAGGTTAGGGAATCCTTTCAAAAACCCCATGCATGCTGGATGCTGGCAATTTTAAAGGGCCCAACCTAACCAATGATGGTTTTTGGTTAAGGGTTAGTTGTACTATTGGTAAGCTGATGACTATGTTACTAGTTATGGGAGCTTGGGAAAACCCTTGTTTTCTAGTTTTTGGAGCCATTCTAAAACCCCTAATGAAGCTTAGTGGAGCCTTTCAAAACCCCAATATTTTGTAGGTTTAGGGAGCCTTGTAAAACCCTTGTTTCTATGTTTGGGACGCTTTGTGTCCTGTTTGTGGCTTGGTTGCCAATTCACTGATATTCTTTTCTTTTAGAAGCATTATTATGTGGGTTCCAGATCCTTGTAAAATCTGAGGGTTTTGGGTCCCTTCAAAACCTATGGCGTTTCATGTCCCCTCAAAACCTATATAGGGTTTCTGGTCCCCCAAAAACCTATTTACCCTTAATAAAAAAAATATAGACATTTTAAAATAGTTTAAATTTTTTTATAATTAAAATTATCTTACTCATAACCTTTATTCTAACCCTAACCCTAATAGTAATTAAGCCAAAATCTTAATTGAATTCTTATCAAACCCTAATGATAATAAAATTAAATACTTAATTAAGGGTTTAACCTTACTTTATTAATAAATATATTAGATAAATAAGAATAAATGAGTATCATCAATTGTAATTTGATATTTTTATTTTTTTTCTTATACTTAATATATATTATTTACATATTTTTAAGTAAAAGTTAAACTTATAGTCTATACACATTAGTAAAAATTAATTGATATTAAATTGTTACAATATGCTTTTAGTTGTGAAATTGAAAAAAGAAAAGAAATTAATCTAAATATATGAACAACATTTCTATATAACTTTAAATGATTAGAGTGTGCTTTTGAATGTTAATCAAACTCTAATGGTAATGAAACCAAATAATTAATTAAGGGTTTAAACTTTTATGATATAATTTAAAAAATTTAAAAACTATATGATTAGAGTAACTTTAAGATTAGGTTAAGGCTAACATTCAATTAGAGAGATTAGGTTTAGGGGTTAAGGTTATAGCTAATTAGAGTTTAGTGTTAAGGTAAGGCTATAAATAGGTAACTCTTATAGGATAATGCATTCATAACACTTATTATCACTTTTTATTAAATATATTTTTTTTAAAAATATTAATCTAATGCTTATCAAACTCTAATTATAATAAAATCAAATACTTAATTAAGGGTTTAACCTTTACAAAATTATTTGAAACATCAAAAAAAAATTTAAAAATTATTTGAATAATAATAAAATTAACAAAGGCTATATCAATATATTTTTTATTAATAAATATATTAGATAAATAAGAATAAATGAGCATCATCAATAGTAATTTGATATTTCTATTTTTTTCATATACTTATTTATGTAATATATATTATTTATATATTTTTTAATAAAAGTTAAACTTATATTGTATAGCATTAGTAGAAATTAATTGATATTAAATTGTTAGGCTATGCTTTTAGTTGTGAAATTGAAAAATGAAAAGAAATTATGAAAGTGATTATTACAATAGCCAAATGCACAAATCTACAATTCATATACCAATCACTAGCAATCAAAATTCATAAATGAACAAATGATAAAGAATCCCTTTGCAACCCCAATCCAGATCAACCCTCATCTACCCAATCATTGCTCCAATCTCCTACAATTTCCTTCGATTGTCCAAGTCCAACCAAGAAGCCTCTCCTCCCAAAATATTTGGAGAATAAAAAATTTCATGAAAAAACCAAAATCTAAACCAAATATCATGAACCGGTTGGCTTGAACTCAACTTCTTGAATAGCAAGGAAGCCAAGCAATTTGTTTGAAAGTTTAATAGCAATATTTTACACTCGCAATCATGGGAAGAAAAGATATTAAATATCAAATTGGAAAAATTCTAAAATTCACAAATGCTAAAGAATCCCTCTACAACCCCAATCCAAATCAACCCTCTAGAAGCCTCTCCTCTCCAAATTTTTTTGGAGTAAAAACTTTCATGAACCGTTGCACAACCAACTCATGTAAATGGAAACATATTTAATTATTAATTAATTAACAAATTTGTATTAGTTATTCATACAATAATAACATATAGAAAAATACACAAATGAACAAATGCTAAAGACAACCCCAATCTTGATCAACCTCCAATCTTAGAACTCAAACCAAGAATCCTGTGAAAATACACGTCAAATTATTTGAAAACCCTCAAATGTTGACGCATAAATTTGCTGCCATTGTAGAAGCCTCTCAGCTTAAAGATAAAATTATCCGGGACTAGCAGTGGCAATTAATAGAGATTACTTGAAATTGCTATAGTAATTTTAATGAGAAAAAGATAGCTAAGAAAGTCCAAAATTTCAGTCAATTAGGTTGAAAATTAAATTAAAAAAATGACAAATTTAAAAAAAATATAGTTTTAATCTTCGTAACCTCTAGTAAACACATAGTGCCAACGCTTAACATATACTTTTTATATCTAAACAAATCAAATATTTTAAGCCACTACTTCCATGCATCAGTTTTAAGCATGGAGTGGACACTCAAATTAAATTTGTGCAAAAATTGTTAATATTATGCATAATTGTGAGTAACTACAAATTGTGTAAATACTTTAAATATTTCTTGTAAAAAGTCGAGATGGTTTTATATTGTTTGAACCAGGAACTCTTTATCGAGATGGATTGGATATGACTTGAAAAGGAATAGATCAACACTATGAATATATTCTTTCCACTCTCACATCCATAGATCTCTCAAACAATGTATTGGAGGGAGAAGTTCCTTCTAATTTTTGGATTTTGAAGGGGTTGATGCTTCTAAATCTTTCAATGAACAATTTGAGTGCCACCATTCCAAATAGTTTGGGAGAATTGACATATTTGGAGTCATTGGACCTTTCAAGGAATCAATTTTTAGGTCAAGTCACTACAGAACTTGAATCCCTAAACTCTTTGAGCTAACTAAATTTATCAAACAACAATCTTTCAGGAGGCATACCACAAGGATGACATATAACTGGCACATTTGATGAATTCACTTATTTAGGAAATCCACTTTTATGGAGATGTCCCCTACCCAAAAATTGTACTTGGCCACAATTTCCTCCACCCCATCTTCCAATTTTACATAACAACGAAAAGAAAAAAATTGAATATCCTTGGTATAAGATGTTAGCAGGATTGTCATACGGAGTGGCTTTTGGATGAGTAATATCATTGATCCCTATAATGCTGAGTTGGTGAAGGAAATAATTCAATAAAGATAATACAATATTGAAGTTTTTGTTTCCATGGATGAATACTTTCACACTATGAAGGGATAGATCTAGAATTGATTGATATGTGAGAGGTAAAATCTAAAGTTTTTCATTATTGAAGTAGTAATATTTATTCAAAAATATTATAATTCTCATATTCAAAATAAAAGTACTAAACTACACATGTAGAATCTTTTGATTGTTATTAATATATAGTTGCATACAGGAGTTCAAATTTGTTGAGGATGGTTTATGGACGTGTCTACCTTAATGAAGATGTGTTGTTGTTGGTGGCCTCACTAAGCATATCATCTTATAGAAGTCATTTTATTGTGCTAATTCAAGACTATATAACTTTTCTTTTACAATTCTCTAATCTATTCCAAATGGTTTTGGGAAGGACCTATATATAGAATTTAGCTCCTATATTTTTATAAAGAGTGGAATTTGAATTTTCTCCCTTAAATTATCCATTTTATATAGAAATGTCAATGTAATAATGCTTGCAAAACATAGATGTACCAATAGCAATCTACTTCTAAGAAATATTAAGTAAAATGACAATATTTTTATATTAATAAAAATTATGAATATTTGTATGTTTCATTCAACGAGATGAGATGTTTCCACATTTTCAACTTCTTAGCGTTGTACACTTATGGAGTCTCATTGTACATTGGCAGGTCATTCTATTCAATGCCTTTTGTTCAAAAAGTATAAAAGATTTATTTTGTAGCACTTTGGGTGTTGAATTGATTTGTTTTTTGTGTATAGACAATTTGTCTTTTAGGCAAAAATTTAGATTCTAAAGAAAAATGTTTCATAGGATGAATATTACAAATCTACTTATTTGATATAGTTTTCTATTTCAAATAGTATTATAAAATATAGTGAGCATATATTACAATGCAAAAAGTACAAATCTTAAAATATGATTAAATGCTTGAAAAAACTTATGAGTAAAGTCTTATAAAGTGAATAAGTATGATTGCCATACACTAATTGATCAATTGATTATAAAGTACTTGTTATTTGCAATGTATTTTATGATATCAATAAATTTTTTAATAAAATACAATTATTCAAAAATCAATAATTAGATACTAAAAATGTATAATAATTTTAAATAAAAATTAGAATAAATAATTAAAGAAATAGAGTTAAACTTCACCAACAAATAAATTTAATTATTTCACTCTATTAAATTATTACATCTCATATATAAACACTTATAATTTTTTTTAAAAATTATTAAAAACATTATTGTTTGAAGCTCTATTTTTTAAAATTGATAGTAAAGACTTCTAATGATCAAGGGCAAGTTATCAAGAGACGTGGCTTGTAATTAATCCACTTATCATTATCCTCATAAAAAATTATTTAATTTATCAGAAAATTCTCTTTTGACCATTGATAGACATGTAGGTTAAGAACAACTCACTCAAAGATCATCTACATTTCCGTCTTGTTCTCCATCCTGAATTTATGTCTCTTTATAGAAGTTGTAAATACATTTAGTTTCAATTTTCTCTCTCTTTTTCCCTTTTCTATCTAAGAGGACTTGAAAGAAATCTAAGGCCTTTAATAAATTTAATATTGCTTCTATCTTCAAATTATATCTCAATTCCAAATTAACAAATAAATGTATCATTCCGAACATTGTTGATAGAAAATCAAGATGATCTTGTGTTCTCTAATTCAAGAACTCTTTATTGAAATTGATTGGATATAAATTTAAAAGGAAAACCTTCAGCACTACTCATATATTATTATCATTCTCATATTCATAGATCTCTTAAATAATCTATTTGAGGGAGAGGTTAATTCTAATTTTTAGAATTTAAATAATTTATTCCTATAAACCTTTCATTGAGCATTATAAATGACATCATTTCAAATAGTTTGGTAGAAACTGCTTACTTGAAGTTGATAAAATATCTTTAAAGATATTATATTTTAAGATAATTATATTTTAGTATAAATTGATTCTTTAATTCATTTCGATTCACTAAATTTATCAAACAAACAATAATCTTTTAGTAAATAACCACTAGAATGACACATAATTGAAACATTTGAAAAATCCTCTTATTCCAAGATTTCATTTATGAGAATGTCCCCTACTCAAAAACTATTGAACATAATCTGCTCCTCCATTTCCTTGAAAAAGATAATAAAATATTTTAACATCCTTTATTTAAGCTAGTACACGGATTGTCATATGGAGTAGCATTTGGAAGGGCAATGCCATTGATCCAGGTGGCTCCAGAGTCATACGTGGCACCTCCATCTTGTGAATGGTTTAACCAAAAATTTTGTTAGGGGATTCAACCTAGTAACCTCCTCTATAGAATCTAACAAGCCCACCATTGCTCATTTGGTTGACATTAACTAACTAGCAGTTGGACCTGAGGAAGGTCCAATTTGTACTGTCGATAGCAATTAGACCTATTGCTATTATCTCTTGGTTCTTTTTCCTTCGAAGATAAAAAATTATGGAGTATGAACATTCACAAAAGTGGCTAATAATTAAAACCTGATGACTAAATTTTTAGCTATCAACAAATAAGTGCAAGGCGTTAAAGCATAAATCCAATTTTGTCCATTATGAAATGTCATCATGCAAACAAACTGTTATTTGATCTGAGACAACGAGTTAATTTTGCATATAAAGAAATCTAATACAAGTTGAATGCTTATGATAGAGAGGACAAATCCCTAGAATCAGCCCATACACATGTTGAACAAAAAACCGGTTAAAGAAATTTGGTTCGACCCCATGAACAGGCAAAGAGCCCTTAATGCCTCCAACACCAAGAGACACGAGACACAGACAAGTGTAGAGAATTATAGCTTGTCCACCTTCCAAATGCTTGCAAATCCCATCTTTGGATGGATTCCTGCATATTTCATGAACATAAAATCAGAATCTAAATAAGTTTGAATATTTCATGGATGTACACTAAGAATGAAAATAAGCTGCACAATTCTAGAGAAGCCTAAAGATAAAGAACATAGAGTTCTACCCCCTGAACAGGAAAAGAGGCCTTAATGCCTCCAACACCAAGAGCCACGAGATATAGACCAGTGTAGAGAATTGTAGGCTTTATTGAAGGAAAATGTGCTTGTACTGTTAATAACACCCAACCCTGCATATTTCATTAACATAAAATCAGAATCTAAACAAGTCTGAATATTTGATGGATTTAGACTAAGAATGAAAATAAGTTGCACAATTCAAGAGAAGCCTTGAAGAGAAAGAACGTAGAGAAGTGAACTTTCTAAGAGCTCTATGACTGTAAATATTATTAAAAAACTGAAGAAGATCGATACTTATAATTTTATATTTTCATAAACTGTCTTAACATCCTGTCCGATATATTGATACTAAAAAATCAGACAACCAAATTCAGAAGCACCTAAATTATAAATTCTATTAAGACAAGTTTACTGCAAATGTTGTTGATGTCTAGTTGCTGCTAAAGCTACCTTCGAACTATTTTGTTATAAAGTCAGCATTCTTATCATTTTGAATATTATTTTGAAATGTAGATATTGTTTTATGCTTATGGTGTACCTGTAAGTTGATTTTGCATCCCTCATTATTTTTTGGTATGGATCGTGTTCTATTGAAATTTGCATTTAATTTTTAAAATGCGGATACTGTTTTGTGCTTATGGTGTACCTGTAAGTTGATTTTACATCCCTTTTATATATTTTTAGTATGGATCATAATCTGTTAAATTTTTCAATTAATCTTTAAAATGTGGGTACCGTTTTATGCTTTTAAATGCAGATACTATTTTATGCTTATGGTGTACCTGTAAGTTTATTTTGTATCCCTTATTATCTTTTTTGTATGCTTTTATTCTGATGTGTCCAGAGAGATCATGAAGAAGAGGAAAAAGAATTTTGATTCTCTTCTACTTCTATGCAATTTCTCCTGAAACATCCATCTAATTACATGTAGAATAGAACATATGCAAATGATGCATTCTATTAAACAAAAGTCGTGCTTTGTCTGTGCATCCACTATTTTCCTTTATTTATACCAACGTTTTCTTTTTACATAATCCACCTTCTTTACACTTTGATGGGTGTTCATACCCTGTTTCATGGTTGCCATCATGAGAATAAAAGTTTATATTTCTACTTTACACCTGCCTATTGTCTGTTTGAAAGATTCAAAAGACTTTTCATCAAATCTTTTCCTTGCATACTTTGCAAATCAGTTTTCTATATATCTGACAAAATTTCCCTTTTGTTATTTTTTTAATGGACATTGTAACTTCATTATTACATGATAGTGTGCATTATTATAGTGCAAGTCTATTTTTCAGATTCTTTCATTTAGCATCACTAGTTATCTCCACAAGAACATTGTCAATGTTTCAAATATGTAAATAATTCACATCTTTGAGAATAATTTCTCTTGCAACAACCTTGAAGATGAATTTAGATGCAGAGTAGCAATTAGTACATACTTGAAGGTTGTAAACAACTCTAATAGTTGTTCCAGGGGCTATGTTTATCAAGCCGAATGAATTTATTTTTTCTTATCTTGCACAACAACAACTAAATGTCTTGAATCTAGAAATTCCTGCTAAATTTAATTTCCTAGCTGATTACTCCCTATCTGAAAAATAGTGGCAAATAAAATTTGTATATTTGCTACACATTCCAATTGTTTGAGCTCTGTTGTGTAAGCAAAATAGTTAGTCATTAAAATTTGTATGTAGAGCACTCTTTCTATGGATGTGATCATTTGATTGAACTGTAAACTTTTTCTAATGACATCTTTGTTCTTTGAATTAGCTTAGCTATTATTGTTCAAGTATCCATTGCACATGGCATCACTAAAAACTTTGATAAGCATCATTAACAGCAAGAGAAACTCATCAAAATACAACATTATCTTGTCAAATAGTAAGGATATTGATGCAAGATGGATGAATTAAAAATATACCTTGATGTAGTTGGATTAATGGCCATAAAATAGTACATTCTTTTGTGTCGGAGACATTTAGTTGATTTTGTGCAAGATAAGAAAAAATAAATAAATTATTTACTTGAAACTATAGTGAAAAGTTAGCAATTGCATTCGGCTTGTTAAACATAGCCCCTGGAACAACTATTAGAGTTGTTTACAACCTTCAAGTATGTACTGATTGCTACTCTGCATCTAAATTCATCTCCATGGTTGTTGTAAGAGAAATTATTCTCAAAGATGTGAATTGTTTACATATTTGAAATATTGACAATGTTCTTGTGGAGATAACTGGTGATGCTAAATGAAAGAATCTGAAAAATTAGATTCGCACTATAATAATGCACACTATCATGTAATAATGAAGAGACAATGTCCATTGAAAAATTAACAAAAGGGAAATTCTATCAGATATATAGATTGGAATATCATCTCTTATAATCAACTGATTTGCAAAGTATGTGGGGAAAAGATTTGATGAAAAGTCTTTCGAATATTTTAAACAGACAATATCATCAAACATTACACAAAATCCTTTCCAGTCATAACTATATTTTCCCTTAAGACTGCCAATTCAAAGTACAACAATTAATAGACTTTGCAGCATATGGATAATTTAACGAAGTAGTCAGCAACCACAAAAAAATTTATAAATGAAGATTACAATTTGGAATGTGACAAGCTAACCTCAACAAGTGAGACAAAAGAAGCAACCATCATTTCAAATGCTTGTCCTGCATCAAATATGGGTGCTCCCCATTGGAATGGATAGGGAATCCTTATCCTACATAATAAGAAGAATTACAAAGTGAAAACAATTTTTGAAGGAAATGAGATTGAACACAATACTTTTTTGAACTGCAAAACATTATATTCAAACCCAAGTACAAGGTACAAACACCATATAGACTAACAATACAAGAGCATAGTTTGACCCTAAAGACCCAATCTCCCTAGAGAGAGTAAGAATGTAAACAGTAACCCAGCCAACATAAATGCTCATTTTCTAAATTTTAAAATCACATGTTAATGTTAGAGTAAAGTATTTAATTAACTTTACTCTCCTCTTAATATTTCTCTTTATGCATACATTAGTCATTTAATAATTAATATTTATTAATTAAATGTTCTCACCTTAGGGTTAGGTTTTCCTTTGGTGTTGATCTCCTTTATAAGGATTGATCTCTTGTATTATTCATTCTTCTTGATTCATTTTTTCTCTGATAATAAATCTTTCACTTTGTCAGAGCCAAAACCCTTGTATTCGTGCTCTCTCTTTCTCTGTGACAGGTTTCTTGCATGCAGGTTTCTTTGGGTTCTGTGGATTTGTATTTCTCAAATCCTACATGGTATCAGAGCCATATCTGCTACAGCTTGTTCAGACTTTTGAAAGATTTTGAGATCTAGGTTTTGGTTGCATCAAATTTGTGTTTGTCTTCTGTTTTTTATTTTGGAATAGGGGGTATTTTTTATTTGGTGCACTTTAAGCCCAAACGGACCTCACCGTTGAGCTCTTAGCGCCCAAAAACCCCTATTTCCATATAAAATTCATTTGATTTGGACATAGTTGCTCTAGAAGGCAAAAAAAATTTGCCCCAAGGCCGTACGACCCCAAGGCACGCAGTTCGAGGCGTGAAAAATAAAAAAAATCAAAATAAAATTTAAAAAACCAACATTTTTTTAAAAAAAACGTGGGCGCAGTGTTTAATTCATAGCGCCGTCGGTGAGCCACTCGACGACCACTGCTAGGCCACCGCCGCCGACAGTAACCACTGGCCGTGGCCCGACAGCCCCCATCGCGTCGCCCCTTCGACGCCTGCCACCTGCGTGCCGCCCGCGCACTGCCACACTCAGCCACGCCGCTCGTGCACTGCCACATTCAGCCGTGCCACCCCCGCATCGCCACCGCTCCGCCACAGCGCCACCAAACCCCTGTGCCATCCCCTGGTTGCCCAGCGGACCAGGGGCCATTTTTTTTAAGCGCCTGAGGGCTAGCAGGGCCATTTGGGTCTTTTTGGAGCTGTTTTACAAAATCGGACATAAATCGAGCGTTCGATCTCCGTTTTTCAAAAACGAATAGGCGTTGGAAAGTTGATTCCGAGCCCGTTCTCATGGTGTAGGAAATTTTTCATATTTTTCCAGTTTGATTGCATTTTTTCGCAGTCAAAGTCCGATGAGCCTTTTTGCACTTCGAGGGGCATAACTTGCTCGTTTTTGCTCCGTTTTTCATAAGCGAATAGGCGTCATAAAGGTGGTTCTATGCTCTTTCCAGAACTATAGTTTATTTCATTAGTAAATTCTTTAGGTGCTCAAAATTTTGTCTCAACCCGTTACTGCTTTCTATCATTTTCCGGCTTTCAGTTTGTACTGGGGATTTGTTTTTTGCATTGTGGGGGGGTGTTTTCTTCTTGCTTTTTGTTCTTTACATCAGAAAACAAGAATCTATAAACAGCAGAACAAAACAATCAAACCCCTTCTGCATCTTCTGTCTAGTTCTGAAAGACCACTTAATAATATTAAAAAAATACAGAGCAGTTGAGGCACAGTTCATAGGATGGCCGACAGACCTATTGACTCTCTCACACCGCATAATTATCACACTTGGAAGGGTCGCATGATGACTCTTCTCTAGTCTCGAGGGTTATGGTCCTATTTGGATGAGGTTCAACCTCAGTTGACACGTCCTTTTGAAGTTATGTAGCACAGGAACAATATGGATTAGGCTATGGGATTGATGGCTTTACACATTTCTGACAGTCTCCAGTTTCATCTTGAGGGTTGTCTCACTCCTCGAGCCATTTGGACCAAGTTTGAGGGACTTTTTGGTACTGTCAATGAGTTCAGAGCTTTACAGCTTGAGGCTGAGTTAACTTCCTTGGTACCTGATTCGTTTCCTTCTATTGAGGACTTTCTGATGAAGTTCAAAGAACAAAGATCTATCTTGCAGGGTTGTGGTAAGACTAAGATTGATACAGAGTGCATTTTCCTGATTCTCTCCAAGCTTCGGGGTCCATTTCAGATCTTCTCTTCGACCTTCTATTCCACCATGGATGCCTTGGGTGCTCGACATGTCATGCCTTCTTTTGAGGTCTTTTGTGATCGTCTGACTCATGAGCAAGCTAAGCTTAAGCAGTTGGATTCACTTTCAAGTTCACAAAACCAAGCATTGGTAGCCCAGTCCTCCAAAGGAAAATAGAAGCAGAAACTAAAGCCGAAGAAAGATTCAGAGGCTAGTGAGAATCCCTCCAAGCCACCACCTAAGTTTGATTCAAAACCACAGTCCAATTCTAAAATGGGCAAATCTTCAAAGTCTGGTGAGTCTTCCTCCAAGACTAAGAAGAACTCTGGTGATCCTTGCAGTTTTTGTGGCAAGGAAGGACATCCCATTTCCAAGTGTTGGAAATGTTTAGAGGCTTTGGAGGAAGCCATGCAGCAGCATAATATCAGTGCACCTCAGCCTCCTTCACAGCCCACAGGAAAAGGTCATGCTCTTTCTGCACGAGCATTGTCCTCTGCATCCACTTGGATTCTAGATTCTGGTGCCTCTCACCATATGACACACATAGAGGATCTGGTCACCGCTCTAGCCCCTACAGGCACTAGACATATTGCAGTTGGTGACTCAGCACAACTTTCCATTCAGGGTTCTGGTACTATTTCATTGGATGGTGGTTGTCTACAGGATGTACTTTTGGTTCCTGACATTTCGACAAACCTTCTATTCGTTTATTAGATTTGCCACTTTGGCTCTGGTAAGACAGTTGAGTTCGCACCTCATGATGTGGTTATTCGAGATCTTCATGATCCTGACTTGGTTGTGGCTACTGGGAGTGTGGATTCTGCATCTCACGTTTACAGCTTTGATGGCTTTGAGAGTTTAGACACTGTTGGTTCCTCTCTTATAGCACATGTAGATTCAGTGAGCAGGCTTTGGCATGAGCATTTTGGCCATGTCAATTACAGATATCTACAGCAGATGAGTACATAGGCAATAGTGATTGGGCTTCCACAGTTTTCTTGTACTGATGGTGTATGTCGTGGTTGTGTCCTTGGCAAACATCATCAAGATCCTTTTCCTAAGGGTCGAGCCTCACATGCTAGGGTAGCCCTAGAGTTGGTACACAGTGATCTTATGTCCTTTCTGACTCCTTCTTTTTCAGGGGCCCGTTATGTGCTCACTTTTATTGATGACTTCTCCAGACGTACATGGGTGTACTTTCTTAAGTACAAGTCTGATGTCTTTGACTCATTCAAGATTTTTAAGACATTTGTGGAGAAGCAATCTAGACTTTCTATCAGGAGGATACACACAGATAATGGGGGGGAGTATGTTAATCAGGCTTTCAGAGATTTTTTCACTGAGCATGGTTTACAGCATCAGTTTACAGTTCCTTACACCCCTCAGCAGAATGGTGTTGCTGAGAGAAAGAACAGAACCTTACGGGAGATGGAAAATTATATAATACAGTCTCGAGCTATGAGTTCTTCATTTTGGGCTGAGGCAGTCAATTGTGCCAATTATATTCAAAATCGGATGCCTCATAAGGCATTGCAACATATGACTCCTGAGGAGGCTTGGACCCATGTCAAGCCTGATGTTTCTACATTCTAAGTTTTTGGTAGTGAGGCTTGGGCATTTATTCCTGATGCTCAGCGGAAAGCCATGGAGAGGAAGAGCCGACCACTCATATTTGTTGGCTACTATGAGGATGTTAAGGCATACAGGCTATTTGATCCTGATTCCAGAGAGGTCTTGTTTTGGCGGGATGTCCAGTTTGATGAGTGCTATCCTCAGATGGATTCTCCATCACCAGCTTCTCCCTCATTGCCTACTCCTTCCTCTTCATCTCTTGAGGATTACTTATCTATTGAGGATGATGTAGATGATGATCCACCATCTCCACCACCACCAGTTTCTCCACTTTTGTCGAGGTGGGCCCGTGACACTGTTGATGCAGTTGGTTCTTTGGCAGGTGATCCTTCAGATACTCGTCGCACTCATGCTCAGACATCTGGTTCTAGTCTTTTGAGTCATGCCCTTTCAGATGATCCTCAAAAGTTTTCAGAGGTGATAGGACACCTTGAGTGGGATAGGGCCATGGATGAGGAGTATTCTTCTTTGATGAAGAATCATACTTGGGATCTTTGTCCTCTTCCTAAGGGAAGAAAGTTGGTTCGGTGCAAGTGGGTGTATTGTACCAAGTATGCTGCAGATGGTTCTATTGACAAGTATAAGGCACATCTTGTTGCGAAGGTTTTTTCTCAGGTAGAGGGCATTGACTACTCTAAGACCTTTTCTCCTGTCGCCAAGATGAATTCTATACGCCTGGTACTTTCACTTGCAGCTTCACAGGGATGGACAGTGTTTCAGATGGATGTGAAGAGTGCCTTCTTGCATGGAGACCTACATGAGGAGATCTATATGGAGCAGCATCAGGGATTTGTGCAAGACACTTCTTTGGTTTGCAGACTTCGATGTTCATTGTATGGTCTTAAACAAGCCCCCAGGGCTTGGTATGAGAAGATGGACTCCTTCTTGCTTTCCTCACACTTCACATGCTGTCATTTTGATCACACAGTCTATATTCAGCATCAGGAGGGTGATCTTTTGATACTAGTGCTATATGTAGATGATCTCATCATTACAGGTAGCTCATCCTCCATGATTCAGAGTGTTCAGAGAGCCTTGATGGAGCAGTTTGAGATGACAGATCTTGGTCTCTTGCACTTCTTTTTGGGTCTATAGGTTATTCAGTCTTCAAATGGGATTTCCATATTTCAGGAGAAGTATGTTCTTGATATGCTTCAGCGATTTGGCATGCTTGATTGCAAGTCTACCCCCACTCCATTTCAATTAGGTGTTGTTTTGTCTTCCACTTGCTCTACTCCTTCATTAGACCCCACTTTATACAAGCAGTTGGTTGGCAGTTTGTTGTACCTGACACATTCTCGTCTTGATCTTTCCTTTGCGGTTGGCCTTGTCTCTCAGTTCTCCCATGATACTCATGAGAGCCATTGGCAAGCAGCCAAACGTATTTTGAGATACATTCGGGGCACCACTCATTATGGCATTCACTACTCTTCAGGATCCCCTCACATCATTGGCTTCAGTGACTCTGATTGGGCTGGTGATGTCACTGATCAGAAGTCTACTTTTGGCTTTATTTTTTGCCTTGGTTCTGGTCCTATCACATGGTCTTGCAAGAAGCAATCTACTATTGCATTATCATCTACAGAGGCTGAGTACCGTGCAGTAGTGTTAGCCAGTCAGGAGGTTTTATGGTTTTGGCAGTCGATGATAGGGTTTGGGTTTCCTCCATATTGTCCCACTCTTCTTTGGTGTGACAATCAGAGTGCCATTCACATTTCTCGCAACCCGATGGAGCATCAGCAGACAAAGCATATTGAAATCCACATGCACTTCATCAGACAGTTGATTCAGGATGGTTCTCTCATCTTGGAGTACATTCCTATAGAGGAGCAGGTTGCAGACATCTTCACTAAACCTTTGGCATCTCTGCGCTATCTTCAGTTGCGCTCCATGCTTGGGGTGAAGGAAGTTGTCCTTGGGGGTTCTTAGTGAGGCCTTCCTTCCTTCATGTTTTCTTTTCAGCATGATTCTTTATCTCTTTTTGGAGAGGAGGTTTTTCCCACTGGGTTTTCTCCTTTACTCTGCTTTATAGAGATTTTCTTTTATTCGGGTACCTAATCAGGCCTTGTTGCCAGGACCCTCTTTTGCATTGTAGTTCCTTTGCTTTCTTCTACATTGTTTGTAGCTACATTGTAGCTCATCTTAAGGGGGGGTGTTAGAGTAAAGTATTTAATTAACTTTACTCTCCTCTAAAGATTTCTCTTTATGCATACATTATTTATTTAATAATTAATATTTAATTATTAAATGCTCTCACCTTAGGGTTAGGTTTTCCTTTGGTGTTGATCTCCTTTATAAGGATTGATCTCTTGTATTATTCATTCTTCTTGATTCATTTTTTCTCTGATAATAAATCTTTCACTTTGTCAGAGCCAAAACCCTTGTATTCGTTCTCTCTCTTTCTCTGTGACAGGTTTCTTGCATGCAGGTTTCTTTGGGTTCTGTGGATTTGTATTTCTCAAATCTTACAGTTAATAGTCTCATTCAAAATTCTAATGCTTTACCTGTGAAAAAAATTCCAATGCAATAAGTTGTGGAAGTCCTATCTCTATGCATTTGGCTACCTGCAAAAGAACATTACAAAAGGAATAGAAAATGTAAATGACTTCATCATATGGAAGTTTGTTTATTTGAGTAAAATCATGCAATTGAACACTGGTTCTATTGAATTAGAAAGTTTAGCATTCATGCACCTACTTTTACTAACAAAAGACTTAGGATGCAAAACTCAAAAACCATAAAACTAGTAAAATTCATCTAGTGAAAAATCCCTACTCACTTGAATAAGAAAATTCACAAATTCAATAGTCCAATTATTAATTGTCTTTAAAGTTTTCTAAATTTTCTACTGGTAAACCATTTCAATGAGATTCTCTCTCCATTCAAACTTAATTAATATCTCTCAAAGGAAAATCATGCATTTAAGTCTTGCTCCACCCAGTTTCATTGCATGCAAATTATTTACCAATGGCTCTATTGCCTCAAAATTTAAATTATGAGCTTGAAAGGTGTGCACAACCTCCAACTTAGATTACTCTTCAAGTGACCAAATCAAATAGCAATAAGCCACACAAGCTCTCCTAGATTTGGGAGTTCCACAACCATGTAACCCATCAATGATCCTGAATTAAGGATTATATGAATTAAGTGTCACTGAAACAAAATGACATTCTGCTCAAGTAGTATGCATTCAATCTGACTATTATAAGCAAGTTGCCATTAATCCAGGCTAAATAGACATTTGTTTAAGCAAGTGGTATCTAGGGAAATGACTCCTATATACATACCCCAGGGAAGCCAAGTTCATAGAGCCCAAGCCCCACAAGAATTAGTAGAGGAGCTACAGAAAGGGGACTTAAAAACCTGAGGAGAGAAACATCAACTCAATAATGCCAGGCCTTATAGACTATAAAGTGATGAAACCCAAAACAATTTTGTAACCTATGGATCAAATAAGATGCATAAATTAAACAGACCTAGCAACAATAGCCCAGAGACCACTGAATCCAACAATAATTTGCAAACTGGACGCAACAATGAGAGCTTCCTGCACTTCTCGCATCGAATGCAAAAATCTCTGCAAATAGATTAAGAAAACAAGGATTCCTGTGTTAGCAAAGAGTAATAAACTATACATGTTTCCAAATCAAGTTCGAAGAATACTCAAATACACCAATTTATTCGCCCACATCGTGATCGAGCAACAAACCCAAAAAACCCCCAAAACCCAATTCATACAATTAAAACCAGAATACCAAAGGGTTCAAATCAATGGTTGGACCTCTATCTGGAGCATAAGAATCTTCACCTGAATCACTAAACTCAGACTTTGGATCATGATCCCAATCACGAAGGTTGTAGGTCTCTTTGCTCTAACATCTGCTAGTGGTGTTGCTAGCTCTACTGTGTATGCTTCTAGGTCAATGGATTAAGCTCTCGTCGTTCACTCAGTAAATGATGGGGGGAGCCAAATCAAAATGATTCAAGTGGTCATTTCCAGCAATATGACTCGGAATGAAAACACAACCCGCATGCAGGCAACCACACCAATCTACACCACAGGTGGAATGTAAACCCTAACCACGCATTGTAGGAGCTGTCATAGAAAGCCTTTCAGAAAAAAATTTGGCGGCAATGGGAAATTCACGATTTCATGGTGTGAGACAATTCTGGTGGGGGTGCAACCCCACAGGGAGTTGCCTATTGGCAAAATATAGCCATTGTTTTGTATTATCATTTTGAAGTTCAAAATTGGTGGAATTAAATATGAGCGGTCGTGGTTGAACTCCGAACCTCCCAACCACTAAAAGACTTAGCCACGATCACGCCGCTTACAAGCTTAAATTATATAGTGGTGTTTTATTTAAATACTATTTTAAGCCTGAATTATTTAAAACTAACTCCCTAAATTGAATAAAGGCAAACATTAGAGGCCAAAAGGGATTATGAGCAAGGATTATTTGTTAAAAGAAGGTTATTTTGTAATTATGATGGTTAAGCCCCTATTATAGGAAAAATTTATGTATTTAAGGGGTCTATGGGTTTTTGAAAATTCATTCCTGGAGATAAAGAATTCAAAGTAGTATGTTAGAAAAAAAGGGAGAGATAAAAACTCAGTGGTTTATTTCAGAGGATATTGTATGATTCTTAAGTCTTTTTGTAAGGGATTGTTGCCTATGCACTCTTTTTGAGAGCGAGAGTTGCAGTTTCATTGCTTAGCATTGTGAATGTGACAAAAGGACTTAGTAGGATGCTAGGAAATTCTTGTCAGGACACTCTAGAAGCAAGAAGAGCCTATTGGTAACAATTTTCCTTGGAAACACATTGTAACTTAGTGAAAGACCATAATGATGTAATTTAAGCATTTGCGTCATAGTAATTGTATTGTTCACGCATTTTTGCAGATCTAAAGACATAGCCAAATTTTGGTGAACTTGGCTATCAAATCTCTTTGTCTCTCTTTTCCTAGTGCATGATTTTGTCAGTTTCTTTACTTTCCTACATTTTATGTGTTTATTTTCTCAATTCACAAGCAACATCAATTTTGATCTTCAAATAAATTTATGTCCCGGTGAATCTAACAATTGCTAAGTGATTCATAATAAGGAGTTTACAGATCAAATTTGGTATTAGAGAAGGTCTGACAAGTTGTAGATTGTTGGATAGTTGAAGCAAATTCAAGAAAATTAAGGTGAGATGTCTTCACATAAGGAAAATCAGTTTCCTTTTGCCTTGGATGTATTATTTTATAAGGCCTTCATGGCAATGAAAGCCAAGGTTGATGAGATGTATGAGGAATGGAAATTTGAAAAAGAAGGCTTTTCGAAGAAAGCCAAAGATGCAAACTCAGTGAAAGCTCTTCATTCTTCTCATTCTCTTCCTTGTTCTCTTGGTGATTCTCAGAAACAATCTCAAAGTGTTTGATTGAGGTTGTTAACCAAGATGGGATACAAAGGAAAGGGCCTTGGAATTCATGCACAAGGTATGGTTGAACTTGTGAAGGTGGAAGCTAGAGCTCACTATGCAGGATTGGGGTATGGTGAAGGAGAAATCTAGAAG
This sequence comes from Cryptomeria japonica, assembly GCF_030272615.1. Classification (NCBI taxonomy): domain Eukaryota; kingdom Viridiplantae; phylum Streptophyta; class Pinopsida; order Cupressales; family Cupressaceae; genus Cryptomeria; species Cryptomeria japonica. Next base: position 86,932,429 of record NC_081415.1, read on the forward strand.
ATAGTGGATGCAAATAATTCTTCGAAAGAAGAACCATCTCAAGATCAATTTGAGAGAGACAATGGCACATCTCCTTTAGGCATTGGTGATGCATGCAAGATGTCCAAGAGAAGAAGGAACATAGATTCTTCTTGGGATGCATGCACCAAGGGTGACCATCAAAGGTATAACAAGCTTGATTATTCCAATGTTCCTTTTGATTATAACAAGGTTGACAACATAGAATTTTTTTGGTTTAGAAAACCATGCACATTTTGTGGGTTGAATAACCATAGTTTTCCAAGTGTTGGAAAACAATGGCTTTCTATAGAAAAGTCGAGTCAACTAGGAAAGGGACATGGCATAAAAGACCCATCTCCAAATCAAAGGAATGAGAAGGTAAAGAAAGGTTGGATGTTGAAAATACCTTGCTCTTATTGCAACAAAAGTAGACTTTTAGAAGCTTACTATTGGAAGCTTTGTCTGAAGGACACAAAGATTGCAATTGATTCTCCATTAGTGAACAAAGGGAAAATTAAGAGGCTCATTATGTGAGAAAAACTTCTTCGCTCGTGTTTGCAGAGGTGGGAAAAGAAGGTAATCTAAAGCATAAAAATGCAGTAGTTTCTTGCAAGCCTAGCTATCATATGTTTCAGGGATCATCAACAACACAACATGAGAATTTGTCATGGGAACCTGTCAAGAGGATTAAAAGTGTTGTTAGCTCATTGTCATTAATATCCTTGTATTTTTTATTGCTTCTAGTGTGTTGTACATGGATATTAGTTGTTGGCATTGTGTTGTCATTGATGTCAACCGGTATAGGATAACTACCGGTATGAGAGATGTATGTGCAACACTGTCATGGAGGAGTATAAGATGAGATATCTATGATATCACATTGTGTTGCAGATCACCGATAAGGTAAGGAAGAGAATGTCATTCAAGGTAATGACTACTAGTGTCACCAGTATACAAGTTTGTGCCTGACTTGTGCAGATGGAATGGTTAGGTTACCAATACCAATATAGTGTATCACTAGTAAGGGGAGTATGTCAACTAGCAAGTGGAGTGTTGACAATGAGCAGGATGCTTGGATGTTGTTTGTGATGAAGAGGAAGAATGTTAGCTAAATCACATCAACACCAGAGGAGAAGGATAAATAGGTCACCAGTATGTTGTGAGGTTGCTGAACAACAGGACTCCCACCAGATGAAGATGCAAACCATGTGAAGAGATCACTAGTAGTGAATATTCCCACACCTAGTCACATGTGCCTAGTTAAAGATATGTTGCACAAGTAGGGAAGCCACATGTGTGCATTGCAGGATGTAGATGACAAGGTATCACTCCACCAGTAAGTGGAGCTTATCTCCTATTATGCATAATGTGCATTATAGTTTTGTGAGATAAGGAAGAAGAGGTAAAGGCAAGTGTCTCAAGGCTCACACCGGATCTACCAGTGAATAAAAGGAATACCTCAAGTGCATGGAATCAAGGTTATGCACTACACCGACAAAGAAAACATGTTGGGATGCTAGTGCAGATGAAGAATGATGGATTTGTCAACTTGACAAACTGGTTGAGATGATATTCAGTCGGATGATAAAGAAGGCAAAATGGAGCAGCTGAAAATAGAGAATGAAAATGGCATGTAGATGCCTTAGATGGAGGCCACTAAAGATTGATTACATGATGTCATTAGGATGGCTACCAGTAAGCATGAGAACCAGTTAGGAAGCAAAGAGGCTAAGAGATGTGACTCTAGCTGATGAGAATGAGCATGGAAAGGACAAACATGTGTGGTGATCGATTAAGGAGTTCCACTAGTAGTTCAGCAAGGTGCAAACATCAGGAGTTAACCGGTAGAGTGTGAGATACTTGGAGGGTTAGTGAAATGACAGAAAAGAAGAATTGGTTGAGTGTTTGGTTGGTGATCCTATCTGAACCGACACAAAGGTCCAAGCTAGCATTTGGTCAACATGCATGCCACATGGAGTCAAGGTGGCATACTTGCATGCAATGATAGATGGAGTGTGCACCAACGAAGTAGTTGTAGAGTTGGTCAACATTAATGGTAGATCCTCTAAATAATGGGATGTGTTATAGAGCCGTTGTAGAGGTTTGCGACTCGAGGTATGGAGGATAATAGAGAACCAGCTTAGAGTGATTGAGGAGATCGAGGTAGATTAAAGAAACCTCAAGACCAATCTTGGTGTTTGACCAAGAAATCAGCTTCCAAGGTAAAAAGCATATTGCCAAAGATATAAGGTGTGATTAAGAAGGCACGACAATGGTGGTGATGAGCAAATAGTTCTTTGGGCGATCAAATCGGATAAGATCTCATTGGATTTGGTTTTCCTCGAGGTTGATGAGGAAACCCTGACCGCCTTAGAAAATTATTGGATTGTGTATGTTCATTTATAGAAAACATTTGAACATCCAAATATTTTGTGCATAAATCAAGTTTTCATATAACTTGTAACCAAAGACACAATCTACATAATTTTTTATTTTTGTTCAATTTGAGTTGGTAAACATTATGCAACTCATTTCTATATACCATGTATGGATTTCAATCACATTCTCACATATTATTATTTAACAAATTAAATTTAGATGTTACCATTTTGCTCTACTATAGTCTATCAATATCATCTACTTGTAAGTTGCCTATTGCCACATGATGAAGGACATATACCATGTAGAATTGATGAGTATGTGTGGTCTATTTACAATTCAATCAAACAAAATTCAAACTCAATATAAAATCAATCATTTAATTTATTTTTATTTATTTATTTTCATGAATAGACCTTCTCTATTAGATAATAATATTAAAGTACATATTCACAAACAAAGGTTGGGAGATACAAGATCACCCCACAAGAGTTGCACGACAAGAAGCCGGAGTAAAAAAAATAAAGCTATTCATCAAAAAAATTCCTCAAGTAGCCAAAAAAGTGGTAGCCAAGGGGGGAGGATTTGGATCATCTTTCTTGCCCCATACATTAGCAGGGCCAGGAGTTGGGTCCGGCACGGACCATCCATCTTTTGGTTCTTTTTCTTCTTCTCCTTCCTCCCACTTGGGTGGTGAAATAGCTAGAGCCAAGTAAGGAAGCTTAGAAGTGGTGGTAGCAGGCCACCCAGAGCCATCACTGGCAACAGGAGCCAAAGTAACAAGAGAAGTAGAAGTCCACCTTGAGGCAAAGCCACAATGTGGAGGAGAAGCCGAGTGACACCTCCATGTGTCGTCTCTCCCACCAGAGGAGCGACTAGGAGCTTGGGACCATGGGGTCTGAGAGCATCGGGCAAAGGAATCATATGAGGTGTAAAATACTCAATAAAAGGATCATAATTATATATTCTATCATTGTACAAGTATTCTATCTTTAGCTTGCATTTCCATAAAAAATAAAAGGTACGGGTTTTTTAATTATTGGATTGTGTATGTTCATTTATAGAAAAAAATCAAACATCCAAAGATTTTGTGCATAAATCAAGTTTTCATATAATTTGTAACCAAAGACACAATCTACATAAAATTGAAGCATTCAAGATGGCATCCATGATAAAACTTTGATGAGGACATTCTACATGACATCCTAAACCTCTTTTGTGAGGATTCAAGCAAGCTTCATCAACATACACTTTAATTACAAGTTCAATTTTAGATCTAATTTTTTTCTCAAAAGGAAAGCGTATTGCTGCAGTTCAATTCTATTTCTATTACAACTATCATTTCAATATCAAGGTTAATTGGTAAACTGCTTTTTGACCCAAGGAAAACTCATATCCTTAACCCCTTTTACTCCCCTTTTGTGTGTAGGAAATTAATTCGAGATCTATGATCAAAGATTTCAATAGAGTAGATGATTATAAATGGGTTTGAATTTTAAATGAGAAAAAAGTAGAGCACTAGGGCAACCTAGCACCACTATCTAGAGAATTTTTCCCTATCTTTTGATAGTAGATCTAGTGTGTCTCCCTGAATTAGAAAGGATCTCACTTGCTTGTCCAATGATCACAACACTAGCATGACCTACGATCGTGAATCGTGACAATTCAGCCCAAACTTTCATCAACAAGTTTTGGTCCTATCCTTTTGCTTAGATCCCTATCTCTAGCTCTATTTGATATTTGTAGCATTTTGTTATTATTATTTTTCTCTAATTGTTTATTTCTTTACCCTAAACTTCACAATTTCATTCAAATTTCAACTCAAAAGGGGGTGACAAAAAATGGTAAATTTAATTAGTGTTTAGTCCTTTCCTAATCGAATTGTGCCTATATCTATTAAATTTAACCCCTTCTTTCAATGTATTGGCTAACTAGCTAAGATTGGTCATTTTATTATCTTAATTGATGAAACCCTAATTTTACCACCAACACATTTTGGTGAACCCAATTCTCATGCTTGTGTTTCTTCTAATTTTCCTTTCAAAATTCATATGCACTTATTTGATTTATATTTTTTATCATTTCTGAAACATATAGCTTATGCACTGCAAAGTTACATCCATTTGATAGCTAGTTCACCACATTACATTTTGGTGAATCTACCTCACTTCATGTTTATTTTTAATTTATTGTCTTAGATATGATTTGTATGCATTTAAACAATCATATTTGCACTTATAAATCATACTTATAAATGAATTACATAGATTTAGAGGTTAAGCTCATAAAAACCCTAATTTATTCTTCTAAAATTGACTCATGGGTTGCATAATTTGTCAATTGTGTTTTTAAATCTGATTGTTGTGATATGTTATGTTTAAATTTAGATGCATCTAGTGTTAAAATTCATAATTCACATTATTTAATTGATTGGTTTATAAAATGTTTGACAAATAAATTATATTGTTTAATCATAGTTTACATTCTGAATCCTTATATTTTCTTCTTTGTGCATGGATTTTGTTACGCTTAGTCCTAAATACAATATTTTAGTGAGAAGTTATAGACCTAAGACTTCCTAAGGTTTCAATACTAAGGATATGGAGCCTCAATTAACTAACATTTTCCATGTGAATGTTGGTGCTTCTTCTAATCGAATAAATTATATCACATATCCCCGTTTACCTCATACTTCTCATGATGAGGATGAATCACTAACTAGGGTTACTATTGACCAATTGGAAAAGATTGATAATAAGTTTAAAAATATTCAATAATGGATGGGTTAACAATACCGAGATAGTGAGGCAATCCCCTTGATTTAAAGATTTAAAAGGATGGGTTAAAGTGATAAGATAGGTGTGGACTTGTTTTGTGGCCTTGCTCGTATTATTGATACTAATATTTTGCTGATAAAAAAATGTGTTAAATTTCTTGGTTAATCTCAACCTATTAACCAATTTAACTAACCATTGCATTCCTTAACTACATTTACATTTTCTATCATGACTACTTATACACAAAATGTTAATCTTTCACATGTTAGTCATGGGCGAAATCCTATTAATAAATATTCTTACACACCTCCATCCACAAGTTCTCCATTTGTTTCACAACCATCTTCTATAACAACATATCCTAATGCTCCTCCTTATTCTCAACCTCCACTTACTTACAATAATATTACTCCTACATCATAATCCAATATGTCCAATTTTAATACATGTACTAAAGAAACTATCAATAGCGTAGCCCAAATTGTTACATCCTTACAACATCCATTGGATTCTTTGAATCAATTCAAATTAAATGGTCCTAAATTTGATGTAGTGAGCCCATTATTTGATGAAATTATTCATGTGGTTCCTCTTATAGATATGGATATTCCCCAATTGAGGGTACATAATGGAAAAGGTAACCCCTTGACTCATGTGAAGACATTTCAAACCTTGTGTTGTGAGTCATACAATGGTATTTTTCTTTACACAACTCCTTATTCTATCACTTCTTTTTAATAATTTGCTAATTCTTTCAATCAATCATTTTAATATAACATTTGTCCTTAAATTATTTTGACTAATTTGATTCATTGTAGGTGAGTTAAATAAAAAACAACTAATTTTATTGGTAGATACAAACATGTTTTGAGTTTACTTTCTTTATGCAATTATGAAAAGTGCTTCATAATTATCATCTTTCAGGGTGTCAATTTGAATCATCCTCTTAAGTGGCTCCAATTGATAATAATGAGAGTTCTTAACAATCATTTAAGAAATTCAAACGCAACAAAGGTTTCATCAATATAAATGACAACATCAGCATTGAAGTGATAGCCATGACATCAGGTGTCACCCCTTTATCCAAGTACTTTAGAAAATAATTAACTCCTCTTTGTGAGCTTTACATAGTATAATATTGAGGTTCATGAGTGATAATTTTTTTCAACTTGCTCCCATCTAACCAATTGACCATTCTACACCATTTCCATTTTCCCATGATCCTAAATATTTTCATCAATATCATTGTCAACTAGGTGATGATAATAAGAAATGTTACTAGCTGATATATAAGATTCAAGAATTTATTGATAACAATACTATATAGATTATGGTAGGTTTGGATGACAAAGTGAATAAGTCTTTATCTCCTCCTAACCAAAACCTCCAAAGCTTCACCAATTTTTTGCCTTCTCATTCTACCAATGTTGTTGAGTATGAGCCACTTTCTTTCTCCCCTAATCACCTTGGTGTAGAATCTAATAATGTTGTTAACATCATTGATGAACCTAAACCTACCAAAGAAATGTGCATTACTTTTGATCCCAGTGAAACTATTCTTGCACCTAACCACCCATTATATATTACTATGAAGATCAGAGAGAAACTATCATGAGTGGTGCTCATTGATCCAGTATGTATGGTGAATGTGATTACCAAATAAAGTATGTTTACTCAATAATTTCATCAAGTAACATATGATAAATATAATGTTACAGTCAATAATTATGATGGTTTTTCTACTATTGGTTTTATTACTCTTCCCATTGAAGTTGGTACTATGTATGTAGATGTTACCTTTTCTATTGTTCCTACATCAAATCAATTTTGTATGAAGTTAGAACATCCTTGGCTATCTTCCATCAAAACTATCCCTTCTAAAATTCTTAAATATTTGAAAATTCCATAATTTGGGGACTATTATAATGATTTATTAGAGCCTTTAAATACCAATCCATAATGAAGTGTGGAAATTTTATCCATGATTACTTTTGCCTAAACAACCTAAGTCCTTAAAGCCATGAAATGACATCCTTTTCTTATCTCATCGAAAAATTAAAAAAATAAGATGATGATGGCCTTGAGTAAACTTAGAGACCCTATACCCATGGATATTCCTCCTCCTCATGCCAAACCTAGTCTTCTTCCTACTCCTTGTATTTCTCCTAGATATTCCACAATCTTGTTGCAAGGTGTACGCCCTTGGTCTCCTTGTGATGTGTAGTGCAACACTCAGTTTTGTGACATGGCTTAACTACCACCCATGTATTCATTAAGTCTTGTGGTTGTATCACTCACTAATAGACTGATCTTTTGGTTCAATAACAACTATGTTTCCAATAAGTGGTAATATAGCCTAGGTCATAAATTCAAACCCCTAACTTGCGTTGAGGGTGATTGTTGCAAGGTGTGTGCCCTTGGTCTTTGAGTGTTGTTCAAAACAATGCTCAGGTTTGTGACATCGCTTACCAACCTCGTATGGATTTATTTTCTTATGGTTGTATTTCACATTAATAGATTGATCTTTTGGTGAAATGACAACTATGTTTCCAAAAACTCCCACCTCCTACATCTTCTAAAGTAAATAATTTGGTATCATCATCTAACTCTCAACCTATTGGGGTTTCTTCCATTCATCTCCCTATAAGGGAAGAAAAGAATCCTATGTCTATTGATCCTCAATATTCATGTCTTGACTAAAACTATAAATGAATTGTTCTACAAAAGAACACCAAAAAGGACATTGTGCTAAGGCTTATTAGCTTGCTTCCAAAACCATTTGCTCCTTGAAAACACCAAATATTTACTTGTTCTCATTTGTCTGGTATTCACTTAACACTAGGAAGGAAGTTCAAATGAAGTCACCTAAATAAATAATTCTAAAAAAAAATGATAGTTCAATTTATTCTTATGTTAAACATCCTATTTTTATTACTCTAGATGATGATAATAATTGAAACATCCCATTTTTATTACTCTAGATGATGATAATAATTTTGTTTATGGTAACGCTATTGATTCTAATGATTTTGATGATATGTATGAGCTTGTTGAGATTAATCATGAGTTATCTTCATATTTTTTGAAAGTATTAACCCTATCTCATAGTAACAAACAAAGTGACTCATCATTAGAGTATGGTCCTTCTTTGGAACTTGTAGTAGTTCCATCTATTGTGTTTGATTTGGCCCATCTTGCATCTTATCCACCATCACCAAATGATGTTAATCTAAATATTGGAAGGAAGATGATTTTATTGACTAGCTTAATTTATGTCATGGACTCTCTTTTATGTGTTTTCTTCTTTGTAATGTGCTTCTCATATGATGTGTTGCTTGATATGTATTTTTGTTATGTTAGGTTCTATTTGGATGATCCTTGTTACTCCATTAGTGCAAAGGTAATAAAGAGATAAAATCTATTGTGACATTCTTGTATTTGTATCTCAATTCTTCTATATATTTTATCTATGTTATGCCATACATGTGCTATTGTTTAAAATTCTACATTGTATTGTAAACATGGGGACAATGTAAAGCATTGATATCTGCTTTTTGGTCTCTTTCATGTTGACTCAAAGAGATTTTTTTTTCTTATCTCCTATGCTCTTCTTTTATTGTGTTTGTAGTTACACTACCTTTGTGGGATGAGGTTGATTCAGTATAATTATTCTTGATATAGATTATTTATCACAAATACTTACCGACCCTAGAGTTAGTGGATCTCTTACATGCTCCTTTTCATATATGTTTTGTGACCACTATCCTTTGATTTGTCTTCTCTTAGGTATCTCATTGTGGTAATGTTCTTGTCTTTTGGATGCATGATACCTTAAAGTTAAATTGCTCCCAATAAGGTGTAAAATTTTTCTTTAATGTAGGGGTGTAATATCTACTCAATGTCACACTTTACACACACATAAATGACATGTTTTCAATATTCAAGTTACTTGGAAAATTGAGCCTTTTTCTTTGTAACTTGGTATTTTCTTTTTCATGACTTGTAATAAGAAAATGTTACTAGGGAAATATAGCCATGCTCTTTCCCTTTCATGTATTGTTCTTTTTATCTCGATATTGGAGTAGTAATATCCTAATTTCCTTGGGGGTTGATGTGTCTTGTCTCTTTCGTATCTTGCTGAAAGTTTTTCAATGCAACTTTGTACTTTACTATGAGTATGCATTTAGTATCACACTCTCTATAAAGTCCGGGCTAAATGTAGCATTATAAACTATACCAACATATAATTCTATCCTCACCTAGACCTCACCTTGGCATTTTTTCTTTCAATACTTGATATTTGCTTTGATTCTGCTCACACCTCCCAAAAAGCTAAAATTTCCCTTTTTCTCTACTCCAAAAGTGATTCTTGATTATCAAGACTAGGGCACTATGACACCCTTGTACTAGCTAAGGAGCATGGCACCAAGGCAACCTAGTCCTCTCAACTAGAACCCAAATTTGGTCCTCATAGCAATCACATCAAGTTAGCAAGAATTTAGGTCTTGTGTCAGCCTACTTCAAAAATTCATATAGTTTTCTGATGGTTAATCTTAAAAGGATGCCTACCCCTCTTATTTGAAAACCTAACATTTGAAGAATCTTAATCAAGATCCTAATTGCAGTTTATCAAATTCAATTTATGTGAGAAAGAAATCAAGCATCCATCAATAATTGAAGGAGAAGTCAAGTCAAATTCAAGCATTCAAGATGGCATCCAATATTAAACTTCTATGATGGCATTATACATCACATCATAAAATCCTTGTGTGAGGATTTAAGCAAGATTCATCAAGGTATACACTTCAATTACAAGCATTCAATTTAAGATCTAGCATTTCCATCAAAAGGAAATCATCTTGCTACAATTCAACTCTATTTCCATTATATTATTTTAATTTCAAGATGAATTCCTTAACTAGCATTTGACCCTATCAACAACCCCTTTTCCTCTCTTTTTGTGTGCAATAAATTGATTAAGGAGCAAAGATAGAAAACTCCAATAGATTTGATGATGACAAATAGGTTTATATTTTCAAGGAGCAAAAATGAGAGGACCAACGTGACCTACCACCACAACACTGAGAATTTTTCTCAATCTTCCAATAGTAGATCGAATGCATCTCCTTAATTTGGAAAAGATCCCACTTGCCTACCCAATGTTTATCAGACTAGGATGAACTACCATCATTGTCTTGACAACTCAACCCAAAATTTTAGCAATAGGTTCTCATCCTATCCTTCTACTTAGATAAATGTTTGTGGCTCTATCTTATATTCATAGCATTTTGTGATTATTATTTTTTCTCTAATTATCTATTTGTTTACCATAAACTTCACAATTTACATCCAAATTTTAACTCAAAATGGGAAGATGACGAATTGCTAAATTTAACTAGTGTTTCAACCATTTTCTAATTGAATTATGGCTAGATGTATTGAATTCATCCTCCTCTTTTAATGTATTGGATAACTAGGTAAGATTGGTGGTTTTATTAGATCTTAATTGATAAAACTTTAATTTTACAACCAATATAGTTGCTTCAATTTGATCCTCAATACTCTTTAAAGATTAGTCATAGTTTATGTTCAGGGACCGTTATAGACTAGTCAATGAACATAGACCTCACTTTTGAGATCAATATCCTCTACACAGTTTCAAGATTTGCATAGCCTAGTTGGGCTCTCCTTATGGTATCACTTAAATATGTGCATTATAACAATCAAATCATTCCTAGAATGCACATTCCAATACATTATGATAAGGATTTTCAAAGAACAACATCAAAACATCTATTACTCTTGCAAAAAATTATATTGTTTTGGAAAAACTAAAATATTTACAAACTCTATAAAATGCTTATGATGTAAGAGATCTTGGAATGGTTCTAGGACTAGAAGAAATAATTTCAATCAAATCAAGGCCTATTTTAGGCTATAGAGTTTCAAAATGTGTAAAGTTTCCTCACAACAATATAAGATATTTCAATATATAAATAAAAACAATTTCCTTACAATAGTGAGACCAATCAATGAGAAAAGAAGATCCTACTTATTTTACCCTATAAAGATAACCTTTCTTAGTATTTTCATTAAATAAATTGCTTTATTCATTAAATAAAAACCATCCCAAAAAACACTCACTACAATAAATATTCAATGAAGATATCCTACTTATTTTACCCTCTAAAGATAACCTTTCTTAGTATTTTCATGAAATAAATTGCTTTATTCAATAAATAGAAACCATCCACAAAAACACTCTCTACAATAAATATTGAACGAAGAGCTCAATAATGATTGATTAAATTATTCGAAAGTGATGTTGAATTAAAAATTGTTGCAACCAGATGTCAGCTTCAATTGAAATGTACATTTATATGACATATATTTCTCCGTAGACCTTGGGTAAGTGCACAAATATGATTTCACATCTATTGGAAGTATTAGACTTAGCCGAAAAGGGAAAATTAGAGCATAAGAAAAGTGATCCTACTTTTCACAAAACAAGATCTCGCTCTGCTTTATAATCCTGAGCCAAAATTGGAATGATATTTTATTTTGTAGTAGGGGTTGAGTTAAAAAAAATAAAAAAATAAAGGAAATAGGATATGTTTTAGTAACAAATAACAAGTGTTGCGATGCAGCTGGAATCCCCGCCTTTTGTAGGAATGGAAAATTTGTTCTATGTTTAAAGCATAGTGATTGCAATTGATTTGTCAAAGCTAAGATCTAGAAAAGAAAGCAGGAAATGCAAGAAAGAGGCTAAGAAGTAGACCTGTGCCTCTTAGCAATCCATAAAATCTAACAAATATCTTAGCAGCCCTCAAAATCTAACAAATATAAATGATAGTTATAGAATATGCATCCTACCCTGAATTGAAACAAGAAAATTTGTGTTAGGAACAAATTCAAACATATTCCTTTCTCCACATCATAAAATAATCAAAAGCTGTGCAATCCGAATTAATAGTGGTGTCACTGCTCTTACCTCCTATCACATCGCATTTTCCAGGTGTTTTTTATCAAAATCACTTGGCAAAAAGTAGAGAAAATACATGATTTAGCCAAATCCGAAAACTGGGAGTTTTACAACATTGCAGGAAAGAGAGATAGATGATCTTTGGGTGAGCTGGTAGAAGCAAATCATCTAATTATAAATAATGAGGAAAGGTCTAGCTAGTTTCTCAAGAAAAGCTATCAAACATCCAAAATAATAAATGCAATTACCAAGACAATTAAATAATGTATACCTTGCCTCTATACTAGTAAACACAAAGTTTCTTTTCATAACTATAGTGATGCAGATATTTTAACAGATCCAAGTAAGCATCTTCCTTGAGAATCAAATACCAGACTCACTTGTCAATTACTTGTGCATTGTTTGTGTAAGTACCCAGTTAGAGCTAAATTAAAATTTTAAAATTAATGAATAGAATAGATTTCCTGTCTCCAAAAACCGGAATAACTACTTTGAATCTCTAATTACTCGATAGTAACAATAAATAAGTTCTCTTTCAGGAAATCCAGAGATACGGCTCCTGTATTATAAATGATAGCATCACTAAAACTTTTTTGTCACAGAATAGATTACGTTGAATATCTGTGAGTACATGGCGACGGGCATATATGTGTCTGTGTTGTTGTTATTGGTCATGACATCTTCTGCTTTTGCTTTTGGTAATATCCATTATTCTTCTCTTTCATTAAATTTCCAAGATTTATTTGGTCATGATACGAGTAAAATGAAATTCTGAAATACTTGCTAGTTTAGAATTTGTTCGGTATTAGAAGTACACTTTGTTTGTTATGTGGCTTGTTCAAATTCTATATTAAATGCATCGATGGGAGCCATATTTGATATTTCTTTTCCATTCCCACTCTGAATTTGTAAATCAACACCAACTATGCCATGATTGTCCTACTGGAATTTTTCCAAAACAAAAGAATTTACTGTGAAGCTGCAGTTTTGCCCTAATTGTCGTGTCAAACTTCCCTTATCTTATTCGGCATTCCCAATAATACTCTCAGCAGAATTTCTAGCGCAAAATTTGTAAATCCTTTGCAAGTTTTCATTTTGGTTTAAGTTGCACTTAGTTCCACTCATTGGTTGAAAGGAGAGCTCTTCAAATTGCACTAAGACTGAAACCCTAAATTGCTTAAGAAATGATATGAACCACAAATCAACAATCATTCTTACATAATTACATTAAGAGCAATGGAAACCCTAATACCTTGATCATTTAATCTTTGTATGTCTAATTAAGAGCAAAGCATTCCTCTAGTATATATTAGCCATGTATATAATAGATACATCGGTAGCTTTCCTGGTTGACAGAGGAGATTGAGGTAATTCTTGTCCCATTAAATAATAGAAGAGACAGCTTGAAAAATATGAATGAAAAATAAAGAAATTAGAACTTTGGTTTACCAAACTCATTGTTGTATGGTTTCTATTTTTATTTTTAAAATACTACATGCATGATGCAGGGGGCATCTCTTGCAGAGTTTATGGACTCTCAACATCACAAATTCCTAGTGCTAAAAAACTATTATAAAATTTTTGGTCGGAGTTTTCAGCAAATCTAAACTTCATGCATTCAACACTATATCCAGTACCCATTATTAATGAGTTTAAAGCATAACCATACCTAAAATGTCTATATCCTAACCTGCAAACAAATAGCAGTGTGAGTGCTTCATACAAATACGTAAAATGCAAAAGAAAATGATAACATACAAAATACCATACGTCTTTATTTTCAGAGAATGCTTTGACTTATGAAAGGAAAGGGTAAAGGAAAATAAGTCTTGCAATGGCTATAGAGCTATATTGGTAACTGCCAATGCATAGAAATGACCTTGATTTTGACTTATCAAAGGCATTTGTTATGACATTACTAGGTACCCGGAATGTTAGAGGAAAGCTTCCATGAGATGATTTGGATAGTGAAGAATGCAAATGCTTACTTTACATCTATTGGATTCCTAAGCTCTCCGGCATGCACACAAACTACTTTGAAAATGCGCTTGCCCACAAACTACTTTGAAAATGTACTCGCCCAAGAAAGAGAGAAAAGGGTACCTAAATTAATATCTAAATTGAAAGCACGAAGAATCTGGCAAAGAGAATGGATCCTAGAAAGTTGGTATCATAGCATTTCCTTATAGCTCACAATGTATACACAATCAGATTTGCAACCACCACAGTCATTAAAATTGCAGTATCACTTTCCCTGAAACTGCAAAATCCGAAAGGTAATAATAAATTTCTAGATACATTAACTGTAATAGAAATATCAAAAATCAAGAAGACCACAGGAACACATAATTATAATTATAAGAAGTAAAACGTTAGAAAAAAACCCTAGGGCTGTCATCAACATAGAATTAAAGCTACAAAAAGGAAAATATTAGAACAGAACGCTTACTGTCGGTGAAAGCACAAGCCTGGTCGAACAAAAAACCTGATGCTAAGCGTAACAAGGAGGGAGAAAAAGATATACTGGGTGCAGGCCTGGAATTTGACGGTCACCCCTGCCTGGAATTTGAATTTTTGATGACGGTTTAGTCATTTCAATGCCTTTCATTTGAAGTTTTAAGAAACATATTAGCTGTCAAAAAATATAAAAGTAGAAGATTGAAGCAATAAAAATCAATGCACATCTTTCTTGGGAAGATATGAAAATCATTAACTTAATGAGAAAATAATGATAAATTAGTAATATATGCAAAAATCTTGAATTTACTAAAGAAGTTTCTAAATTAATACACTAATATATATATTATATTATATATTAACATTAAATGATAATCAATTAATACTTACTAATTTAGTAATAATAAACATATAAATTTTAAATTTATATATATTATGACAAGTTTCTAAATTCCTATATAAAAAATAGAATATATTGTAAAAATTCATATTAAAATATTTAATCAATTATATTCTATCATTTCAATTATGACAAGTTTCTAAGTTCATATAAAAAAATAGAACTATTCTAAAAAATCATATTAAAATATTATAAAATTAGAAACAACTACATCCTTCCATTTCAAAATATTCTAAATAAATTTGTATTTTTTAAATAAACATTCTAAGCTAATATATATATTACCTACTATAGTTTTTTACTATTTATTTATAATTTGAAGTGTCATCTATACGGTTTTAGAAAAAAATAGCATGTCAATGCTACGTTCCACTAATTGTTTAAGCTGTCAAATACGGTTCAAAAGTGAAAAAAAGACCATTTTGCCTGTCAAATTCTAGGCCTGACTGGGTGCTTCTACAAGTAATATTATGTAGTGGTCGACTTACAAATAAAGGGGAAAATGATTAAAAAATACGCAACCAGGTGATCAAAGACAATTTCGACGGCCAGGAGAATGGTCGATGAAGAACCTAAAGCCATGTGTTTGTAATGGGAAAATCTTGCAAGACACTTGTACCTGTCAAAAATCTATTACAATTACTGATTATTATCCTCCTATTTTTGATAGATTATTTGAGCAACAAATATTGGAAAATAACTCAACTACAATTTCACAAACTCATATAAATGCGCAACACAATGAACACAATATTTTCGGAAAATTATCCGTGGAAAAACCCCAAAGGGAAAACCAGTGCTGCGGATGAGAACTATATTAAAACTTCAGCAAATTAAGAGATACAAATACTGCTTGCCTGTTACTAGCAGAGCTTCGATGACCTCCCAATTTCTCCTGCTGAGATTCCACCCTACTACTATCCCAATGCTATCACTGCGCCCTTGCTAACACTGCACGACTACTTGCTAACATTGCAAGTTTCTTCACACAATTCATTCATTCATTCATTGTTTTCCAAATGCCCCCTGACCCCCTTATATACTACTCTCGTTGGAAAACCAACGGCCGAGATTAATTCTCAATCAACAACTAAGATTAAAAAGAACTAAACAACCCTAACCAAATTGGTTGCTAGAAGTTTCTAAAAAGAGTCAAATAATTAATAAGAATTGTTTGAACTCTAACTACATTTGTTAGCAAACAATTATTTACTAATTATTTAGCAAATGGACAAACAATTGTCCAAGCTAACAAACTAACAAACTAACACTCCCTCTTAGCGAGGAAGCTATTCTGCATGACACCCAACTTCTCTCTAAAGAAGATGAATTTCGCCTACCCCAATGCCTTTGTTAGAATGTCTTCTACCTGTTGATCTGTAGGTATAAACTGTAGCTAAACAACTCCACGTTGTACACAATCTCTGATGAAGTGATACTTGATGTCTATATTTTTTGACCTATCATGAAACACCGAATTCTCAGTCAACTTAATGCAACTCTGATTGTCACAAAGTATCATTGTAGTCTCCATCTTCTAACCAAACAAGACTACTAACAACTTCCAAAGCCATATAGCTTCACATGTCGCCATGCTAGCAGCTATGTATTCTGAATTTGCAGAACTCGAAGCCACAAAATTCTACTTCCTACTGAACCAAGAGACAACTCCTGATCCCTAACTGAAACAACACCCTGAAGTGCTCCTCTTGTTTATTGTACTGCCTGCCCAATCTGTGTCAGTATATCCCATCAACCTGATTCCTTCACCTCGAGCATATCTAATCCCATACTCGATTGTACCTTGCAAATAATGTAGTACATGCTTTGCCACTGTCCAATGCACTCCCTTTGGCTCAACCATGAATTGACTAAGAGAGTTAACTGCAAAAGCTATATCTAGCTTGGTGTTGACCAAATACATGAGAGAACCAATCAACTACCTAAATAATGTGGGATCTACATCCTTCACCCTAGATGTATCTACCTTCCTCCAATTCATGATCATAGGTGTAGACATGGCTTTGCAATCTTCCCTCCTAAACCTTTTCAAGATTTCAAAGCAATATTTCCCTTGTCCAAGGAAAATCTCTCCATCTATCTGCCATACCTCCATGCCTAGAAAGTAGTGCATAAGTCCCAAATCCTTCATCTCGAACTCTGCTGCAAGGTCCCTCTTGCACTCTTCTATGAGCCCTAGTGAACCTATTAGAAACAAGTCATCCACATATAGAACAAGAATGAGAATCTCACCCCCAACCACCAAGTAGTAGAGATTAGCATCTACCTCACTCTTCACAAAACCCATTTCCTGCAAGTAATTATCAATGTGTTCATACCATGCTCTAGGAGCCTACTTGAGTTCGTACAAATCTCTCTTTAATCTACACATGTGGGTCTCTTTGTTGTGTGCTACAAAGCCTTCTGGTTGTTCTATGTATACCTCCTCTTTCAACTCACCATTGAGGAACGCTGTCTTGACATCCATTTGATGGATCTGCCATCCCATTTGTGCTGAAATTGAGATTATAGCTTGTATAGAAGTATACCTAGGAACTAGAGCAAATGTCTCCTCATAGTCTATTCCCTCCTTTTGAGAGAACCCTTTTCCCACAAACCTTGCCTTGTATTTCTCGATGCTAACATCTGCACCGTGCTTGATCTTATAGATCCAACATGATCCAACCACAGCTCTATCCATTGGTCTAGGCACTACCTCCCAAACATCATTCTGCATAATTGAAGTATACTCCTCAACCATAGCATCTTGCCACACTTGATGTTGTGCAACCTCCTGATAGCTAGAAGGTTCACTATCTACCAAATGACTAACTAATGCAACATAGTCATCAAACTTGGCTAGTTGTTTCCTTTGTCTACTACTCCTCCTAGGAGTACCCACTAGCTCCTGAGTATTTCTTTGTGTCTGTTGAACCTCACGGTTGTTGCTGCCAATTGTACAAGATGAAATATCAACCTCCATGTCTTCTTGATGCATCTCTTCTTGCACCTGTTGCTCGATACTCTGATAAGTCTCACGTCTTGAGCCTATGCTTGTGCTAGTAACTTTACTAGAGCTTTGGTGACCTTGATTCGGTTGAGTGATCCTTGGAGCTTGTGTTGGCTGCTCACTCTGATCATCTGCTAGCAAATCTCTAGACCTTCTAAATGCCTTTTCCTCCATGAACTTGACATCTCATCAAACAATAATGTACTTGGTCCTTGGAATGAATATCTGATATGCCTTTGAGGTTTCACTGTACCCCACAAAGTACCCTCTTTTTGCAGTCTGATCTAACTTGGTATGTGTATCCTTTGGAATGTGACAATATGCCAAACTCCCAAAGATCCTGAAGTGACTAACATCAGACTTCTTCCTAGTGAATGCTTCCTCTAGTGTCATCTTCCCTAGCACCTTATGTGGAACCTTGTTCAGTATGTATACTTCCGTACTACATGCTTCTACCCATAAGTAATGAGGTAGGTCCTGATCATGTAACATAGCCCATGCTACCTCCGATATGGACTGATTCTTCCTCTCAGCAACCCCATTCTGTTGCGGGTTGTAAGGAACAGTCCACTATCTCTTGATTCCTTCCCTGGTACAACACCCTTGGAATTCATTCCCTTTGTACTTGCCTCCATTGTCTGACTAAAGAACCTTTATCTTCCTTCCTGTCGAGTTCTCCACAAGAGCCTTGAACTCTTGGAAGTGACTAAAAACCTCATCCTTGGTCTTCAAGAAGTATATCCAGGTCTTCCTGGAGAAATCATCAATAAAAGTACTAAAGTACTTATACCCTCTGAGAGATTTCATCGATATTGGTCCACATACATCTAAATATACTAGATCAAGAACACCCTTGGATCTAGTGTCACTCCTTGGAAAAGTTTCTTTCACAAACTTCCCCAACACACATCCCTTACATACATCATCATGCTCTGTGCTCACCTCTGGAACACTTGTCACAATCTCGTGAAGCAATTTAAGAGCTCCATGATGTATATGGCCCATCCTCCTATGCCATAGCTCTCCAAGATCTCTAGGATTACTGCTGCTCATGAGTGCCTTAGGAGTATCAAATTGCAACTTATAAAGTCGACCACTCCTAACTCTAATAGCTATGGGTGATTTCCAATCCTTATGCTTAATCAATACATGTGCCCCTCTAAAGAGTACATTATACCCTTTGTCCTAAAGGACTGATACAAAAATCAAATTCATCCCTAAGCCTAGAACATGCAACACATCATGAAGAGGAATCATCTTACCATTCTCCCTTTGAAACTGAATAGTCCCTTTCCCAACTGAGTTGAGTTTGGACATGTTTCCCATAGAGATCTAGATTCTAGTGCTCTCCTCCTTATAACTGGAGAAGTATTCTCTAACTCTTGTCCTATGAAATGATGCCCCACTATCTATGTACCAAACACTCTGTGAGGTTGAGCTAACCATACATGCTATGAGTGCAAACTCATCTTCCATTCTATTTGAGAGCTCATCTGCACTTGCTGAAGCTACAACTTGCTTCTTACCTTTCTTGTCATTCTTCTTCCTTTCTGGGCAATCACTGACATAGTGGCCAAACTCATGACAGTCGTAGCACTTGATCTTCAACAAGTATTTCTTCTTCTTCTCACCTTGTGGATTTGATCCTTTGTTGGACCCCTTCTTTGCTTTTCCTTTACTCGCTAGGGCAACGTTCTCCTATTCTGCCTCACTTTTCTAACTCTTATTGTTGGCTCCATTAACAAGGCTTAGTCTAAGCTCCTCCTGAGTGAAGTCATTCCAAAGTCGATCCCAACTTGGTAAGGTGTCTCGTCCATTAACAACTTGAACAAAGACATCCCCACTTCTTAGAAAACCCATTTAGGGCTATCTGTACCAACTCAACATCACTTGGTTTATCTCCAATAGCCGCTAACTCATCCTTGACAAGTCTGAGTCTAGTGAGGTAACTCGTCATGTCTTCTCCCTTATTCATATGGGTATTCCTCAACTTTTCTCTGAGAATCAGCTTCTGATTAGTAGTAGCATTCTGGTACAGATTCAGAATGGCATCCCACATCTTCTTTGCAGTATCTAACTTTGCAATATGCGGAACTATATGGTCCTTGACACCATCAAGGATTAGCCTTCTTGCCTTGGAATCATCCTTCTTGTATGTTGCAAGCTGTGTTACATCTGTATGTATACTCACAACAGTGCTAACATATTCCTTGATACCATTCTCTTCTGGCAATAAAGAAATTCTGGCTTTCCAGACACCAAAATTAGACCCTCCATCCAATCTGTCCTGATCTCTTAAACCAACTGAGGCCATCTCAAAGGTTAAAGAAAATAAAAATTCTAAAGAGGTTAAACTAGGTTTTATAAACCCTCAGTTTCCTTCGCCTAGGGTAAATCTCTTCTACCCTTAACCAAGCTCTGATACCATGTGAAAGATCTATTACAATTACTGATTGTTATCCTCCTATTTTTGATAGATTATTTGAGCAACAAATATTCGAAAATAACACAACTGCAATTTCAAAAACTCATATAAATGCGCAACACAATGAACACAATATTTTCGGACAGTTGTCCATGGAAAAACCCTGAAGGGAAAACCAGTACTGCGGATGAGAACTATATTAAAACTTCAGCAAATTAAGAGATACAAATACTGCTTGCCTATTACTGGCAGAGCTTCGATAACCTCCCAATTTCTCCTGCTGAGATTCCATCCCACTACTATCGCAATGCTATCATTGCGGCCTTGCAAACACTGCAAGACTACTTGCTAACACTGCAAGTTTCTTCACACAATTCATTCATTCATTCATTGTTTTCCAAATTCCCCCTGACCCCCTTATATACTACTCTTGTTGGAAAACCAACTGTCGAGATTAATTCTCAATCAATGGCTGAGATTAAAAACAACTAAACAACCATAAACAAATTGGTTGCTAGAAGTTTCTAAAAAGAGTCAAATAATTAATAAGAATTGTTTGAACTCTAACTACATTTGTTAGCAAACAATTATTTACTAATTATTTAGCAAATGGACAAACAACTGTCCAAGCTAACAGACTAACAAACTAACAATACCTACTTGTGGAAGCAAGGCTAAGGCACATGGAATATCAGAAAAAGGTGAAAATGCAAAGATAACAAATTTAATGAAAACATCAATCCAGACCATAGGTTAAAAAAATTATCATGGTTTCTGAAACACCAGTTGATTGGAAAATAGCTACTTGAAAACATTAGTCTTCGCCAAAGGTAGGGACTAATAAATGGGATCGCATTCATTACTAAACATGATCCTAGTCCTTGAAAGTATTATTCTTTTAAGAAAATGCCTAGGAGGTTATTTTCAACAATATTGGCTTCACAATAAAGGTGATCCCACTCCATGTCACCCAAATTAGGCCTCAAGCTTCCTGTATCTTGGTGATTTTTGTCGTCGTTTTTTTGGTTTCTATTTTACTACTATGTTTTAATTCAAAATATTGACTTTTAGTTTAGGTTTTTAAAATATTTTGATTTAACAATGTAGGATCAAAATGTAAATGTACATTGGTGCAATGTTTAGTTTATATCAAAATGCATGATTTTTAAATATCCTCAAGGATTAGATTTCTCAAAATAACATGAGTTAGAAAAGTATATCCAAATGCATGAATTTTTATGTTCATTATCTAACAAATATAAACCATAAACCATGAACCATAAGCCATAAACCATAAACTAAATGCACAAATGTAAGATGAATTTCAATATTCATTATGTAACAAATATAAACTTTTAATTGTAAACCTTAAAACAAATGAAAAAATATACTATGAATTTTGATATTTATTATATGTAAGAAATATAAACCCTAAACCTTAACCCATAAACCAAAATGACAAATATAATAATTTAATTTATTTTAAAAGATTAAATGTGAAAGTTAATAAATATTTATTAATAATCATTTGAAACCCCAAAATAAGATAATTAAATAACTCCATATAAAGAAAAAACTATTTTTGTTTATCAATTTTTGTGCATCTATTTGCCAAATGTTTAAAAAACTTCTTAAAGCAATGTTCTACAAAATGTGTGTCGTGCTCTTTATCATCACTAATATAGAAGTTGTATTCTTTCTTAATGAATAATGCTTCAAATCCACTGTCAACACCATCCAAATCTAGTTGTGCATGTCAATAACACCCATGCATCATAATAGTGAGTACTTTGAAAAGTAATAATCTGATTGATTTTTTTTTTTTATGTACAAAAGATTAATTTTCTGCGAAGTCAACTACTAATAAAATATTTCCAACTGGTAAAGCGTCTCTTAATGTTTGAAATGATTGTGCTTTCCACTTGGAAAAAAATCCATGATGTATGCAACTATGTATCATTTTAAAAAAAAAATATCAATAAATGTTCTAATAAGTATCTCCTCTTCTACAAAATCTAACTTTGTGGATTCTTTACCAATTTTTTTTTCAAACTTTAGTAGTTGTAACTCTTATAATTTACCATGTTTGTCATGTCATTGTCTTAATTTCTCAAAGGCAATTTAGCCAAATCACCATAAGTTTCAGAAACTCCTTATATGCAATCTATTTGACTAGTTGTATTATCATCTGATTTATCATATAAGATGGATGCTATGAATTGACTTGTTGACTTAGGAGGAGAATTTTGAAAATCGTCACTTTCTTCCTTAATCTTTCGAAACACTTGTAGGGATCAAATTCAATATGGTAACAATAACACGTTTCAAAAAATTATTCATCTTCACATAATATGGCCTAAATGTTCAAGCATTGTTTTTCCAATATTTATATGAGGATTTGAATCAAAAAACATCACATATAATTCATGTTTTGTTGTGTATAACCAATGTTTTACATGCTGATCATAATGATTGAACCAAATCCTACATTTGATAACATCTCTACTATTTGAAGAAGGACAAGTATTATCATTCCAAAAAGTTGAGACCATGTTTATAACAACATCTTCAATCCTGTTAAAATGAGGAGCTCTACACATAATTGGCCAATTTCCTTCCAAGGTACTATCATCCAAAATATTTCTCCTTTTCACATATTTTGAGATTGTATTTCTACTAAAATCAAACTCGGTTGAAAGTGAAGAATTTTTTCCTTTTTGGGGCATTTTTTAATTTAGCATAGATGTAAACATCACTTTTCTTAAAATCCTCTTATCTACTAATTGATATTTTCTCCCAATGGAACCCAGACCTTTCCTAACATTTTCAACAATAGCTTTTTGTAACTAAGAATCTTTCCTCTTTTTAATTGTTGTATCTACACCCAATAACTTTAACAAATTTTTAAACTCATTATTAACAAGTACAATTAATGACAGTTGGGATTTATCTAGTGTACCAAGATTTTATAAATGAGAAATTAGTTCCTTTGGAATTCTATTGATGAACTCCTTTTAGTATGTCTAGGTCATTCACTATAAAGTTTCAATTCCTCAACATCCATTACAAGAAAATATCTAAATTTTTGTTAGAAATATTTTTCTTCACCTATTTAGCCAGATTCGCAATATGCTCACCCATACCAGTAAAAGGAAGCAACTTTGGCCCCTCTCCAACCTTGGTTGTTTGGAATTGGGCCTCCTCCCTAGTTTCAACTATGTCTTCTTTAGCCTTGTTTTCTCTAATATCTAATTTTGCATGAGCAACTCCTACTTCAAAACTTACTTCTTCTTGAGCCCATTCTTTAGGCAAATGTTGAATATATATGTAAGAGAGAGAGAGAGGGTTCCCAAAAAGACTTAATGTGAGAGATTGAAAGAACCAAACACTCCAAACAAGATTTCTTTTATCACACCAATTCCAAATGTTTGTTGATCTAAGATAGCACAAACACTCAAAGTTGTGTGTTGTGGTTTGAAATAAATCCTTCAATAGAGAACCCTTATTTTATAATTAGGCTGGGTTATTCATCAAACCTTTACATACAGGGTTTAATAATTTAGAGGAACTGTAATCAAAGGTTCATATCTGGGTCCATCTCCCTTGGATCTTGCTAGAGTTTTGGAGGAATAATATTCTAAATTTGATAGGCCTATTTCTTCGCAAGTCAATAGGACCATCTCATAAAATAATGAAAAAATTGGTAATTACTTATCCTTGTATTAGTATTGAAATAGATTTAAATGTACTTCTAATAGACTCTATGAAAATTTGACTGGGATCTACTACTTGGGTCCAATAGTTGGATCATGGAGCTCTTCTATTTAGTTGATGACTATGTCATGAGTATGGACATCAACGAAGAAAATTTGTTGAGTCTTCATTCAAAAGGCCTCCTCATCAACCACTAAAATTTGATAAACGGATAACCCATTTGCTAGATGGGGGTGTTGGATATTGTTGAGAAGTTTTTTGAGTGATGTGTTGTCATTGATGTCAACATATTCCTTTGTGTGTTATAATGTTACAGTCATATTAAGTGAATTTGTTTGGCCACTGTATTGCAGTTGATTTTTCATGCGTTAAAGGGTTTTGAGATAATTATATTTGGTTGACTCAACTAAATTTTTAGTTCCCCACATGAAGAATTGATCAAGTTATGAGATCTGGTATTGCAGTTGGTATTTCAGTTGTTTAGTGTTTCCCGAGTTTAGTAAATTGATGTGTATTGCTCTATTGTTGTAATATTTATCTGTGAATGAGTGGGATGTGTTTTGAACATTGATGTGTATCCTCTGTTTGAGTGGTTCATGATTTGGTGGGTCATAAGTGAATCTTTCAGTTTGATAGTTAGTTTTGTGAGTGTTCTTCAGAACAGGCAGAGAGATGATGATTCTAGTAATCTGAGTTGATGCAGTTGTTGTAGTGTGATTCACATTGATTGTGGATGTTTATAGATCATGTGGTATGTGTGTTGGTGGTCCACATTGATTGGTGAGCATGTTATTTATAATTTTCCTTGGTATAGTGGTGTTCTTCATGTTCTTCGTGAACATGATGATTGTAGCACATTGTAGATGACTGAGGCATAATTCTTGGAGGTGTTTCATGTTTGAGGTGGTTGTTTATATTCGTACTATGTCTTAGCTGAAAGTGTATTGGTTTGCATATATTATTATAGTGTGTATGATTATATATTTGTAATTTTTGATGTGCATTGAGCTGACCTTGAAATATGGGTTGATGACATGTATAAATATATGTAATAATCATGTGAGAGATGTTTCTGTGAATTATCTATGAGTGTATCTAAATGTGTGTGATCGGATAAGTGTGTGAACAAATTTTTTGAGCTTTCAGAAGTGTGAAGAAGTTTGGCAGAGCAAATTAGACTATGTTCTTAACTAGAACTATACTCAAGCATGAGGAGATGTTATTATTTTAGTTCATGACCTTTTGGATCTAATCTGAATGTTTTGTAAGATAGTTAGTCTTCCTATAAGGTAGTTATCCTTCCTAGGGGTTTCATCGCTTCTTGTTTTGTAATTTGAGCAATGAACTCAAGGGATTGTGCTTGAATGAATGTGAATTCTCCATTGTAATATTTCACTTACTCCTAATAGGGTATTATTTCATTGTGGGTAGTTTCTTACCATGTTATTTCCCTTAACCAAGTTTTCCACATCAAAATCTTGGTGTTATGTGTGTCATTGATGTGGTGTTGATTTATGCTTTCACTGTTAGTTAATAGATCTGATTTGTGTTTGAAGTTGTAGTAAGTTCTTGAGAAATCTTATTCCCCCCTCTCAATTTTTCGGTTACAACAATTGGTATCAGAGCCAGATCCTCTGAAAGAAGCTTGATCGCCTGAGCTGATATAGGATGGACACCTATGCTTACAAGAAGGATAGTCTGAGATTTGATTGATCAAACTACACTCTTTGGAAGAACCGAATGGACTGTCATTTGAGTTGTATTGGAGAAGAGTACTAGAAGATTAATAAGAAACAATATAGTGTTCCTCAGAATGGTCCTAAAATTCCAGATGAAATAAAGGAAGCTGGATATGATATTAGAGCTAAAGAAGCATTGTTGAGTGCCTTGACTAATTTTGAGATGACTAATGTGATGGATTTGCAGACTGCTCATGAGATATGGAAGAAGTTGGAAACCTTGTATGAAGGTGATAGCTATGTGAAGGTTGCTAAGTTACAAAGAATGAAAAGAAAGTACGAGATGTTGAAGATGGGAAAAGATGATAATATTACGTCTTTTATGGATAAATTGAATGTTCTTGTGTTGAATATTAGATGTTCCAGTTGAGTATTGAAAAAATTAGAGATTGTTGCTAAAGTATTGAGATCCTTGCCTCTTACTTATAAACATAAAGTTGCTTCTATTGAGGAGATCTGGACTGTGACAAATGTGACTAGACACATGCTGATTCGAAAGCTTCCTACCTTTGAATTGTGTGAGTTTGGTGAATCTCTTCTTAAGAAAGAATCTGCATTCAAAGCTACTATTTCCGAGAAGCAGAGACATGATCTGAGAGAAAGTTCTACAAAGGTGTGTAGATGTAAAAAGGAGATGAAGGAGATGGAAGAAGAAGAAAGGGAGCTTGAGGAGCTTGAAGCCCTTATTTTTCAGAATATTTTTTAAAGGAGACGATAAGTATGAAGGAAAGTTATCTCTTAAGTGCTTTTCATGTAATAAAATAAGACATTTTGCTTCAAGGTGTCTGGAAAGAGTTTCTAAGAAGCCATTCAATATTTACAAGTTCAAATATCAGAAGAAATACTATTATGTTATTGATGAAGGTGTGATAGATGATGAATGGGTATTTATTGCTATTAAGGAAGATGAACCGGTGCCTACTGATTCTATTAGTTGCACTAATGAAGAGAAAGATCAGGTTGCTAAAGTTGAAGAGAAAGATGAATAGGTTATTCACAGTGGTTGCTCTCATCATATGAAAAGTGACAAGAGTATGCTTGTGAGTATATGGAAAAGTATGATGGTGGTATTGTTAGGTTTAGTGATGACAAAACTTGAACAATCTATGGTAGAGGTTCCATTTCTCTTGATAGTAAGCATAATACCAATGATGTCTTATATATTCAAGGTCTAAAGCATAACCTTTTGAGTGTTTGTCAGATGGTTGATAAGGGATATGACTTGCATTTCAAGAATGGAAAATGTAAGATTTTGAGTAGATATGAAACTGAGATTGCATCAGGTACAAAAACTAAAGGTAATATATTTCACTTGAATGTTGATGGTCAAAGTTCTTTGATTTCTGAGATTGATGAAAGTTGGTTATGACATAGAAGGATGTGTCATGTAAATTTTGATTACATGGTTAAAATAAGTTGTATTCAGGCAGTGAGAGATCTACCTAAGTTAATGAAGCCTAGTAATCCAATATGTAAGGAACGTCAATTAGGGAAGCAAACAAGAGTTAATTTTAAAGTAAACAATATAATTCTAATGGATTATTGGATATTGTGCATACTTATTTGTGTGGTCCTTCTATAGTGAGAAGATTGCAGGGTGACAAATATTTCATGTTGTTGATCGATGACTATTCAAGGATGATGTGGGTTACTTTCTTAAGGGAGAAGTCTCAAGCATTGGATAAGTTCAATATTTTCAAAGATATGGTTGAGACTAAAGAAGGATAACAATACATGGGATCTTGTTCCTAGACCTAAGGATAAAAATGTAATTGGAATTAAATGGGTCTTCTAGAATAAGTTGAATGAATAGGGTGAAGTTGTTAGGAATAAATAAAGACTTGTTTGTAAGGGTTATTCTTAGATGGAAGGAATTGAATTTGAGGAGACCTTTTCTCCGGTGGAAAGAATTGAGGTTCTTAGATTGTTTCTTGCTTATGTTTCTTACAAATATTTTAAGGTTTATCGGATGGATGTCAAGTTAGCCACTCTAAATGGTGAGTTGGAAAAGGAAGTTTATATAGAGCATCTGGATCAATTTTAGTTGACTGATGAAAAGGATATGGTATGCCAATTGAAGAAAGAATTATATGGATTGAAGAAAGCCCCTAGATCCTTGTATGCTAGATTGGATAAGTATTTGATGAAGCTTTGATTCAATACTGCTGATAGTAATTTATATTTTAGGATTGATCAGGATAACATTTTTATTGTTGAAGCTTTTGTTGATGACATCATTTTTGGAGGTAATTATGATTTGTGTAAGAAATTTGTTGAAGAGAGGTAAAATGAGTTTGAGATGTCTATGATTGGTGAAATGAAATTCTTTTTTGGGATTGCAAATTACCCAGTCAAAGATATTTTCATATTTTAGTCCAAGTATGTGAAGAAATTGTTGAAGAAGTTTGGTTTAGATGATTCAAAGCTAGTTGGTAAACCTATGGTAACTGGATTTAAATTGACAAAGGATGATGACTC
Source organism: Cryptomeria japonica (assembly GCF_030272615.1). NCBI lineage: Eukaryota > Viridiplantae > Streptophyta > Pinopsida > Cupressales > Cupressaceae > Cryptomeria > Cryptomeria japonica. The sequence continues at coordinate 86,960,790 of NC_081415.1, forward strand.
TCTAAAATAAAATTAGACCAAATATAGGTCAATTATTGGTGGATTATTATATTTAACTTAGACTAGACGTGATACTACAAATGTTGTGTATCTTGTTGCTAGATTTCAAGATAATCCTAAGGAATCTCATGTTCTAGTTGTGAAAAGAATATTCGGATACTTGAAGGGGACAATTAATTTTGGTCTGTGGTATCCTCAAGATGATGAATTTACTTTGAGTTCTTTTACTGACAATGATTGGGTAGGTGATATTGATGACCAGAATAGTACTAGTGGTAGTGCATTTTTTTTGGGTAAGAAGTTGGTTTCATGAGTGAGCAAGAAGTAGAATTCTATCTCTTTATCTAATGTCGAGGTTGAGTACATTGTTGTTGCTAGTAATTGTACTTAGGAAATATGGATGAATTAGGTGTTGAAAGATATCATAGTTACCTATGATGAGCCTATAGCTACATACTATGATAATTCAAGTGCTATTAACATTTATAATAATTTGATGTTGCATTCTAAGACTAATCATATATCTATCATGTTTCATTTTCAAAGAGAGAAGATGAATGAGAAGGAAGTTTGATTGGAGTATGTATCTACAAAGGAACTAATTAAAAAAATCTTTACTAAGCCTTTTCCTAAGGATACTTCTGAGTATATCAAAGAGTAGCAAGGAGTGATTGCCACTCCTGACAAGAACTAAGATGCATGGATTTGCATTAGTCTGGTGGATTTCATAAAGGTATCTTATGATCTGGATTGATAAGTTGTGGTTGGTACTCAAAGGGAGTAGTCATTATTATAATTCAGATGTTTAGATTGGTGCCTTTATCTTTGATGTCAAAGGGGGAGAAGAATCATATGAAAAAACCCAAAGCAATTTGGGGGAGAGAAGCAATAATTTGAGTATGAGTTATTGGTTAGAGGGGGAGCTGATTCTTTGATTTTGGGGAGATTATTGAGAGTTGAATTCTTTCTTTGCATTGACTATTTTTCATATTCATATGTTGGCATTGGTGCCAAAGGGGGAGATTATTGGATATTGTTGAGAAGTTTGTTGAGTGATGTATTGTCATTGATGTCATCATATTCCTTTGTGTGTTTTAGTGTTACAATCTAAGTAAGTGAGTTGGTTTGGCTAGTGTGTTGTAGTTGAGCTATCACAAACTTAAGGGTTTTAAGATAAATATCTCTAGTTGATTCAACTAATGTTTCAATGGTCTACATGAAGAATTGATCAAGTTATGAGATCCAGTATTTTGATTGGTATTTTAGTTATTCAGGGTTGCCTGAGTTTGGTAAATCGATGTGTATGGCTCCAGTATTGAAATATATTTCTCAATGGATGTGTGGGATGTCCTTTAAATATTGATATCCATCCTCAGTTTGAGTGGTTCATGATTTGGATTTTCACAAATGAATCTTTCAGTTTGACAGTTAGTTTTGTGAGTGTTCTTAAGAACCGATAGAGAGATGATGATGATTCTAGTAATATGAGTTTATGTGGTTGTTGCAGTATGATTCATGTTGCTTGTGGATGTTTCTAGATCAAGTGTTATCCATGTTGGTAGTCTGCATTGATCAGTGAGTCGTTATTGATAATTTTTCTTGGTATAGTGGTGTTCTGTTAGATATTTGATTAACTCGAAAGACACTGAGAGTTGGGGGTGAATCAGTGTGTGACCGGTAGATGAAATATTTATACTTATTTTCAACTTTATAAGTGAAATTTATACTGGTAAGCAAATAATAATGCAGTAAAGAGAAACAAAAGAATCAGCATCAATAGACAACATAACATAGATATTTTTGGTGAGGAAACTTGGTAGGGGAAAAACCTCAATGAGATTTGTGACCCACAATATTTACTCACTAGCCAATATGAATAAATATGACTTAGTACAATAGGGGCCTGCCCATGTAGGAAGGCCAACTACTTGGAGCTCACTTCTCAACAAAAAAAATGTAGTCCCAGTGACTACACAATTGGATGGTTAAATTCGATAACAATGTACTACATTAAAATAACATCTTCAATGCTGGATTTAGTACCGGTTTAAGCTCTGTTTGATACCTCTGCCAAAAAGCTTATCAGTAAATGATTCTACTTTCATATAATATTCTTTACTCTGCTCTGCTTCTTACTCGCTCTCAAAATAAATACATCAAAGTGCATAAACAACTATCCGTTATCATATCCCTATCTCATCTCAAATATCGTTTACATACACACATACCTACATACAATACTTAGTTCTATATGTCAATTGACCTACAAGATCTCACACATATATGAGTCTTTATGATACATCATGCCAGCCATACAAATATAATTTACATTACAAACAATATTATTGACAAGTCGGCTTAGACTATCGATAATCTTTTGCCGGTGTAAACTTTAGCTGGTGTAAACTAGATGCCAGTGTCCGTAGGTGAAGTCTATTGTTGGTACAACCTATGAACCATGTTTCTAGTTAGTTACCAATTTGTTTTCACTATTGCCATCAATGACAACATATACCATTCTCATCTGAGTGTATAATTCCAACAATCTCCTCAACACTCATGAGAAAAATAAAAAACTGAAAGTGCTCCCCCTGAGAAAATGATCTCCTTCTGTTCACTTGTCACTATACCTTTCTCTATACATTTTTCTCATTATACCTCTCCCTCTTTGAAATCAATGACAAATGATGTCAAAAGAATTAAAAATTCAAAAATTTACTTAGAACCCTAAAGCTGGTTATGTACAATCTAAAAAATATCTCCCAAAACCAAGTTAAGACCCTACAAGAATTTTGTACTATTGTATATTATTGTCTATGTCTGCATGATCATCTTGGTGAGATAATGCATCTGTTGCTCCGGCCATCTTTCTCCTTGAATTTTTGGTTTGGATAGTGCATTTTGGTGTGTTAATAGATTATCCTATCTTGGACCAAGTTTATTCTTTAACTCCCAGGTTTTCATCTTCAACCTTGCTTTCTCTTTTTACATATTTTCAATTTTTTCTTCATATGTAGCCATTTCCTGATCCAAAACTGATGTTAGTTCCAAAGAACCAATCATGTTATCTACAATGCCATCAATCTCTTTATGAGTTTTCCTTATCTGTTCATCATTGTCTTTTGTGAAATGATGAGGTTTTCAGGCTTCCCAGTAGAATTCCTTGTATTCTAAAAGGGGAATTCAATGCCAGTAGCACTGAATCAATCTGTTCTCTACAATCCTTTATTGTTTTGTCAAAAAATATTCCTTTTCCTTATTAACTCTTTCCTGAATAGTCTCCTCATTTATTTTATCTACTGTTTGAATGTTAGAAGAAATGAATTTGGACAATGTGTCCAATTTACCTATTGAACCAACAATGTGATCTACATTGCATGCTAGTGCAATCATTTGCAAAATAGGTAGAGATTCATCAATAGCCTTAAATGCTAAGGCATTGCATGTAGTTATCTTTTTGATATCTAATCCAAAAGTACTTCTGTTACTGTTGTCAGTCTGAAGTCCACAATAGAAGTACTGGGAGAAGTGTTGGGTTCTACAATAATTTCCTTCTCTTCTACAGATACCTATTCAGCCACCTTAACCACTTCCTTATTCACTTTCTCTTCCTTATTCTCACTCTTATTCTCTATTGGTTCAGATTATGTCCATTCTTGTTCTTTCTTTGCCAGTATCTCAACATTCGATTGAGTGTCAATGACCGGTGAGTTGACATTTTGAGATTCAAATTTCTTCTCCTCAACAATTTTCTTATCCAGTACAATATTGATATCCTGAGTGTCAACATTCATTGTAAATAGAATGTTTGACTCGGGATCAACATCATTTGTTTTCACTTCCTCTAACTTCCCTTCAAGCTGATTTTAAATTTTCATCGGTGCCTCTGCTACTAACAGTGGGGTGTCCTATGCTGGTGGAGGTAAGTTATCTTTTATTGTGAAATTAGGAACACTACCAAACTTACTCTTATCCTTATCTTCTTTTTGATATACCTTAGTGAAGGATTTGTCAATATTTTGTCTATCTTTTTCATCCCTTTCCTCTTTCTCAACAAATAATATGTCCCACTTATCTGCTATTTCATCTGCTATCACTTTTATTCTGCCGGCCATGAGACTAACTAGCCGCTGACCACTTGCAAAAATAGTCCTGTTAGCTTCAATTATTAAACCATCAATTTCTTATTTAGAGTTAATAGAATGAACCACTAACAGTGCCTCAACCTTCAATTTATTATCTAGTTCCATACTACATATTTTGTTAGCTTCAAGTCTTAGATATAAATCATTTGGGATAACATCTATAACTTCAATAAGAACTTTCTTATATATATCTAGATACAAAATTATACTTTCCTCAATGGTATCTTAATAGAATTTTTAAAAGAATGATAGAACCTACTAACATTTCCAAGATTTCCATCCTTAGTTATTTCATTGATAAGATCTTCTAGTGAAAGTGTACCAGGTACCTTTTGTTTTGGTTTCTTTTGTGTGACCTTCTTCTTGGGACCATTGGGCTCTCTCAGAGCTTGTTTCTTCTTTCTTAGAGTCCTTGATTTCTTTGATGATGGAGCAGGTGCCAATGATGGTTTTCTTTTTTTCCTATCCACCCTTTTGAATTCAGTAGCCTTGTCATTATCAAAGTTAGATGAGGTAGTCATAGGAGAAATATGTGCTATGAATTGTTGTTTTGATTTTCTTTCTTGTGCAGCAACACCACTCATTGTTGGCATTACAATAGAAAAGGAGATTGTTGGCATTTCAATAAGGATGTTGAGAAGGTTGTTGAAGATCATTGATATAACCGAAGAAGGATGATTACTATCTTAATAATATTATTTTGTCATTGATTTCAAGCAATTGATTTTTTGACTCAGAATGATGTTGCCATATTTTAAGAAGTATGTTTTGATGAAAATCAAGAGGTCGGTAAGTGACTAAAAAAGAATGTGATAATGAAGGAGAATAATAAGTTATTCAATGGGCAACTGTTACCGAGTTAGACAATGATGAGATCATGTTGTTTTGATTGTTTTGATATCCTACATATGATGTTTAATACTATACTATATCACCGAGCAAAGAACCTAGTCTGTAAACCCTAAGGTTATCGATATCGGTTAAAGAAGGCAGAATGTCTACCGAGTGAAGTTCAGTATTTACCGAGTTATAATAGATCACATTCAATGGATAAAAGCATTATTTAATAAGGGATGTTGATGAGCTGGAGATGAATAAATGATTGGTATGCCGTACATGAAGTATGTTGAGGATCGAAGACATGGAAAATCAAAAAGGAAGACCTACAGCACAGATTGAACCGCAACAACCTAGGACAAGTACCAAGGAAGGAATGCAAGTTCCAAGGAAAGGTAAAACATTTTTTAGATCGAAGGATACATTGAACTTGGTCAAGTTTGAAGATCTGACGGCTAAGATTGATCATGGGAAATGTGATCAAGGAGAATTAGTGGTTAGAGATTGTTTATAAATAAGGAATTGTTGATGAACAATAGATGTGGGCAAATGTATGCACAATGATGCTATAGTAATGTTTACTGAGCATAGAAGCTTGAATATCTGATTGAAGAATAGATTGAAAATCCTAGCAAGCCCAACAAGGGATAAGATAAGTCATATGACAAGATTGTTTTGAGCAAATAGAATCTACTTTAGCATTTCAGATGTGAAGTTGCTGATATATTTTATTACTGTTGTTTATTTTGTAAGTAATAGAAAATCTCTTAACCGAGTGGACTTAATAGTCTTATTTGTAAACCCTCTACCAAGGTAACATTCTAAATGAGTGTTTGAAATCCTTTGACAAGGTCACTTCTAACAAGGTGCAAAAATCTAACAAGTCTAAGGGAAATCCCTTAACTGAGTCACATCTAACAATGTGTTTGTACTATTTAAAAGGATTTTCTTTTAACCAAGCATACTCTAGAAGGGTATATTTCTTAGTGGGTTTGAAATCCCACAGTGGTTTTTCCCTATTTGGGTTTCCACATTAAATCTGGTGTTATATGTGTTATGATGTTTAAGTGTATCTATTTATAAGTATTGAATGATTTACAGTCTTAGTTGCATATCATTAAAGGCTACCGAGGTTGAATCTGTTGAATATATTGGATTGTATGTTTTTATGATTCACCCCCCTTCTCATCTCAACTAACACTCATCAGATCAAGTTTCAACAATCCCTTTGTAACAACTTCAACAAACTTTGAAACATCTTTTATTAATTTGTCTCTTTTCTTCCTCTACTTCTGAATTTCAACATCTTTTTCAATAACTTTAGCATTGCCAAATATATTTTTAGTTGGTTCCAGTGGAGAATCTAGGAGTATCTTGGCATAAGATTCCAAGATGTGTGAATCCACTTCATAACCCATCTCAATTATCTAGATAGTTTTAGGTCTAATTGCCTCCATCCATACTTCATCTCTTTGTCATATTTGTCAACAATTCTTTGAGGGATTATTTCCCTTTGTCTCATTTTAGCTTGAAAGTCCTTAAAGTATTCTTTTACCTGGTTGTCACAATCTAAGCCCATGCTAGTAATTGCCTCCTTTATTTGTTTTCCAATAGAAATATCATAGGCAAAGTCTTTGTAGCCTATACCGGGAATCTCCTTTTAGAAATATAGAATAAAAAATACAAGTAAATTGCCAAACTTGAAAGTTCCCTTCTTATCACCTTTAATCTTATCCAAATTTTCTATTGGTTCATCTTTCAACCACTCACAAATATCAATTTTATCATTGTTCATTATCATCTCATAAGAACTATGAATGCATAGACTGGAAATAGAATTGAGCCTATTAGTATGAGAAACTTTTTATCCAATAACCATACTTGCATATTTGACATTTTTATTAGTTATATCACTAACCCTAAGTGATCTGTTATCTGATGTTGCACTGGTTAAGTTCATGGAACCTCTTTGTTTGGAATTTTCTTTTTCTTCTCAGGCCTAGTGCCGGTAGAAGGTGAACCCGTAACAACCTTAATCGCTTCCTTAGTGATTTTGAAAACTGAGTCTAGCCATAAAAATTCACCATGAACTCTGCTAAGAACATAACAGACAATCTCATCTGAAAATTCAGGAATGTGAAGGATGTCTACGAACCCTAAATATTCCACAATCTTGTGTTGTAGTTTGACTATACCTTTTTTATCTATGATAACATTAATGAACATGTTTTTTAAATCTTCAGACTCTAAATCTTCAATGTTACAATGAATGTATGCCCCAGGGTCTTCAACAAATGCAACTCCCTTCGGGATTTTTGAAAATGCACCAATGGAGTCATCAAAATTAGCTATCTTAGGGATTATCTTAAAGAATGGTTTAGGATGCTTGATATTTTATACAATAGTAGGGTTTGAAATGAATTCAGGAATGGAAGATGAGGAAGCCATTTCATAAGATAAATACCTTTTAACTGAAAACCTTGGATTCCTTGAAAAAATATTGTTGCTTTTCTTTTTGAATGCTAGTGCTCAACTTTTGCGCTCTTTGAATGCTTGAAACCTTGGTAAGTCAAAATGAGAAATTAAAATGCTTTATAACCAAAAAGTTAACTTACAACCATAATAAATGCTTTACCGGTTAATTGAATACTCAACATATCTGTGTGTAAAGAAGAATTATGACTTCTTACCACCATTTGAGGGTAAAATGCACAATCTTCAATTTGTTTCCTTACCCCTAAGGATTATTCCTTAGTTAGATGAAGAATCTTGTGTCAGTGTCAGATTTCTCTGTTTTGCCAGTGTAGAGATAGATTCATCATTTCTCTAATCTCTCTTCTTGACCCATTATTTAGTGAATTCTTGCTTGATTTCATTCACCTTTTCCTTGCCTTTGTTATTAGATCCTTTGTTGTTTGCCAATACATTCTTGCTTCTACAAAATCTTGCAATATGCCTAATCTTGTTACATGCATAACAAGTTACATTGTTTCTTTCAATAGCTTTTCCATAACCTTGCCCTATTTGAGTTCTGGATTGATTAGATAGATGTCCAAATCTACCACAAGCATAGCATTTTACATTCATTCTGCAATTGTCTGAGTTATGACCATATTTATTGCATTTGGAACATTGATTGGTGGATGAGTTTGTATTCTGATTATTTCTAAATCTACACTAATTTTCTCTATGACCAAATTTGTTGCAATTAAAAAAATTTCCATTGAATTTATAAGCACTAGGTTGCATTACCAGTTGGTAGTGATCATGATTATTTGCAGTTTCGTAACTTTTTCCATGTTCAAATCCAAGTCCAACTATTTCTCCATCAGGTTTTTGAATTTTTAGCATATCATCAAGCTTGTTCGAACTCTTTTTGAATTTGTCCTTGTATTTATTTGCAACAACCAACACACTTCCCAAAGTACCAACTTGTCTCATAAGTTCCTCTTTGTCATGTTGCATGTGAGTCAACTCTATTTTAAGCATATCATTATCATAACTAAGCCTTAGAGATTCATCTAATCTTTCATTACTTCTTCTAACCAAATCTTCCTCATTCTTATTTCTATCTTCAATATCCTTACATAGTCTCATGGTTAAATATTGCATCTCATTCTTCATGTTACAGTTCTCTTATCTTAGTTTCTCTACAATATCTCTGAGAGTTTATTTTTCTTCATCATCTTGTTTTTGCAGTTGCACATGTAATTCTTTTCTCTTATTCTTTGCTATGACCAGGTTTTCTTGAAGTTCTTTGATGAATTCCTGAGCAGATCTGAGTTCATCTTCCAATCTGATATTCTTCAATTTTTCTACATCAAAATCTTCAAGAGCCACTTCCAACTATTGTCTAAAACTTTCCATCGGTACTGGTTTCAAAATCTTCCTCAATATGTTAGGCTTCTGCAAATAGAGGACCAAGCTCTAATACAAATTGTTAGATATTTGGTTAACCCCAAAGACATTGAGAGGGGGGGTGAATCAGTGTCTAACCAGTAGATGAAAGATTTAAACTTATTTGCAACTTTATAATTGAAATTAATATTTCGGTAAGAAAATAATAATGTAGTAAAGAGAAAAAAAAGAATCAACATCAATGCACACCATAACACAGATTTTTTTTTGCGAGGAAACCTGGTAGGGGAAAAACCTCAGTGGGATTTGTGACCCACAATATTTACTCACTAGCCAATATGAATAAATATTACTTAGTGTAGTAGGGGCATGCACATGCAGGAAGGCCAACTACCTAGAGCTCACAACTCAACAACAAAAATAGAGTTCCACTGACTACACAATTAGAGTGTTAAATCCAATAACAATGTACTACTTTAAAATAGCATCTGCAATGCTAGATTCGATACTGATTTAAGCTTTGTCTGATACCTCTACCAAAAAATTTGCAGGTAAATGATTCTACTTTCATAGAATAGTCTTCACTCTACTCTTCTTCTTATTCACTCTCAAAATAAATACATCAAAGTGCATAAACAACTATTCGGTATCATATCCCTATCTCATCTCAAATATAGCTTACATACACACATACCTACATACATTACTTACTTCTATAAATATCAAATGACCTACAAGATCTCATACATATATGAGTCTTTACAATACATCATGTCGGCCATACAAATATAATTTATATTACAAACAATATTATTGCCAAGTCATCTTAGACTGTCGGTATAATCTTTTCCCGGTGTAAACTACAACTAGTGTGAACTGGATGCTAGTGTCGGTAGGTGAAATCTGTTGCTGATATAACCTATGAACCATGTTGCTAGTTAGTTGCCACCATGTTGCCACTGTTGCCATCAATGACAACATCTGCCATTTGTTAGAGTTTCAAGCAGATCCAAAGCAAATATGAACTAACAATTATATGCAGATTTAAACACAAAAGATAAAGAAATAAAACAAGACACAGATAACACAAAGATTTAATGTGGTTCACCCAGAATGGGTTACATCCACCATACACAGCCATTTAATATTTCTTATTATCTAGCAAAAATAGTACATCAACCTTACAATGCCTTAAGTATCCCAACCTCTTATATTATGCGTTTTTAGGGCAACAAACAAAGTCAACCTTTTTAGGGTTTTATTACATTATCGAGGTGCTTTCTTTAGGCCATACAAATGTTTCTTTAGCCTGCACACCAAATTCTCTTTACCTTTGACCTCATATCCCTATGGTTGCAACATGTAAATTTCGTCCTCCAAATCTCCATGGAGAAAAGCTATTTTGACATCTAATTGTTCAAGATGTAAATCAACTGCAGCCACAACACTAAGTACAGTTCTAATTGAAGTCATTTTTACAACTAGAGAAAACATTTCATCATAATCTATACCCTTTTTCTATGCAAAACCTTTTACCACAAGTCTGGCCTTATATCTTTTCTGACCTCCTTCCTCCTCCTTCATCATATAAACTCATTTGTTAGGCAAAGCTCTTTTTTCTGTAGGTAAAGGGACTAAGTCCCAAGTCTTATTTTTCATCAAAGAGTTCATCTCCTCTTTCATGCCTAGCTTCCACTATTATTTGGCATCCACCTACATTGCTTCTTCATATTCTTCGGGTTCACCAGAATCAGTTAATAAAATAGAATACAAAGAAGGAGAAAATCTTTCAGGGGGTCTACTTGACCTCGTAGAACATCTAAAACTTGTAGGATTTTGTGGGAAAATCTGTTGTTGCTAAGCATCAGGTACCTGTGACATTTCATTTTTAGGAATCTCATCCAACACCACATATTCTTGTTTGTCCTGTTCATGCTTTGTTTCCTGCATCTGTTCTTTATACATAACCTTCTCATTGAATATAACATCTCTACTTCTAATTATTTTCTGATTTTCAAAATCCCATAATCGATAGCCATATTCATCTATCCCATATCCAATGAAGGTACATTTCCAAGATTTAGCGTCAAGCTTGGTTCTGTTTTCTTTATCAATATGGACAAAAGCTTCACAACCAAAGGTTTTTAGAAAAGAATAATTTACCTTTTTACCAGTCCATGCCTCCTTCGGAATACCACCATCCAAAGGGGTTGAAGGTCCTCTATTTATCAAATAGACAACAGTATGTACAACATTTGCCCAAAAATGTAAGGGCAAGCTAGCATGCAATCTCATGCTCCTCGTGCATTCCATGATAGTCCTATTCATTCTCTCTGACACACCATTTTCATGTGGAGTTCCTAGAACTGTCTTCTGCTTTCAAATCCCATTTAAGGAGCACTAATCTTCAAATTCTTTGCTGCAATACTTACCTCCATTATCCAATCTGAGACACTTCAACTTTTTTTCTATCTCATTCACAACCAAAGCTTTCCATTTCTTAAAAGTTTCAAAAACATCTAATTTTTGTTTTAGGAAATATACCCATATTTTTCCTATTGAGTCATCAATAAAAATAACATAATAACAAGAGTCATCAAGAGATGATACTTGAGCTGGTCCCCATACATCTAAATGCACAAGCTCTAACTTCTCACTCTTCTTCTCTTTCCCAACCTTGAGAAATCTGACTCTTTTCTGTTTACCATAAACACAGTTTTCACAAAACTCTAAATCAATCTTCTTTAGTCCTAGCAATAGATTTTTGGAGTGAAGGGTTTTCATCCCTTTCTCACTCATGTGCCCAAGCCTATGGTGCCACATTATCAAATCTGTTCTTGCAACATCTATTGTTGTTGTCCCTGTAGTAACTTTATCTATAGCAGCTAGGGTAGAGTAAGTGTTACCAGTACATAGATATAATGTGCCTACCTTCACACCTTTAGCTACTACTAATGATCCTTTAGTGACCTTCTACATAGTGTCTGAGAAGGTAACTATGCAACCTTCACTACCTTGTTGCCCTACAAAAATTAAATTTCTTCTTAAATTAGGAACATGTCTTACCTCCTGCAGAAGCCAGTCATTTCCATTCTGCAACTTGATCTTTATCTTTCCTTTTCCAACAATTTGACAGGGCTCATCATCACCCAAATATACCTGTCCAAAATCTCCTTGAACATAATCTAGAAAATATTTTCTATGGGGTGTAGTATGAAATGAAGCCCCAAACTCTATTACCTAGGAATCATTAACATTATCCAAACATAAGATTAAAGCATCTTGTAAAGTATTACTTGCAATATTATCTTCCTTATTGTCATTTTCATTTTTTTCTCCTTCTTTACTTTTTCGAGACCAACAGTCTTTCTTTAGATGACCAGGCTTTCCGCAGTACCAGTAATCTTTCTTTCCTCTAGATTGAGAACATCCTTTCTTTGACTTCCCTTATGACTTCTCATTCCCAGGGCCTTTTCCTCTTTCCTTTGATCTTCCTCTATTCTCCACATTCAAAACACTACTTGATGATGTTGGAGTCTCACCTATGCTTTTCCTTTACATTTCCTCGCTTAGGATAACACCAACAATATCATCAAATACCAAAGTATTTTTACTAGAGACAGAGTTACTTACAGTCATAACCAAGCTATTCCAGCTTTCTGGCAAAGAACATAAAATCAAGAGAGCCCTAACCTCTTATGCAAAGGTAATTTTTACCAAAGATAGTTGACTGGTAATTGTATTAAATTCATTTAAGTGCTCTACTACAAATCCTCCCTCACTCATTTTCAAATTAAACAAATGCTTCATAAGAAATACCTTATTCGAAGTTGAGGTTTTCTCATACAACTTAGCCATTGTCGCCATCAATTCTACAGTCATTTTTGCTTCTGTTATATTGAATGCTACAGATGGTGTAAGGCACAATCGAATGGATCCCAGTGCCTTTCTATCTAAAATGTCCCACTCTTCATCTAACATTGTGGTTGCTTTCTTTGCCTTTCCTTCCAATGGCTGCCACAAATCCTTTTGATACAGGTAATCCTCCATCTGCATTTTCCATAATTGATAGTTCTGGTCATTAAACTTTTCGACCTTGAATTTGGAATCCTCCATTGCTCCCACTCAAATCTGAGAGTCCAATTTACAAAAAACCTCGCTCTGATACCAATTGTTAGGGTTTCAAGCAGATCCAAAGCAAATATGAACTAACAATTATATGCAGATTTAAATACAAAAGATAAAGAAATAAAAGACACAGATAACATAGAGATTTAATGTGGTTCACCAAGAATGGGTTTCATCCACCATACATAGCCATCCAATCTTTCTTATTATCCAGCAAAAATATTACATCAACCTTACAATGTCGTAAGCATCCCAGCCGCTTATAACATGTGTTTTAAGGGCAACAAACAAAGTCGGCCTTTTTAGGGTTTTATTACAATGTCAGTTTTCATCAACAAAAAAAATACCCCGGCAAGGATACGTGCTAAGTGTACAATACTTTGCCGATCAGTCGCCACATTTCAACACCATTCTCATCTGAGTGTATAATGCCAACATGTTCTTCATATTCTTGTTTGACATGATGATTGTATCGTGTTATGGATGATAAAGGTATAATTGTTGGAGGTGCTCATATTGGGTGTGGTTCTTTAGGTTAATACTATATCTTAGCTGATATTTTATTGGTTTGTATGTAGTATCTTAGTGTGTATGATTATATCTTTGTAATTTGTGATGTGTGTTGAGCTTGCCTTGAAAGATAGGTGGATTACATGTATAAATATTTTTAATAATCATGTGAGAGATAGGTCTGAGAAGTATTTGAGAGTTCATCTAAATGTGTGTGATCAGATAAGAGTGCAAAATTTTTTTTTGATCTTTTCGATGTGTCAAGAAGTCTGGTAGAGAAGATTAGACTATATGCTTAACCAAAACTGCACTCAAGCATGAGGAGATGCTACTCTTTCAGTTCATGACCTTCTGGATGTAATCTGAATGTTTTGTAAGACAATGAGTCTTCCTATGAGGTAGTGAACCTTCTCAAGGGTTGCACCCCTTCTTGTTTTGTAATTTGAGCAGTGAGTTCTAGGCAATGTGCCTAAATGCACGTGCATTCCCCATTGTAAAATTTTAGTTACATCTTAACAGGGTATTATCTCATTGTCGGTAGGTTTCAACCATGGGTATTATCTGATTTGTGTTTGAAGCTGAAGTAAGTTTTTGAGAAAATTGATTCCCTCATGAGTTTTTTATTCTAAATAAGCCTCAAAATAGGGGATATAAATAAGGAGTTTTTTATTCTAATGAAGCCTCAAAATAAGGAAGAGGCCAAATGATACTTCAAATTCTAAAGAAATTGAAGGATTGTAAAATCATCTTGACACCTTGAAATACTTATAATAGATTGATTGGATGGCTATACGGATGCATTTTGTTGAAGATCTCTTGGAAGAGATTTGTAGATGGCCACTAATTATTGATAAGCTTCATATCACATTTGACCATAATAGAGATGTTTTTTTACCATTTGTAAAGTTAATGAAACTACTAGGTATATATTATTTGATTGTATTGTTGCAAAGGAAATCTAGTTAATGTTTGGTTTTTCATTTCCATTGCATGTTAGCCCTCTTGATATTATTACCGGTTACATTAAAGGCCTTAAAAAGGTAGCAATCTATTTTGAAATTTGTTATCTTGCGAAATTGTTTGGTATATATGGAAAATAAGAAATGAACAAAGGTTTGAAAGAAAAGAGAGGGTCCTTACTGAGTCTTTTCATAGACTCACACATTTTTTTGTCTCTTCACAGGTGGATTTACTGGTTAGGATGATCAAGGACAAATTCCAAAGATTTCTGAGTGACGACCATATTAGGATCTTTGTACATGAGCTCTCTTGCGGCTACACATGGCATAGACTTAATGTGGAAGGTACACCCTTTGTCAGTTCCCTAGATTCTCTTTTGGAGAAAATCAGAGGCAATAGAGCCCTGATTTGCTAGGAGATGACATACTCAGCCAGGATGAGAGATGACTAGAGATTGGTCTTGATGGAAGGCTCAATGGGATGGGTCTCATGGATGTAAAGAATTGGTCATTTTTCATGTTGTCATAATTTCGTATCTAATCAAATGTATATCATTAGTCAACCCTTCATAGTTAGGGATCCATGAGGGTCAAAATATAATTGTAGCATTATTTTTTGAGGCCACTAAGGCTATGAGAATCTCAGATTTATACTCCTGTTTTGTTTCTCTTTAAATAATATTAAAAAAAAGATCCCTTGGAAGAGCTTCACAAATCTCCTAGGGAGGTCACCATCTAGGGTAATCTTAGCTTACATTATCTACATACATGTAAATTAAAATTGGGATCAAAAGGTTCTTGGCAATTTGGAGACAACAAAGAATTAAATTTTTTGAGTTGAATTTGCCATTGTTTGCATTATTCCCTTGTTAGTGACATTGGGTTAAGACCTTGAAAAAAGAAATAAAAATCTTCCCACTCTAGTGTTTCAACAAAATAATTCCACAAAGAGATGGCTAAAGAAGCCCCCTAAAGTGGGTTGAAAGATATATCAAGGTAAAATAAATTTTATGCGCGAGAATTTGGTGGAGTTAGGATATGTTAAATTAGTTGATTTTTATTTCTCCAATGTTTAAAAATGATGGGAGTCTCTCATAGAAAGTAAAGGGATTGAACAACATCCTTACATGAAATGTTTTTTGTGATTTGATTAAACTTCATGCTCCTGATATTTTGTTTATCTAGAAGTCAAAGGTGTCTATAGAAGGTGATGCCCTGCTAAATGGACAAGGTTAGTCAATGAGAAACAACACAAGAAAACCAGAAAATCGTTAGTGTTAATCAATCAAAAACTAATCTAAACAGGCATATCAAGAGAGACACTAAAAACATTAAAGTATATTTAACTAAAGAAGCAAATATGATGAGGCATCTCCAAATACCTCCTAACATGCTCTTAGCTCCTTCTCCCTTGTTCTTCTCCTCTCCAAGTTCCAAAGTAGTGTAGCTCTCAGTAGCTTTTTGCACTATGGATGCTTATGGAGGATTGAGATTGTAGTATTGCTCTAAATATAAAAATAAAAAGCTAAAATACTAGATGATATTAAAATGATTGATTTTAACCCAAAATGACAAGATATTAGTTGATTATGCTAAAATGCTCTCTTGAAATGCCTATAGCTTAAATGCATACAAGTTTTCAGGATCTGGATTATGAAGGAATGAGCTCTATTTATAGGAAAAATGGAGCAATGGATGGTTGAGATTGAGCAATCTCAACAAGGGTCAGGATTGAATGATTTCAAATCCATGTGAGGGCTTTCAACCCAATCCCAAGATGACAAGTGTCAATGTGAGATAGGTTGAGAGGAGAGGGAATAAGCATTTAATGCTTGAAATGACCTTGGGAGTTTAAAGTCAAGGTTGGTTGAAATGAATAAACTCTTTATTCAAAGAATAAAGCTTTTATCCAATGGATAAACTCTTGTGCAAATGTGAAAGGGATGAATATGGTCAACACAATAAATGTTTGGGGAGACAAGTTTGAAATAACCATAAATGGTTATGTAAGAGCCATAAATGGTCATGTAAGAGCCATTAGTGGTCTTGGAAGACTTTGGGGGTTAATTTGTTGAACACACAAAGCATTAAATGCTTTTCAAAGACTTTGGAGTCTTTGAGAAGTGACTCCATTTTGCTTAGGAATGTGACAATAATTAGGGGATGGATTAGGCTAATTAGGAAGGGGTTAGAAGAATCTAGAAGGGGATTAGATCTTTGCAAGTGGATTTGGTGGGTGAGGGAAAATAGGATTTGTATATGGTGAAAATGGATAACAACAATAACAATATTGAAAGACTAAAATGGATTCAACCACTAAACCCTAGCCTAACAATGAACAAAGATCCACCATAACATATGAAGATAACCTAAGACAATGCAAAATAACTCAAAATCACAAAGATTATACCATCACATGTCCAATAGGGTTTTGATCTCCATTCTTCCTATCTCCATTGATCTTGTTTGATATATTTGCTCTCAGATTTTTATATGCACAAGAGCTCAATAAAGAACGGAATGTGGTTGCAAGTGGAATTGTAGTGTAGCCAAGTACTCCAAAATCAGTCATTAGGATGTGTCATTAGGGATTAGGGTTTGACAATGAAGAAAGCATCTCCTTAAATAGAAGACACAATATGAAATGGAGGGATAAGATTGAGAGGTGTAAAAAGAGAGGTCGGCTAGGATTAGAGGGTAGGTAAAAGAAATACCAAAATAATGAAAGAGGTAGGTAGTGTAGGAATTAAGAGATGAATGACATGTGTCATGTGTAGAAAAAGATAATGAATTAATTAAATAAATAAAGATCTATTTAATTAATAGAAGAAGTAGGACAATTAAATAAATAAAATATTTATTTAATTTAGGAAAGGGATAATTTAAATAAATAAATGTATTTATTTAAATGAGAAATAAGGCTAGAAGAGGATAAATGAATTAATTAAAATAAATAAAGATTTATTTAATTAATAGAAGAATTAGGCTTAGATAATTAAATAAATAAAATATTTATTTAATTAGACATGACAATTTTGAGTGTCTACATTTTGCCCCTCTTTGAGACAATGCGGCTTGTCGCGTTGTTTCAAAGAAGATAAGATGAATTGATATAGAGTTGCCCCAAGATGGGAATTATATGCCCCCTCGAGAGATTGGATGAAAATATCTGAAAAGATTGCAGAGAATCGCTCGATAAGAAAGACGGGATAGAATGGGTTGATTAGATAAAGTGACAAAGTCACAGGATGAAGAATACTGACTCGGGAAATGAAGACAAGGGCTAGGGTAGGCTATAAGATAGACCACGGGCAAAAGACATCCTCATTGTCATCCACACCCTTAGAAGATCATAGTGCAGAGCGAGAAAAGAGCAGCAGCAGTCAGCAGCGATGGCATCCATTCATAGATTCGACCGTGTTCGCCGATTCCAGCGACCAGCCGATGCAGGAGAGCCGGTAAGCACCCGAAAACCTCCTCGTACTTTCACACATTTCAAGCTTTGTCATAAATGCATGTTTAGTAGCAATAAATGCACTAGGAATAGGATAGTTGAAATATGCAAAAACGCGCAACCGCGTCTGTGTCAGTGCCAGGCGCGTCTGCGTCGGACAGGCGTGTCTGTGTCGGGTCTAGGCGCGTCTGTGCCTGGAACCGTGTTTGTGCTGAATGCGGACGCGTTTGTGAAATGTAGAAGCATCTGTGCACTGTAGGGGCGTTTATGTCATGTAGGGACGTATGTGCTCCCTGGTCGTGTTTGTGCATGGTATAGGCACGTTTGTGTTCAAAAAACGCGTCTGTGTTGCAGAAGCACGTTTATGCAGTCTATAAGCGCGTTTAGGTGTTAAAAGCGCGTTTGTGTGTTAAAAGTGCGTTTGTGTGTCAAAATGCATGGTTTTAGTCTTTTAGGTCAAACCGGCAGTTCTGTGATGAACATACGCTGTCGATTGGATAAGCTGCTGAGAGGATACACTCAAGCAGGTCCTCTAGGAAGAGTAGAATAGATCAAGGCACTTTGTGATGAACAGGGAGCACCAAGATAGGCAGCACTTTGTGATGAACAGGGAGTGCGAATGTGAGTGACACTTTGTGATGAACAGGGAATGTCACACACGTAGTACTTTGTGATGAATAGGAAGCACTACTAGGGTAGATAGCAACACTTTGTGATGAATAGTGAGTGTCACTAGGATAGATAACCAGATGCATTTAGGTAGCAAGTAGCATTTTGTGATAAACAGTGAATGCCATGATAACTGACAAAATTGATTGTGACTGCAAGAGTATTTGCCGATGTTAGAGTCACGGGAGAGATTCCCGTCGACTCAGAGGTTGCGACCAGAGTTGTCGATCCAGGATAGGATTTCCATTGAGGAGATGGGTCTTACACATGTGCTATTTGTGCCTGAGTTTCGGGCAAACATGGGTTTGCTGACTGCATTGGCTGAGAGATGGCACTCTGAGACATGCACGTTTCATCTGCCGATGGGTGAGATGACAGTTACATTAGAGGATGTCTACAGGATTCTGCATATCCCTATTGATGGAGAGTTGATTCCATATGATCGTGACAGTGACAGGGAGGCATTGAGACGGGTCTTCCAGGATCCCGGGTTGGAGATGCGAGGAGGTCATGTAGCCTGAGATACCATGACTGCCACAGGTTTAGCTTTGCCAGCGGTTATTGGAGGAGCTATCAGTGGGTACTTGTGTCCAGACAGGGCCACACGAGGATTGGCAGTGGGCTGGGGAGGGGCATTGGAGACGCTGATGACAGAGCACACTAGGTATGCATGGGGGCCATGCGTCCTGGCACATTTATATTATGAGCTGCATCAGTTTGTGTACCACGGATCAGTGGGTTTGGGCTGCGGCGTGACTCTCTTGCAGGTGTGGGCTTATGAGCACCTTCCCATCACATGACCCATTCATTTCAGAGGCAGAGGACAGGGACGGAGCTTCGTGCACTTGTACGACATGATTACTTCCCAGCCTCGGATTGGTAGATTGGAGCATTGGAGGCGCGTCATAGATGACATAGACATGGTCATCTGGAGGCCGTACCTGGGGTGCGAGGAGTGGGATGACGACATATTGGAGCTACCCTATGCATTCAGGAGCAGGTATCTGATTGGGCGGGCGCCCTATATTCTGGAGAGGCAGCTTGTCGATAGGGTATGCAGGCAGTTTGGGCGGATTCAGCGGATGCCACGAGGCTGGGGCATGTATGCCCGCACAGTCAGAGATCAGGTACAGTTCAGGCCACTGCTATCATATGATCAGGCTGTGACACAGCTGGCAGAGATGATGCCGTTACCATGGGACATGTGGCCAGAGGTAGAGGATGCAGAGATGGACGCAGAGTACTCTGTGTATTGGGCAGAGCATCCATTTCTGAAATTGACAGATCTGGGAGAGCTGCTGGAGGGAGAGGTGGGAGGGGATGATGATGATGGTGGAGGAGATGGAGGCAGGGGCCGACGGAGGTGGAGGGGAGTGGTGGGAGAGAGGCGAGTAGCACCTCGGAGGGAGGGAGGACAGGAGAGAGCAGCTCCGGTGGTGAGAGGATGGGGTGGACTGCCCCTACAGGTACCAGCAGCACAGGGTCCTAGACAAGGACCGAGACAGGTGCAGGCAGAGGGACAGAGACAGGTACAGCCACAGGTACCTAGACAGGCACAGGGACAGGCACCTGTAGAGGAGGAGCCACAGGCAGAGGCGGAGGGGGGAGATCCTGAGGAGGATGAGCTGCTAGGGCTGAGAGAGATCTGCCAGGGCCAGGCAGATGAGATTGAGGATTTGGTGCGGGAGAGAGATCACCTCAGGATCAGGGTCAGAGACACAGAGCGGGAGAGGGATCAGGCCATCCAGAGATATACTGAGGCCAAGACAGCTCTGAGGGCAGGGAGGCGGGCAGCAGAGGATGCAGGGGCAGGCTACGCATATGTCTTGCGAGCCGGAGAGGAGATCGCCTACTAGAGGGATCTATACTATGCAGCCGTGCCAGCAGATCAGCGGGCTAGGAGCTTCCATAGATCGTCGCGCACAGCAACGGCTACGAGAGGGAGTCGTAGGAGGCAGGCATCCAGCGGTGGGGTCATGGGTCCTCCACCACCACCAGAGAGACAGGGGGATCTTGGAGCGGGTCCATCTACAGCTCAGACTCCGTCGAGGCCAGGCGGCTCCGAGGGAGGGAGTTCATCATAGCCATAGAGGGCTCCCCATTGTATCAGTATATGTACCATTGTTGTATTGTAGACACCCGCGGGTGATTATTTTGTAGCCATATGATTCGTTTGACATCATTGTATCATGACACTTTTGATTATATATGAGAGATGGTCCATTTTTGCGGCAGCTATATGCATGTGTACCTTATGTGATGAGATGTTTCTTATTTGAATGGATGCTTATATGATGTAATGCAATATATTTTTGTTCTTTTATGTTGTATATGTAATGCATGATGTACATGTGAATGTATGTAATGCAGATGAATATGATAATGCAAATGATTATTTACATAATGAAAATGTGAGATGTGCTAACATGTGTTATATGCAGGATGTGATGCATTTATGATAGCTATATGTATGTAGGAAATGCTTATATGTAGTAATGCAGATGTAGCTATATGAAATGCAAATGTTTTTGGTGTGTCATCATACTCAGTCATGTGATAGCGGGCTACGCGGACTCGAGAAGGACAATGGAAGTCAATCAAGAAAGGGGGATGGAAGACAGAAGATATGAACGTGAAAGAGCTTCTTGTGCGTTATCATCATTGAGCTTATTATGGCAAAATAGGTTATGACAATCGAGGCATTTGTTCGACCCAGAAAGTCATTGTACCTGTTTGCATGGAGATAAGACAGTCACAAACAAGGAATGCCCCAGTTCATACTAGACTCACAGTGTCCTCATATCCTTGTACAAGTCATAGCATTACTAAAAAGACAATCCACAGACAGCAAACAAAATAGGTGACGATACCCCATCCTCGCCTTTCTAGTCAAAGACATCCTGGAGATAGAATCTCTAGTCAAAGACATCCTGGAAAAGCTAAAAGACATGTCACCAAAAAGATAAAATCAAAAGAAAACCAAGACTCGACACCAACATCCACTGTAGTCCTCAAGTTTAGTGTCTCTTGTCACTTGTATAAGTCATGTTTGATTGTGGTCACAATGTTCACTTTCACAAAAAGGATAGATTAACACTGAACCATATGTTGTCTGAGTCTGTTGAAAGATTTGATTTTGTTGAAGCTCATTGTTGCTGCTGTGTCTCATTTGAAACTGACTGAATCCATGAAACTGATACCTTATTGCGGAGAAGATGGAACTTTATTGTGGACTGGCGATGCAGATGTTGCTTTATTGCGGATTGTGCGCGGATAGACTTGAAGGAAGCTGGAAGAAACTGTATTCCTCAAAACATGTGATGTTCTCAGTTCCACACCCATTACTAGATGTAGGAATTGGCCGTAGTCACAGACAGGATCTGATTTATTATGGATGGAAAGGGAGTGAAAAAAGGGGGGGTTATGGATGGCTAACCAATCTTGGGTAGATCAATAACAAGCCATGATGGGAATGGGTAGGTTTATTGTGAGTGAATAGGTTGTGAGTGTGTGCAAAGTGAAAGATGAAAGAGAATCCTGAAGGAGAGAGGAGCAAAGTCTCTACGCATGGCGCTGGTGACCTAGTTTTCACCATGGTACTTGCCCAGGGCGCCACCGAAGTGGTTTTCACCGTTGGAGGAAATTATTTCTCTTTACTTTTTTGGATTTTTCAATTTTTTTGTTGTCACAAGGCGCCTGTTTGCCAGGTTTTCACCATGTAACGATTTTTTTGCATTTTATAATTTTTTTGTATTTTTGAATTTTTTTGATTTTTTTGTATTTTTGAATTTTTTGATTTTTTTGTATTTTTGAATTTTTTTGATTTTTTTGTATTTTTGAATTTTTTTGATTTTTTTGTATTTTTGAATTAGGATATTCCAACGAGCTATGTGTAGAACCTGCGAAGGTGCATGCTGTTGATAGGATCCTCCAAGGGTTCACCTTCTGTAGTTGAGAGCTGATATGCCCCAGATCCATATACTACTGTGATGATGTAAGGACCAAGCCAGTTTGGTTCGAACTTGCCCTTCTTATCTCTGTCTTGCTGATTCTTGGGGTTCTCTCTGAGGACTAAGTCACCTACCCCAAATGTGCGAGGCTTGACTTTGTGATTGTAACTGCGATTCATTCTTTGTTGGTAAGCCTTGAGATGATTAAAAGCAGTGTGCCTTCGTTCCTCCAGCAGTTCTAGTTCTTGTAAGCGAGAGACCCTGTAGTCTTCATCATTGATTATGTTTCTTAAAGAGACTCGTAAAGAAGGTAGCTCGACCTCAATAGGCAAGATGGCTTCAGCGCCGTAGACAAGTGAGTAGGGTGTAGCTCTTGTAGGTGTGCGGACACTTGTGCGGTAGGCCCAAAGTGCAGGATTGAGTTGGACATGCCAGTTACGGCCAGCGTCGTCGACTGTCTTCTTAAGGATTTTGAGAATTGTTTTATTAGACGCCTCAGCTTGGCCATTACCTTGGGGATAATATGGTGTGGAGAAACGATGGGAGATATGGAAGCGCTCACAGAGTTCACGAACATCCTGATTTTTGAAAGGACGCCTGTTGTTAGTGATAATGGAAGTAGGAATCCCGTATCGACAAATGATGTAGTTCAGGATGAAAGTAGCGATTTGTTTCCTAGTAACTTGTGTGAGAGGAACGGCTTCAATCCACTTTGTGAAATATTCTGTGGCTGTGATAATGAATTTATGTCCATTGGAAGAAGGAGGGTGAATCTTGCCTATGAGATCGAGTGCCCACTGACAAAAGGGCCAAGGAGATGCAAGTGGCTGTAGTTCCTGTGCTGGTGCATGTATAAGGTCTCCATGAATTTGACACTGCTTACACTTCTTGACAAACTGATATGCATCTTTTTCCATAGTATGCCAGTAGTATCCAGTCCTGATGAGTTTCTTGGCCAAGGTAGGACCACTAGTATGCGGACCACATATCCCTTTGTGTACTTCTCGTAACGCAATCTGAGCTTCATCACTCTCTACACATCTAAGGAGGGTGCCATCTAGACCTCGTCGGTATAGGATATCAGCTAGGATAACGTATCGGGAGGATTGGCGAATGAAAGTGCGGCGTTGGTTGTTCGATAGATCGGGAGGTAAGATATTGTCACGAAGGTATGTGAATATGGAACCATATAACTGGGATTCAGGACCAACAACACATATCATTTCCGTAGGAGTGATCTCATATGAAGGAATCAGCAGGTTGTCTACCAGGAACTCATAGCAGGTCTCATTTTGCGGTAGATCAATGAGCGAAGCAATTGTAGCCATGGCATCTGCAGCACGATTCTGTTCTCTTGGTATCTGCTCAAACTCTATCTTTACAAAGTGTTGTTTTAGATCATCTACCAGTTGTTTGTAAGGCATTAGCTTTTCATCTTTTGTGTGATAATCATTGGTTGCTTGACGGATGACAAGTTGAGAATCCCCAAAAACACGAAGTTCTTGGATCTTCCATTGAACTGCAATTCTGAGCCCAGTTGTTAATGCCTCCTATTCCGCTATATTGTTAGTGCAAGGAAATGATAAGCGGTATGACTTTGGTATAGAATCACCTTGGGGAGTTATAAAGAGTATACCCACTCCTGCCCCGTGCTGTGTGTATGAGCCGTCAAAGTATAGTTGCCAGGGCTTTGCATGTGATATTGTTAAAATTGCTTCATCTGGAAATTCTGACTGTAGAGGAGCATCATCTAACATGGGAGCATCTACCAGTTGATCTACAATTGCTTGTCCTTTTATAGCTTTTCTCTCCACGTATTCAATGTCGAATTCACTCAAGATCATTACCCACTTGGCCAGCCGCCCAGTAAGTGTAGCTTTGTTGAGAAGATATTTTAGTGGATCAATTCTGGCAATCAACCTAGTCTTGTGAGTGAGCATATAATGTCATAATTTCTGTGAAGCAAAGACCACAGCGAGACATGCACGCTCAATTGGTGTGTAGTTCAGCTCATATCCCACCAATGTGCGACTGATATAGTAGACCGCTTTTTCCTTGCCGTCAGGTATTTGCTGTGCTAAAAGTGCCCCCAGTGCTGTTGGAGTAGCTGATATGTAAAGTAGCAATGGTTGATCTGGAATTGGTGGCATCAAAATTGGCGGGTTCAAAAGATAGTCTTTAAGTGCCTGAAAAGCCTGTCGACAGTTCTCATCCCATTTGAACTTGATGTTTTTGTGTAGTAGGTGCTGGAAAGGGTTACACTTATCTGCAAGTTGTGCTATGAATCTTCATATGGACTGGAGTCTCCCTTGTAAAGACCGAAGTTGACTGATATTCTTGGGTGGCGGCATGTCCAAAATAGCCTTGACCTCTGCTGGATCAGCCTCTATTCCTCTTTTAGACACAATGAATCCTAGGAGCTTCCCGGAGGTTACTCCAAAGACACATTTCTTAGGATTTAGTCTTACCTTGTACTTTTCCAACCGATCAAAAGCAACTGAAAGTATGTCCAAGTGTGTATTTCTGTCTATTGATTTAACCAAAAGATCGTCAACATAATCTTCCACGGTTATGTGCATGAGATCATGGAAGATAGTAGTCATAGCTCGTTGATACGTGGCACCTGCATTTTTCAGCCCAAAGGGCATGACATTCCAACAGAAGGTTCCCCATGGACAAGTAAATGATGTTTTATGTTGATCTTCAGGTCCTATCCTGATTTGATTATATCCAGAAAATCCGTCCATTAAGGATAACATCTCATGGCCTGCTATGAGATCAACAATTAAATCAATGTTTGGTAATGGGAAATCGTCCTTTGGACAAGCCTTGTTGATATCCCTGAAGTCTGTACATATTCGGATGCTGCGATCTGGTTTGCTAACAGGTACTAAGTTGGAAATCCATTCGGGATAATCAATTGGGCGTATGAATCTGACATCCAGTAATTTCTCCAGCTCTGCCTTGACTAATAATGCCACTTGTGGATGCATTTTCCTCAATTTCTGCTTTACTGGTTTTGCCCCCGGTTTGACTGTTAAATGATGCATTACTAAATCCGGGTCTAGTCCAAGCATATCAGCATAAGACCATGCGAAGTTGATTTGTCGTTCCTTAAAGAAGCCTATGAATCTTGCTCTCTCGGCCTCTGTCAATGATTGAGCCAAAAATATGTTATGTGGAACCTCTGCTGTGCCAATGTTTGTCTTTATAGTCTCCTCTACCAACATGGATGATTTTTCCTCATATGATGCTGGGAGAATGTCAAGCCTTCCATCTTCGGGCGCCTCAGAGAGGTTTTCACCCTCAGATACGTCCTTTCTTTTTACTTTTTCGGAGTCAGATAGTGCCACAGTGTGGTTTTCGCCATAAGACCCTTGTTTTGTTTTTATTTTCACATTTTTGCGACTAGAAGGCCCGACACCCTCACCAAAGTATGCCATGTTATTAAGCTCTATGGCGTATCCTGCTTTATGGTCTCTAGGAGGAAGATCATTGCGAATGCCAAGATAATCGACAATAGCTTCATCATTTTGAAATGTATCAAGCTGTGCTGGTCCATCCTGATCCCAGTCAATGAGTTGGGGGTGAACAAGGGGAAGGTCTTTAGTGTTTTCAGGGTTCGCAAGGCTAATAGTGAAGATGTGGTTATATTCAGGTATGTCCAGATAGTCATCGAGGTCGTCAATGGCACTCTCCTCATCAGTTTCGATCGTGAGTGAGTCCAAATCATCATCACTAGTAGCACCCTTAGGAACAGGTGTCCTCATCCTATGTGATCTTGACCTAGGGCCTTGAAACGACGACTGTGCGGAATCCTCATGGGTTGGTTCTTGACCAACTCTGAATTTCTTGTAAAACTCCTCCTCCTCTGTAGGTTCCTCTGGCTCTCTAAATGTCTCGTTGAGCTCATAGTCGCTGGAGGATTTGTCTAAACCCCATTCCCATTCATTGGAATCTATAGAATAGTCATCTTCTTGTTGAACTTCAGCCACTTTGACTCGCCATATCTATTTTGTTCTTTTATTGTGAATCTTGGGATTTAGAAAACCAAGCCTCTTGGAGCGTTCCCTTCTTGTAGTTAGCTCAGGTTGTAAAGGCTCCATGACACCTTCTTTGCGTAGTCCAAGAGGACTTTTTCCATCATACCCGAATCTTTGCAGAATTTTGAAACCTTTGCCATAGTTCTCACAGGGTATTATAATTTTATCATGTGTATCCTCTTCAGTGTCCTTATATAGCATTTTATATAAATTTTCTTCCTCTAGTTCACCCCATTTTTGAAAGATGGTAGGATCCCATTTGAGTAGCCTAATGGAGATTTTCTTATTAGGATGTGGCCTCCCATATTCTTTTGGAGAGCTCAGGACTTTTCGTAAAAACATTGTCTGATTCAGAGTGTATTCTCCCATGCCTTTTTCTTGAAACTTGCCTTTTTTTTGGATGTCGAGGGTTTTAATGACTCAGGATCAATGTATGCCGAAGAAGGAGTAGCCTCACGATTACTGGGAATGATAGTTTCAGTATGTGATCTCAAGTTATTACAATATATGAATGGATTTGGATCACCATTGACTGTTACCTCGACTCCATTATGAGGAAACTTTATGCATTGATGGTATGTTGATGGGACTGCCCTCATTTCATGAATCCAAGGACATCCTAGCAATATGTCATACGTGAGATCAAGATCTAGGACTTGACAAACCACATCCTTTGTGACTGGCCCTATTCTTAGCGGTAAGGTGACTATGCCCTTGGACGAGCGCTCTTCATCATCATAAGCCTTGATTGTGATTTGGTTTGTAGCATTCACAGCCTTGTCAGAATATCCCAATTGTCTTATGGTACTCAAGGTACAAATATTAAGACCTGCTCCTCCATCTATCAGGACTCGCTTTATTCGGTGTTTATGTATGAAAGCTTCAACGTGTAGAGGTGCATTATGTGGCTGACTTATGGAGGCGTCATCGGCTTCTGTAAATATGAGGGAGTGTGGAACGGATAGGTATCCCACCATGGCTTGAAACTTGTCCACGTTCAGATCAGTAGGGACGGCAGTATCTCTCAAGGTTTTATCAAGGATAGCTTTATGTGCAGGAGATATACGTAAGAGCTCAAGAATAGAGATGAGTGCGGGTGTTTTCCCTAATTGTTCTACAAGGTCATACTCAGGCTTAATTGATAAAGGATTGGTATTCTTAGTGGAGGTACCTGGCAATGTAATCTTACCTCAACGGGTTGTAACATGACATTCAGAGGTAGATGCGGACGAAGATCCCACACCTTTTAGGACAATTTTGGGTCTTTGAGAAGGATTCTCAGGATTTTTGTTTTTGATAGTAATGGTAGAAATATGATTGTCCATTGAGATGTGATTGATAGTAGAATCATAATTGTAAGGTGCTCTAGTGTAATTGGCTTGATCATCTGTGACTTTGCCTTTTCCCTTGTCATGTTTTGGGAATGGTTCCTTAAACATCTCATGCTCTTGATTAGATGAATGTCCCTCAATCTCAATGTCGCCTCTGTCAATGAGATCTTGCACAATGTTTTTCAATCGATGGCAATTACCTGTCTTGTGACCCTTGCTCTTATGAAACTCACAATACTCATCATCATTCCACCAATTTGGTTTTACCTTTGGTTCATAAGGAGGAAAGTCTGGAACTGTAATCACTTTGTTTGCCACAAGCTTTTTGAATACTGATTCAAGTGGTTCCCCCAATGGAGTGTACTTCCTTCGAGGTTTAGAAGTTGTTTGGTTGTTCACCTGATTGTTGGTAGAACTTGATCCAGAAAAGATGAACTTGGGTCTCACTGTGTTGGCATCAACAACACCATCATTAACTGTGTTCTTGTTCTTGTTCCAAAATTTTGGTTTGTCCTTTCCTTTGAAGTCCTCTTTGTTTTCTTTAAATAGTTTGATAACTCCTTGTTCAATTAAGACTTTTTCTGTTGCTAGGCCCTTTTCAATGACATCCTTGAATGTAGACAAACAAGCTTTTCTGAGATCATAGCCAATAGCTTTATTAACGTTTTGTGTGAACATCTCCACCATCTGTTTTTGCGGGATTTCACAAGAGCATCGGCTAGCTAGGTTTCTCCATCTCTGTAAAAATGTTGCGAAAGATTCTCCTTCTTTTTGTTTCGTATTGCACAAGGTAGTAACTAAGACATCTGTTTCAATGTTGTAAGAGAAATGCTGAATGAAAGCTTCTGCCAAATCGCCCCATGACTTAATACCAGGAGGTAATTGAGAAAACCATTCCATAGCCTGATCTCCTAAGCTCTGTGGGAACAACCTCATTAAGTATGTTTCTTCTGCCGCTATCTTAATGCAAGCTGTGAAGAATTGTCTTATGTGTGCCTTGGGGTCTCCTCTCCCTCTATATTTGTCAAATTTTGGTGTTACAAAGTGCGGAGGAAACGGAGGCATTGGAATGCTCTTATCGAATGGATAAGGGCATATATCTCTCATAGTATATGTGGGTTTTGATGTGCCCATGTCTTCCACTTTCTTTTGTAGATCTCTAATTTGTTGCTCCAAATTATTTTTGGGAGGAGATGGATTTCTTGTAGCATACCCCATGTTTGAAACACCCATTTGAGGAGGAGCTTGTTGCATGTATGGATGATACTGATCGTAGACATGTCCATATGGAGGTCTATATTGTTGCGACATGTATGGAGCACTTGGCATAACTTCTTGTTGAGGGACCCCATATCTATTTTGTGTGTATAAACCATATTCAATAGGCCTTTCATTTTCCATTGTGTTGCCCCCAATTTTGACATGGGGTCTCCTTGTGTCAAAATTTTGAGGATGTCCTTGAGTATCCACTCGTCTTTATGGATCTATACCTTGAGCATGTGTTTGAGCATAGGGCCTCCATGAGGGTCTTTGATTGTAAGTATCATATGCTTGAGCTTGTGTATGTGGGATCTCTGGTTTTTGAAGCAAAACTGATGGTGACTCCAGCATCATATTATTCGGTCCTCTATTTCCTCCACTATTTGGTCTCCTTTGATCCATGTTGAGTTGAGTTTGCTGTGAGGGTCGACTTTCCATAAGTTGAGATAAGTCAAAATCATGTGGTATTTTAGCTCCACTTTGTGCCATCATGTTTAAAAAGTATTGACGATCTCTCCTCATTATCTCTTCAACCAATCTATTGAATTGAGGATCCATTATGGATTCTTGTATGTCTGCTGATAGTATTGAAGAATTGTCCACTGTGTCATTGTGTGTAGCATTGTTTATAGTGTTTGCGCTCTCCACATTTGGATTGTGTCTATAAACATTCATGTCTGGTAATGTAGTGTGCTCAGGATTGTAGAATAGATCATTGTCATACTCATAAGAACTCATGTTTATGGATTCTTGAGCTTCTTTAGCTATTCTCCTAGATTTTTGAAGGCGGGTTTCAACCATGAACTAGGTGTTAGACCAAGATGTGAGAAACTAGATGAAAATGACAAGAGTATGGAAGACCAAGAGTTGTATGGAGTGTAAATGAATCTTGAGGTGTACTTGCAATGTCCAAAGTGTAAGACCAAGTATGTAAGTAGTAGAGTAGGTGTGACTTCCAAAGAGAGGATAGTTTCTCTTGATGAGGTAAGCTGACCTTGACTCTAAGTAACACCAAATGAGACCCAAAAGTAAGAAACCTTGATGAGGGACCACTTAGCAAAGTGTAGTAGTATGTAGTGTGTTGAAAGAGTATAGTGAGGACAAGCAAGTGACCTTTTGACTCAAGTTTAGACAATTGTGAATGTAAAATGAGGTATGAAGCAATGATGGACTGTGTGAAACCTTAGAACAGGCCGAATGCTAGATTAAACCTGAAGAGACAACCTAGGAAGCTCAAATATGCCGAAACTGATTTTCTTTGTTTGCTTGACTGTTAAAGTTTTCAAATCCTGACACAGACGCCTCTGTATACTTCACAGACGCGGTTTTAAGACACAGACGCTACTCTGTTTGACGCAGATGCTGTTAAAAACACAGACGCTATTCTGTACTTCACAGATGCGTTTATCTGACACAGACGCGGTTTGAACAGACACAGACGCGTTTCTGTAACCTTAGTGCAATCTTTCCTATCTGTGAATTTGTTTTGCTGTGACTAAATCTGATTGTTCGACTGTTTTTCGTGACAAGAGGACACAATGTTGATAACTCAATGTTTGCAGACTGTTTAGACTCCAAAAAGTGTGTTGTTTGATGTAAAAAGTTTTTGCATACACTTGAAGACACAAAAGACACAATGTTTTACTGTTTTGTTTTGAGTGTTTGAGTGTTTAGCATAAGACAAGCACAAATCTTAGGGCTGGCCAAGACAATAGTTGTTGATCCCACATAGGGCTTTACCCCCGAGGCTACGCTATTCAGAGCAGATACTTAGATGCTTGACCTCACTGGCTCCACCCTCGGCACTCACTTCTCGGGTTAGCCAAGCATCAGTCCCCATGAAAACTCCCCATGGCGACCTTTGTATCTCTACTAAGAACCGTATGTGTGTGGGCCGCTACCAGAGGTCCGACCTCCTGCCTCAACAACTAGAAGGATTTGGGCATCTAAAACAAAGAGGTGCTAGTAAGGGCATCCGCTCGTGTGGCCATACATGCGGCACTTTCAGCTCTGTAAATACAGAAGGCTCCCAGCCGGTAGGGGTTACGCCCTACAAATGATCAAATAAATTTGATCAAACGGGTTTATGGGGAGACATAGTGTCGGTACGAACTAATCAGCACACGTTATCCATAGTTTTCACCATGAATACATTTGATTATAGTGGTTTGGATGAGGTGGGTTTTCCTCGCTACCACTTGGGTCATTCTCTTCTCACTAGTAGTCCTAATGACCACACGGGAAGACAGGCCCTCTAAAGAGTAAACAAAAAGAGCCTATTGCTCAAGACACAAAAGACAATGATTCAATTTTAGTGCACCAATTGAAGTGTTTGCTAAGCTATGAAACAAGGCACACAATAAAAATTACAAAACCCTAGCTAAGGCCCTGCAACAAAATTGTTAGTAGTTTGGGTTGTTTCAAATGATAACCCCTTCCTGCAAGCACACAAGTTAGGTAAATTTTAGAAAACCCAAAAAGACTTTGTGAAAAGGGGCCTTCAACAAAACGTATTTAGCCCCCAAAGCAAGCTGCACAAAACCAGGTTAGCTAGATCTACAAGGTTAGCCAAAAATAAACCAGATCTAAAACCCTAAGTACAAAATCCGAAAACCCGAATCAAAGAAACTTGAAAAATTTGCAAAACAGAAAGCACAGATGCCTTTATACTAGACACAGACGCGTCTGCGCGACATAGACGTTGTTCTGTGATTCACAGACGCGATCAAAGGTCACAGACGCGACTCCAGAACGCAGATCCGATAAGATCAGTCACAGACGCGGTTAAAATTTTCAGACGCGATTCGAAAAACCTGCAAAAATAAAGATCTGGCAAAACACAGGCGCGATTCACGATATCACAGACGCTTCTGAAACACAAAAACGCAATCCGAACACTCGCAGACGCGGAAAAAAACCTAAAATGTCATCGAAATCGTCCGATCTGCAACTTCAAAAATGCAAAATCTACAACAAAAATGTTAAATGCAAAGGGACAAGAGTCCCACCGGGCGTGCCAAAATGTATATGGTGAAAATGGATAACAACAATAACAATATTGAAAGACTAAAATGGATTCAACCACTAAACCCTAGCCTAAGAATGAACAAAGATCCACCATAACATATGAAGATAACCTAAGACAATGCAAAATAACTCAAAATCACAAAGATTATACCATCACATGTCCAATAGGGTTTTGATCTCCATTCTTCTTATCTCCATTGATCTTGTTTGATATATTTGCTCTCAGATTTTTATATGCACAAGAGCTCAATAAAGAACGGAATGTGGTTGCAAGTGGAATTGTAGTGTAGCCAAGTACTCCAAAATCAGTCATTAGGATGTGTCATTAGGGATTAGGGTTTGACAATGAAGAAAGCATCTCCTTAAATAGAAGACACAATATGAAATGGAGGGATAAGATTGAGAGGTGTAAAAAGAGAGGTCGGCTAGGATTAGAGGGTAGGTAAAAGAAATACCAAAATAATGAAAGAGGTAGGTAGTGTAGGAATTAAGAGATGAATGACATGTGTCATGTGTAGAAAAAGATAATGAATTAATTAAATAAATAAAGATCTATTTAATTAATAGAAGAAGTAGGACAATTAAATAAATAAAATATTTATTTAATTTAGGAAAGGGATAATTTAAATAAATAAATGTATTTATTTAAATGAGAAATAAGGCTAGAAGAGGATAAATGAATAAATTAAAATAAATAAAGATTTATTTAATTAATAGAAGAATTAGGCTTAGATAATTAAATAAATAAAATATTTATTTAATTAGACATGACAATTTTGAGTGTGTACAGGATTTTATTAAAATAAATTAATTTATTTCAATAAATATGTGCAAGTTGCATTTGTAGGAAAATGCAAGTGGCGGGATAATGATTTAAATAAATGTTTTATTTAATTTATTTAAAAGAGGAAAAGGGGGATTTTAATTAAATAAATAGATTTTATTTATTTAATTGATTTTAATTTGATTTAATGAATTAATTAAAATAAATTGAATAATTTATTTAATTAATAGGAGAATGTTTGGAGATGAATTAATTAAATATCTATTTAATTAACTAATGGCTAGTGGATTTTTAATCAAATAAATAGCAAATACTCATTTAATTAAAATGGACAGATTTGTGTGACTATAGAAGGTATTTCTTACATTGCTTCCAAATTATGGTGGTGTTATTATTGTTAATGAATTGGTTGCCAATGGAGTGTTTTTGGTTTAGTCTACTTTTGGGACTCACAAAATACTTCTCCTAATTCATGGATCTCTAGAAGCTATTCTATGTTATTGTGGCATCTAAGCTTGTTTCTAGAGAACTATACCGTTCTACTAATTTTAATGTCCTTGTTGACACTCTTGGAAAATTGTTTCTTTGGCCACATATTTGGAATGTTTGGTCCTAGGATCCCTATTACCATTAGATCATGGATGTGTACTTTAATGTGATTACTAGTCTAGAGAAAAAGAGGGGTGGGTTGAATAAGATGTATCCCTCCTCCTAGGCCTTTAAGGGTAATAGTTTTCTCTAAGAATTGATTTATATTAAACCTAGTAATTGCATGTACACCTAGATCAATAAATGTTGAGAGGATTCAATATCTAAATGTTTGGATAGGTTCTTAGTCTGTATATTTTGTATTGGCAACTATTGGAATATCAACTCTGAAATTCCACATTGGAGTGGATTTGACTACTAGCCTATTAAATTGTTTGCACCATTATTTGGTGACTCTAAGAATCCTTCCTTAAAGTTTCAAATTTTGTGGCCCTACCAAGTAATTCATTAGATAATAAGTTGAATCTTTGATGGATTGGCTACAAGATGGAGATGAAAATATGGTTTTCTTCTTTAAAGCTCTATTAAGCTCAAAATGTATGGGAACATGATCCCCTCTATTATGTTGTCCATGGCGCTCAATTATCTTTCCTTTAAGATATCTCTAAGGTGGTTATTAGATATTTTTCTTTCATGTTTATGGAGGATTATACTCTTGTTGATGAGGAGAACCAAAGTTTTTACTATATTCCTCATGTTGTTTTCAATAAAATGAAGAAAGGAAAAGCCCCTACCCTTGACAAATTCCCAATAGAATTCTTTCAAGAATTTTGGGAGATTATTGATTATGATTTGTTGTAGGCGGTGCAAGAATTACATAGGAGAAAATAAATGCTGACATTAATGAACTCTACATTTCTTGTATTCATTCCAATAGAGAAGAGCTTACTTTGTTTGAGATTTTTAGGTTGATTTTTCTTTGCAATTTAGTCTATAACATGATCTCTAAAATTTTCATAAAGAGACATAAGCCTTAGCTCAATACCATTATATTTCCCAAGCAAGGGGGTGTTGTAGGAAAAAAAAAATTTGATGGTGCGGCCATTGCTTCTAAGACCATACATTCCCAAAATATCTCCAAGGAGAAGGTAATGTTCATAAAATTATAGATGTACAAAGTGTATAATAGTGTTAAGTGGTCTTTTCTATACAAATATCTCTTTTCCTTTAGCCATGGCTTAGATTTCATTAATTGGTGATGTGTTGCATCAAGACTAATTCCTATACTATCATAATAAATAGTGAGTCTTCATAGCTATTTTTTACCTCTACAGTATTTTAGTAGTGGGATTCTCTATCCCCTTGTCTTTTTATTATAATGGCTTACAGTTTGTGATGGATCGTAAATTCCTAGGTGTGAGAAAGGCTTATTTATGGTTGGAGATGGGATGACTTCTTAGAACCATAATTTATCTACAACTCGTGGTTGATACTAATTTGATGGGAATGACATAAATTAGGGAATAAACTAATGTTAGAAGATCCTTGGATATCTATTTGGCAGCTTTGGTGCAAAAATTAATGAAGTCTTCTATTTATTTCTTCAATGTTGCCCCACTCATTAAAACTATGATTTTTTAAATCCTTTGATTCTAGGTTGGTTCTCTTTCTTTTGTTGATTTGGGCATTATTCTCTAAGTTGTACCCTTTCCTCGAGAGACCTGTCATAATGTGCTAGATAAATTCCAATAAAAACTCAGTCACTGAACACATGGCTGGCTTTCTTTTGCTAATAAAGTGTTGCTTTCAAAGATTATGGGCAAGTGATACCAATTTATAGACATATGGTGCAAATCACTCCCTTAAGATCCATCAAGGATCTATATACTCTTTTAAGCCTACACCTATGAGTTGGTAACTTGGAATTATAAAAGTAGAGCTTGGTTAAGTTGAAAAATATTTGTGGACCAAAGCAGCAGGGTTGTCTTGGTCTACAACTATCTTACATCATATCTCATACCTTTGTAACAATGCTTTACTAAACTTGGTGTATTAATTTTACGATAAAAAATGGGCCAAGATCATCAATTCCAAATACTTGAAAAGTGAGAGGGATGAAGATATTCCTAGAGTTTTCTTTGTGGCTAAGGGTTCTATGATTTGTCATATTCCTAAAAAGGGGTTCAAATTCATTAAGTAGGGTCTATTTTAGTGTGCAATAGGGGATATGAAGCTATTTCTTAGAATGATTTCTCAGATGGTTTTCCCTATTTGGGTTAGCTATACACACCTACAAAATCTATGTTGTAGTTTCTTGGAGGATCCCTAGGCCAAAGTGGAGGATTTTAAAGTTGTTTAGTGATTGGGTGAGATTGAGGTGTATAGGTGGAAGGAGTCCATTGAATGACTATAGGGGGGTTCAACTAAGGATCATGAGGAGTTATCCTATATCTTAGTTGGATGCATTTGTAGTTCTATAAGGAGTAGAGATATCTTGGATTGGAGTGCTAATTTGAGAGGTGTTTTCTTTTTGTAGTCTGGCTATTAGGAATTTCACCACCAAAACTATGAAGGAGTTAAGATCCCTTTGTGGAATAATTTATCATGGCCTAAATGTAACTTCTTTTTGTGGTTAGTTGCCTATAATAGATTCCCAACTTAGTACAATATTCAAAAAGAGGTATTTTAGTGACCGTCAAGATTTTTCATCTATCGTGCAACAAAGAGGAATGGTCCTCCCATATATTTTTGTAGTGCACTTGATGTACTCTAGAGATATTTGTCACTTTTTTTGGGGTCTATGGAAATAGATGTGTATTCATGCCTCTTCCATTACTAACTTCTGGAGAACTTTGCAGAGGCCTCCATCCAAAACCTTCTTTCTACAAGTAGCTTGGACTATTGGGCATTGTTCCATCATATAGAAAATTTGGCTTGAAAGAAACAAAATAATATTTGAAGGAAGGAGTTTGGGTACTCAACAACTTCAGATTAGAATTTTGGAAATGATTTAAGACATTATTCTTTCTATGTGTGAGGACTCCATCCCCTTATAATCTAGACAAATTTATATGATCAAGGGTTTTAGATTTTGAGAGAAGACGCCTATTTCTTCTACAATTTGGTTGAGTAATTCCATTAAGAAAACAAAGAGAGTGGGTAGGTGGACTCTACCTCCCGAAGGTATATTCAAAATTAATTTTGATTGGTCTTCTAGGGGGACTCTTATCCATGATGGGATTAGTGGAGTTAGAAAAGAAAGTTGGTTGGAGAGGACTTATGTGATTAATGGGTGTGTTGACCAGGGTTCTACGGGGGTTTTATCCTTTGTATTGGTGGGAGTTGTTGGTTAATTCTTTGGACCCCCTAGTTGAATTGCATGAACCCTTCGATTATATTGTTGCTTTCTTTAGATTGAATAAATTTTTATCCCTTTAATTAAAATATAAAGAGTTTACTATGACAAGGGTGCAATAAGATATAAAGAAAGCTAAAAACAACAAAAAATACATAAACCCCAGAATATTCAAGTTCTTGTCTTACTCCATTATAGTTTAGTAATTATTACACCACTATTATAAGATTTAACTCTTAAGATGCTTGCCCTTAGTTTCAATCAACTCAGTGGAAGCATGCCAGATTCTCGTGGAAGTCTATCTTTGTTGGGGGGGTTATGGCTTCAAGACAATCAAATGAGGGGTAATTTACCAGATTCCTTGGACAATATCACTTTACTCACAAATTTGAATATTGCCAGTAACCAATTAACTCAGACCATTTCCACTTCACTTTCTCAACTTTCCTTCCTACATGAATATCTTGCTGATGGTAATCATTTCAATGAAACCATCACTTCTTCATCATTTGAACAACTAAACCTATCACTAAATTATTTGTAGTTGATTTTAGAAACTTACTTTCACAATCTTACAAGCTTAGAGTGCTTGTATTTAATAGATTATGTGATAAATATTAGCAAAACTTGGATTCCATCCTTTCAATTAAAACGATTATTTTTAGTATCATGTACAATTGATGGTGAATTTCCAAATTGGATTTCAACTTAATTTTCACTTGAATCTTTGCAGTTAGTTAACACATGTCTTGTGGGAGAAATTCCCTCTTGGCTATGGGAGAGTAGTCCTCTGTTGTACTCTCTAGATATTTCAAGAAATTAGCTAGAAGGAAGCCTCTTCTCAAATACTTCAATATATATGCAATTAACATATCTAGATGTGTCTAGGAATGCATTCAGTGGGCACTTCCATCAATTTGGTCTCTTAGTATGAAGGTGTTACAACTCAATGACAATTTTTTTAGTGGGAATGTTTTTTCAAGTCTAGGTGGATTATCTCGACTTGTTTTATTAAATATTGCAAACAACAACTTAGTTGGACTTATCCCTATAAGTTTGCCAATGCTCTTTCCTTACAGTCCTAAATTTGGGAAATAATAGTTTGGAGGGAAGCATTCCACATGATTTTAGTAAGATAAGTAGATTATATACATTAGTTGTCCACAAGAATAATCTAAATGGATCATTCCCTTCCACATTAGCAAATTGTTTAGATTTGCATGTTCTTCATATTGGGAACAACTTATTTAGAGGTAAAATACTAGCATCAATTAGAAAATTTTCAAAGCTAAGAGTATTGGTGATGAAGAAGAAAAATTTTATAGGTAGTATTCTGATGGACTTGAAAAGAACTGAGAGGGAGGGGTGAATCAGTGACACCAAATTAAATACTACTTTAAACACTAACCAGTAGATGAACTTAACAAAGCTTTTAAACACAATGCATGCAATCCATAAAGATATAACAGCATGCACAAAAAGTAAATCATCCACCATAACACAAGTGTCTATACATGGAAATCCCAAATAGGTAAAAACCACGGTGAGATGAGACTCACAAGTTAACTATCTACAATAATAGATAACTGATCGGTTAAGGTCTACAAAGTGCTCTGCTAGGAGCGAATCTTGATAGAGATCCCAAAGCTTGGTTAGAAGCTTATACAATGTTAAGAGTAGTACCCTGTTAGGAGTAACCATGCTGGAGGATTTAAGAATCCAAACTAATGGATCACCCTCTTAGAGGATTTATACATTGAAGCAGGTTAGAGCTTACCCAATTAAGGGATTTGAGTTTATTGTAATGGTTAGAAAACAACAAGAATGATTTGATTTGTTCTGAGTAGCACAATACTTGCTTGATCAGATCCTTCTAATTACATTCAACATTTCTCTTCAACATACCCTTTATCTTAACACTTATTGCTCTTCAAAAAGATTTCTCTCTCCAAGCATACCATCTATTATTTTCTCTCTTCACATTAAGTTTTATAGAGATGATGATATATATAGACATTCAGATTTCATGTCGGCTTAGGAAATCATAACACAATTACCTAGATGCAATGTATCTGGACAGGTTCTCGTAACTCATCACAATAATTAGCGCCAAGTAGTTGGTGTTGGTAACTCATCACAAAAATCAACAAACACCAATGGAACAATCAATACCAATTTGAATAAAACATATGAACCATTGTCCTTCAGTCTCTGCTTGATCTCCATCTTGATCTTGATTTTGATGCTGACTTAGTATAACCATAGGTTGTCTCTTATGCACATACTGGTTGACACAAAGTACTTGTTAGAGATAAACCTCTAACATATTGGTTAACAATGTAAACATTTGAAGTTACATCGATAGTCAATATAATTATATGTGTGTGTGAGAGTGTTTCATCAATGACAACAAGTGATGAATACATTACAATCATCATCAAGCCAACAATCTCCCCCTTTGGCATTGATGGAAACATGTAGAAAATTTTACAGTAATACTGCTAAGTGTGCATA
The DNA here is from genome assembly GCF_030272615.1 of Cryptomeria japonica. NCBI lineage: Eukaryota > Viridiplantae > Streptophyta > Pinopsida > Cupressales > Cupressaceae > Cryptomeria > Cryptomeria japonica. The sequence continues at coordinate 87,000,103 of NC_081415.1, forward strand.
CACAACAAATTTACACATATACTCATACTTCCCCTTAATGTATGTATAAATAAATAAATTTCAAAACACACGTACATATTTCTACACCCCCTTTGACAACAATGCCAAATTGAAAACGCAAAATATATATATATATATATATATATATATATATATATAGAAAATTTATAACACAGTGTTTAGCATATACAATAATAACAAAAAAAACTGTATCAAATTTCAAGCATAAGCAATTCTCATGAAAATAATATTGTAGCCTGTCTTCAATTGTGACAAAGTGTTTGTCAGGGACTCCAACAGGTTATCAATATACTCGAATGTAGAAAACAACTGGGAATGAAATTCTTCCATTGAGTCCAGGGTGTTGGTTTCGAGGGTTGCTACAATAGCTTCTGCATTGGAGTAGGCTCTCTATAATATGTCTACTTGTGATGTGAGCAGACTCTTGAGTTCCTTTAGAGACCGAAGTCTCTTAGCCTTCTCATTATCATAGAAATGCAGTTTGTTATGCAAATCATCTACAGATTTGTTAAATGCAAGTAGAGAGACCTAGAGTGGGACATATGCCTTGCATACCCTTTCTAGCTCATGCTCGGTTTTTGTTTGTCTTTTCAAAATGTTAGAATAAAATAAAGAAACATTAGAGGTGGAAGCAAGATAATTTTCTCCTATTTCAATAGCATTTCTCAATAGATCCTTATTGTGCGACAGAGCCATTTCCCCACTATCAATATCTGTTGCCAGTTTATCTCCAAACTTCTTCTTGTGATTCTTTTCAACATACAGTTGAGCAGCATCTTCTAGTGACTTGATGTGATTAGATGCATCTGCAACTAACTGACCCAGTTTGCTAATGGGTGTAGAAATATGTGCTATAGTTGTTTCCGGTAGTAAACCACAAAAAATTTGTACTGCAATCTGAATTGTTTCTACCTCAACCCTTTTTTCTTTCAGTCTCTTCTTATGTGCTCTAGATTGTATAACATTACCAATATTCATCACTTTTTATGTGCTCAAAGTGTTCATATCAATAGGTCTTGAAATACTTAAAGAATCATCATCATCATCATCATCATCATCTTCAAGTTGTTTCTGCTTTGCTGGTTTAGGGGATACAACCTTAATGATAGCTTTCTCTATATTCTTCTCTGTTGTTGTTTCTTGTGATTGTGTGACAGCACTTTCAGTAGTCTCCTTCTGAATTTTTTTAATTATCGATGGAGATTGAGGCTTCTCCAGTTGTTCTGTTGCCAGTGGATTGACCACTTTTAGTTGAGTAGCCGGTTGTTTAACTAGTGTAACCTATACATTTGTGATAGCTGGGGGATCCATATCTAGTGTAGTGTTGTCTCTAGATAAGTCCACTATGTTTCGAACATTATCATCCACAAGAATAATGGAATCATCCTTCTTCTTGAGTGGATAGACCTCATTAAGTTGAACAATTTCCTCTTCATCCGTTTCTGGTAGAGTAACATCATCAGTAGGATTAGCCTCATTTTTAGAATGGATGAGTACTTCCCTCTTCTTGATTGCACAGGCTATTTGATGTGTCTCAAATTCAATACTTGCCCTTTTTCCATTAAGAAGTTTCAATCTTCTTGTTTTCAAAGAAAAATGTACTTTTTACTCATCAAATAAGGTACTGACTTCATCCATAGATAGGTTAGGAAAATATTGTAAAAATATTTCATCAATAATTTCTTTTCCCAATTGAACAACTTCCTCCCATTTGTCTAAAAGAATATTATACAAAGAGATTGAAATATCCTTTTCCAAGTCATGTAGAAATCTTTTGTAATGACCCAAATAAGTGATTACCTATTGGATGACTTGCTTCTACTCATCTTCAGTGAAAGAATCAAAATGTTCTTTGACATTGTCCAACCTATTACTCCCCAGTGTCTTCAATGTTCTCTCAAAAATTGTATCAGGTTTGTAAGTAGATACATCAATAGGTGTAGTTGTCTTTGGCACTACCTTTACCTTCTTGGATGTTTTGCCGGTTGCTTTCACCTTCTTTGGTTCTCAATCAAAATCCAATCCCTCAGACACTGGTTGCAAAATCAATTTCCTTCCTCTCTTCTTTGTCTCTTTCTTAACATATACTTTGGGTTCCAATTTCTTTTTGGTTAGGACAATCCTAGTTACCCTAGTACTCTTTTTTGTTGGAGGTGCTTCATTAGACTTTTTATTCTTTCCTTTTGTACTTTTAACAGGTGCGGTTTTGGTTTGTTCAGGCGCCTGTTGGACTACCACAATGTCTAATTTTTCCTACTTCTTATCTATAGGTGATGCTACTAGGGTATTAGCATAACCAACAAGTAAGTCATGGCTAACCTCATAACTCATATCTTCCATTTCTTCTTCTCTAGGCTCAATTTATTGCATTAAGCAAAGGTTAGTGGTAATGGTGAAGATTATGTCCTTCTTAAAGTGTTTTACTACATCTTTCAGTAGCCTCATTCTCATACTCATCTTCTTTTGGAACTCATTGAAATACTTGTTCAGAGAAGCATGAAAATTATTCTTTAGAGCCTTGATGATATTCTTAATTTGTGCAGAGACTGGTGAGTCCTTTGACCACTCAATGTCTCCAATTCCTAGTAGAAAGTTTTGAAAGTAAAAGAATAGACTAACTAATAGTTGACCATACTTGAATTTTAGACTACTATCCTTTTTGATAGATTACAAATTCAAAAATAGTTGTCTTCTCATAGCTTCATAGAGATCATAGTTTGTATTATCAACAATCATTCTATGAGCTGTGTGAACTCCTATAGATGGAACACTATTAAGTCTATTGGAGTAAAATAATCAGTAACCTATCACCATTGTTGCTAGTTTTACTGTAGTGTTCTTAATATTATTGACAGAAAAGGCAGGGCTATCAGAAGTAGAACCGATTAATTTGAAGATAGTATCCTTAGAAATTTTCCTTAACTTAGGTACTTCACTGGTTGATAAATAGCTAGTCACAACCTGAATAGATTCCTTTGTAATTGTGTGAGTCCTTTCTAAGTGTATGTTTTCTCCATGAGCTCTACTCAAAATTATTCTGATATGTGCTTCTTCGAAATATTCAAGAAAATAAGAGGCATTATCAAAACCTTTTTCAAAAACCCTAGCATATTGTGTCATAATTTTACCATCCTCATCACAAAGTGATTTGAAGTGTGTGTAGATGTATAGAGACCCTAAGTCTTCTAACTTGTAGTCTATATAACCAGACAAATTACCTTTGACCAAAACTCTGCTTGGAACTTGCAACAATGCATTATATGACATCATTTGTTCTGCCTTTGCAGCTTCCATAGGCTCAGAATTGATCATCAACCTCTCTATAGACTTTGAAGTAGATGCCATTCTAGAGAAACAATATTCGAGGTAGTATGTTCAAAGAAATACCTTTTTTCACGTAGGTGCCCCGTTTATAGGTTGAAATGCCCAAGTGCACACTAGTTCGGCTTTCTGTAACCTTCAATTCAGCTCAATTTCTCAAATCATGAAACAATTCGATGATCAACAACAACAGAATCTTACTTAGCTTTGAAATCACTTCAAATTTCTTTCTTGAATGAGTTAGGGTAAAAAACAATAAAGTAAAACTCACTTTTATCCTTTTTACCTACTGCAATAAATGCTCGCCCATTAGGGTTACAAAACCTAATTTCACCACTCAATTGGAAAACTAATTGATAATAGTTTGACAAAAAGTTACCTAAATTCCATGATTCAAAATTCTTTCCCGCTCATTTTTTTTTACAAGGGGTTCGGACATATTTTACCGTTAAGCTCCCCTTAGCCATATTAAAAAGGCTTAAGTCACTGGTACAGGGTTCTCTTCACTGGGTGAAGGAAAAACTTCTTCTTTAGGTTACTCATTACTTTTCTTCTTCCAAGTTTGATTCATTTCCTCTCTAGTTTCTTCAACATTAAATTTCTTCTTTCCTTTTTGATCCTTAGAAGAGTTGACCAGTTTGTTGTTTTTGGATCTATATAATTTTGCTAAGTGCCCCGATTTATTATAGTGATAACAGGTCATACCAGATACTCCATGGTCCTACATTTTCTCTTCCTATTCTTCTTTTGCAGTTCATAGCCATATGAACAAAGTTATTACAGAAGGTGCAAATAACATTTGTTACCTTTTAAATCTCGAATGGACTAAAGCAGTTGTCATAGGATCTTTGCCAGTTCAATTTTACCCAGTTATCAAATTTCCTTATCCAGTTACCATTGGGTCTTGTATGCATGTGTGGCACATGATTGTTTGCTCCATATCTGCACTCAACAGATCTACGTCCATGCATTCCACATGTGAAGCAATGACCTTCAAATTTATTGAACACATACCTAGCATTGTAGGCATTTTAGTTAGCATTTTGATTAGGTTTGTCCCTACAAACATTTGTAGTGTGAATAGGTTTATGGCAAATGAAGCAGACAAGTTTTGTGAGGCCCTACCCAGACTCATCTTAGCATTTCAGTGATTTTCATGTTGAGACTATTATGGATGCTTTATTTTTATGCATTATGGATTTAGAACTTATATGATCCCATGATTTGGATAACATTGAAGTATATTGATGCTTCATTTCTATGAATTATAGATATATGATTCTAGAATAGGATAACTTTGAGATGTTGTATGTCCTTATTGGATTTGCAGGACTTTATTATGATGCTAGAAATAGGATGCATATCTTATGTATGGATCAAAATTATGAGGATTATGATAATTGCTTATGTGGATTGATTTGGATATATGATATATTGATTTGTTTAATGTCAATTGTATATAGAGTGTTTGATGTGTATTCTTATTCATGTGTTTAATATCATATGAGACTATTGGGAAATACTAATGTGTAACTAAGATGCATAGGAAAATTATCCATATGACCATGGAAATATTATGGACAACCAAACCTAGACCTATGTATGTTCGTAAAACCAGGGGTCGTCTATTTGGAGAGACAACACCCTGTATGTATTGTATTTTATTCATGAAAGTAAATGGTGCATGTATGTTAAAGTGTATTTATAAATTTGTTTAAATCCAACAAGAGACAATTTCCATGTGTAATTATGTAATTTATTTTATTGTGTCACTTGACACATGTGTTGATTAGTGTCTTGATTTTGACTTGTCTCTTGGAGGGAGATTGTTTCAACAAAAGCCCTTTTCAAATATTTAAGTGTGGTCCCAAATTTGCCTTGGGTAGAGAGTCTTGGGAGTGGTCAACTCAGGTTTGACCCGAAGGTTAACTTCAGATGGGTTTCTAAGAGGTCAAATGGACTCCTAGGATTAGTTTAAGGATTTTTCCAAAGGTCCATAGGGTATACCTATGGGTAAGTGGTATTTTTAAGCATGTGACTACTCCCATGTGAGTGTTTAGTCACCTCAAAAAATGGTTTTCCCAAGATGAGCAAAAATTCAACTTAGAAGATTCCTCCTAGGTTAGATAACCTTCATTTCTTGTGTCAGTTTCTCTTCCCCACCTTCTCTTTCTAGTTTTAGTAACCTGTAAGAGGTTGGGAAGACCAACCAATGGGAACTCTCACTCCATCCAAGGGGTTGGGAAGAGTGAGAGAAGCCTTCTTAGGCAAGGATTAGGGACTTAGTGAGTTAATCACCCACTCTCCATCTTTGGAGATTGTGGAATTTTGAAAAGAAGAGTTTTAGGATAGAATTTTGGCTCAGTGTTGGAGGGAAGATTTGTGGAATTGGGCTGCTCTTCCTCAAGCTAGTTCTAGAAAACCTTTAGGTAGATTGAAGGTTGGTTCATATTCTTCCTTTCATGTTATTTATTTATGTTTAAAGGATTACTTGTATGTAAATGTGGTTTTCTTGTATTTCCTTTGTGAAAGATTATGTGATCTTCCTTTTATTTCTTTTATGCATTTTTCTTATGTTGGGAGCATCCAAGGCCTTCTACTCTTGGGAGAGTAGAATGGTCTTGGGGGTGGAAGGAGTTTGACGGCCTTAGAGTGAGAGGCTCTCATTATGAGAGTGAACTCAAGGGTTGTTTATGAAACCCTTGCTGCATAGCCTTGTTTATGCATTTAGGGGTCATAAGGGGAGAAAGTATGGCATGTATGCCTTGGGGGGCATAAGGATGTGGGGTTAATGGACTTAAGTTGTATTTATGGTTGCCATGAGATGGCTTGCAATCTACCATTCTTGCAGTTTCCTCAAGGTATTTGGTCCACTTCCACCCTTGTAAAAACATCACATTTTGTGGTGGAGTTTAGTCTTGGTTGGGAAAGTGTTTGTTGAGTTGTTTCCCTTTCTTGTTTGTGTTTTCTTGAGTGTAACCCATCTAGGGCTTGATTCTCCAAGCTCGAGGGTGGCTTCTAGTAAGCCTAGGCTAGGAGGTGACCTCTCCATGGTCATAGCCTTAAGATTTGTTGTAGGTTTTCTTGGAAGAGAAGGAAAGGAAAAGCTAGGGAATGCCACCATCATAATTTGTCTTAATTGTAGATGAAAATGTATTTATTTATTTGAGTCCTCATTTAATAGAAATGAGAGACTAAGTGGGGTTTATCTTCCCATTTGTAAAAGCTGCTATTTTGGAAATGAAAGTAGTTTCTATTTCATGTCTTAGAAAAAAAAAATGCATTCTTCTATTGAGCTATTTTGCAAAATGAAATATTTATTTATGGATTGTCTTTTATAGATATTGAATAATATTGTTTGCATTATCTTGTTTTTAAATATAAAAGTCCATTCTATCTCTTTATGCATATTGAAAATCATGAAAATAAATGGAGTAGAATAGCATGAAAGTTAGTAAGTTTGAAATGATCTCTTAGTCCTATTTATTCTTTTCCAAATACAAATATAGTAAAATAGATTTTAGCATGGAAATTAATGTTGCATTTAACTTGGTAATATAGTTTTAAATGAAATTCTAGCTATGTTAATGTTGCTATAATTTATTTGTTTTCTATATATATATATATATATATAAAATGCAGCAGATGAAGATAGGAAAATTAATATTTCTATAGTTAACCCTATAATATTAAAATGTAAGAGAAATACATTTATTTTATTATACTAGGATTTTCCTTATGTGTTAGTAAATAAGAGATATATTCACATTAGAGAAAACTAATAAGTTGCATGCCTTGTATAGCAAAAAAAAAATAGTTAGTCTTAAAATGCTTGCTACCATTAAATCACTGTCATAATATTTATTTTTGTTTTTAAAAAAAATATACAGATTAAATCTTAGGCAAAGGAAGTAAAGAACTTTCACAATGCTAGTTTTAGTTTTTAGAGGAAATAGTTAGTTTTTATGATCTACATTAAGAGTAAAAATGAGGATAAAATCTAGAACGTATATACAAATATTAACCTTTCAAAAAAAAAAAAGAGATGAGCAGTGCATTTATTTACAATTAGCCATCCTTTTATTCTTTTTTGCATGATTTACAAAGTTTAAATAAGTTAAATATATATATATATATAAATATATATATATATAAATATATATATATATATAAATATATATATATATATATAATGATTAAAGCAAAAAAAAAGAATTATAAAAAAAAATATGAAGATTTCGGAAGAGGGCCAAACCACTGTGTTTATACACAGTGGTCGGCATGGGGAAGTGTCGCCACTATGGGTAAAGACAGTGACGACATGGGTCGTACTATGTTTACACATAGTGTGCGGCACGGGCTGCCACTGTGGTCGGCACGGGACCACCACTGTGGGTAACCACAGTGGGCAGCACCTGGCCGCCACTATGGGTAAACACAACGGTGTCCGGGGAGCCTTCCCACCCTATGTGCCCAATCTCCCTCCCGCACCACTCTCAGAACGCCTCCACTCAACCCTCTTCAGCCCTGCAAACAGATGAGCGCTAACCCAAAATTCAGGTTAGGGCAACATAAGAAATTTTTTTAAATGGGGTGAGCATGGATAGTTGTATTATAATATTTTTTCTTAGGGTTTGTTTATTTTATTTTTATGTGTGGATATTTTGGAAGAAGGGGCGGGGGGGGGGAAGCCCTATTGAAATTTTGAATAGGGTACCCTCATTTTCTTATTATAATTTTTTTTTTTCCCTAAGTTGTTGTTCCTTTTTTAATATTATGTTTCATTATTGACCATATATATTTATATATATTTAAAAATATATATATTTATATACATTGTGTATGTATAGGTTTAGATAGAATTGTTGATTTAATTTGAAATGGGTTTTTATTTCTTCACTTATTTCAAATCAATCAGCTCTAGATTTTAATATATATAAGTATGTTAATAAATTTTTATAGATGTTTAAATTTAAATCTTTATTTTGGAGCTTTAAATTTATTAAGAATTATTAAATTACTTTTGTAAGATATTCAGCCATAGGGTATTATTTTTAGTCCACCTCAATTTTGGCCTTTCTAGACTAAATTTTATAGTGCAATTTATACTATGAATTTATTGGCCCTTTAGTTGCATTTTAGGCACATTATACATATTGCTCAATTGAATAATAGGTTTTAATAATCTAAGTGCTAGGACTAATTTATTTAGTTCCTAAAGCAATAAAAAAGGTTATTGGAGATAAATAATATCTCTTGTCAATTAAATTAGAGATTTTTGTTTAAATAAATTTATTTATTAAAATTGATGAACTAATAATAATTCTTTTGGAGAGTTAATATTCCGCATTTAATTTAATTTATTTTTCACATACTTGATTTAGATGCTAGAATAACTTTAGTTGAAAAGAATTCAACATAGTTAAGACAAGACTTAATTATTGTGTTTCATTTTAGCAAACTTAGTTTTATTAGGTTGTTATTTTTATTAAAAAAATTATTCCATTTGTGGCCAAAAGTTTGGGCATGACATTTTGGTATCAGAGCAAGGTTTCCAACACTAGGAACCTTTCTCCATTACGTTTCGCTTTAATTATTTAATTAATTAATTATATTATATTTATTTTTAATTAATTAAATTTTTTCTCCAAAAAGTTATTTACTTATTTCATTTTCTCATAAGGATGCCTCCGACTATGTGAGAAGCTCGCAAATGTGGTAGATGTCCTAGGCATGTACGCATGGCACACGAAGAGGTCGATAGGGAGGAATCAGTTTCAGAAAGGAACCCAGAGGCTCCTCTTGAACGGTTGGTTGACCTGAACCGAGACATCTTATTAGCACTTCAGAACCTGATTGGGATAGTTAAGGATAGACTTCCAGTAGTTGATCATCATGTTGAAAACTAGAACTCAGGGAGCCATAGATAGGGAACAGAGTAGGAGTCCACCTCCTAATCCCGTGGAGAGTCGAGATGGGCATGAGACTGAGTCCATTCATCTACCAGGACCACTTCCTGTAGCAGTGCCAGTGTGTTATGAGAGATCACACCGTGATCTAGGGGATCTTATCAGAGAGGTTATGCGCCTCCAACCACCATCTTTTGGGGGATCTACCAACGGGGTAGAAGCTGAGGCTTGGCTTTTGAGCCTAGATAGGTGCTTTGCATTGTGATCCTATGAGAGTAATCTAAAGGCAGGCGTAGTAGTCCACCTATTAAGAGGAATGGTCTCCACATGGTAGAGACAAGAGGAATACAAGTGTGGCCTAGTCGTAGACACCCTCACATGGGAGATTTTTACGGAGAGGTTCAGGGAGAGGTACTTGTCAAAGCATTGTAGACAACATAGGGTAGATGAGTTCCACGACCTCCAGCAAAAGGGTCTCTTAGTGACCTAGTATGAGAGAAAGTTCTTCGAGCTCTTACCATATATGGACTACCTGAAAGACAAAAAGCTTCTTGTCAACCATTTTATCAGAGGACTGAATGCCAGCATAGCAGGACCGATGAGGATGGCTGCTCCAAGGAGACTTTGGGTTGCTGTGAAGAAGGCCTTGATAGCAAAGGAGATTCTGGTCAGGGCACAAGACACGAGGGATCAATTTCAAAACTGAAACCCTATACCCTAGACATACAAGTTTCAAAAACCCCATTGGAAGGGTAATAGAAGACACACATCAGGGTTCTCCAAACCCCCTCCTCCGCAACAGTCGCAATAGAACTAGAGGCAAAGGCCTCCGCAGAGTCAAGAGGGCATAAAGCCCGAGTAGTGGCAGTCTCAAGGTTAGAGGCGAGATTAGTGATCCCAGGTTCCTTACACACCTTCGGTGAGGACTCAGCAGTCCTCCAGGAGTGGGTACAGTGGTTCTAGTAGGACAAGGGGACAGTCTTTCTCTAGGCCTCAAGGCATGCAGTTTCAGGTGTTTCAAGTGTGGGGCCATGGGGTATATGCCGAGGGAGTGTCCTCAGGGTCAGATGGTAGGCAGTCAGCAGGTGGTAGCATCAGAGCCTACAATTGGGGATATGCACAAGTCCCATAGGGTCCTCACAGTGGTAGACAATCACCAGGCATAGCACTAGGCCATAGTTATTGAGGCTACAGGTATGATCAGGGGTAGCAGTGTATCTATATTGTTTTATTTAGGAGCTATTGACTCCTTTATATCTCCATTGGTTGTGCAGCACTGCAAGCTAGTGGCAATTAGACAAGGTGTCAGTTAGGAAGTGGAGTTAGCTTCAGGGGCTAGAGTGTCAGTGGAATCAGAGGTTAGGGGATGTTAGCTTCAGATCAGTAATACCACCACCTTAGTAGACCTTAGAGTTACACCACTCAGATCTTATGGCATCATACTTGGCATGGATTGGCTTTATGCCCACAGAGCTAACATGGATTGTCACCTAAAAGAGATTGAGTGTGAGGATGATCATGGTTTACTCATAGTAATCACCAAGATTCAGAGACCTATGTCTCTTCATATGATTTTCGTAATGTAGCTTAATCAAAGCATGCGAAAGGGATGTCAATTATGTGCCTTTACCATCAATTATAGAGAGGAAGAGGATGAAAAGGAACCATCTATTGATGACCATCCTATCCTTAAGGGATATTTAGACATGTTTCCTTGAGAGTTACCTGGTATGCCGCCCCGTAGAGAGATTGAATTTCATATAGACCTTGTACCAGGAGCTGAGCTAGTTTTGACAACACCTTATAGGATGACCACAAATGAGCTTAATGAGCTCAAGATGCAGCTTGAGGAACTCCTAGAGAAGGGCCACATTCATCCTAGCATATCCCCTTGGGGTGCACCAGTCATCTTCATGAAGAAGAAGGATGAATCTCTTCATTTATGCATGGATTACCTTCAGTTGAACAAAGTAACCATCAAGAACCAATATTTTGCCCAAGATCGATGATTTATTCGACCAACTTGAGGGTGCCAAAGTATTTTCCAAAATTGATCTGAATTCAAGGTACAATCAGTTGAGAATAGTGGAAAGCGATATCCACAAGACCGCATTTTGCACTAGATATGGCCACTATGAGTTCACTATGGTTCCATTCGGTCTTACGAATGCCCCAGTTATTTTCATGAGCCTCATGAATGGGGTATTCCACACATTCCTTAACCATTTTGTGATTGTGTTCCTTGATGACATATTGATATGTTCTCGGAATGAGAAGGAGCATGAGGAACACCTGAGACAGGTTTTGCAGTGTTTGAGGGATAATCAGTTGTATGGTAGTTTGTCGAAGTGTGCTTTCTTTAGATCAGAGCTCAAGTACCTTGGGCATGTTATATCTGGTGATGGGATCTCAGTTGACCCATCAAAGATTAGAGCTATTATGGATTGGCCAGTGCAAACCAGTGTGACCGAGGTTAGGAGCTTCATGGGCTTAGCAGGTTATTACTGATGCTTTGTTGAGGGATTCTCTAGAGTCTCACATCCTATTACTTCTCTTCAGCATAAAGGAAAGAAATTTGAGTGGATAAAGAAGTGCAAGAGGGCCTTTTAGGAATTCAAAAAGGCACTTACTAGTGCACCTATCCTTGTAGTGTCAGATCCCTCAGCTGACTTCATGGTTTGCACAGATGCTTCCCTATAGGGCTTAGGAGCAGTCCTCATGTAGGATGGTAGGGCTATAGCTTTTGACTCTAGGAAACTTAAGACTCGTGAGCTTAAATACCCTACACATGATCTTGAGCTTGTAGTAGTAGTGCATGCACTTGTGAGGTGGAGACACTTCCTTTTGGGTCATCATTTTGAGCTTCATTCAGACCATCAGAGCCTTCAGTACATATTCACTTAGCCAAATCTTAATGCACATCAGAAGAGACGGATGGAATTCTTATGCCAGTATGATTTTGACATTCACTACATCAAGGGGAAAGGAAACATAGTTGTAGATTCCTTGAGTAGGAGATGTCATGATGTATACTCCATATATATGGGAACAGACTTGAGAGATCGTATATTGCAGTAGTTGCTAGAGGATGGATGGTATTTAGAGGTTTGTCAGGTGATACAATCTCAGGAGACCCTAGAAGGGAAGTATGTTGATTATTCCTTGGAGTTCAATGGACTATTATGCCATAGAGGGCGCATCTATGTACCTTCTTCCAGGGAATTCTGAGAGTTCATTGTGATGGAGGCTCATAGAGCTCCTTATGCAGTGCATCCTTGAGTTAAGAAGATGCATGCTGACTTGAGATAGTTATATCATTGGCCAAGAATGTGACAACTTATTGCTGAGTTAGTAGCCTGATGCCTTATGTGTCAAAGAGTCAAAGCGAAGCACTGCCATCTAGGATGGTTGCTCCAGTCTCATGGTATACTAGAGTGGAAGTGGGATACTATATGCATGGATTTCATCATTGGTCTCCCCATGTCATCTCATCACCATGATGCCATCTTGGTGATAGTTGACAAGTTGATCAAAGTGGCCCACTTTTCACCAGTTTGGACTACCTTCACAGCACCAGCAGTAGCACAGGTGTTCTTGCAAGACATCGTCAGACTTCATGGCATTCCACACAAGATTATTTCTGATAGGGATTCCCTCTTCCATTGTAGGCAGCTATGTGCACCAAGCTTAATTTCAGTACAACCTATCATCCGGATACAGATGGTCAGACAGAATGGGTTAACCAGGTGTTAGAGGATATGTTTCACATGTATGTCATGGATCATCAGACCAGATGGGAAGAGTACCTTCCCTTAGTGGAGTTTTCCTATAAAAATGGGCATCACACTTCTTTGGGGATGCCACCCTATAAGACATTATATGGCAGGCCTTGTAGGATACCGTTGAGTTGGGACCACATAGAGGACAGAGTTACTATTGGTCCTAAGATAGTTTGGGATATGGAGCAGCAGGTGGATCTGATTAGGCGACATCTTAGAGAGGCACAGGATAGACAGAAGAAGTATGCAGATGTGAAGAGGATAGATCATAGCTACTTGGTTGGAGACAGAGTCTTCTTGAGAGTGCGACCGCATAAGAGTCCAATTTGTTACAAAAAGGGTTCTAAGCTTGCACTTCGCTTTGTAGGACCATTTGAGATCCTTGAGAGCATAGGACCAGTTGCCTATCATTTAGCATTGCTACCTAGCCTGTCATGCATCCACGATCTATTTCATGTATCAGTTTTGAGGAATTATATCTATCATGAGTCTCATACTTTAGATTGGGATGCGTTGCAGGTGGAGTCGGATGGGTGGCTAGCTTTGGAGCCCATTCTCATTTTGGCATGCCGGATGCTGGCCATTCGAGGCCGAGAGCTGGACTAGGTTAGGGTCCAGTGGGATTGCTATGATGAGGTTACAGCCTCATGGGAGGACGCAACATGTATGAGATCTCAGTACCCCCATCTCTTTGATGAACTCCAAAAGGAAGTTCATGCCTAGAGGGGGAGGGTGTGAGGCCCTACCCCAACTCATCCTAGCATTTCAATGATTTTCATGTTGAGACTATTATGGATGCTTTATTTTTATGCATTATGGATTTAAAACTTATATGATCCCATGATTTGGATAGCATTTATGTATATTGATGCTTCATTTCTATGAATTATAGATATAGAACTCTATATGATTCTAGAATAGAATAACTTTGAGATGTTGTATGTCATTATTGGATTTGCAGGACTTTATATTGATGCTAGCAATAGAATGCATATCTTACGTATGGATCAAAATTATGAGGATTATGATAATTGCTTATGTGGATTGATTTGGAGATATGATATATTGATTTGTTTAATGTCAATTGTATGTAGAGTGTTTGATGTGTATTCTTATTCATGTGTTTAATAGTATATGAGACTATTGGGAAATACTAATGTGTAATTAAGATGCGCAGGAAAATTATCCATGTGACCATGGAAACATTACGGAGAACCAAACCTAGACCTATGTAGGTTCGTAAAACTAGGGGTTGCCTATTTGGAGAAACAACACCCCGTATCTATCATATTTTATTCATGAAATTAAATGTTGCATGTGTGTTAAAGTGTATTTATAAATTTGTTTAAATCCAACAAGAGACAATTTCCATGTCTAATTATGTAATGTATTTTATTGTGTCACTTGACAATGTACTGATTAGTGTCTTGATTTTGACTTGTCTCTTGAAGGGAGATTGTTTCAACCAAAGCCCTTTTCAAATATTTGAGTGTGGTCCCAAATTTGCCTTGCGTAGAGAGTCTTGGGAGTGCTTAACTCGGGTTTGACCAGAAGGTTAACTTCAGATGGCTTTCTAAGAGGTCAAATGGACTCCTAGGATTAGTTTAAGGGTTTTTCCAAAGGTCCATAGGGTATACCTATGGGTTAGGGGTATTTTTAAGCATGTGACTACTCCCATGTGACTGTTTAGTCACCTCAAAAATTGGTTTTCCAAAGATGAGCGAAAATTGAACTTAGAGGGTTCCTCCTAGGTTAGATAACCTTCCTTTCTTGTGTCAGTTTCTCTTCCCCACCTTCTCTTACCTTTTCTCTTTCCAGTTTTAGTAACTTGTAAGAGGTTGGGAAGACCAACCAATGGGAACTCTCACTCTATCCAAGGGGTTGGGAAGAGGGAGAGAAGCCTTCTTAGGCAAGGATTAGGGACTTAGTGAGTTAATTACCCACTCTCCATCTTTGGAGATATGCAATTTTGAAAAGAAGAGTTTTAGGATAGAATTTTGGCTAAGTGTTGGAGGGAAGATTTGTGGAATTCGGTTGCTCTTCCTCAAACTAGTTCTAGAAAACCTTTGGGCAGACTGAAGGTTGGTTCATATTCTTCCTTTCATGTTGTATATTTATGTTTAAAGGATTGCTTGTATGTAAATGTGGTTTTCTTGTATTTCTGTTGTGAAAGATTATGTGATCTTCCTTTTATTTATTTTATGCATTTTTCTTGTGTTGGGCGTATCCAAGGCCTTCTACTCTTGGGAGAGTAGAATGGTCTTGGTGGTGGAAGGAGTTTGATAGCCTTAGAGTGAGAGGCTCTCATTATGAGAGTGAACTCAAGGGTTGTTTATGAGACCCTTATTGCATAGCCTTGTTTATGCATTTGGGGGTCATAAGGGGAGAAAGTATGGCATGTATGGCTTGGAGGGCATAAGGATGTGGGGTTAATGGACTGGAGTAGAATAGCATTAAAGTTAGTAAGCTTGAAATGATCTCTTAGTCCTATTTATTCTTTTCCAAATGCAAATATAGTAAAATAGATTTTAGCATGGACATTAATGTTGCATTTAACTTGGTAATATAGTTTTAAATGAAATTCTAGAAATGTTAATGATGCTGTAATTTTTTTTTTTCTATCATTTTAAAATATATATATATATAATGCAGGAAATGAAGATAGGAAAATTAATCTTTCTATAGTTAACCCTATAAGATTCAAATGGAAGAGAAATACATTTATTTTATTATACTAGGATCTGCCTTATGTGTTAGTAAATAAGAGATTTATTCACATAAGAGAAAACTAATAAATTGAATGCCTTGTATAGCAAAAAAAAAATAGTTAGTCTTAAAATGCTTGCTACCATTAAATCACTATCATAATATTTATTTTTGTTTTGAAAAAAAATATACAAATTAAATCTTAGGTAAAGGAAGTAGAGAACTTTCACAATGCTAGTTTTAGTTTGCAGAGGAAATAGTTAGTTTTTATGATCTGCATTAAGAGTAAAAATGAGGATAAAATCTCGAACATATATACTAATATTAACCTTTCAAAAAAAAAAAAGAGATGAGGAATGCATTTATTTACATTTTCCCATCCTTTTATTCCTTTCTGCATGATTTACAAAGTTTAAATAAGTATATATATATATATATATATATATCATTCCCTACATATATATATAAATGTACATATATATATATATATATATATATATATATATATATATATATATATCTTTAATGATTAAAGAAAAAAATAGAATTATAAAAAAAAATATGAAGATTTCAGAAGAGGGCCTAGCCACTCTGTTTATACACAGTGGTCAGCACGGGGAAGTGCCGCCACTATGGCTAAAGATAGTGTCAGCACATGCCGAACTGTGTTTACACACAGTGTGCGGCAAGAGCCGCTACAGTGGTTGGCATGAGGCCGCCACTGTGGGTAACCACAATGGAACGACTTCCGGCCGCCACTGTGGGTGCCCACAGTGGGCACCACCCGACCACCTTTGTGGGGAAACACAGTGGTGTTCGGGGAACCTTCCCACCCTACGTGCCCGATCTCCCTCCCGTGCCACTCTCAGAACGCCTCCGCTCAACCCTCTTCGGCCCTGCAAACACATGAGCCCTAACCCAAAATTCGGGCTAGGGCAAGATAAGAAATTTAAAAAAAAGGGGTGAGCATGGATAGTTGTATTATAATATTTTTTGTTAGGGTTTGTTTATTTTATTTTTATGTGTGGATATTTTGGAAGAATGGGGGGAGAAAGCCCTTTTGAAATTTTGAATAGGGTACCCCCATTTTCTTATTGTTTGTTTGTTTTTTTTTCCTAAGTTGTAGTTCCTTTTTATCTACTATGTTTCATTATTGACCATATATATATTTATAAATATTTAAAAATATATATATTTATATACATTGTGTAGGTATAGGTTTAGATAGAATTGTTGATTTAATTTGGAATGGGTTTTTATTTCTTCATTTATTTTAAATCAATTAGCTCTAGATTTTAATATATATAAGTATGTTAAAAAAAATTTATAGATGTTTAAATTTAAATCTTTATTTTGAAGATTTAAATTTATTAAGAATTATTAATTGACTTTTGTAAGTTATTCAGCCATAGGGGATTATTTTTAGTCCACCTCAATTTTGGCCTTTTGAGACTAAATTTTATAGGGATATTTATACTATGAATTTATTGGCCCTTTAGTTGCATTTTAGGCACATTATACATATTGCTCAATTGAATAATAGGTTTTAATAATCTAAGTGCTAGGACTAATTTATTTAGTTCCTAAAGCAATAAAAAAGGTTATTGGAGATAAATAATATCTCTTCTCAATTAAATTAGAGATTTTTGTTTAAATAAATTTATTTATTAAAATTGATGAAGTAATAATAATTCTTTTGGAGAGTTAATATTCCGCATTTAATTTAATTTATTTTTCGCATACTTGATTTAGATGTTAGAATAACTTTAGTTGAAAAGAATTCAACATAGTTAAGACAAGACTTAATTATTGAGTTTTATTTTAGCAAACTTAGTTTTATTAGGTTGTTATTTAAAAAAAAAAATTATTCCGTTTGTGCCCAAAAGTTTGGGCATGACATGTTTAAAGACCTTCTTACCAGTAGGCTTATTGATCTTAGGAGAAGATTTGTTCTTATGATTGTTTCTCCTTGTACCAAAGGATTCACTTTTTTCAGTTGTCTGAAAATAAAGCCCAGAGATATCACCCTTCATTCTTTGTGATTGAATTTGTTCTTCCAGCATGGTAGAAATTTTGACAAACTTCACCAACTTCTCATTGGCTTCAGTAAGTTATTTGATGAGATCATCATTATGCTTAGATATGTTCTCTTTTAGAGATGATGAAAGCTCAAGATCTAGGTGTAGGTTCTCCTTTCCTTCTCTTTCAGCAATCAAATTCTCATGCATATTGTCTTTTTCTTGTTTGATCTTTGTAATCTCTTCATCTTTTTCCTTGATAAGATCTTGAGCAACTCTTCTAGCTTCCAGTTCCTTACTCATACGGATAGTGAGACCTTCTAGCTCTCTCCTCAAATTCAGTTTCTCACTATTTAACTTTTAAACTTCCTCTACTAAAGCATCTATATTGGCTTCATCTAAAGAACTATTATTAGATATCTCTAATAGTTGTTTAGATAACTCTCTTCATTTGACTTGAGAAGCTTTTAGTTTGACCCTTAGGTTTTCAAGCTCATTTCTACTAGCTTCTAGCTCTCTAGCCATCTCAAAGTAGCTCATATCCCCCATGATGGTTTCAAGGATCCCTTCTAAGTGGTTAGGCTTCAAATAAGATAGGCTCTGATACCAATTGGTGGACTTGAAAAGAACTCAAAGGGGGGGGGGGGGGGGGGGGCGCGGTGGGTGTGAATCATCAACACCAAATCAAATACTACTTTAAACACTAATTGGTAGATGAACTTAACAAATATTTTAAACACAATGCATGCAATCCATAAATATATAACAACATCCACAAAAAATAAAGAACCCACCATAACACAAGTGTTTATACGTGGAAAACCCAAATAGGTAAAAACCACGGTAAGATGAGACTCACAAGTTAACTATTTGTAGTACTAGATAACTGACTGGTTAAGGTCTACAAAGTGCTTTGCTAGGATTGAATCTTGTTAGAAATCCCAAAGCTTGGTTAGAAGGTTATACCCTATTAAGAGTAGTACCCTGTTAGGAGTAACCTTGCTAGAGGATTTAAGAATCCAAACTAATGGATCACCCTATTAGAGGATTTATATATTGAAGTTGGTTAGATCTTAACCAGTTAAGGGATTTTAGTCTATTGTAATGGTTAGAAAATAACAAGAATGATTTGATTTGTTTTGAGTAGCACAATACTTGCTTGATCTGATCCTTCAAGTATACTCAACATTTCTCTTCAACATACTCTTTATCTTAACACTTATTTCTCTTAAAAAATATTTCAATCTCCATGCATACCATCTATTTTTTTCTCTCTTCACATTAAGTTTTACTGAGATGTTGATATATATAGACATTTAGATTTCATGTCAGCTTAGGAAATAATAACACAATTTCCTAAGTGCAATGTATCTGGACAAGTGACCATAACTCATAACAAAAATTACCGCCAAGTATTCGGTGTTGGTAACTCATCACAAAAATCAACAAACACTAGTTGGAATAATCAATACTAGTTTGATTAAAACATATGAACCGTTGTCCTTGAGTCTTTTCTTGATCTCCATATTGAACTTCATTTTGATGCCAACTTTGTATAACCATAGGTTATCTCTTATGCACATATTGGTTGACACAAAGTACCAATTAGATATAAACCTCTAACATACTAGTTAATAGTGTAAACATTTGAAGTTACACCGGTAGTCAATATAGTCATATGTGTGTGTGAGAGTGTTTCATCAATGACAACAAGTGATGAATACATTAGAATCATCATCAAGCCAACATATTCCTCTAGAGATAGGCCAATTAATGAATCTAAAAATATTTCTTCTTTCATCCAATCATATATCAGGTTCTATTTCACACACAATTGTATCATTAAAAGCAATGACAATAGAGAGTCGAGATGGTTATGTATTGTCTGAGCTAGGAACTCTTTATCAAGATGGATTGTATATGACATTAATTGGAATAGTTCAACACTATGAATATATTCTTCCCACTCTCACATCAATCGATCTCTTAAACAATGTACTGGAGCGAGAAATTTCTTCTAATTTGGGGATTTTGAAGGGGTCGAAGTTTCTAAATCTTTCAATGAACAATTTGACAGGCACTTTTCCAAATAGTTTGGGAGAATTTGAATATTTGGAGTCACTAGACCTTTCAAGGAATCCATTTTCAGGACAAGTCCCTATAGATCTCGAGTTTCTAGATTCTTTGGGATCACTAAATTAATCAAACAACAAAATTTTTGAAGGCATACCACAAGGATGACATATAACTGACACATTTAATGAATCCTCTTATTCAGGAAATCCACTTTTATGGGGATGTCGCCTACCCAAAAATTGTTCTTGGTAACAATTTTCTCCACCCGATCCTCCAATTTTATATAACAATGAAAAGAAAAAATTTGAATATCCTTGGTATAAGGTGGTAGTTGGGTTGTCATATGGAGCTTCTTTTGGAGGAGTGATATCATTGATCCTCGTAAAGGTGAGATGGAGAAGGAGATACTTCAATAATTTTTTTAATTAAGGATAAATAGGTTTTGAGGGTACCTGAAACCCCAAACAACAGGTTTTGAAGGGACCTGAAACTCTTAGATTTTACCAAGATTTGGAATGCAAAATACTACACTTCCAAAGATAAAAAACCATGGAAACCAACAACTCAAACACATCTAAATAGAATAATGTCATCCAAATATTAGCACAACCACAAGCAGAAAGTGTCAGCCAAACAATCAAGGTATAGCCAATACAAAATAGGTTGGCCACACCATCAAGGCTATAACCTCAAACTATAAAAATAAAAAGTAAATGATGAGGGTCTAATAGGAACCCTCAGCCAAACAACAGGGATATTCCCAGCTCCCTTACCCTGTAACAAAAAACTCCAAGCAACAAAATGCTAGCCTAGACCTTAACCAAAAAATAACCATAGTCTATACTGGGCCCTTGAAAACTATCAACATCTAGCCAGAGAAGATTACACAAAAAAGCATTAAAAGATGAGCTAAAACATAGGGGTTTTGAAAGGCTCCCCTAACCTTCAGAATGGGGTTTTATATGGCTCCCAAAACTACTAGGATGAAGCCAACAACCTCAAATATTCTGATAGTTGCACCTCTCACAACAAAGAATTTATCCACCCCAATAGGATATCAACCCACCTTAATAGGGGCTAAAAGGTAGGAAACCATCAACAAAGAGAACAAAGCTTCAAACCATGAACCAAAGTCCAACCACCAAAATATGGAATCACAACGCTTGGCTAGAAAATTGGGTTTTAAAAAGTCTCCCAGAACCAAATGATGAAGAAGAGGCTTGAACAAGTTCAAATCCAAGTAGAAAAGAAAAAGCAAAATCTCCACCTCAATAGGAGAATAGGGGTGGAAACTCTTCAGCCAGAAAATAGAAGCAATTAACCATTTGGCCTTGACAGATAGGTTGTCACCAGCCACCTACCAACACCACCTAGATTGCACCTCAACACCCAGCTCCACCTCAACAGGAGGGAGATTGTCTCCAATACCATCCATTTCTGCCATCGGATAAATGAAAGGCCACCTTAATAAGGAAAAATGAAGAAAATCTTGATAAACTTATAAGGCATGGAGAGGGCAGGGGCGTGAACCAGTGCAAACAAAAACTTAATAAATCTGATCACTACTTTCACCAACTTGAAAATCAATAAGAATGCAAGAAGTATAACCACATAAGAAAACATCAAACAAAGTGTGCAAACCATTACACAATGATTTTTCATGTGGAAACCAAAATGGGTAAAACTACTGTGGGAACTAGTACCCACAAAGATCTTCTAACTGCAGTATAGAAATCTAATCAGTTAAGGTCATACAACAACCCTATTAGGGGTACACCTGGTTAAGAGTGTTTTATCTCGGTTAAGAGCTATACAATAAGGCCTGTTAGGACCCATCCTTATTAGGAGCTACCCACATTACTGGGATTTACAAAGATAAGCTAATGTGTCACCTGGCTAGATGATTTCACCTTTAGACCTACTACGATCCTACCACACCTTGTTAGGAGTGACCTCGTTAGAGGATTTTCTTGCTGCAACTGTTAGGAAGATAACAAGTTCAACTGATTTGAAGCTAGCACCTCTATGCCTGATTAGATCCACTTCTGCTCATCTTCTATCACCTACTAAACATCAAAACCTAACTTATCCTTCAACCGCATGATCAAGTTCTCACTCTTGATCCATGAAATCATACAATTTACATCGGTTTATAAAGAACTTGGTTAGGTCAGTTAAGAACCTTGGAACAATTTCCTAGGTTCATTAAATCTAGTCACCTTTTACATTTTCCCACTCATTACACT
This sequence comes from Cryptomeria japonica, assembly GCF_030272615.1. Lineage (NCBI taxonomy): Eukaryota > Viridiplantae > Streptophyta > Pinopsida > Cupressales > Cupressaceae > Cryptomeria > Cryptomeria japonica. The sequence goes on from NC_081415.1 coordinate 87,022,179, forward strand.
TTTCTTATGTTGGAAAAGTAATTCATAAATAAAAAATATAACAATAAGTCTACCAGTTACCGACCAAACTAACTTTGCTATACCGGTTCTCTATTCTTCCTAACTGTGACTAGAAAATTCATCATAACTCATTCAATACACTGAATCTGCTAATGTGGTTTGGAACATAGGTTCATGTTCCTATTTCCAACACTCCTATATAACCACAACATCTAACTCTTCTCTAATCATCCGTACCAGTCACTTGATCATCGCTATGTTCATGTTTACCAGTTGACAACAACTTAGTAGTTTTTCTATCTAACTAATTCCACTACCGATTAGGCTATACCGGTTGGTCTAGATGACCTAAATGACTAAACAAACATGGTTTCCATCAATTACAATACAACTAAAGTCAATAAACAACCTATTACAACTATATCATCATCATAAAACCATCAATCTCTCCCTTTGGCATTGATGGCATCACATTACAACAATCATAACTCAACTCAAATACATGTAATACAAACTCCCCCTTAGCAATTACATGCTATTACAAAATTTTGACTGACTTATACTACTCCCCCTTTGATAGCAATGACAAAGGTAAGAAAATACATTTGAAACAAATGAATACAACACACCAAACTTTGCATTACCAAATGTATAAGAAATCAAAACTTTATAATTTCATTTTCAGAAAAACATTAGCAAAATTAGTCTTCAATATTTTCAAATCATTCTCCCATGTCTCCAAAAGATTACATGTAATTTCAATGTGTGTTTGGACTTGGTATGCAAGCTCTTGCATAGCATCAAGTGTACTCATTTCAGATGTAGTCAAATTTTCCTTTGTCTCTTTGTATCCTCTTTGCAAAATTTCTAATTTGGTAATTAGATGATTCTGTAGAGAGAGGGCAAGCCAAGAGATATTGCAAGAGAAAACACAAATGGAACCAAGAAGACAACCTATTAAAAAATCTTCAAATAAACTCCAAGACAAAGGAGGAACCAAAAGAACCAAAAGCAACCCTAAAAGGCTAGCCAAATAAAGCAAAAAAAAGAGGGAAAAGGGCATTGAAAGCAAACAATGCACCCCCACCCTCATGGCTTTACGCCATGGTTCCGAAAAGAACACCTCCACCATGAGAAGGAATGGAGAGACAACATACAGAACACCCCACCCCAAGGATAGAAGACAAACCAAGGGGAAAGGAAAGCTCACAAACCCTATGAAGAGTCATGTTACTGAAATACCACCTGGGTCCCAAATCTTTACCCTACACCAAAACAAAGAGGGGAAAAAAGAGACCCCAGAACCATCACTAGAGGAAACCCAAACACCTTCAGATGCCACCATTTTGGGTCCCATAATAAAGTTGATACAATATTGATGTTTTTGTTTCCATGGATGAATAATTTCACAATATGAAGGGATAGATCTACAATTGATTGATATGTCAGAGGTAAATTTTTTTAAAAATCATTATTTGAAGTACTAATTGTTATTAAAAATATTATAGTTATAACATTCAAAATGAAACTAATAATTATTAATTTAATAATAGAATCATTTGATTGTTATTAATATATAGTTGTGTACATGAATTTGTTTTGCATGATAGTTTCTTGTCATACCTACCTTAATAAAGATGTGTTGATGTTGTTGGTCTCACTAAGCCATTTATCTTATATATGCAATCTATTTGTGTTAAATCAAGACTATATAGTTTATTTGTTATAATTCGCTTATCTATTCCAAATAGTTTTGTGAAGGACCCACCCATAGTAGTAAGTTCCTATATTTCTAGAAAGAAAGAAATAATTTGAATTTATTTCTAAAATTAACTATTTTATTTACAAATGTAAAAGAAAGAATGCTTTCCACTAGCAATCTACTTTTAAAAAAATATTAAGGTGCAAATAATATATGAAATGTGAAGACTTTATATTCGTAAAAATCATAAATATATTCATGCTTCATTCAACAAGATGAGATGTCTCAAAATTTTCAACTTCTTAATTTTGTACACTCGTGGATTCCCATTGTTCATTGGCTACTCATGCTATTCAACACCTTTTTCATGGAAAAGATAGAAGATTTATATTGTAGCATTTTAGGTGTTGAATTGATTTTTGGTGCCCAAACAATTTCTATTATACTTGTTGTTTACGCATTATTTTTTATGAATAAATATAATTATTCACAAATAAATATTTATATATTAAAAATGTATAGTAATTAATAAATAAAAATTTAAAATAAATAATTAAAGAAATAGACTTAAACTTCACCCACAAATAAATTTAATTATAAGAATACACTTAATTATTACATCTTAAATATAAACCTTTATTATAATCCTTTATTTAATTTTTAAAAAAATGTATTAGAACATGTTCTACACTCCAATATACATCTCTTTTACATAGGATTAGAAAAATGTACTTCCAAGTATCCCAAAGAAACTTTAATATAATAAACTTAAAATTGAAACTTAAACTAGGTCTCTCTCTATATATATACTAAACTTTTAGCAATTTAATTACGAAAATTAAGCTTAAACTTCACCTACAAAAAAATTAAATAATAACAATGCATTAATTTGTTACCTCTTCAATATAACCTTTGCCCTTTTTAAAAAATTATTAACTATCTTTATTTCATTTTTTTTTTTTGAGTTTTGATATTTGAATACTGTATATATTTTTTATTGGAATTGTTAATATGTTCTGATTAATAAAAATTGAGATTGTAATGCCCCTCCCTTTTCGTTTATTAGTGATTAGATGTAAAAATAATTACATTTAAATATATTAAACTGATTAGGCAAATGATATAAAGGCATATGAATATAAATGTATAATTTTATTAATAATATAATCCACAAACATAATTAGTTAATTAATTTTTTTGTCAATTAAGATTAATATTTAAGTTAAGATAGATTGATTTTTTAATTGTTTGAAGGCGATTTAGTTGTGACGATTGGGGGAAGTTTATAGCTTCCCAATTTATTCTGAGTGGGGGTTGGTTGCCAGGGGAAGGAAGGCTGGTTGCGAGAAAATTCTGGAGAATTGGAAGGCAGGAGACATTGCTGAAAGAACATGGCCGGATTGAAGGATTCAGGACTATCTTTGGATTTTGATAAATTGCGAGGTACGATCGAAACTCCTTCCATACTGGTTGTCTGAAACGGTGTTCCTTTATGGTTGCATAGAACTCAGGAAAGGATCATAGACTGGGAGAATACCTCGATAGGATTTGTTTGTTGTGTATATGTTAAAGATATTAGTTTCCCACAATCCATGTTGGGTGTGTGTGTGCAGCTTTCCGTTAGATCAAAATCCAATACGCAGGATGTAATCTGTCTCAAATGGATTGATACCCATCACCCAAATTCTGTGATATACGTTTCGTTCGGCAGCACCGCCATCAAATCAAACGAGCAGCTGGAGGAATTGGCAATCGGGTTGGAGAAAAGCCGGCACCCCTTTCTGTGGGTGTAAGACATAGTTCTGCGCTATGAGTATATTTTCTCTACTCCCGCATGCATAGACCTCTCAAAACAATGAATTAGAGGGAGCAGTTGCTTCTGATTTTAGGAATTTGAATGGGAGGCTTCTAAATCTTTTAATGAACATTTTTTTATGAATAGGTCTTTTCTATTAAGTATAAATATTAAAGTACATATTCACAAAAAAAGATCGCGGGATACAATATCATTCCGTGAGAATGACACAACAAGATGCCAGAATTAAAAAAACAAAGTTATTCATCAAAAACCTTCCTCAAGAAGCCAAAGCAGAGGCAGTCGACGGACGAGGATCAAGATCATCTTTCTTGCCCCATACATCAGCGGGGTCAGGAGTCGGGTCCGACACGGACCGCCCATCTTTACGGTCTTTGTCTTCTTCTATTTTCTCCCGCTTGGGAGGCGAAATCGCTAGAGCCAGGTGGGGAAACTTGGATGCGGTGGCAAAGGTCCACCCATAGCCATCACCAATAGTAGGAGCCTAAGTCACAGGAGCAGCAGAGGGCCACTTCGAGATAGAGTCACGATGTGAAGGAGAAGTTGAGCGATGTCTCCACGCAATGTCTCTCCCGCTAGAGCAGTTGCGAGGAGCTTGGGACCATGGGGTCTTGGAGCGTCACATGAAGGAATTGCAACCATGACAGTGGCCATGAAGTAGAGTGCAGTCGACAAAAAGAATCTGGCAGCACTCTAGCAAACGCACAAGGGGCATTGCCCTAGTGCTAGAGGAGCTCCTGTAAGTGGCCCACCTCCAGAGCCACTTTGTCAACTTGTACCTGAATCTGCATTAATACACTATTACAAATGCACGCTTTAGCATAGAGTCAAGCATTGATATCCAAAGAGCTATGAGTAAAAAGATTTGTGTTTCTATCTTTCCAAAGAGTAAATAGGATCTTCATTCTGAAAGCATGCCATATCTAGGAAAATTTGAAGGGGATTCTAGGCGAGTCGCCCAAAAGAGCCATATGCCAAGAAAAAGGCTCAGGCCAAAAGAAATCATGGATCCAGCTCTAGTACTATTGAGCTCTTCTACAGAACCAAGAAATGTGCATAAAAATTTCTGGGTGATCACAAAAAGGGCATTGGGGATCAGGAACCCCGAAATGCTTAAGTCTGGATCTGAAAGGCAACCCTTGAAAAAGCACACACCAAGCAAAGTGTGCAATCTTGGGTTTAGTGGTGGTGGACTAGACAACAAGAAACTTGAGTCTCTAGGAATTCTAAGAAGATTGCAAGTGCTACCACTAATTGAAAATATGGACAATAGGCAAATGGGGAACCAACCAGAGATAACCCATTTTGGGTTTGTAACTGGTGAAACAAGTCCAATAATACCACTTCCAATCTTTCCACCAAGGTCAGACAGACTAAATGTCAAGCTTATGTAGGCAATGTGATGGTAAGGTTGAGACCAGAAGGTCATAAGTCTGTCGATTTGGTCGAGACAAATGAAATTGGACCTAGAGGTCATCCCATGAGCAGAGACTCATAGAAGCTCTAGAAAATAGATCCTTAGGTGTTCGAATGTCGCATTTGTGAAAACACGGAGCACCAACACCCTGGACTTTGGCCAGTGGTAACCCTTGCACTTGAAAAAGAGGTGACCACTAGAGGTTGTGTTGATTCATGGAGATCTCGTCGCAAAAACCATCACTTGCCCATCAAAGCCAAGGCTTGATAGCTCACCAAGCACACCAGATACTTTTAACAACAAAAGTACCATGGATTTGAATAGGGTCTTTCATAATGAGGAGAGTTTAAAAACCAATCGCCTTCCAAGCCAGCCTATTGGTAGGAAATCCTGAAGAAATGCAATGCCGAAGAAGAATTTTCCAAGCCTCATCAACAAATAAGGCAAGCCCTTGTTTTTGGTTAGAAATAAGGCTGAGCCCACCGGACTCCTTGGGAAGACAGCAATACTCCAAGTGACTATGTAGAAATGTGAGATTTTGCCAAGATCAAGAGCTCAATGAAATGTACAAAATAGAGACACAATATAGGACAAGAATAAACTGTATTCTCATCAATAGAAAATGATCAATAATATCAAAAAATACATACAATATATATGATCTTGCTTATATAGGCAAGGCTAGGGATATGGGAGCACACAAAAATGACATGTGGCTCAATAAGAAACAAGGGTAGGTAGGAAATAGGTGTGGGTAGGTAGGAGAAATAATATAATAGTCCACATGAGGTGGATCACCCACTGAATGTGGAGTAACAACAAGATCAACACCATAAAAGGTGGAATTTCTCCTACACACACTATCCCAATGTGGCACAAACACCCAAGTGTCTCATACCCAAACTACTATGAAATGCATTTCCTAAGTAAACTTAAGTAAGTGTAATATTATCCATGATGAATAATTATTTACACCAACACCCCCCCTTAAGTGCAACTTAGGGGAATGCACTTAAGTCTACAATGCAACTAAGCAATGCAAGATGGGTCCTGGCTACGAGGCCATGTTAGGTACCCATGTACAAATGCAAATGAAATCTCTCACAAAGTGGGGAAAGAGAGAAAAACCCAATGGAAAAAAACCCTCCCTCAAAAGAGAGATGAAAACATACAAGAGAACTCTCATAGAAGAATGTGAGGAACAAAACCCCATGTGAGGAAAAATTCCCCTCCATATGAGAGAAGAAGAGAAGCTAGGAAGCCCCCCCTCAATGTGGAATCTGCACCAATGATAGAAGCTCGATGTATGAAGAAATTGCTCCACGAACGTCGAACAACATTCCTCCCCTTAGGAAGAAACAAAACCAAAGGTGTATCCATGAAGTCTCCCCAATCATGAAGGGAAGATGTATGAAGAAAACTCATGATGAAAGGAATCTCTGAAAACTGCTCAAGTGTCCCCATGTCGATGCTGAAAGATACCCCCTCCAAAGGTGGTAAACTATGCCACACTGCTGAAAAAGGCACTCCAAGATCTAGTGGAGATGGATGTAGAACATGTCCCAAAGACTCACATGTCTCCTCAAAACATAAAGAGACCTCCTCCAATTGTTGCACATAAGCATCCACAATCATGTCAACCTTCAAAGAATGATCATGTAGAGAATGAACAAGAGGGTCAGAGTGTTCCCTCGCAACACTCAAAGAAGGATCACCTTCATCAAAGAGAAGATGAATGTCATCAATGATGTCTCCCAAATCCGCAATGTAGGATTCCATAAATAAACCTGCAATATCAGTCAAGTAATCATCCCATGAATCTGAAGCTGGAAGACAATGAATATCTTGCTACACTGAATCACATGAAGGCAAAATTGTCGCACTATCTGCATCATCAGGTGTAATAGGTGATGTGATATCAATATGAGGAGATGAAATACAAGACTCAAGAATGGGGTTACATGTGAGAATCCCCATGTTCAAGTGTCCAAAGTTCTCCTCAAAATCTGAACCATCACAAGAAGTGTGATCAACATGTGTAGAATCATCAAATGTGAAATCATCATCATCAACAAAATTTGAAAAGGAGTATAACCGAGATGCATGATCAACTACCCCAATCACAATGATAGCTCTAGTCTCTAAGTCTCTAATGAAAACTGAGTTAGGTGTGAACTCCACAACTCTCTTAGTTGCGCCATGTGTGATTTGATAGATAGAAAGGAGATTGTTTGTCAAGTGAGGTACACACAACACATCATTGAAGGAGTTATCCCCAATGTCAATAGATCCTTTCCCAATCACATCCATGTATGTATGATTGCCCATCAAAATCTGTGGCATGGTGCAAGGCTCAAATGTAGAGAACATAGACTGCGAAGATGCCATATGATGAGAAGCCCCTGAATCTAGAAGCCATCTCTCTAAATTATGACTAATAGTAGCACATAGAGCTTTTCCTTTTCTTGTCCCAAAAGAGTGAGTCTTCCCACTTGTAGTAGCCATGAATGCTTTCCCTTTTCCTTTTGAATGTGAGGAAGTGGAAGTTGATGAATCATCCTTCTTGTAGACTTTAGGCAAATCAATGTTATGCTTTTTGATGATATGTGTGAGCTCATCAATCTTCTTAGAATGGCAACGATGCTCCTCATGACCAATCTTTTTACACTAAGAACAAGTAGGTCTCTTCCTCTTTGGTGAATTATCTTTCTTGGAAGAGGATGAATCTCCTTGTTTTGGAGAAGATGGTGCTTTGTCCTTAGGCTTTGATTGCCATTTCTTCTTGTTTGAGTTGTCCTTTCCTTGATTTCCTTTGTTCCCTTGATTTGCCACTAATGCTTGAGACTTAGAAGCCTTAAGAATGTCCATGCTTATCAACTTAGTTTGTTCCATCATCAACATTTCATTGAAAGCATCAAATGTAGGCATTTTGTAGCTTGAACCCATTGTCATCCTATGGGTTTGGAAACTAGAAACAAATGCTACATATTCTTGTGGAAGCTTGCCTATCAAGTTGAATATCAATTGAGTATCCTTCTTATCAATGCCACAATCTTTGAGTTGTGCCCTCAACTCATTTGCCTTAGTGACATAATCTTGTATAGTATCAAAGTTCTTGGGATCTAACATGGTGAGATCACTATCAATTTGATATCCCCTAATCTCATCAACTTGACCATACAAGTCTTGTAACTTTTGCCAAGCATCCTTGATTAGAGTACACTTCTCAATATGAAAAATGAGATCCTTTGATACATACTTTCTTAAGGTACCAATTGCCATGATATTTTTAGTGAGCCAATCCAAGTGACCAACTGGATCAAACTTAGGATCAGTGGGAGCAACAATAGTTCCATCAATGTAATGAGTGAGACCTTTTTCCATAAGTTTACTCCAAGCATCAATTTTCCAAGTAGCATAATTATGAGGAGTTAAGAGAGGAAACTTAGAAGAACCCATAGCAGTAAAAATGAAGGAATACAAGAGCACAAAAGCACAAGAGACACCCCCCAAATTCAATCAATCAAAGTACCCCCCCCCAAAGTGATGATTTTGGCACTTTATACTTAGTGCGATTACAATGAGCCACTTGAAAAACAAGGCAAAGTGGACTTATGATGCAAATTTTACAGCTTCTCAAATGAGATACAAGAGACATCAATCAATAGTGCAATGACTCTAATTGAGATTCAAGCAAATATACAAGTACCAAGAGAGCCAAAAATGGCCAAAATCTGAAAGTACAATTTTTACTTACAATGGCATCAATCTGATAGCATCATGTGAAAGTAAATGAAAAAATACACACTTTCAAAAAAAATGGCACCTGAAAAGGAGGTCGTATGACCCTAAATGAAGCCTCTGAAGTTGCAAAAACTGGGATTACTCAGGTACAGTCATCAAAAACTACATTTTTTGAAAAAAAGTACATAAAAATCAAAAATAAAATTCACCACTGCGGAGTGCACGAAATTCTAGGCCATTTAAAAAAAAATTGCATCGGAAAAGGAGCAAAAATGAGCAAGTTATGGCCATTTGAAGTTGAACTGCAAAATCAAAAAGCTCAATGAGAGGGGCCTACAAAATTTTTGAAAAATGATGACGTGGTGCTGATGTCACCAAGTCACTGTGTTAAATTTGATGGCCATATGACCATCGCAAAAAATTCACCTCCCTGCTGACTGGGTGTCCGTATTGTATGGATTTGCTGACTGGGCGGCTCTACGTGGCAGATGACGTGGCAGATGACTGTGCATACGGGTTTTACCCGTGGGCCAGTGGCCGCTTGCCATGTGGCGGATGCAGGTCCTCCTAGTTAGTTGACCACCAGGGAGGGAGGCGCTGCCGGAGGCGATAGAGACCGGCGGGCCCGGTGCCAAGAGGGCCGGCAGCGGGCCGGGAATCGAGGACGGGGGCTAGTGTCGGGAGGAGCTGGCGCGGCGGCGGCGACGGCGACGTGGACGACAGGTACAGGCGTGGATGACGGTGGGATGATCTGCGGGTACATAGCGCGAGTACAATAGACCTATGGAGTCCGGCCGGTACGGGCTGCAACCTGCATACTGTGGGTACGGGGGGGTCTGCGGACCCCCAAAAAATGCAGAAAAAAACCCTTTTTTTTTTTTTTTTTTTAATTTTATTTTTGATTTTCCGAAAAAAAATTTGAAAAGATAAATTATTTTTTTGAAAAATTAATAAAAAATTTGGAAATCCGTACAATAATAGCAAAATTGGCGAAAAAAATTTTCTCACCAAAATAGGCCGACTTTATAACCAAAATTCATGGAAATGGCCTTCTGGACGCAATGGCGGGGTCGAATCTGGTCTAGGACGCCTCCAAAAGATGCTGCTCCTCAGATATGCCTCTTGACATCGCAATAATGTCTCTTCAAAATGAATCAATGAGCCCCCAATGGCTCTAACACCATGTGAGATTTTGCCAAGATCAAGAGCTCAATTAAATGTACAAAATAGAGACACAATATAAGACAAGAATAAACTGTATTCTCATCAATAGAAAATGATCAATAATATCAAAAAATACATACAATGTAGATGAGTTTGCTTATATAGGCAAGGCTAGGGATATGTGAACACACAAACATGACATGTGGCTCAATAAGTAACAAGGGTAGGTAGGAAATAGGTGTAGGTAAGTAGGAGATATAATATAATAGTCCACATGAGGTGGATCACCCACTGAATGTGGAGTGTAACAACAAGATCAACACCATAAAAGGTGGAATTTCTCCTACACACACTATCCCAATGTGGCACAAACACCCAAGTGTCTCATACCCAAACTACTATGAAATGCATTTCCTAAGTAAACTTAAGTAAGTGTAATAATATCCATGATGAATAATTATTTACACCAACAAGAAACCTTGATGGTTGGACCTAGAGGCCCAAAGAAAAGCCCACAGAAGTTTTTCCAACTTCACATAAGAGGCCTTAGAAAGAGCTCAACATGAAGAGTAATAGACATGAGTGGCAGCCAAAACCTTTGAACAAATTTACTAGCCAGAGAGAGAGGCTTGGTAATCCAATAGGCCATTTTTTTCTCAATCCTAGCTAAAATAGAATTCCAAAGATCCATAGGCGAAGCTTGAATTGCAAAAGCAATACCTAAAAAGAAAATTTTTTTGCCATGATGAAGCCATTTCTAGTCATATTGAAGAATCCAAGGAAGGGTGGGAAGAAAAGACTACCCACAACATGGGGTCATGTGCCATCGAATGGCCAAATGAAAAGTCGAACAAAAAGTGTCCAGACATTGAAGTGCGACCTGTATATTGTCTTCTTCCTTAGTGAGAGTGAGGAAGGAGTCATTTGCAAAATGCCCATTAACAAGTTGAGAAAGTGACTCAAGCAAGTAGATACCATGGACATGCCCAACAGAGATAGCATTAGCAAGTAAGTATCCAAACCCCTCCACTGCAAGAACATATAAAGTAGGAGCTAGAAGACATCCCTAGTGAATCGATCTAAAAAGGTCAAAAGCCTCAGACTGTCGACCATTAAAGGTGATACTAGGAAAGGCATCCCTAAATAACATCTAGACAAACTAAATGAATTTGGGGCCAAAGCCAAGAGCTTTGAGCATAGCGAAAATAAATGGCCACTCAATGTAATCATATGCCTTAGCGAAGTCAATCTTAAGAAAGATTTCCCATTGTTTAGAGCGTCTGGCCCAGTCCATTCCTTCCCAAGCAACAGTAATATTATCCAGAATAAACCTGGACTTGATAAATCTAGTCTGCTTTGGATGAACAATAAGAGGCAGGAGATGATGAATTTTGAGAGCTAAGGCTTTGACAATGATCTTATACGATACATTGAGCAAGGTAATAGGCCTCCAATTGCAAATGTCCTCCAGATCCCTAGCCTTAGGGATAAATTTTATATTACCCCAGTTAAGCATCGCTTCGAGGGACCAGAAAGAAAAGCTTCACAGTAGGCCTTATGAAGGTTAGGACCACCACAAGGCCAAAGGGATTTGTAGAATTTGCAGGGGAAACCATCACACCCAGGGGATTTATCATCCACCATAGAAAAATAGCTTCCTTGAGATTGTCAATCATCAGTAAGAGATTACAAAAAGTTTGTTGAGACACGGAGAGTCATTTGGAAATTGTAGACATATAAAAATTTGCATTAATTTGTCTGCATTTAATTTCAAATTTCTCTTAACATTGGGTGAGTAATTATTACACTATTATTTCTCCATAATTCATTATTCATAATTCCCACCTTTCATTATATTATTATTAATATCATACCATTTATCCATTAAATTTATTAAATAAAACATTATATCATATTCATGCATTCACCTTATATACATTTATCTATTTATTTAATAAAACCCTTAAATATCCCCTCCTACCACTTACCATTTTCCACTTACCATTTCCCATTTACCACTCATCTTCCCTATACCACTCATCTTGCATTATCCCACATTCATCCCACAACATGAACTCACCCAGAGAAATTCTATTTAAACAAAGCCCCCTCTCTTATTTGATATATCTCAGCTTTATGCGTCAAACTTAGGCCAGTTTGCAGTCCATTATCATCTTATCTACTATCTTTGCATTCTCAAATCTCCATTTCCTTATAGCTTTTTGCATAAGTGCTTCTGAGAGCAAACATATCAAATGTGAAATCTTGAGGAATAGGAGAGCAATGGAGGCAAATTCCTGTTAATGCATGTGTGTTTCTTTGTTTATTTTGGCTTTGCATGTGTGTGTTTTGCAGGTACTTCAATGTTGGATGTTGGAAGAAGCTAAATCCATGATTTAGTTTCCCATTTCCTCCATCTACAATTGGCACGCCCAGTGGGACCAAATAGTTTGTCCCCTTTGTTGTTCTGATTTTTCGCTTGATAGCTATTGTTTATTTGTCCTGATTGAGACTGTCTTTTGAATACATGTATTACATGTATTGTTCATGCTCAAATCTGATATGGTTTGTGTGCTTTGTCTTGCTCATATGTTTGCAAATTAAAACAACTCCAATACTTGATTATGGTTGCATTTTGGATAGATTGTGATATGGTTTCAATTTAGTTTATATGCCTTGTCTTTGCATCCCTATTTTGCAGGTTATATACGTGAAGCATACCCCATTCTGCAATAATGGCATTTCCTGGAAGAGCATTCCTTTGAGGCATTTTAAATCAGTTCACACATATTTGCAGATTTGAAATAGTTCATATGCCTTCGCATTATTTAGTCTATGTTGTGAACAGTTCACATGCCTTAATGGTTTATTTGCTAGATTCTTTCCAATGCATACATCTGTGTGAGGCGTTTGTTTTTTAGTAGTTCATTGCATCCTTCGAACACGTACCTGGTTTTTGCATAAACATTAAACATTTGCTGCATACATATTGATGTCTGGTATACATTCTGTAGATTCAGGCATTTTTTTTCCAGGTACATACGTTATATTTGAGTTGTTTTTCTATTTAGCAGTTGGCTGCTCTCTCTATGTAGCCCTCTTCACAGCTCACACATTCAAACATTTATTTCTCAAAACAGTTTCATCCTTGGTCTACCATCCACCTGTTGTATTCTGCAGAAATAAATTTAAATACCTTGTTCTGGCATTAAACAAAAAGGAAACAAATTACACCAAATCATGTCTTTGACAACTCATATGCAGGAAAGTAACGTCTAATGAGTGTGCTGCAGGGAGGAAAGTAACGTAGAGTCTTTTTCTTTAAAGTAGTTTTCGGCGTTAGTTTTAAAGTTCTATGCATTAGATTTAAAGTTAGCCTTTTTAATTAGTTTTAACTTTAATTTTAAGTTAGCTTTTATATTAGTTTAGTTTTACGTAATTTACTTTTTTTCTTTAAGATTAGTTTTAAATTACTTTTCTTTAAATTAGATTTTTATTAGATTTTTAAAATTAGATTTTTATTAGATTTTTTTAGATTTTAATTAGTTTTTTCAGATTTGATTTTAATTAGATTTTTTATAATTTGTTTATTAGAATTAGATTTTTAAATTGTTAGTTTAGATTTTTAATTTGTTAAGTAGATTAAATTTTAAATTGTTGTTAATTAGACTAATGTTTATTTTTGTGTCAGTGTGTTTTGATCTCTTTTTGTGAACTAATCTTTGTTGCTTTGTGTGCTTGTGCAGGTCCTCTCTTGTGACATCTAATCTCGTGTGTTGAAGATCATATCTTGAAACTACTAACATTGTTTGATGCAGGACGCATGTCGAAGAAATGGTGATTTGAAACAGATTGTCTGATTTTTAGATTAGATCACATTTCGAATTGGTGCTTTAAAATTTACTAGTGTCTTTCGTGTTTTGAGCATTAGGCTCTTTTGTGTTTACCTTTTTAGAGGGCCTGCCTCCCGAGAAGCCCTTAAGGCTCGGTGAGAGGGAATGACCCAAGTGGTAACGGGCTAAAGCCAAGCTCTTCCGAACCACTATAAATAAATGTGTTTGTGACAAAAGTTGCAAGCAACGAGTGCTGATTAGTTCATACTGACGGTATGTCTCCCCATAAACCCTATAGAGCGCAAAATCTATAGGCTAGGAGCCTTCCTTAACAGAGCATACGCCGCCACATGTATGGCCACTCGAACGGATGCCCTTACTAGATATCATTTATGTTAGAAGCCAAAAACCTTCTAGTTGTTGACGCAGGAGGTCGGACCTCTGAAGCGGCTCACATTCTTACGATTCTTAGTAGAGATACAAAGTTCGCCACGGGGAGTTTTCATGGGGACTGATGCTTGGCTGCCCCAAAGAAGTGAGTGTCAAGGGTGGAGCCAGTGGGGTCAAGCATCTAAGTATCCACTCTGAATTGCGTAGCTTGGGGTAACCCCCCAAGTGAGATTCAACAACTATTGTCCTGGTCAGCCTTAGGAATTGTGCTTGAATGTGTTTTTATTGCAAAATCAAACAAACACTATGTCTGCCATGTTTTCTGAATGTGGGCACAAACAAACAAGAACATTTCACAATCAACACCACACTTGACATTGAAACACTTTACAAAAACCTTGGTCTAAGCTTTGAAGTATCCATCCACATTGTAAAACAACATTGTCCTTGAAACGTTGAACTTGTGTTCTCAAAACAACCATTTCAAATCTCTTGAGACATTGCTTTTGAAGTTTTGATCTTGTAGGTCCTCACATAGTCACATCATTCTAGCTTTCCATACCCTCTTCGATCCTTGCATAGTCTTCACCTAGTTGCACCTTTCATCCTTGCATATCTTATTTAAGCATACCTAGTCTTTGCATATCCCCCTAGATCAAACCCATGCATAATCTCCTTGGATCATACCCATAATCTTTGCATAGCCTTCCATCATCACTTTAGGACATAACCTTAAACCCTGCACAAGTTCCTTAGGTCATTTCATCATTGGTCCTAACATTTCATTATTATTTGCATACCAAAATCCAAAACAAAACCAAAAATATTGCTTGCACTTAGGATTTCTCATCTTAGGTCTGACATCAACTTTTCATCATCAATCCCCCTTATCACTTGAGGTGCATCTTCCTTGAGTTAGGAAATCTATTAGTGTCTTTGAGTTGGTATTCCGCTTGGAGTTCATCATCTCCTATTATAGCATGCCCTCTCTTTGATAACTTATCCTTGTGTCTATCCATCATAGCACAAGTCAAATCCCACATTAGATATATTTTCAGACCTAGAGTATCCTTAGTCCTTGCATCAAACATCCTCATATCTCATTTAGGGTTTAGTTGCACATCACTTTCCTATCATATAGATCACATTTTGCATCAATCCTTTAGCACATTCCCATCTCAATCATGCCACATAGATTACATTTTTACATTGATCCTTATCACATCCTAATCTCACTCATATCATATAGTTCCCCCCTTTGCACTTTAGGGTTCACATCATATCTAGAGTCTCATACATTATCCTAGGTCAAAGATCAGAACTATCATAAATATCCATTGCTACCTTGGCTCAACAAATTCAAGATCTCAAGAGAGAAATATATGACATTCAAGTTCAACAAAATGAATCAATGACCCCTTTTGAGAAACAAATTCATGCTATCAATAGTGACAAACTTCAAGGAATGCTAAAATGACTATATAAGGTGGAACAACAAATAATTGAAAATCAAAAGCCAAATCTCAAGAAAGATCACATGAGTCCTTCACCAAGAAAACAAGACATTTCTTCCAAATATCCCTTAGATAGATAGTTTACACCTTTGGGGCAATCTATTGAGTTAGCTTTGAAAGAGCTTCTTGACCACAATCTTATCATATTGCCTAACAAGACTACATGGGGATGTGAATTTTTGAGCAATTATTGTGAATATCATAGACATAACAAACATAAGACTTCAGATTGCATGGAACTAAAACATAAGATTCAAGACCTCCTTGATAATGGTATCATTGAAATTGAAGATCCTAATGACTCATCTATAGAGAAACAAGGTAGTACTCCTAAGAATTATCAAAATAATACACCTATGTCTAGCAAGGCTCCACATGTGGCCTCCATCTCTTCCATGATGCCTTCATCTCCTAAAACTTCTCAACAACAATCCATACCATCTCCTTCAAACAATGAACCTAATGGTGAAACTTCTCATGTGGAACCTCCGAGGCTATCAACAGTACAAATCCAAGCTAACCCATTATTTTATACAAATCCTTTATACGATTCAGATATCTTAGATCCTATGCCATCATGCACTCCAGTTCCAATCATACCCACTCTAGAAGGCCCCATCCAAAATGCTTCACCATCATGCAAAAACAAGAACACCTTCCAAGAATCCCCCATGCATATCGCAAACACTACCCCTTCCTTAGAAGTGGCTCCATGTCAAGAGGATAATCTGAAAAATGAAGAAATGAGTTCTATCATAAATCAAGATCAAGACACCAAAACTCTCCAATCCCTTCCAATGGTTGAAAAAGATCCTACCTCCCTAGAATCCCATGATGATCCCCTTGTACCTTTCTATTTCTTCCAAGATGATCCCCTTCCATCTCAAGAGAGAATCATCCTTCCAAATCCTATTCCTAATCCACTTCCTAAGCAAGATCATGATGCCTCTTCCACCTTTTCAAATGGTCCTACTCAAAATGAAGTGTCAAACACCCTTCCTATTTTATGCAATGGTCCTCTTCCATGTCAAGATCAAAGTATCCCTTTATTCCCTTGTCATAATTCTCCATGTTTGCCTCAATATTCCATCATTCCCATGAAGCCCTCTCATTATCCTATCATTCCTTTCAAGACACCTCCACCTCAAAGTGGACTTGCCTCTAGCATCAAAAGTAAGAAGAAACCCTTTGTTAAAAAGATCTTCCAAAGCATGCATTATCAAAGAAAAGGGTTAGACATTCATGAACAGGGTATATTAGGACCCCTTGATATAAAAGAAAATCTTGATTATAATGGCTACATTGCTCACTCTCAAGATGTTGGTATCCCTCATAAATCCCACATTTATCTAATTAAATCCAAATGCATGCCTTCCCCTTCACCCCTTCCATCTATTTTAGGTCCCTATATCCCTCCATCCCTTATGCGGGATCAACAAAGGCACACATCTTCAAGCATCTTCCATCCATCCAAAATACCTTCATATCTTTCCTATCCATCTACACATTTTTTTCCTTCTCCAAGCAATTTGGATGCCAAGCATACAAGTCACGAGTCAAGCAATCCACATGCATTTAAGTATCATCATGTCCCATCTAATCGACATGTATAAACAAATAAAAATGTGATCCAAAAAGAGAAAGAGATATACAAAAGTCCACAAAGGCCCGTTGAGAAAAAGAAAGAAATTTCAAAAACCATATGGGTTCCTAAGGTGCTTATAGAAGCAATGCAATCCATTTCCAAAACGCCACAAAGGCCCACAAAGAAAGAAGAAAAGTCAAGATGTGTATGGCTTCCCAAGTCTTACATCGAGACAATGCATTCTAAAGTATCACAAAAAAATGAAAAATCAAGAACCATGTGGATTCCCAAGTCGCTCGTACAGGACTTGCACACTAAAGAAAAATCAAAATTGGCTTTCAAGTTTGTTACCCCAGCTTCTCCCACATCCACTATCCTAAAACCTATTTCACCTCCTACATCCATTTTGGCTCCTTGTGTCCTAAAATCCTCCTCAACCTTTCCATCAAAATCACAAACTCCAAAATCCACTACTCCTCCACTAGCCCACCACCCCTCAAGGTGCGTGCCAATGTTGATCTTGCCAGCATTTCCGTCCAGCCATGCACAATTCTTCCAACATCCCATCCATTATCCAAAAATTATGTTCTATCCTTCCATCCCTCTTATCCAATCCTTTGCATAAATGCTTATAACCTTTTTGTCTTATCATCCATTTCATCTCCCTTTACCATCACCCTATTGACATCTTTGAACATACCTTCAATAGCCATGGATCATTATAGAACATCTTTCAAGGATATTATCTAGAGAACAACTTGATTCCCGAGTCATATCTCCTATCAAGTATCCATCATCTTCCAATAGTTCGAAAAAAGTCAAAAACATGAAAGAAAGAAGTCAAAATCAGAAAAAAAAAAAAATGAAAAATAAGAGAAAAAGAAAAAAAATAGTCAAAAAAAAAGAAAAGAAAAGAAAAAAAGTGAAAAATCAAAAAAAAAAGTAAAGAGAAAAAAAATAAAATCGTCCATTGGTGAAAACTTGGCAAATAGGCACCTTGGGCAAGTACCATGATGAAAACCTGGCAAACAGACGTCATGTGTAATTCATTATTTTCTTGCATTAACTCACTGGGGGCAAGTTCCATCCATGTGTGTCCATTTATTATCCCCCATCCTCCATTATCCCTCATTCACTCTATATCCATCCATATCCCTTTTTCCACCTTTGATCTTGACAAGGTTAAGGATCTTTACAAGCTTTTGTGTGTCCTATCTATTCCACTTGATCCACAGCCTTAAGCTCCTATCCATTATTTTGTCAATTGCTTGCTTCCATCCATCATTACCCCCTTTTGATCTTGCTTATCATATCTGCCTCCTAGCCAAATCTATCCCTTGATCTTGATTCAAACTAAGGACATAAAATGTAACAAACCTCTTGGCATGGTCATTTCTTTGGACCATATGACATTAGTTACACCATACCCTTTCTTTATATTGCTATATCCGGTCCTTGAGCTTGGATTAACATGCTACCTTATTCTAAGATAGTACTTGACAATCACATAAGCTTTCTCCATCATTTGTTTATCCATTCATGTCCTATTCATTCATTCATCCACTCAAAATCCCTTTTACCTTGCTAGACACAAGGGGCAAACATGAAAAAATCTTAAAAATCATAAAATGTCCTGAAAAAACCTTAAAAATCATAAAATGTCCTGAAAAAATCTTAAAAATCATAAAATGTCCTGAAAAAATCTTTAAAATTATAAAATGTCCTAGAAAAAATCTTAAAAATCATAAAATGTCTTGAAAAAATCTTAAAAATTAAAACATTCATAAAACCCTAAAAATCATAAAACTCCAAAAACATGCAATAAACATTGCGATGACACAAATACTTCAGACAAACATGCAACTTTGGAACTTCAATAGACTCATGACAGGATGAGACTTAAATTGAGCAAACAGGACAACATCTGATCAACTTATACACCTGAACCCATCAACTGTGAACAAAAAAAATCATTCAACGTAAAACATATTGTTTGCTTATTTTCTCTTGGTTGTTTCTGATTTTCCTTTTTGGTGACATGTCTTTTAGCTTTTCCAGGATGTCTTTGACTAGAAAGGCGAGGATGGGGCATGTTCACTTGTTTGCTGCTTGCGGGATGTTCCTTAGAAATATGACAACACGTCTTAGGACATGATCACTTAAGATCATTGAGGACATATTGGTCTAATACACACTAAGGCATTCCTTTACTGTCTGATATGTTTTCTTTCACGCAATTGGTGTGACTGATTCATTTGGATCTAATTGATATCCAAAGATTTTTTTGCCTTTTGCTATAATAAGCTCGATGATGATACAAGCACTTAAAAAGCACAATACTTCTCATCACCTTTCATATCCTATTTCTCATCATTCTTCATAATCATCACTTTTCTCTTCTCATCCTCCTTTTCATCTATCTTTTTCATCATTTCTTTCATCATTTTCTTCATTCTTCTTATTGCAGTGATATCGATCAAACACTTTATCCAACCGATGCATGTCTTTGAATCTTTAATCTCTTTTTCAACCAACGTGCTTCGTGCAATCTCAATGCCCCTGAAGTCAATCAATCAATCAATCAATCAATCAATCATTAGATCACCTTATCTTGTGCTAACATCAATCCCTATCAGCTTAATCAGCTCAATCAGCTCAATCAGCTTATCAACCTGGCTATACTGTTCATTCCATCAATTGTTCAATTACGCCTCATCAATTGTGCATTTCCATCCAATGTACATCTCATTCTAATTACTTGCACAATATCAATCATCCAATCTTTCTCTCCCACGATCTATCGAGAGACCAATCTCCATCAATCTGTTCGATCAATCTCTTGAGGGGGCATAACCAATCAATCATCACCCTTACCAAGACACCTATGGGGCATATATTAGTTGATCATTTTCTTTGAAACAACGCGATAGGCTGCATTGTCTCAAAGAGGGGCAAAATGTAGACATATAAAAATTTCCATTAATTTGTCTGCATTTAATTTCAAATTTCTCTTAACATTGGGTGAGTAATTATTACACTATTATTTCTCCATAATTCATTATTCATAATTCCCACCTTTCATTATATTATTATTAATATCATACCATTTATCCATTAAATTTATTAAATAAAACATTATATCATATTCATGCATTCACCTTATATACATTTATCTATTTATTTAATAAAACCCTTAAATATCCCCTCCTACCACTTACCATTTTCCACTTACCATTTCCCATTTACCACTCATCTTCCCTATACCACTCATCTTCCATTATCCCACATTCATCCCACAACATGAACTCACCCAGAGAAATTCTATTTAAACAAAGCCCCCTCTCTTATTTGATATATCTCATCTTTATGCGTCAAACTTATGCCAGCTTGCAGTCCATTATCATCCTATCTACTATCTTTGCATTCTCAAATCTCCATTTCCTTATAGCTTTTTGCATAAGTGCTTCTGAGAGAAAACATATCAAATGTGAAATCTTGAGGAATAGGAGAGCAATGGAGGCAAATTCCTGTTAATGCATGTGTGTTTCTTTGTTTATTTTGGCTTTGCATGTGTGTGTTTTGTAGGTACTTAATTGTTGGATGTTGGAAGAAGCTAAATCCATGATTTAGTTTCCCATTTCCTCCATCTACAGGAATAACAGCTAAGCGATCTTGCAAAGCTTGGGCTCTGGCCAGATAATTTCCCTGCCCTGTGAACACCTTCTCATAATGACAGACAAAAGCTTGCATAATATCAGGCAGCTCGGTGAGAAGAACATGCCCTTCTTTGATTTTTTTATTCCCTACAAAGGTATGATGAGCACACAAAGCCAGAAAAAATTCTTTGGAGGCCCTATTGCCCACCTTGCGCCAATGTAACCTGGATTTAATTTGAGCTCCTCTGGAAGAATAGCTATCTGTAACTTGTTCTTTATGACAGAACTGAGCTAATCGAAGTTGCAGGTTAGAATCAAAAGGATTCAAGGCTAGAGCTTTTGTGGCAGCACAAAGATCTTTGGTGGTCGTGGCATACGACCACCTACAGTACATGGCAAGTTGTTGACCATAAATGCACATAAACCTTGCAGAGCAGGTAATGTCATCATTCCACCATGCAATCCAACCACTGTGATGATGAGGCCTGGGCTCTAAATTCCAAACCCTTTGAATGTGGGCCATTATGGCTTGATGATGTAGGAGAGATGTGTTAAGATATAACTGCATCTTGGAAGGACGTTGCCTAGCTGGCTGCCATTTAATGCTAAAAGTTATGGGGAAGTGATTGGACAACGTCACATCAACAAGAGGACTGACGGGAAAATCTTGATCTTCAGAAAAAGTAAAAAAAGATTGTGCAGTTATCATAACACAATCAAGCCTCTTAAATATTCTGTGAAAGAGAGCTCTGAAATTAGACAAAGTGTGCTAGACCCCACCAATGTAGCGATGGTTTGTGTTGGGGTCGAAAAGACCGAGCTTATTACGCATATAGTACCGGGGTTCCCTCTCACCAGTTGTCCATAGAAAAGGCAAAATTTTGTCCTTATCGGTTACCACCTCAACCATATTGAAGTCTCCACACATGACCCAAGTTGCAAGAGGCAGATTATCAGCAATCCAACACCATAGGTGTGCTCTATCAACTACATCATTGGGAGAATACACATTAACAATCCCAATGAAATGATTATCAATTCTCACAAAAACCCATATAGCGCATTGCATGGGATCAAAATCATGAGAAATAACTACAAAGAGCCAATGAGGTGAAATGAGAGTAGAAAATCCACCTCAACCAGCTTCGTGTTGGGAGGCAAAAACAATGCCATTTGGCCAAATAACACGACATTCAGCAGTGAGCATGAAACCAACAATTTTAACTTCCTAAAAATAGAGAAAATCCAAGCCTGCAACACATTGATGAAGATCTCAAATAGAATACTTTCTGGTGAGGTCTGTGAGACCTCGAACATTGCATGAGATGTAATTCATGAAAACTCTTGCATATCATCATCGTCCCCAAGATAGGAGAATCTATTGCACAAAAAATATGAACTGAGACCGGGAAGAGACTCCCCGACAAAGATAATTTGTCATTTTTTTGAAGCATCATCCACAATCTCAACATGCCCAAAAGGGCTACGAGAATGACGCAGAGAGTGTGAAGCTGAAATTACAGATGCAGCCTGAGGAGTGCAAACTCAATGGGGTCAAGCAGTACCCTTAGAAGAACCCTTCCCCTACTATTCAGGGTTTGAAACTGAAGCAAACGATGTAGAGACCGCTTGGGTAGACAGTGTCTGCGTAGGAGGCTCTGCCATCGGCTGGGAACTTGAACAAATGAGTGACTTTTGGGTTGAAGCCACATAGTTTTTGCCTTTGCGAACTACAGTGGTGCATTCATCCTTCTTAGCTCCCTCCACAAGTTGAGATCTGGTCTCCTTAACATGGGGTTCTATTTTTGGAATAGCCAAGGGACAATCCCTGATTTTGTGTTCCATTGACTAGCACCGATACCAAGTATTGGGAAGGTACAAATAAAGAACTTTCTAGGTGAAGGTATTTCCTCCCAATTTAATATCAATAGTTTATTTTAGGTCGCGTGAAAGGTCGACCTCAATGCAAACCCTCTTTTGAGGGCAAGCATTAAAAAAATGGTTTGGCTCAAAGAAGACAACTTTGCCAACAAACTGAGCAATAGTTTGCATGAAAGGCCAACAAGGCAAAGGAAGACTAGGGAACTCAACCCAGACTGGGACTCACAAATTTTTTTCATCCAAGATAGAAAAGTCTCGAGACCAGCACCCATGAGAGAGGATAGCCTAAATGGAAGACTAAACGGTCCATGACCCATGAGAGAGGATAGCCTCAACATGGGAAGGGTTTGAAAAGCGAAACGAAAAGAAGCCCTTGGTGAGGCTTTGGACACTAGCAAATAGGACTCCATGAGGAGACCAGGCTTTGGCGACCCTGTCACGAAGGATGCTTTGAGGAGGGATCCTACCCACAAAATAGCCTATCAAAGTGCATTTTTCAAGCCACTCACAGGCATTATCAAAATCTTGAATAGGAAGCAAAACATCAGGCAAGGGCATACCTTGTGAAACACTTTTAAAACATATTTGTGAGAGTTCTTGTTCTGATGTGCCATGAGGGTCTGTCGCAGAAACTCCAACACCAGCATCAATTGTTGGGCTAAAGTTGGTCGGAGCCATAATAAATGCAAAAGTCTCGTAGTAAATGCGGTCTGAAAAAGTAATACGCAACCTCAAATCCTACCAGAATATTTACAATTAGTTTGATAAATGAACAATTTTAATGCGACTATTCCAAATACTTTGGGAGAAATTAGTAAGCTAGATTCATTAGACCTTTCACAAAATCATTTTTTAGGAAAGTCCCTTTAGAGATTGAATTTCTAAACTCTTCGGATTCACTAAATTTATCGAACAACAATCTTTTAGGAAGTATTCCCCAAGGATGACATATAAGCAACACACATTTGGATAATCCTCCTATCAGGCAATCTGTATTTATTGGGATGTCCACTACCCAAAAGTTGTTCTTGGCCACAATTTTTCCTCCTCCTCTAGTTTTAATGAACAAAGAAATGAAAAGAACTAAATATCCATGGTATGAGATAGTAGTGGGGCTACCATAAGGCATATATTTTGGAGGGATATTGTCATTGATCCTTATAAGAATTAGTTGGACAAGGACTTACTTCAATAAAGTTCAGAAAATTGTAAAGTTCTTGTTTCAATGGATGAAACATTTGACACTAGGAAAAAATATGCATATAGAATTCAAAGAAATGTGAGAGGTAGGCTCTGCAGTTTCTTTTTCTTTGAAATATTCAACACAATACAAATTATTTTAATGTTAAATTCAATGAGAAATCAGTATTAAATTTGTTAGACAAATTATTATTAGCTCTTACATTTATTTTCATTTTTGCAGCTATGACCTCAAGAAAGGAAATATCTCCTTAGATGGAGTTTATTGCTACATGTTATCTTCAGCACAATATCTATGAGTGCCTTGTTACTTATTTATTGTAGACACTTACCTGATAGGATCTTCTGTCAACTATGCAATTGCTAATGGCTTTGCTAATGAATCTTTCACATGGTTGCTTTTTTTTCTATGTATAAATGCTAAGATTTTGGTTTTGATGCCGGTAATACCTTATTGCTTCTTTGTTATTAGTGATTTTACTATTATTTTTGTATACCACCTCTATGGTCATTTTAGTTGAAGGCGTGTATTTTTTATTGGATTTTATTACATCAATTATTCTAAAACTCTTATGATTGTCTTAGCTTGTTGGTTGTGCTACTTTTATGTCTTTATGTATAGTTATTATCTCTAGCTTAAATAGATAAATCCTACTTGGCTACTCTGGTCTTTGTATAATTGTACCTTATGTTTCAATTGCTACATGATTTTAACATATTATACTCAACTTTAATTAACATTAAAAAAAGTTAACATTTTGATGATTTAGGTAGATCATGAGTACAACATATTTTATAATATATCTATTTTATTTGGTTGCCTAAATTATAAACTATGCCAACAAATGCTATTATAAAGAGGAATCTTATTGTTAGCAAAACTAATTTGAAAATTTGGTTTTTCTTGGTCAAATTTATTATTAATTGATTATAAAGTTCTATGCATTCACAAATTTAAATCTAAATTTTTCTTTTAGTTATTGCATAATATAAAAGAGTCTCCACTAGTAGAAGAAAACTAAGAAATCGTAAACTTGACAATATGACAAAATAAGTTAAAAAATGATAATTATTACTAAGCTCAAACTCCCGAGCCACTCAACCCTCACCAGCTTCTACTTGACGCTTTCCTTGTCTTCTCTATATTCCAATTTTCTTGCCAGGATAGATTGCCAAGGATGGTATTTGCAGAATCTATTACTTTTCTCTGGCTAAATCTTGTCCAAGAGGATACCAAATTCACCGAAAAAGCGAATAAGATCAAATCTGGATCAATCCCATGGTACTCAATGTGACAGTCTCTCAAGGAATGAATATAACTATAGCAATGGTACTCAATGCGACAATCTCTCAAGGAATGCGTGATGCTGTATCATTCACATTTGGGTGTAGCGCCTTTTTTTTTCCTATATGATAACAGTGAGCATAACCTGGAGGAAACTGTGGATACTCTAGAATGTGAACTCAATGTGACCAGGTATCGTTGGCCATGTAAAACTGTTGGAGATTGTAATCTCAACTACCACATATGAACCTGTCACCTCCGACGACTCTGCATCCGCACTCAATCTACAACATTAAAGATATGCATTAAGATCAACTCTCTGCATAGATTCAAATGGACTGCACATTAACTACTTAAAACTCTTCAAGTTCCCATCTGTTGACCTCATATCATCAATGACAACATATAAATTCATTATCACTTCTTCAATAATTGTAACAATTTTTATTATATCATCAAAGGAAACACAACAATTTGTCAACAATCAAAGATAAAAAATATTGTTAGACATCAAGTTGACATCAATAACAACACATATTGCCAATAGTATTTGATTATGAAACTTTTAGATATAAGAAAATTTGTTGAAATCATGACGTGGCTTTGCTAATGGTGAGCCCAAATGAAGTTATTCTTTAAAGACCCTTGTGTAATTCTTTTTGTTTTATTTTAGTACCTATTAAAATATTTCTATGGATGGACCCATTCTATCTTTTATGATCTGACAACCCCTATCCTTGAAGTAGAATGAATTTCTAGGATTTTGTAGCTCAACATTGAGACAAGGGAACAATACAATAATTCTAACACAGGATTTAAACACAATAAATGGACCTTTTATACCTTGTTTACCTTGTTCCTCTAATTCAGCTAAATTGAAGTGCAATATTTAAGTTGCACTTGATGGGTTCTTTGGATGATGGATTGATTACAGAATGTGCCTTCTCTATATTCCAATAGCATGACTTGAGGATGTGACGTTTTAAAAGGAAAATGATTGCATGATGATAGCATAAGAGTGTAATTGTTCACATAGAATGGAAGGCTATAATCTATAGTTTTTTCATGAGGAAAAATCAAGGACTAAGATATAATGTTAATAGACAAATAGAATTTAAAGAATATTGATATATCATGAACTAAATATGTAATCATACAACATGTGTCATTTGAGGTGTAAGAGCTTGGAATATTCAAATGTGTGATACAGATTGCACATATGGTAGATATGCTCACACATGTGTGAGAAAAAGGGTAGGAATAAGTCAACAGGTCAATGGGTGATGTGAAATTTAAACATGATTACAACAACGTGTGCTCAAATATGTGGAGAATGGAGTGGGATAAGGTGGCCTACTCACAAATGTGGGAGCATGAGGAGGATAGGGACATATGACATAGCATATTAGAATTAGACTTCAATCCATGTAGCTGAATTAAATGGTTGAAATATTTAAAAATATTTTTGAGAGGCATATTCATCATTATCATAATCTTAATTTTAATGATTGATAAAATGAATTTCCATGAAAATTGCAAGAAAATTAATAGGTACGTAATTTTTACAATAGATTGAAGCATGCGAGGATTCAAGCTTGTTGGCAATATGAAGGAATTGATTATGTGTTACATTGATGTTTGTCATTGATTTCAACACTAGCTTATTTGGTTGTCTGCTGACTTTCGGTAGAGTGGTTGGATTGTGATGATCATTCTGGTGATCATGTTTTGTTTGTGGAATGGGTTTGATTTGGTCATTCATGTGGTTCATATGTGTATCACATTTAGTTGTTTCTGGATTTGGTGATCCAGAAACTATCATATATTCTAGTAAGCCTTTTGGTTATCGCTAAGGGTTTTATTGACAGAGCTTTGTTTAAAATATTTTGATAGATTCGATAAGTGGTGCTGATGTGGCTTCTAGAAGGTCTTCAGGATGTTGATGGTTGTCATGTTTGTGTTCTAGTTGTTTGGTGGTGTTGCTTTTGACTTATGGCGACCTATTATAGGTCTGGTGCTCTCCTTCTTAGGTTATGGACTAGTTTGTGTAACATGTTGATGGATGCTCCGGATGCATTACTAGTTGGATTTATTTTTTGGATAATGTTGTTTCAGCCTCAAGACAACTTGGGTTATCATTGGTTTGCATTTTTATGTAATGGACTTATTGTGTTATCTTTTTGGTGGTTGGCCTAATTTTTTAGGTCACGGGTTTGTATAAATATGATGTAAGATCTCTTTGTAGATCATGGTCATGGGTTATGGGATTATCTGTGTGCGAATAAATTTGTAATTATATGTAGAGGTTTTGATCTGTCATAGGTGATTGAATTTGGTTTATGTAATAGGTTTGAGACATCCGGTATTGAGCTAATTGGAACTATACTCAGGCATAGGAGATGTTATTCTTCCATTTCAATCTTCTTCCTGGATTGTAGTCTGATGATTTCTTGTAGGCAGTGAGACTCCTTTGTGATGAGTAGTGCACTTTGGGCAGTGTGCCTTCCTGCATGTGCATGCCCCTTATTGAAATCACATACTTACTGTAGAAGTATCATCTGACTGTGGGTAGGGTTTTCCACTGTGGTTTTTCCCTTTACCAAGTTTTCCACGTACAAATCTGGGTGTTATGTGTTGTGAATGCATGGTGTTTGGTTTATGGTTTATGTTTGTGCTTAATTGATATATATCTTCTATTTTGGTATTTTTTAATTCATTTTGGTAAAAAAATTTAAGTGCTTAAAGTTTCATAATCTATTGACAAAAAATTCACTTGCCCTCTCAGTTGTCCACCTATTATCTTAACAATTGGTAGCAGAGCCTAGTCCTCTCTATAGAATCTTAACCACTTGAGGAAGATCCTATGAAATCTAATCATTCAACTTCAATTTCTTACCTGAAGGACAACCGTAGGCTTCAAGGAACAAATTATAGAGTATGGAAGCTTTGGATGGAGACTCGTCTGAGATGTCTTAGCAAAGAGATTTGGGAGATTATTTAGAAAGGCTATACTCCTTATGATCAAAATTTGGTAATCCTGCATAGGCTAACTTGGATAAGGACATTGAAAATTATTGGATAGCTAGATGATGTAGAGTGGGAAACTAGAAGGTAAGAAGACCCGAAATCACCCCTCTATGCCTTGTCTAAGACCTATTACAACCCCACAACTAGGGTTCAACACACACCAATGCAACCTATCACCTACTACACTTCCTAAGGAGGGTTTGGACTGTTCACCAACTAAGATCACTCACCCTAACCTTCCAACCAAGTTTAGAAGTCTCCTTTTTGTACACAGGTCAAGAAACCCCTATTCAGGCCTAATCCTAGTAGCCCTCCTAGATCGGTATTTCCTAAATAATTCAACATTCTCCCAAAAAACTCTAGGAAAAAATTACAGATTTGAATACCCTTTTTGGCCTTACATCCAATCCCAACAGATTGAGACTTGAATTTGCTCCAGCACCCCTAAGAACCTACTGAGTTTACAGACCTAATAGGCCTAATTAGGTTTGTTTTCCGAAGAAACTACTTGAAAATTGGGTTGCAGAACCCAAATCACCACTTGAAAATGTTCCTTAGGCATTTAATAGACCAAATCCACCACTAGACTAGTCACCAAACACTCCCTAGGTGATTGTTTTTTCATTCCTCCTTGTACGCTAGACTAAACACATTATCTTGTTTAGCCTAGGGCTTGGTGGAAACCATACCAACCCTCACTCCTAGATTCCACCTTTTTGAAATTCCAATGTACACCCCCTTAATGTGCATTTTCCAAAAGTTTGTTTAATTCTGAAAAGGAATTTGCAAGTTAGGGCCACATCTTTGGTGAAACCCTATGAACCGGGGTTTGGGATGATAATTTTTGTTAAACTGCCCACAACTCACTCCAAACTCTATCAGTTGGAGTCAGACCACTTTCATTCAAACCTGCACTCACACCACAATAAAACCAATTCAATATTTCATTCAAGTAGATCCTTTGTCAGATCGTATGGTATGGAAAACTATGGAAACTGGGTAAAATGAGAATAGTCTTCTTATTCAAACCACCAAATCTATACATACCTCATCCAACAACAACATGGATGATCTTAGATGCAAAAATAGGCCTTTCCCTAATGGCTACAACTATGTTCCAATTGGTTATGGCCATTGTAATCTATTTTCCCAATCGGTGGAAAAAGTTGCTTAGCAACTTTTGACAATTTTGTGTTTTTGACACTTTTGACATGCCAACATGCCTAATGGACTTTTTAGACCTATCCTAGGCCTAAAAAAACCCAAGACAACCTATCAATATGCCTCCCACACTACATGAACTCCATGGCCTAAGTTGGTCTCTAGGTTTATAAATGACTTTAGCACCAATTGGCCTTACAAGTGGGTTCTTTATTACATCCAAAGGATCCAAACTGATCCAACACATTATCCTAGGGTCTAAGATAGCCAATCCAACACTCAAATAGAAAATGAAATCCAAAGACCAAGAGGGTGCCCTACACCATACTCTTGGGGCTAGAAAATACTCAAGTCTC